>NW_024467114.1:36295000-36895000 GCF_017591425.1 Ochotona curzoniae | reverse complement strand
ATGGCAGATTGTCCAGCATCCTATTGTCAAAATATAAACAGTTTCACTGTATGTCCATCTTTGTCTGGAAACAGAAATGCATACCACACTGCATCTTCACATCTGGATGTTAGTCTCCATTACATAACTACTGTACATTCCCTTAAATGAAAAGTCATGATACAGAATTAACAATAGAAAGAAAAATAGAAATTTACAATGCCATGAAGTTAAATGACATGTTACTAGATATGACAGTCTCCATTACACAACTACTATACCTTCCCTTAAATGAAGAGCCACAAAACAAATACAACATCTGAGAAAAAAGAAATTGACAACACCAAGAAGTTAAACAACATGCTATTAAATGTCCAACGTGTAGCTGAAGAAGTGAAAATCAAGAACCTTCTTGAAGAAAATGATGCCACTGTATCATCTATGAGTCATTGAATGATTTAATTGGAAGAAAGTGTTTTGAAGAGATGAAACCAACAGAAAACAACAAAACCCATGTGATAGAGATTCCGCTGATCTTTGTTGGAGTGTGTCTCCTCCAGACAATAAACAGATGGGTTTTGTTTTTTAATCCAGTCTGCTAATCTATGATGTTTGATTGAGCTTAAGCAATTTACATTCAGAGTTAAATATACATAGGTGGTACTTTGGTCCTGTCATTTTAGGAATGGGTTGTTCATTGATTTAGTCTTCTGTTGTTATTTTACTGGGATGTTCTTCCCGTTTGCCTTTGGTTTTGGTAGTTGCTATTCCTCTTCTCTGTCAAGAGAACATCTTGAAGTATCATTTGTAGGGCAGGTTTGGAAGAGGCAAATTCTTTTAGCTTTTCTTTACTGTGGAAGACTTTTATTTCATTTTCAAAGACAAAAGGAAGCTTTGCTGGGTATGTTATCCTAGGCCGACAATTTTTTTCTTTTAGAATCTGGAATATGTCACTCCTTTCTCTTCTGGCCTGTAGAGTTTCCTGTGAGAGATCTCCTGTGAGCTTAATTGGCATTCCTTTATATGTCACTTGATGCTTTTCACGTGCACATTTAAGGATCTTTTCTTTATGTTCAATTGAAGAGAGTTTGATGATCATATGTCTTGGTGAAGATCGCTTTTGATCAAGCCTGTTGGGAGTTCTGTGCCCCTCCTGGATCTTGTTTCCCAATTCTTTCTCCAGATTAGAGATATTTTCCTTGATTATTTCATTAAATACATTTGCAAACTCAGCTTCTCTCTCTGTACCTTCCGGGACTCCCATAACTCTTATATTTGGCCTCTTAATAGTGTCTTTCAATTCTCGAATACTTTTTTTGGCTTGATCCAGCTCTGCTTCCAGCTTTTTGTTTGCCTCCCCCTGGTGGCAGGAGATATCTGCCAATTCTGAGATTTTTTTCTTCTGCTTGCTTCATTCTATTTTGGAGACTCTCCACTGTACTTGTAATTTGCTCTACTGTGTTCTTAATTTCTGATATACCAGCCTTGATTTGCTTTACTGCTTCCTTAAATTCTTTGAACTCTTGCATGAGCTTCTCATTTTTGACCGAAATCTTCTAAACGAGTCTTATGGATTCTGTGTCCCCCATTTTCTCGATGTCTTCCTCAGTTAACTCTGAGGTTGGCGTAGGGTTTTGCTCCTTTGCAGGGGAGTGCTCAATAATATTCATCGTGCCTTTGTCTTTTCTTTTGCTCTTGATCATTGTACTTCTGGTTAGCAGAGTCTTTTTCTTGGGCCAGGTTTCTAAGCTGTGTTGAAGAGAGTAAAAGAGAATTTCTCCACCATGTCTTGGATTCACCAGGGCACGTTTCTTCCAAGGGACAGGGGTGCTAATGAAGAATGTAGAGAAAAATTAAATTTAGAAATAAGAAGTAAATTGCTCTTTGCTTTCTGTATTTCGCTTGCTGAGAATAGCTGAATAGGATGTCTTTAGTAAATGATTAGGTTCAATTGGGATTCAGGATACAAAATTCAACAGTAGCCCTGAGATAAGTATCTCAGGAGGAATCAAGGTAAAATAGTGAGGAGCCGAAAAGTCCCTGACTTCTTGGAGGAGGCTCCAAAGGTCTGAGAAAAGTAAACTTGGTCTGAGAAAAGCAAACTCAAGGAAAATTGTGACAAAGAACTAAAAGAAACAGCAGTCTTATGATGTAATGGTCAAGAGAAAACAGCCCTTAACTTTATTGTTTTATGATTCTATTTGTACCTATTAGTAAGCTATTTTTCAAAATGCTGTGTAAGTGATTTTGGCCTACAAAAAACAGGTGATGTAGCGACTTGGTACGGATGTGTTACCCTCCTGCGTGAGGAACTTGCCTCCGTCCCAGTGCACTGGTACCCGAATAAAACCTCATGCTTTTGCATCAAGCCTCATCTTCGCTGATCATTGGGGAGACTAAGGCTGTCCTCACTTCGCACGGCCTTACAGTGTCACCCACAGGTCTACAATGCGATTTTACTTATTGCAGTTGGCACACAACTTCTTGCTTCCAGCCACTTGTGCCACAACCTCCAGTGAGTTCCAGGACTGGGTTCTTATGTCAGGAGACTCCCGTTCTAGTGACGGGAGAGGGATCTGCAATAGAAAGGACCCTTACCCCCTGCCATAGTGGCAGGAGGAAAAGTGAAAAAGAAGACCCCTATCCATGTGGGGAAAGCACCTTTTAAAGGTTCCCCTCTAAGTTGTTTCTCCATAAACAAAAGAGAATTCCTGGTTCCCATGGTACTGGCCTTGGGAGAAAAGGCCAGAAAGGTGTCACTGGCCAACTCCCTTGGTCCCTTTCTAATGATAAAGAGGCCAATCTGAAGCCCTCCCCTTTGATAATGGACAGAGACAGAATGGGGCTGAGGCTTCAGGAGGGGAATTGATATGTTAATGTTGCCCTTGTCTCTTGGGGAAGCATGTTCCTGATATGTCAAAATATGCACATGTTTTGGGAGAGATGTGCTCTGGTGAATCCAAGACATGGTGGGGAAAATACTGTTAGTTATTTTAAAAAGGGATGCGAGTTCTAGTTGTAGCTCATAGGATATGACGATACTTTACGCGCAGCTAATTCCTGCAACCTGGTTCTTTACTGTGAGCTGAAAACACCAGAAGCAACGACATATTTTGGGAAGTTTATTCCAGTGGGGCAGGAAAAGGGGAAGGGGGGGGAAGGAGGCCAGAAGGAAGAGAGAGGGGAAGAGGAAGGAAGAGGAGGCCAAGAAGAGAGAGAGAGAGAGAGAGAGAGCCACACCTGGAGGCCTTAGTGGGGCAGGAACAGGGAAGGGGGAGGAAGGGAAGGGGAGGGGGAGAAGGGAGGCCAGAAGGAGGAAGAGCAAGGAAGGGAAGGCCAAGAAGAAAGAGAGAGAACCGCATCTGGGGGCCTTTTTTTGTCTGCCAGGTGTGGGGGGCGGGGATTCGGAGGGATTGAGGTAAAGGCCCCAGGGGATTGGTGCCTGCAGATGAATGCCTGGGGATGATTGGTGAGTAGGCGGGGTTAGGGAAGGGGCTGGGAGATTGGGGGTGGGATTCTCAGGTGGAATGCCAGGTTACATCTGATTGGTGGATGGCTGGACTGGCGCGAATTCCGTGAGCTGTGAGGAAGAAGAAATGGCGCAGGGTCCAGGGTGGGATATTGGAATAAGTCCTTACAAATACCCTCTTTATATTTGAGAAAAAAAGACTTGGGCACCCAGAATACCCTAGCTGCTTACTAACCAGTCTAATTCCCTCATTCCTCCCCCTAGTGAAGGGAGGGGGATCCGAGATAGAAAAGACCCTTACCCCCTGCCATAATGGCAGGAGAAGAAGTGGAGAAAAAAAGAGACCTGTATTAATGGTGGGGAACACACCTTTTAAAGGTTCACTTCAAAGGGGCTCTCCAAGGACAAAAGAAAATTCCTGGTCCCCCTTGGTATCTGGCTTTGGGGCAAAAGACCAGACAGGTGTCAGACATTGGATATTCCTGGCCTTGGGAATATGAGTACTACACTTCCTCCAGCCCCCTTTTCAATGATAAGGAGATCAGCCTGAGGCCCTCCCACACAATGGCCAGAGATAATGGCTGATGCTTCAGGTGGGGAACTGATATGCTAATGTCACCCTTGTCCCTTGGAAGAGATGTGCTCTGGTGAATCCAAGACATGGTAGGAAAAATACTCTTTTATATTTGAGGAAAAATGACCTGGGAACTCAGAATACCCTAACTGCCTACTACCCAGTCTGACCCCTCTCTCAATATGAGAAACATTTGTCAGAGTAAACTTTGGATTTGAGCAGTTTAGTTTAAGGCTATGAACTAGATTTATCAGTTTAAATGAACTCTTTGAAAAGCTCAAGTTTTTGAAAATCATCATGAGTTTTTTTGTTTGTGTTTTGTTCTCAGAAAGAAAGATGTAATAGACAAACGAATGTTGACATTGTGACTGCATTTACATCACACAGATCTAAAAAATTTCATTCTCATGTCTAGTTTTTGCTTAATACCTCAAGGTCAGAAAAGGGAGAATAGTAAGATAACAAACAAAAGCCCCACAATTTCTGGGTTGAAACATATTACAATTCCAGCATTTCTTCACAAAACATTTAAAAATACCCACTAGTAACCAGACCTCTGTGTTTTGGCTTTGACCTTGTCCAGCCCCAGACAATGTGGACATCTGAAGATGAAATCAGAGGTTAAAGTTTTGCCTCTCTCACTCATTTTTTCCACCTGGATACATAACACACAAGTTTACAAGCTTTAAGAAAAGATTCAGACGCTAAAATAGAAATGTAAGAGAAATAATTTGATGGTCTATCATGTGTAAGTATTTGATTATGAAGAAATCAGTATTACAAATAAAAATAGTACATTTGAAAAACATTTAATGTATTTCTTGGGGTCATTTGGGGGCTTGAGCCAGCGTCTGGAAGATCTCGCTCTCTATGTCACTGTATTAAGATTTCTTTTAATTTGAAAGGTAGCTACAGTCTTACATCCACCAGCTTACTCTCCAAATGGTCGGAACTGAGCTGTTCTGAAGCCAGGAGCCAGGAGCTTCCTCCAGGTCGACCACAAGAGTGCCAGAGTCCCAAATTTTAGCAACTCTCCATTGCTTTCTCAGGCCACAAGTAGGAAGCTGGATCCAAGTGAAGCAGCCAGAACTGGAAACAGCATCCATGTGGAATCCCTGTGTCAGTCAGGCTTATTTCACATCACCACAACACAGGCCCCAGAACGGTACTTGTTTTGCTAGAACTTCTTCAGAAATGTGCAAGCCACTTAAAGTGGAGAAGAACGGAATCTGACACCAGTATAGATAGGAAAGAGAGAAGCAACGATTTTGTACGTTTCCTGGGCAACACTCACATGTGTTTTCTGCAGGTAGTATTGTGAAGTGCCAGACTGTGTTGCCCTGAGATTCTTTCAAGTGCCTTTAAACCAAGCCAGAGATGTTCCTGAGCATCACAGCAATCCTCTAGATCCCAAGGAATGGATACCCATACTGTATTTTCAGAACAAATCACTCCAAGTTCAGTAATAATCCTTCCCTCTTCCACTTGGCTCAACTGCTAATGTTTCTCTGCCAGCAAGATTGAAAGAAATCCTGAGGAGGCAGTGAAATTATCTCTCTCTCTCGTATCACAGAACTGAGAACTCTGCTTAAAACGTGTTACTTTCACTTTTCTGATATTATATTTGCAAGAAAGGATCCACGCCTACCCCTTGTACTCTTAATGCCCTGCCAGTACAGCAAGCCTGCCAAAACTGTGTTGATCCTGGACACAGACTTCCCCCAAAGCTTTCAAATGTACCTTACAGATACAAAGGCTATCCCATATTCTTACAGTATACTAATTATCATTTTTGCTTAACTTTTGCTTCTGTTGCTTATAGCCAAAATAATTAAGAGAAATAAGCTAAAAGGAAAATAAGAAATAGCTCACTTTGTACTACTCTGTGCCTCCTGTCTGCTCACAGAGATGCAAGCCAGCTGGTCAAGAACAGGAATATACATGAAAAGTAACATACAGAAGTTCAATACCCCCTCCTTGAGGCTGAGTGTTGCAGGGGATCCTCAACCAAACTCATTCAGAGGAAAATGTCCTTAACTCCAGCCTCAGATAATTAAAAATAGCTGAAGGCACCAGCTCGGCCATTCCAGTTTCTTGACATGGTAATGTGAGGCTTCAAAGATGATAAATATCAAAGCACAGACAAGCACAGGTAATGGATTACTGTTTTCAATAGCAAGAGCCAAGGGTTTGTAACTGTTCTCACAGGTGAAGACACCGCCCGTGACACCAGCATCCCATAACGGGAGTCCTGCCAGCCCCTCTCCTGATCCACCTCCGTGCTAAAGTTCCTGGGAAATCAGTGGAAGATGGCCCAAGTCCTTGGGTTGCTGCACTCATGTAAGAGACTCAGATGAAGTTCCTGGTTCCTGGCTTCAGCTAAGCCCAGCCCTGACCAGCAGAAAATTAGTGGATACAAGGTTTTTCTCTCTCCCTCTCTCCTACTCTCCTTATCCCCCTCCCTTCTTTCCTCCCTCCCTTCCTCGCTTTCTTTCCCTCCCTTTCTGCATCTGCAGCTCTTCTGTGTAATTCTGTTTTGCAAATAGATAAATAAATCCTTAAACTAATAACAAGAGCAACCACTTTAAGGCACTATGTCAAAAACGGTTCAAGTGCTGTTTTCTCCTTTGATATTCTCAGACCATTTATAAGTGGCCAGGGAAACATTAATCATAATGTTCACTCTGCAAGACACACAGGATCAATTCTTGCACATTGGGCCCAGCATAATGGCTCAATAGCTAATCCTCCCTTTGCAGGCACCAGGATTCCATATGGGCACCAGTTTGTTTCCTGGCTTTTCCACTTCCCATCCAGCTCCCTGCTTATGGCCTGAAAAAGCAGTGAAGGATGGCTCATGACTTTGAGACCCTGCACCCGTATGGGAGACCCCGAGGGGGCTCCTGGTTCCTTGCTTTGGGTCAGCTCAGCTTTGGCCGTTACCGCCATTTGCAGGAGTGAATCAGTGAATGGAAAATCTTTCTCTTTGTCTCTTCTTCTATGTAAATCTACTTTTCCAATAAAAATAAATAAATCTTTAGAAAATCTTACACATTATCTGAACTAGAAACAATAGGCCTGGCCCAGCAGCATTCTAGTGCACCTGCACAAATTTAGACTCTTTCATGCCCCGTTTCACCTGGTATAAGAAGTCCTCACTGGATAGTGGAAGAAATGGGTGTAAATTTGTGCAGCTTGTTGGCAGTTAGGAAAAATAAAAGCAAAGTAAGAGGTGGCCTCAAACTGCCATGCATTACAAGGGGAAAGCCATTTTGCCAGTGTTTTATTATTAGTCACATTCACATCTAGCTCTGGTGTGAGAGCTACCAAGTATTATTAATAGATTCCCAGCATCTACGCATGTTAAGTATGTTGAAACAAGCTATTTTAGGTGAGGAACTTTCAACAGAATCGCATGCCTTGAAGTTGGACTGCTAACCTGCTGTATAAACCCTGTGAAATAGTCTGGTCAGGCCCCGCCAACACAATTGCAAGAGAAATTTGCAATTCAAACTTCATAGCAGGTAATGGTGAAGTTGATAATTTTGTGTGGACCACAAATAGCATGACAAATCTTCAACTGGCCCTTGACAAATAGTAGTTCCCAAAGCTACAAGTGGTTGAGGAGTCCAGTCAGTGTGTCAACAGGCCTAATGTCTGGTAAGGGACTGCTTTCTGGCTCATGAAACTAACTTCCTGCCATGTCCTCACGTGGTGGAAGGGACAGGGCAGCGGTCTGAGGCCTCTTTCATGAGAGTACTGATCCCATTCTTTTTTTTTTTTTTAAAGATTTATTTTTTTATTATTTTTTTCATTGGAAAGGCGGATATACAGAGAGGAGATACAGAGAGGAAGATCTTCCATCCGATAATTCACTCCCCAAGTGAGCCGCAACGGGTCGATACTATGCCGATCCGAAGCCAGGAGCCTCTTCCGGGTCTCCCACGCGGGTGCAGGGTCCCAAAGCTTTGGGCCGTCCTCAACTGCCTTCCCAGGCCACAGGCAGGGAGCTGGAAGGGAAGCGGGGCTGCCGGGACTAGAACCGGCACCCATATGGGATCCCGGGCGTGCAAGGCGAGGACTTAACCACTTGCGCCACGGCGCCGGGCCCTGATCCCATTCTTGACATCAGAGTTCCAAAGGTCAAATCGATTCCCGAAGACCCCACATCCCAACACCATCATCTTTGTGTTTAGGTTTCAAAAAATAAATCCGGGGAAAAGCTATTCAGACCATAGAATTCCAATAATGCCCTCCAAAATTCATATACGCCTCATGCATAAAATATGTTCATTCCATCCCAATTTCCCCACGCAAAAAAATCAATATGGAATCACTCCAAACCTTAAAGTCCAGAATAATGACATTTGGATCGTATGTGAGTGAGACACAAGGTAATGTTTCATCCTGACATGAAACGCCCTATAATTAAGAGAGCAAATAAATTATGTGCTTCTGAAATACCACGTCTGAAAGACCAAATGGGAGAGTACAATGTATACATTTTCCTCAAAATCTCCTATAAACTGGTCTTAACTCCTTGCTAGTTCCCTCATTAATCAATTAGTTAACTAACACTATTGACATGTCTTTATAATTTTGAGAATCTTACTTTTTTAAAGATTTATTTTATTTGCATTACAAAGTCAGATATACAGAGAGGCAGAGAGACAGAGAGGAAGATCTTCCATCCGATGATTCACTCCCCAAGTGACTGCAATGGCCTGTGCTGCACCGAACAGAAGCCAGGAGCCAGGAACTTCCTCCAGGTCTCCCACACAGGTGCAGGGTCCCAAGGCTTTGGGCCATCCTCAACTGCTTTCTCAGGCCATAAGCAGGGAGTTGGATGGGAAGTGGAGCTGCTGGTACTTGAACCTTGCCCATATGGGATCCCAGCTCCTTCAAGGTGAGGACTTTAGCAGCTAGGCCATGGCGCCAGGCCCAAGAATCTTATTTTTAAACTATAAAAATTATTTTTGGCCACTGCTATCTCTGCCTAGGTCAATGTCTGCATACAGGTCACATCATCAACTAGAATTAAAAAAGAACTAATTACAAAACATAAGCTGTGACAAATTAGCTTCACTAATTCAGTAAAATAGATCCAGACTAGATTCTGCTTATAGTCCTCGGTCCAATGTTTGTCGTGTCTAATACAGGTATTTCTTGACTTGTAGTTGGAATTCATCTGCTATACCCATCCTAAGTTGCGAGTATATAATATATTGTCACTATCGTACTCACTCTTCCGTGCAGGAGATCTATCTGCTAGCCAGCTGTAGCTTTGAACCTGTGGACAAGCCTCTCCCCACCTCCCCGTATTGGCACTAACCTACAGTAGCCAACACTCTACTCTCAGCTTCTAGGAGTGGCAGCTTTCCACAGATTCCGCATATAAGTGAGATCACACGGTATTTGTCTTTCTGTGCGTGATTATTTTATGCAATGTAATGTGTGGCAGTTCTATTCACTTTGATACAAAAGGCAAGATTTTATCCCCTTTCGTGTTTGAATGGTACACACAGGTATATGTAACCCTATTTCCTTTGGTATTTGCCCTTCAGTGAATCTCTGCTTTATAATGTGTATTTTTTCATTATTTGAGGAACCCTCATGCTATTTCCTATAGGGACTGCACTGATACACATTCTCCAAAGCCACCCTGTAGAGGTTCCCTTTCTCCACATCCTCACGGCACTCTCACCTCTTGCCTTTTACATACAGCCATTCTAAGTGGAGAGACATGGTGTATGCTGTGCTTTTGATGTTCCTCGCCTTCATGACTATCGGTTTGTGCATTTTCTCATATGCCCGCCAGCTATTTTAAGTCTTCTTCTGAGATATGTTTATTTGGTTGTATTAACCATTCTAAAATGATATTGTTGCCTCTTGCTATTGCATTGTTGAGTTTCTTCTATTTCCTTCTTATTGACTCTTTTCCTTACATGTAGTTTTAAAATATTTCCTCGTGTTAGATGGTCTGCGTCTTCACTGTTTTGACTATTCCTGAGTTGCTTAGAATGTTCTGCTAGGTTGGCAGGACAAGATGCTGGCCTGCAGCAGAGAGGAGCGAGTCTGCACCTGGGATGCCCTGCCGGAACCACTCAGGCCTGGGATGAGTGCCCGTCATCACAGGGGACACAAACACGCAAACCAATGAGCTGCCACCTTCTTCTTCCCCTGCACCTAACATGTATAAAAGTCCAGTGCTGTATCCCCTGGGCAGCCATTCTCCTTGCTTGGTCACCTGTCATGTGGAAGTGGTTTTGTGCTGTCTCCTGCCAGGGAGCAGTCTGTCACTTTCCTCTGTTTGATAAAACCCTTTGCCTGAACTAAATCTCTCAGTTACTCACACACACACTCTCTCTCTCTCTCTCTCTCTTTCCCTCTCTCTCTCTTTCCCCTCTCTCTCAATCACCTCTTAATCCAAGAGTATCTTACTTTAATGTAATTTCATTTTCTCTTTTTATTTTACTTTTCTAAGATTTATTATTTATTGTTATTGGAAAGGCAGACATAAAGAGAGGAGGAGAGAGAGAGAGGAAGATCTTCTGTCTGATGGTTCACTACCCAAGCAGCCACAACGGCTGGAGCTGAGCCAATCCAAAGCCAGGAACTTCTTCCGGGTCTCCGGGTCCCAAAGCCTTGGTCCGTCTTCAACTGCATTCCCAGGCCACAAGCAGGGAGCTGGATGGGAAGCGGAGCTGCTGAGACTTGAACCGGCGCCCATATGGGATCACAGTGCATTCAAAGAGAGGACTTTAACTGCTACCTTATCTTGCCGGGCCTGTAATCTCATTTTCAACTTCCCTTTTATTTCTTTTGCTTTGGAGAACTTATCAAAAATATTCTTGCTGATTCCAGTGTCCCTAAGCATGTCTTATATTTTTCCTAACATAGATGATGAACACAGGTGCGTGAGGCCCCATCCCCACACACTGCCCAGCTGAGGCTGGAGTGGATCTCTGGTGGCCTCTGCTCGCTGCTCACTAGTGCTTTGCACAGGTGGCGTGGAGAGCCATGGAGCAAACAGGGCCCTGTGCACCTGAACACCAGGCAGAGCATGAGGCCCACCCTGTCCTCTGCTGACCCAAGCCACAACGGGCCTTCCTGCCCTGCTCTCACCTGGAGCTGTTTGAGCCATACCTGGCATGTCACCCACACTGAGGGTCCATGGCTCTCAGGGCAGTGGTCGTGTTCTCTGTTGACAATGCAGGATATGGACATGGACACACTAAGCTCTACTGTAGCATGCATAACTGTGGGCTGGGGTCTCCCTGCTGTGCTGGAATTCTCAGATGCATCCTTTCAGTGTCAGTGCAACTGCACACACTCTGAGCCTCTCCCTCCATCTCTCTGCTCCTTCCCTTCCTCTGCCCTCCCCATCTCCTTCTCCTCCTTCCTCCTGCTTCTTTCTCCCTCTCCTGTTTCTCTCTTCTTTCCTCTCCTCCCTTCCTTAACACATTCTTCCTTCATCCTTTCCTTCTTTCCTCTCCACGCTGCTCTCCCCTCCTTCCCCATTCCATCGTCCTTCATTATCTCCCTCACTCTTTCCTTCTCCCTTCCTGCTTTTTCTTCCTCCCTCATTCTCTCATTCACCATCTTATCCTCCTCTCTTTCCTCTGACCCTCCTTTCTTCTCTTCCCTCTTCCTCCCCATCCCCAGCCTTTCAGAACCATCCCTCTGTTCTCTATTGCTATTGGATAAGCCATTGTGAAATATCCATAACCACGAGAAGGGGCATCATTAGTCTTACCATGAGAGGCATGACATGGGAGGCATGATGATCAACTTGTGTGACTGTTGCCAAGATACACACAAAGACTCAAACATCACAAAGGATGAATTCCAAGAACAGGTTAGAATCTTTAGGTGTTTGGCTGTGGGCTTGTGTGAAGAGAGCCCTCAGCAGCGTGGCAGCTGTGGGGGTACCTGAACCGGGTCAGACTCAATGCTTGGGACTCTGGCCATGGCCAACTCTGCCATGTATTGAGTGAGTTCTGGGCCAGCCCAGGCCTGACAGATTTCTCCTGCAGGGTAAGTACACCATGAGGGAATCTCAGGAACTGGATTAGGTTCTTAGTTCTGCCCTGCCACCACCACTTTGCGATGGGAGGAGCCTAGAGGGAGTTCAGCCATGGGGCTTGGGTGAAGGGACCCTTAGCAGCTGCTTTGGGTACCTGAGCCAGGTTGGACTCAATCAAGTCCTGGACTCTAGATGGGCGGCACACCTGGTGATGCTAGGCTCCACCTTCTGACTGCCCGGCAGCGAGCTCTAGGGTTTGTGTGGTATGTAACTGCTGCCTGGAGAAATCCATGGATAAGGCCAACATGTGTGCAGGTGAGGAATGAATCCTGTGTGACTCCCAGTGATGGGGTCATGGAATTTGCAAGCAAGTGTGAGGACTGAGACTTGGTGGTTTGGAGGGAAGAGTCCATAAGATCTGTTTGGGTCAGACTGATTCACCAGCCCACGTGGGAGTCTTGTGATGGCTGTTAATGCGGATCATCGCTAATTGCCTCACGCCAGTCCAAACAAAAGCTCTGGTTGAGCGCCTGTATGGGACAGCTAGATCACAGTACCTAATTGAACAGGGGATGGGTCACATTAGGCAGGGTCATGAAACTAACCAGCTCATGAGAGAACAAGGTCCTGGGGAAGATTCTGCAGAGGATAACTTGGTTCAACCCTATGCAAATACAAGTCCTGCTGGTTAGCTTAAGAGTTGGGGTGGTGATGGGCTGAGCTAGAGACCATGGAACCCAGCAACATTCACAGGTACTGGAACTGGAAACAGGCTGGGCAGGTCCAGGCTGTAGCACATGCATGTGCATTCTAAAACAGAGTGTGAAGCAGGTTGGGCCACAATATCCCTCCAGTTCATACAAAGGCCAAGATAGAGGGGCAGGCTATGCCAGTCAAGGGCCTAACACCCACTGACACGTGAGATCTGGGTCAGGGAGTGGGCCAAGTGGGGGAACCTGGTAAACTCCCCTATTGGGGTCACAGCTCCTGCTGGTGAACATGTGTTCCAGGCCTGGGTGTTGGGCAGCCTGAGTAGGGTAACTACAACTGTTGGCTAAAGTGTAGGTTGGTTTTGAGGGGGGGGAGGGTCAGGCAGAGCCAAGCCAACCTTATCTCACTGGCAAGAGCAGAAACCAGGCTGGAGCACAGGTCAAGCTCAGCTAGGCTGTCACCCCTACCAGATTGCATGAGACTGGAATGGGAACTGACAGAACAGGGCCAGGTTCCAGCACCCACCAGCAAGTGGTGGGTCTTGGGGTAGGCTGGGTCAGGCCAGGTTACATCATCTAAAGGCAACGGTAATGGCAGGTGAGGGACTAGGCTAAGCTAGTTCAGAACAACCACTGCCACATGAAAGATCTATAGCTGGGAACACACCTGGTTGGGGAGCTAAGGGGACGCGCTGCTTGGGTTGTGGCTCCCATTGATAAGTAAGGAGCTGGAATAGGAGCCACACTCTGGTCGGACATGACTGCAGCATACTTTGGCACAAGTGTGGACTGAGTGCACCAAACTGGGCTAGACCCCAGGACCCACTGGTGCTTGTGAGGACCAGGGTAACTGTAGGATGGGCTAGGCTAGGTTTTTGCCCATGCTGAGCCATATGTGAGCTGTGTTTGTGTGTGGACCAGGCTAGACTGGGCTGTAACTCCCAAAAATAATTACCGAAATGGGCTGAAGGACAGTCAGGAACGGCCATTGTTCCTACAAAGTCAGGAGGTAGAATGGGCACAGCTGGCCCATGGACTCACCCATGTGTGCAAGATCTGGCATTGGGAGAGGTTCTGATGGAGGAGCCTGGGAAACTTTTCTATCAGGACACAGTCTGTGCAGGTGAGCACAAGAACCACAATAAGGAGCAGGCCAGACAAGGCCAGGGAATGGTACCGAGTAGCATACATAAAGTGCAGGTTGGCGTCTAGCCCAACCAACCTGAGCTGGAAATGCGGAGGGTCAGGGGGAAGAGGTGGCAGGCCAGGCCAGGCTACAGCTTCCACTGGCAAATGCCAAGGTTAGGCGCACCATGCCAGACTGGCTGCAGTGCCCAATAAACACATATAAGACCAGGGGTAGGGGGAAAGGAGGAAAGCTGATAGGGGGACGTGGAAGGCTCACCTGCTGGATCACCATTCCCACTGGAGAGCATGAGATAGGATGGGGGAGACCAGAAGAACAGAGCTACAACACCTATTGGCCTCATGTGAGGTGGACCAGGGAAAAGGCAGGCTGGGTTGACTGTTCCTATTGGTGCAAGTATAAGTCAGAGTGGGTATGGGTTGGTTGGGCTCTGCCACAGCATCAGCTAGCAGATGATAGCACAGGAAGCTAATTCTGTCAAGCCAAACTGAAGAGCCACCTGGAGAGTACATGTTCCAGAAGTGGGAGTCAGCCCAGTGGGGAAATAGGGAGCACCTTCCTCCTGGGTTGTCACTCCGTCTAGTGAGCATGAGAACCAGGACTGGGACAACCATGGCTAGACAGAAAGTGGCACCCATTGGCAGGTGTGTGGACTGGATAGTGGAGCTGGCTGGGTTGAACTGGGCTTCAATGCCCATTGATATGTAGGAGAGCTGAATGGAATGTGGGACAGACTAGACCAGTATGCTGTACATACTGGCAAGTATGAGAACCAGGGCAGGGGGCAGGCCTGGTAAGGATTATTGGGAGTCTCCCCAATTAGGTTGTAGCTACCACTGTTTTATGTAGCCAAGTGTGCAGTGCACAAAATTAGGATGGACTCCAACCCTCATTGGTTTTTGTAGAAGAAAGGGCTGGAAACAGAACTGACCCAGCAATTGCAACCATCAGCATATGCATAAGCTGATAGTGGCAACAGACTGTGCCAGACCCTGTACTGGCAAGCACACCAAGAATCTGCTCTGGGATCACTTCAGACAAAGTTTTTTTGGAGATTCTCCCAATTGAATTACCAGGCTCAGAATCCCAACCCTGAAGAGAAGTTCAGCTTCCATGGTATGACCATGGAATCCTTGTGTCAAAGCTGAGCTGCCTCAGTGACTCAGAGCAGTGGACAGCATATCCAGGTGTATATGGAGGATATGGTAGTACATTGGAGCCTGTGTAGGACACCTGGTGCCACAATAGAGAACAGAACAATTGATCAACTACCCCAGCCAAGTGTTGGCAGTGAAAATTTGGATCAACGGAGGTGGTAATGTGGACTGTGTCAGGCAGTGGATTCTGAAGAGATTTCATCATGCTTGGAATGGTGAGATCAGCAGCAACTCAGAATAGTTGAATTATTGAAACTACTTGAGTAGTGCCCTCGGAGTATGCCTCACACTGGGGACCCTGGGATGGTTGGGAGAGTGGGTGTGGCTTCTCCCTTTGTCTCTTTTCTTCCCCCAGACACAGGAAGGACAAAAGAAAAGGTGGAAGCAATGGTCTTACCTACTTTCCTGTAACCCTTGGCCCTTTGAGCCTTAATCAACTATGTAAAGGTCATCAAAACAAATAAAATAAAATAAATAAAATAAAATAAAATAACAAGTTATAATCTTTAATCATGAGAAGCCCACACAAGGCTCAAGTGAAATAAAACCCCTGTGCCTGGGGAACCCTCATTTTTTGGTTGCCTGAGTCTGCCTAGTGGGGCACCACCTTACAGCTGTAGATGCCAGGGCCGGTGTTGAGCTGGGGAGATGCAGCAGAAATCTGAGGTTGCTCCCACCGATCCTTTGCCCAGCCCCTGCCAGTCCTCATTCTGGGCAGAGGTGGTGGCTGAGGTCCCAGGCTCCTTGAAGGACTCTTGTCGCCGGGTCCTCACTCTGGACTGTGACCTCACTGCTCCTCTTGCTGGGGGAGGACAAGAAGTCCACAGGGACTGGCTGTGAACCTGGGCTGACACTGACCAGCCCCTCCTCCTGCTCCTGGCCAGGCAGGGTAGAAGCAAGCACAGGGCTAGTGTCTGAGAACTCAGGCCGGGGCTCCTGGTAGCCCTGAAGTAACATGAACTCAAAGATGGGCAGCCGACTCACTCCTCACCTCCCTTCAGCCCAGGTGCCCCACACAGTGTGGCCAGGTTGTGCCTGCAGGCTGGAGCCTAGTCCAGGCTTTCTCCCAGGGCAGGACCTGCTGCTGGTTCCCCCAGAGTTCCCCCAGAGCCCAGCTGACCTCACAATGTAGCTTGTAGTGCCCGAGAAGGATGCAGTGCCTCAGCTCCACCAGGTCCAACTTGTTGAAGAGCAGCTCTGCTGCCACCATCATGAAGAGGATGACCCCGACACCGCAGATGTCTCCCAAAGGGCTCAAAGGGCCACTGCAGGAACTCCTCCAGGGCACTGTAGCCAGGGCTCTCACACAAGCTGCACACCGTCTCTCCCTCAGGAAGCTGGCAGCTTACCCCGAAGTCAGCTAGCTTAGCATGCAGGCTGGAGTCCAACAGGCTGCTGGCCAGCTTCAGATCCCTGTGTGCCAAACACTGCCCATAGCGGTACTCCACTGCTGTCAGCAGCTGGTCCAGCAGGCTCCGGGCCTCACTGTCCTCCAAGCCACCCTGTCTGATCACATGGCTGCACAGGTCACAGCCCTCCGCCAGCTCCATAATCAGGCACAGAAGGTGACCCAAGCGGCCCACCTGCAGCAGCTAGATGATGCATCCGTGCTGCAGGCGGCAAAGGATATCTGCTTCCTGCATCAGCTCCCTCGAGCTGCTGGGGATGATTTGCTCATGCAGGATCACCTTCAGAGCCACCTGCCTCCCAGACATCCTCTGGTGGCCAGGATCACCACACCAAAGCTGCCCTGGTCTAGGAGGGACAAGGAGTTCAGCTTAGGCTGGGAGCTGGCATTGTCCAAGAAGTCCTCCAGGCCTTCCATCAGGAGTTCCCTAGCTATTCTCTCTCTCAACTGCTCTCTGTAAGGGAGCAACAAACACTAACTAACCCAAAACCCTAATTAGGATAAGAAAAAAAAAAAAAGCCAGTTAGCTGCTCAGTTAACTAAGACACAATGTTATTTAATCTAACTACACCAAGGATGTGAAATAGCAAAACTAAAGGGTATCTAACCAACACTGAAAACAACAAACAGGAAAACCACACAGATACAAAACACATTCTGTATAATTACACTGGCATTGATCAAACTACCGCACTATCGACTAAAAATGGGAGAAAAAAAGAAATTAAAAAAACTGTAAAAAAAAAAAAGACAAAGGTGGCAAAACAACAAATAGGTAGGAACAAAACACTAAAATAAATGAGAAAATCAATAAAACAAATAGAACAAGAAACAAGCAAACAACAAAACCAGCACACAGCACCAACAATTAAAAGTACTAGGCAAGATGAGGCCAAGTCACATAGGTCATCAAAATAGCTCCCTGGTAAAACAGACAACACCCCAGGTGCATCAGGATTTACATAAGCTCCAGGAATTCCATTACCATAAGGCTGTTTATAGAGTCAGTGAAAGAAATGAACCTATCACCACTTTCCAGGCACTTGTGCAAATGCTAGTCCTTGTGAAGGCAGAGCATACAAGGGAACCATTACAACTGTCGATGCTCTGCTGAAATTGAGCAGCTGAGGGTAGTGGAGAAGCATCCCATACCCAGGATATGTCCCTGATGTTGGTTTACATCTCGGACCTTGCCCTGTTTCCAGGACACAGTCAACAACAACAGAGACATCTTAGAAACCCCAAGAACTGGGGCACGTACCAATGCCTGAATGTTGCTAGAGCAGCATGGACTGGATGTGTGGCTCTATGGCCGGAAGTAGAAACACTGATAGGAGATTGGCACTAGTCCATATGAAGACAAGCATGCTTCAAGCTGGTCCCAGCCTCTCTTTGGCTTGAGTCTATTCCAGGGATTCCCTCGTCACAGACCAAGAAGCAAATGCCAGATGTGAGCCAGGCCTGAGCACCATGTAGAGGGACTTCCTCCTCTGACAAAACAGCATCCTGCAGCTGCAGGGCAAGCTTTTCTAAGGGTTCCTGAAGCCAGACCTCTGGCATGCCAGAGGGGTCTAAGAAGAGTATGAGCTTCATGGTGAGCCAGATGTAGGATAACAGCATACTGTCATGCTGCAGACATGGTTCTTGTCTCAGAGGAGATGCAGTCTGCACTCCCCTGCGTGAGTGGATGCTGGAGATTGCGTTTCTCCAGTTGGCAAATTCAAGACCTCTTTTAGCAGCTCTGAGTTCCCTAGAAAGTGTTGAAATGGCATTTGGCTGAATTCTAGTAGGCTTGCAGATGATTGAATTCTAGCAGCATTGCATTCAATCTTGGGAAATTAGTGGGCCTCAGAATGAAGACCACAGATGAGTTCATCTTTTTCCTAGTATGGCAGGCTTTCAAGGATCCTTGTGCTGGAGTCAAGGTTAGGGAAAAGCAGAACCTGTGTTCCTCAGAAGCAGTAGAGTCAGCATGAGCCCGGGGTTATTGGGATGCTGTTCTACACAAGGAACAACTGTGAGATTTTTTTTTTTTCTGGATAAAGGAAGAGCTCCTTGGTCTGCCAACCATGCCTCAAAATCCAGTGCATGGACTTCTGGGAATATTCACTTAAAGACATCTTTTGTGCATTCATTTAAGTAAGGATTTATTTATTTGTAAACAGAATGTCACATGCAGGGGGAAGGAGCACTTCCACCTGCTGTTTCTCTCCTCAGTTGGCCACAGCATGAAAGTCTGGTCCAGGACAAAGCCAGCAACCTAGACTTCTCTCTGGGTTTCTCATATGGTTGGGAGAAACCAAGGTATGTGACTTTTCACCTGCCTTCTATGTATCTTGGCAGGAAGCTGCATCAAAGCAGAGCGAGTGAGACTCAAACTAGCACTTTGGTATGGAATGCAGGTTTTCCAACTGGCAGTTTAACTCACTACACCATAGCACCTGTTGTTATTTGGACTTTTTTTTATTGGTTACATAAGAATTCGTAACTATTTCACACGATAGCTAGACTGCTCACTCTCTTAAGAGTTGTTTATTTTTACTGGAAAAGCAGAGCTACTGAAAGAAGAAAAGATAGCAAGATTTCCCATTCTGCACTGGTTTCCCAGGCCATAAGCAGGAAGGAACCAGTGCTGGATAGGAAATGGAGCAGCCGGGACTCGAACTAGTGCTCATATGGGATGAAGGCACCACAGACGAAGGGCACCAAAGACCAGCACCTAGTGCTCACTCTCTGAACTCTACTTCCAGAGTGAGGCACAAGGCTGCAGTGTCACCTCACGTCCCAGCAGCTCCAAGTCCCTGCCGAGAGGCCAGCTGATGATTTTCGCAGAATTTGTAAAGTCTAAACAGCGTAAGTAACAGGGAATCAGTGGAGCACATTTGTCTGTGGAGCCCAGCATTTGTACTTTTGTATTGTTTCTCTCTTCTCAATGGCTGAAATCATCTCAAAGATAAACCGTTTGAGGCCTCCTAGCGCACTGATCCTTACTGGGGGAAACCTCAGGACAGTGGCTTTGAACTCTGGGGATTTTGTCCCCCAGGGACAGCTGTCACTGTCGGTAAATGATTGTCGTTGGCATGTCTGCAGGCACAGGGTGCTCGTGGCATCCAGTAGATGGAGAGCAAGGATCCTGCTAAGCACCCTGGATTATTGCTGCTGAACAGATCCCATCCCCACAAGGAACTACCTGCCCCACGTGTCAGAGGGGTGAGACAGACACTGCTTGGAGTATAACGTGATTCCTTAGGTCCTGAAAGCTTTCCCTTGTCTTTAAGGAAGACTATTTCTTCTCTTTCACTATGGCATTTTCCATGTGTAGGAACAGATATTTACTCCACCCAAATAGAATTAACAGAAAACTGTGATGTTAGCTGAAACATGATTGTGGATTTGTGAGCAGGGATGTAGAATGAGGTAAGAATGTACTTACACATCACTCTGTGCTGTTGGTAAATCTCAGCTCTGCCCTTCCTCACTTTTTGGCTCAGGCAAGCTATTATTATAATGTATTTAGGTTTATTTATTCATTTGAAAGAGTTACAGAGAGAGAGAGAGAGAGATTTCCATCTGATTCATTCTCCATATGACCCTGACCCTAAAACCTGGAGTCAAGAGCTTCTTGTTGGGTTTCCACATGATCTGCAGAGGCCCAAGCACTTGGCCCATCTTCTGTTGGTTAACAAAACCTTTAGGAGGAAGCTGAATCACAAGCGGTGTAGCTGGGACATGAACCACTGCTCCTACAAAATGCTGGTATAGCAGCCAGATGGCTTTGCCTGCACTACCACAATGCTCACCCCTGAAGAATTACTTAAACTCTTTTTGCTTCATCATAATCATAGCGATTAAAGAAATCTAATTTCACTGGATTTTAGAACGATAAATGAGTGCAGGCCGATTACCCTAGGGTTCAGCATGGCTTCAAGTTTGAAGGGCAGTTTAGTAACGGAACTGCTATGAACAGATAGTGGACAAATGTTTGGAAAGGATGTAACCGTCCTTGGAGCCACATCAGCGTCACAGCCATGGGTTTTTCCGGCCAGGGAGTCAGGAGAAAGCACCTATGACAAAACCGTTACAAAACATCAGGAGCTCTGTTGTATCGCAGTATCAAGTGCCATGTAGTGCACACGTGGGGACTTTCTGGTTGGCTTGGAACGACTGGACCTTCATTTGGGGGTTGTTGTGAGAAGATTAACATTCCTTCCAATCAATTTAGTAAGCAAGCAATCTTACTTTCAGTTTCTTTTTTTTTTTTTTTGAGAAATGTGATGGTACTGATGAAAGAACTTCTAATTTTACCAGAGATTAGAACCTGTCTCACTGGAGTGTTGGTCTCTGCTGAATGTTGCAGTGAGTCTGCAAATGGCGTGCAAGCACAGCCTAGAATTAGAGGGTTTTTTTTTGGGGGGGGGGAGGGAGTGGGTAATGAGGGTTAGAGTCTCCTAGCAGCACACTTGCCTTTGAACTGCAAGGCAATCCTGAGCTCCCATCCCTGCCCTACCTCTCCAGCAAGGGGAGTATTTTTGCTCCACATGCCTACTAGAAGTTAGGAGCAGGATGGTGCAGGTGGCCCTTGGGTTAATGGCCAAAGAATCTGTCTATAGGCACTGGCCTTGGGTCAGGGGTCATTAAGCCATGTTACTGGATTGCAAGTCTAAGATTTGGATTTAATTTTCTCTCCCATGCCCAAGCAGGAGGCAATATGTCTATCACCGTGCTTCACTCCCTGGAGCTTGGAATGACATGATGTTAGCAACTCTATTCTTCCTGCTTCTTCACTGTGTCTTTTTATTGTTCTAAAACCCAACATGGCAGTCTTTCATCTGGAGCTCTTGTGAAAGTGACTTCTTGCATGAATAGTTCTATAAAAAAAATCAGTGGGTCGTAAGATGGTCAGGGAGCCTCTTACTCAGCCACATTCTTGCTCACTCACTCCTCAAGGTCCTTGAATTAAGCACACTGATTATTTATAAAACAAACTAGGAGTCCATGGCATGAGATAAATTGCAGATTAATTGTCCTGATTATCTTTAAAGGAATCAAAAGCTTTGTCCATCCCTCCATTCCTTCCTTCTTTTTTCTATTTTAGAGCAATGGTTCATAACTTGAATAATGCTCCTTAATTTCAGAGATATTTACCTTTGGACTCATTTAAATCATGAAATGTTTCCATTTAAGCCTCCCAAATAAAATATAGAGTGTATGTAGTATTATCCCTTCATTTCGCTTTAAAAACTTGCTGTCAGTCCCATTCCTTGGAAGACAGGAATCTAGCCGTTCCCAATGCAAAGTGCAGGCAGCTGATGCTTCCCACGATTCCCGCTGTGCGTGACTTTCAGTTATCAAAGCACAGTTAAGCAACAGTTTCTCAACACCACAATGCCCACTGCAGCTAACTTAAGTGGTTGCATTGCATAGAAGCAGATACTGCTGTTTGCAGAAACATCATGACTGATGATCAACTGGTGTTTGTTTCACGGTCTGCTCCTGATTGGCACATCTGTTATGCCCCTTGACAACAGCTGATGTGCAGTTACACTGCGCTCCTGTCTCCAGCAGTCAACATGCATACCCTAAGGAAGTACATCGTTAAGAGAGCTAACGAAGTTGAACACACAGCAAAGAAACTGAACGCTGAGATGAAGGAGAATCAGAGTAGGATGCAGCGGTGGGCACTGAAAGACATGTGGGCATGTTGACTGGCTGCTGTCTCCACACTGTATATGCAGCCAGAGAAAAGTGAGTGGTGGCAAGTGCAGTGACACAATTGAGGGAAAGAAGCTGCAAAAGGACAACCAGGGAGCATCACTGGCAAGACACTCAGATTAAAAGGACTCAGAAATACATCACAACACGGAAGGACACAGCAGTTTAATGTGTGCATACTTACATATGTCACACAGCAGAAGTTAGAATGCTATTTGTACTTATTCGGACTGTGGTTCATAAAGGGAAATCACTCGCTGGTAATAATTTAATAGAAAAAAAAATGGATCAGCAGTGATGGTCTTGGTTAACAGAACTGATAATAACAGGCATGGACTACCCACGGTCAATAGCCGGAAGTTTAACAGCATCAGACCTTTAAAACACAGGTGGTCAGGTAGGCCTTAAGCAGGGGGCTTTGGGGAATTTACACTTCAACAGCAAGACGCTATTGGTTCCTCAGTTAATTCCCACTCCCCTGCCTGCAGGAAGAAGCACCTCTCCGGATCTGTTATCTAAACCTGCGGACCAGGGAGTTTCTTGCCTGTTCATTTCCATATTGACTGCTCCCAGGGCCTTCCCGACAGAATTGTAGCTAACTCTGACTCCACACAGGTAAGGATACCCAATGTCATCTCTAATCGATTATTTTCTTACAGATCAAATCAGTTGTCCTCCTACACCCAGTTAAGACCAGTGCCGTTTCAACATGTGTATTAATTATCTGAAATCATTACTGAAAATATAGATCATGCTTACTCTCTTGTTGATTCTGTTCAGGAAATCTGGAATTGGGGATAAGAACAACCTAGTGGGGCCCGGCACAGTAGCCTGGGGGCTAAAGTCCTCACCTTGCATGTGCCGGGATCCCATGTGGGCACCAGTTCATATCTTGGCTGCTCCACTTCCCACCCAGCTCCCTGCTGGTGGCCTGGGAAAGCAGTTAAGGACGGCCCAAAGCTTTGGGACCCTGCACCCACGTGGGAGACTCAGAAGAAGCTCCAGGCTTCTAACAACCTAATGATTCTCATTATTACCTGAGTTTAGTAAACCATGACTAGAAGCAGAGGTCCATAGAGCCGCTTCTTAGCAATTCACAGTTTCTCAGATCAAAAGACCAAGTACCCTTAGCTCCCCAACCAAGCCTGTTCCCAGCTATATTGTGGAGCTAAGGGTACTTGGTCTTTTACTGTGAATTTCTTAAAGAGGGTTTACGGACCTCTGCTTGTCAGCCACGTGTTGGCAGTGAATATCTGGGCAGAGACTCTAAGGTGGACTATGTCAGCCATTGGATTCTGCAAAGATTTCATCATGCTTGGAATGGCGAGACTGGCAGCAATTCAGAACTATCGAACCATCAAAACCACTTGAGCAGTGCCCTCAGAGCATGCCCCACACTGGGAACCCTGGGATGGGTGAGAAGGTGGGTGTGGCTTCTCCCTTTATCTCTCCCCCTTACTCATCCCCCATACAACAAAAAAAAAAAAGAGAAAAAAATGGAAACAACAGTTTTACGCACTTTCCTGTAGCCCTTGACCCTTTGTGCCCTAATCAACTGTGTAAAGATCATCAAAATAAAATATAAACAATTTTTAAAAAGACCCAGTAGATAACACCCAACTTAGTGGTTGTAGTTGTTACCGTTGTCCAGTAGATGTCAGGCTTTTCCTCAAAATGTTTCCCAGGAATTCCTGGAGGCACTCTGGAGCATGCACCAGGAGCCGCAGTCTCAAAGGCCTAGCAGCCCAATAAAATGTATAAAAAGACATCGCACAGGAAAACCGCACAACAATCTGCAGATTGCTTTGGATTCCAACCATTTATAAATAGCAAAATGTGCAAACTGCCAAATATTTTTAAATAAATAAGTCAGCAGAAAGCAGTCATTTAAGCCTTGTCGGGAGCAGATGTCTATATTGCATATTTTTACCTTTGCTCTGGCATCCCTTTAAATATGTAGAAACCATCCTCACCTTTTGAGTTGACCCGCACAGGCTTTATGTAATATGCAGATCACACTAAGCTAAAGGCATAATATGTATGCCTTTAAACTACTGTTTAACTACTGTTCTGTCAGTTTGGGTGCTTTTTTCCTTTTTTGTTCCAGAAGACCTGGTAGAATTACACCCTCTGTGGAACAGTGGGTGGGTATATACTTTCAAAGACATTATAAACAGAGGGCCGACATGAAATTCTGTTACTCAAAGTTGACTTGAGGAGAAGCTATGGCAATGAAGAATCCATCAGATGAACAGTGCCTCCATCAAGTGCATCTGTTTGTAGCTGCTAATTCCAGGTCCCCTCCAAGGCAGACCCTCCACAACCACCAGGACACAACAAAGGCTCCTTGCCACCCACGGGGGCCCCCTGCCACCTAACCCCTTCCAGCCCTGCTTGAACCAGTGCATAGAAGGGCTCTCCCTCTCTGGCTCCCAAATTAAAATAATTGTTGCAACTCCGGTTTAGGTTCCAAGAAAAAACAAAATCGTTATTCCACAGAGTCCTTTGTCATCTGTTTGCTGAGTACAGCTCATGAGTTTCCACTGTTGAAATGATAAGGCACCTTAGCTTACACTGGGTGCAGTAAATAACTTGAGGGGGCAGGTGCCCGGGGTTGCCCACCTGCCAGGGCCAGCTCCGGCTCCAGCCTGCCAAAGACACTCAAGCCCTCACCTACCTACCACATACAGGAAATCAAGATTAAGGTTAGGGTGCCTGGCATTTGGGGTACAGAGTGAGGATTTGACTCTGCTTTCAACAAAATTCATTCATTTTGGGAATATAATAGAAAATAACTTTCCAGAATATACCATTTGAAATTTCTCATTTCCAAAATTAGGGTTGCCATCTTGGAACTATACTTTGTGCTCAGCCCTATTTTTTTTTTTTAAACTGCATTGAAAACTGCATTTTAAAAAAAATGACAATAGCACTTCCCCACTCTGCTCATGAGAGCAATGACACTGACACCAGTGGCCTTGAGAGAAAAACCAGGAAACTGTCTGGCGGAGGTTCCAATGCACGTATGCATTTTGCTAAAAGCGTGCGTTTTCTTCAAAATGTGCACCCTCTAGAATCTTCCAAACTGGCCTCCTGCAGCTTTCCCCACCCCCAACGTTCGGGGCGCGCTCCCTCGTCCACGCCAGCCGCCTCCCCTCCTTCCACCCGGACGCTGCGGGCCTCCACACAGGGACGCGGCGGCCGGGAGCTCCCGAAGGGTCCCGAGCCCCCCGGAACGCCCGGCGGAGAGGCTCCCGGGCCCAGCCCCCTCGGGCTCCGCCGGCCGACCGCGCCCGCCGCTGCCAACGCCGCCCTGTTGGCGCGTTGCTAGGAGACGGCTCGCGCGCCCCCTTCCCCGGCGACGCGCCGAGCCGGGCGGGTCCGCGGCGGCGGGCAACGGTCGGCCGAGCGCGGTAGGGGCGGCCGTCCGCCCCGGCCTCGCCGGTGCCGCCGCCCCGAGCCCTCGGCGGGCCCGAGGGGCGACCGGACGCGGTAAGTCGGGCGGCCGGGATGGGGCTCCGCGGCCCCTCAGGCGGGATGGCGCCGGCCTCTGCGGCGACGCGGCGGAGCCAGGCAGCAGGCCTGCGGGCCCCGGCTGCGAGGGCCCCGGCTGGGCGGCGGCGCGCCGCAGGTGCGCTCGGCGGGGCGGGGCGCGGCCGTCGGTGACCGGAACGCCCGCCGCTCCCTCCCGGCAGAGGCCGCTGGCTCCCGCGGCGCCGCCCGTCCCCGCCCCGCGACAACAGGTGGTGCCGCCGCGGCGGGAGCGGGCGCGGCTCGGAGCGGCGGTTCCCTCGCCCAATGGGAGCGCGGGGGCGGGCGTTGCAGGGCTGCCCTGGACCAGCTGGCCAATGGGAGAGGCGAGTGGGCGGGGCCGGCCCGGAGTCGGAGGTTTTCAGCCGTGCGCCTGGCAGAACCGCGCGGGCCGGAGGAAGGCGAGCGGTGGGCCGCGTTAGCTCAGTCAGAGAGGCCGGGTTACCTCTGGAGGAACCGCCGCGCTGTCCGTGCCCCGGAGCGGCCGGGTTACCTCAGGGGGAGCGGCCGGGTGACCTCAGCAGGAGCAGCCGCGCTGTCAGCCGGAGCGGCCGCCCATGCCCCGGCACTGGGTCCCCGACTGTGGCCCCGGAGGTGAGAGCCTGGTCGTCCTGCGGGTGTGGGGAGGAGGTGTCGTGTGTGGAGATGAGCCCACCCAGTCGGGTGTGTCTGGGGGGGAGCTTCGTGCCGTCCCCGACCTAAATCAGGTTGCTGGTGACTGGACGGACACCCCACCAAGTGTGTGTGCTTTCTGGAGGAGAGCTGGGACCTTGGCGGGGAAGTGTCATTGCCACCGCTTAAACGGTGCAATCCCACCGTGTGCCTTGAATCGATTTGTTTCCTGTCTCATGTGGTCTGTTTGCCAAAGGAAGTCTTATTTAGTGTTTATTTAGTCCCATGGAATGCCGTAGCCGAGAATGGAGAAAGTTGGTTTTAAGGTGGCACCTCGCCATAATCACGGAACCCCGTTTCTGCTTCACAGCAGTCTGGTGGCCGGATTCTCCAGGAAGAGACGTTTGGAAGCAGTGAGAAAGGAGCCTTTCCATTCGGGGCACTGAGCGGGACACTGCTGGAGATGGGGAATGGATTCTCGGACCAAACTTCCATCTTGGCCAGCCTGCCCTCCTTCCAGTCCTTCCACATCGTCATCCTGGGCTTGGACTGCGCAGGCAAGACCACAGTCTTGTACCGACTGCAGTTCAACGAATTTGTAAACACTGTCCCCACGAAAGGATTTAACACAGAGAAAATCAAGGTAACCTTAGGCAACTCCAAGACTGTCACTTTTCACTTTTGGGATGTAGGTGGTCAGGAGAAATTAAGGCCATTGTGGAAGTCCTACACCAGGTGCACAGATGGCATCGTGTTCGTTGTGGACTCGGTGGACGTAGAAAGGATGGAGGAGGCGAAAACTGAACTGCATAAAATCACTAGGATATCAGAAAATCAAGGGGTCCCTGTGCTTATTGTCGCTAACAAACAAGATCTGAGGAACTCGCTGTCGCTCTCGGAAATTGAGAAGTTGTTAGCGATGGGGGAACTGAGCTCGTCCACTCCGTGGTACCTGCAGCCCACGTGTGCCATCATTGGAGACGGATTAAAGGAAGGACTTGAGAAACTACACGAGATGATCCTCAAAAGGAGGAAGATGCTGCGACAACAGAAGAAGAAAAGATGAATAGCTTTTGTATGTATATGGAGCAGGCTTGCCCTGATCTGATTTGGACACGCGGAAGCATCCATGTCCACAGCCTGGTTTGCCACCTGCCCTGGATGCTACTTAAAGCTTTGTTTTGTTGAACAATCAGATGCCCAACTCCGTTGCCTTGTGGAATATGAATAAATGCAGTGCTTCTTAGAGTGGTCTCTTGCTGCCTTCCCCCCAAATCTTTTGGTACTACCATTTTTGGGAAGCCAAGCAAGGGTAGTAAACCGACCACAAAATAGTTGTGGAAATTGATGTGAAATTAGTCAAAGAAAACTGGGAAGAATGTCTACTTAGTGTTTTGTGCTAGTGTTCTTCTGGGAGAAGGCTTTGCAAGAAATTGCATTCAGGGCTATATAAAGATGCAAAACAAATGAATGGAAATGTTAACTAGGTTAATAAAATACATGCTTGTATCGATCCCATTGGCCCAACCAGTTCTTAACCTAAGCAATGAAAGGAAGCATTTGCTTTTCTAAAATTTTGACCAGATGATTTTTGATATTTGCTGGAATCTCATCCTCTTCATTCTAGACAATATTAAGTTGGTCTAACTTTGATGAAGAGGATTCAGGTGCATGAATTAACTCTCCTGGCTAAGCATGTTTTGGTGTGTAGTTTCTTTAGAAATAGCTATACATCTTTTAATACAGTTTAAAACAACATTTTGGGGCTGTAGGGCTGTTACAGTTTATCAGAAGCACTTTCACTTGGAAAACCTAAAATTGTTGACTCATGTAATAAATAAGGTTATGTGGATTTCTGTGGTCACAGATGTACATGGTTGGGTACATGTAAGGGTTTATGAAGAAATCAGTTGATGAATCAGCCAAAAGACTAATTACCATACATGATCTCAAAATTAGTCCAATTGGAGAATATATGTTTTATTAATACCTGCTGCCTGAAAACAGATGCAGTTTTCATATATTTTTGTAGTATCTTAGGAGGAACAAAAGCTTTATAAACAACACGTGATACATTATGAAATGAAAATGGAAAAGACACCGAATCTGTATTCTGAGCTTTAATGTTTTGTTTACAAACCAAGTGGTGTTCCGTGGGCTTTCCAGTCTGGATTATGGAAAGGAAGGATGCTATTACTGCAGATAAGAATTATGATGGTGGCAAAGGAGGAGGAAGTGACAGAGCTGTCTGAAAACTCTGGTGCTGTTTACATTGTGATGCTAACTAGATCAAAGGTCTTCAATTCCTACCTACAGAGACTTCCTAGGATAACCCATTAACATGGATGTTTCCTGCAAGTACATGTAGTCAACAACTGTTTGGCAAGTCACGACAAGAAATGCACTTTGTTAGCTAAGGTTTTTTTTTTTTTTTCCTGATTGGTTTCTTTTTTGCTTTTTTTGTTTTTCTGTGGTGGCACTGGCATAACCAAGTTTTTAGAACTTTGATTCTTATCCATGCAAAATGAAGTAGCTTTCTATAAAGCTTTCTTACGTAATTGTACCTGCACTAGTCTTGGTCACTTAGAATGTTTATATTTATACAAACCTAGATAATAACTACCAATAAATTACTTGAGAAATGAGAACGACAACATTTACGATTTTTAATGTATTTCCTTTTTCTACTTTTTTTTTTATTAGATGTGTAACAGCTTCAATGAATTTGGTTATTTGGTCATACAGCAGTTGCTTTGCTGCTGTGTGACAGAGGCGATGAAGGTTCCTTTCTGGGAGGCCCCCTCATTGTTTTGCCCTTCTCTGGTACTGGGATCCTGTGTGCTCCAAATGCAGCCAGTCGTTATGAGTTAATAAAGCTTGCTGGGAAAAAAATCGGAGTCATCTAAGATTTTCAGTTTGCTTCTACTTTCTGCTTTGGTGTATGTGATGCTTTAACTGTCTTTCAGCAGTATGTGTTGGCTCTTATTTTGTAGTGTAAGAATTTGATAAGCAAATCCATGTTATCTAAGATTTTCATATTTAGTGAAGAACAACAAAAAATGTGATAAATATTATATAAGCTTTTACTTACACATTCAGCTACTAAACTCATCCTGAATTTTTTCAGTTTGCTGGGTAAAAGCCCCTGCCACATGCTTAAGCTATTGATGCCATAGGATAATAGCATCTCAAAGTAGGTTCTAAACAATTTAGACAATGCTTTCAGTATATTTATGTTATCAGTAAGGTGGTGCCTGTCCTGGCACCTTTCCAATGTGTATTTTTGAAATGCCTAACATTTGAAGTTACTGATTGTTGATCAAAAATTAGACAACTATCAGAGAACAAAGTTAAAAAGTAAAGTAAGACTTCTAATACTCAAAGAGACTTGGTCAAACTTAATCTCCGTGGCTGATTCTAAAATGGATTATAAGTTGTGTACTTCAGTTAGAGCTTCTAGGTTCAATGCAGTTAATCATTGAAAAAGGAACTAGATCCTTCTTGGAACCCAAAAACTATGTAGACAGAATTTCTAGTCTAGATGAATGATGGTTTAAGAACAGAAAAGCACAGGTTTGGAACGTTTTGTTTATACAGAGCATCTGACTCTGAAAGAATGTTTCCTTGTGTTGACCTTGAAATCCTAGGTGGAGTATTTCAAGATTCTAGTCGTTCCAACACTTGGATCACTAATAAAGGATTGTATCAGTAATAAAAGCAAAGATGAAGGAAAGTTTGTTTACATTTTTGATAATTCAGTAGTTGGTACAATGGCTAACTTTACATATGCCACCATTTGAGCTTGGGCTTTTATCTTTACAGTATAGCATAACATTTTGGAAATGGGTACTAACAATACAAAATACTAGGGTGTGAGCCTTCGTAGAAACCAGTAAGGGAATGTGTGTGCCTTCAAGTTTAACATACAGACACCTCTACGTATGAGGGGGTCTCCAAAAAAATGCTCTAAAAAATGTAAACTGAAATCTTTAAAATTTAGTTTGCAGCAACATAATGTGATGTTAATGTTATTTTCCATTAACTCAGATACTCCTGTAGAAGAGACTGGTTTAGGATAAACGTTGAATCACTGATTAAAAAGATGCATAAGCTTTCCAGTCAGGTCAGAACTCAAATCCCAGCTTTCCCTCTCATACCTGGAAACTTAGCAAGCTCCTTGAGTGAGTTATTCACCTTGGCAGGAAATGGCCCCTGTTGTTAACCAGCAGAAATTGGTGTGTTGAGACCAATGTTGTGTAGCTAATAATGGCCATGCAAGTCTAGAGGTGGAGAGTGGATTTATCTGTTACTAGTTTTCTCTTGGACAGTTTAAGCCTTAGTGCCTTGTATAAATAAAACTACCTGTACCAAAGGGGTTAATTGACTAAAAAGAGGTTAGGGCCTGGCATGGTAGCCTACCAGCTGAAGTCCTCGCCTTGAAAACAGCAGTACCCCATCTAGGTGCGGTTCTAATCCCGGGTGACCCACTTCCCACCCAGCTCCCTGCCTGTGGCCTGGGAAAGCAGTCAAGAATGGCCCAAAGCTTTGGGACCCTGCACCCACGTGGGAAACTTGGAAGAGGCTCTGGGCTCCTGACTTCGGATCGGCTCAGCTCTGACCATTGCGCTCACTTGGGGAGTGAATCATTGGATGGAAGATCTTTCTATCTTTCCTCCTCTCTGTGTGTCTGACTTTGCAATAAAAACCAATCTTAAAAAAAAAAAAAAGGTCAAATAAAGTGATGTTTATTAGAGTACCTGGGAAGTAGTAAGCATTCAATGGATAGTTTTTGCTAGCAGAGCACTTTCTGATAAACGGATTTAAAGAAAATCATTTTGGCGAGAGAGTATGACCATAAATGCTCAAGATTTAATTTTCTTGGTCCTGATTTGCCATGGCACAAAATGAAAATTTGGTGGGACTTAGGAAAGTATAAACTCAAAATTGGGGTTGTTTCTTTAAATTCTAAGCAGAGGTCAATTTTATCACAGTATAACCATTCTATCTGCAATAAGGAACACACTTTAAATTTACTTATAAGACAAGAATTAAAATAGAAGAACATTGTGATTCATAGAAGGACAGCGAACATAGGATGGCAACTGATAGGATATCATTTGTAGGAGAACAATTGATTGGACATCATTTGAAAGAGGACACTTGATTGAGTATACAAAAATAAAAGATCGTTTCAAACAAGTGTGTAGAAACAATTGGGCCTGGCGCGGTGGCCTAGCAGTGTAAGTCTTTGCCTAGAATGCACCAACATCCCATATGGGTGCCGGTTCTAATTCCGGCAGCTTCACTTCCCATCCAGCTCCCTGCTTGTGGCCTGGGAAAGCAGTCTGGGACGGCCCAATGCCTTGTGACCCTGCATCCACGTGTTAGACCTGGAAAAAGTTCCTGGCTCCTTGCTTCAGACCAGCGCAGCTCTGACCGTTAAGGCTGTTGTTTGGGGAGTAAATCGTTGGATGAAAGATCTTCCTCTCTGTCTCTGCTCCTCTTGTGTATCTGACTTTGCAATAAAAATTTTAAAAATAATAGAAATCTTTTTTTTTAAAAAAAAAGAACCAGCGCCCATATGGGGTCCCAGCACATTCAAGATGAGGACTTTAGCTGTTAGGCCCTTGTGCTGGGCCCTTGTATTATCTTTATTTATTTATTTTGTGATACAGTTCCATAGACTTTGGGATTTCCCCTCCCCAACAGACCTCCTCACCTTGACTTTTATATAATTACAATAGCATAGTTTTTCAAAAATAGTCGTAAGCCCATCATTCTGCTATTTATGTGTATCCTAACATTGTAGGAATGGAGAATGGCAGAGGGTCCAACATACTAGTGTCAAGATATATTTAACAGTTTGATTTGGGACAGGTCTCCCATGTGAGTTCATGAACCCAAGTCATCATCTATTGCTTTCCCAGACAGGTTAGCAGGGAGCTGGACCAGAAGAGCTGCTGCTTATGCTATACTGCGTGCCCCACAGTGTGTGTTTCATAGGCCCTGGAGTGTTTTATAACACATAACCTTTTTGAATGAATTAACAATGTCATCTTAAGTGTCTTATTTCACAAGTTAACTTTTGGTATGTACATACATACACAAGAAGATGGAACTTAGCTTGTGAGCTATGCTAAATATCCTGCAATTTTAGCATTTTAAAAGGGTGATTGAAGGCAGTTGTTAAAGTTGAGTCACTCCACTGAAATTCTAATTTCAAATAAGATCACACCCTTTTTTAAAAAATAACATTTCAAACAATGCAAAAGCAAAAGAGCATGATGCACACCTCAGAATCTCTCATCCACATTCAGTAATTGTTACCTCAGAAATAATCTGTTTTAGTTCCAGTCAAGTTTTTGCTATCATCCTCTCACCTACTACATACACACACATACACACAGAGAGAGACTCTTCTGGATAATGTTGCAGTGACTCATGAACAGGGCTTTTTTTTTTTTTAACTAATATTTCAGTATGTGTCTCTGAAAGATAAACATTCATTTTCAAGAGCAGTAGTAGTCTCCTTACATTAAAAAAAAAAAAACAGCATTGTTGAAAATAATCAAATATGCAGTTCAGTTCAATACATGAATTTCCCTAACAGTTTAAAACTTTTATATAAGATTTTGGGGTCAGATTCAATCAATGACAAAGTAAAATTTCTTAGATTGGCCTTTTTCCAAACTAGCTTCACAATGATTTCAGGAGCTTTTTAATATTCCCAGATTTGACTGCAGACATTTGAAGCCGCATATAAGGGGAGAGGCCATTAATTCGTATCTTAACTCTTCCAAGAATTGTGAACACCTGAATTAGCTGGTTTAGACATATCACTTTGCGAGAGATGATACCTTCTGGGGCCAACTTTGGCATGCAACAGTGTGAATCAACGCTTGCGATGCCAGCATCTCGTAGGAATACTAACATTCCAAATGCAGCTCCTGCTAGCGTACTTGGGAAAGCCATAGAAGTGGCCCAAGTGCTTGGGACCTCCCCATTTATGAGGTAGGCATAGATGAAATTCTTGGCTTCAAACTGGCCTAGCGCTGGCCATTAGGCCATTTGGGGAGTGAACTGGCAGATGGAAGATTCTCTCTCTTAAATAGAAATGTTCTGTGCAGTTTTATTTGGCTATCTTGGGTCCCTTTCCTTCCCACTAGCTTGAGATTTCTGTTGTAATAAACAAACTCTCTCACAGTTCCCATGACTCTGGTGAAATTTGAATCAGAGAAGAAGCAAAACAGAACAGTTTTTTTCTTTTATTGATCACATATCTCTGTGCTTTATACCAAAGAAGTATAAGGTATCTTAGAAATTTACAATTGTCCTGCCTATTTTACCAAAGGTAGGGAAGAGTTAGAGATTCGAAGATGAAGTGCTAGTTTTGTCATCCATCACTCTTAGGAACTGTGATTGTCACAGGTTTATTATAACCAGTTATTTTTAGAGCTAATAAGTATAAAAACCAAAGACCTACAACAGAAGTAGCTCGTAGAGAAAAATGAGCGGAGGCAAAAGGGAGCAAAGAGACTAAATATTAGACACGTTTCAGAAATAAGTAAGTAAAACACTTGCAGTATGCTAGTTGGGAGAGAAAGATGATCTTCTGGGCTTAGTGCATCAACAGCTCCCTATTCTAGAAACTAGATGTTTGTTTGAAATTATACAGGTGAATTTTGAAACCTGGCCTTGACATAAATGTCCATATGACTGAATATGAGTCATGTAATTTATCTTAAAGTGACAATACTGCTCTCCTAGGGTTAGGTTGTGCAAGATTTTTGTAAGTCTTTGGTCTGGTTGCTAGCAAGTGAATGAAACATTCACTTGAGAAGAATCTGAATGACTAGCTCGCTGCGACCAAATGTTTGGGTTATAGCAGTGAGCAAAACAAGAGATAGCTACTCCGATTCCCTCGCCATCAAGTAAGGACAGGTGCAGGCATTTGGCTCAACAGCTACAGTGTTAATTTGCACTTATTCCATGTCAGAGTGTGTGACTGACTTCTGGCTCCACCTTGGATTCCAGCTTCCTGCTAATACACACACAAGGGGCAGTAGGTTACGGCTCAAACACTGGCCCAGCTCTAACTGTTGCGGACATTTGGGGAGTGAATCAACAGGTGGAAGATTTCGATCCATGTGTATCTCTTTCTGTCATTCTATCATTCAACTAAATAACAATACAGTTTAAATGTTTAAAGTAAACAAGAATTTATCAATTTCCATATTCTTTGTCCCATGAGTAAATGCTGTAAGATCTGTCTGGTCCTCAGACTTGAGTGTGTGCTCTGAAAGCTGGCCTGAAGTATAAGCCAAGTTACCTAAAGCAATGGTGAAGTCTTTACAGTTAGCTTCATGTGACATGCTAGAATCTTCCAATATTACGTAAGAATCCACTAAGTTAGTTTTCTGCCAAATGCAGCTACCACAGAGGATCAAGAGAAGAGGTCGGTTAAACATGTCTGTACTAAGAGAGCAAAGTCTTATCTTTCTTCATGTTGAAGAGGTATCCGAGATCTTTGATTGGTTCACAGGAGTAGCAGACTTCTCTTTCACATAAACCTGTGAATATTCAGGTAGAGATATAATTCTTGACAAATATGTCTAGCTTGGGATGCCCTGTTGTTTTATCGAGGTAGGTGTGCTCAGCAACTCCTGGTACGGTCCCTTCCACTTAGTCTTCAATCTGAGGGAATCCCTCTTTTCTAAGTCTTCAGTAAGGTTAGGTCTCCTGGAAAAATAGGCTTCTGATGAGCATTGGGATCTGGCACTGGGAGGATTTGCTACCATGTTTCCCTAGAGCCTTTTGTACCTGGCCCAAGTTAAAGTACTTTATCTGATCTTGAGTCTCTGAGTCAGAAAAAGACGTCAGAGGTAAGGAAGGGTTTTCCATGCAATATCTCATAAGGACTAAGTGTCAAGGTGGCCGTAAGTGCTATTCTCATTTGAGAAGGTCAGTAGCCAATAGTTTAAGCCATGTTTATGAAGTCTCTTGACAAAGTTCAGCTAGAGGTTTACTAAGATCTAAAGTCCTTGCTTTGCACACGCCACCATCCCATATGGTACCAGTTCATATCCCAGATGCTCCACTTCTCCTCCAGCTCCCTGCTTGTGGCCTGGGAGGGCAGATGAGGCTGACCTGGGGCCTTGGGACCCTGCACCTGTGTGGGAAACTGGTGGTGGGGCAGAGAGATGTGGAGGAGGGGAGGCTGGCTCCTGGCTTTGGATCAACTCAGCAGTGGCCTTTGCAGCCACTTGGGGAGTAAGCCAGTGAACGGTGACTCTATCTCCTTCTCTCTGTATATGTGCCGTTCCAATAAAAATAAATTAGTCTTTCATTTATTTTAAACAAGCAAACAAAAAGACTATGGTTAGCTTTTTCAACTTTACCAGTTGACTGAGGTCTCCAGGAGGCATGGAGATGGTAAGAAATTCCTAGAGCTGTGGCGACCTGTTGAGTTATTTTAGACACAGATCTATGGGAGTGCTTCCTAAAGTCCATGGAAAACATGTTACCAAAAAACTCTTCATGGAGTTCCAAAGTTACTTCTGCAACAAAATAAAGGTGTTACAATTCTGTTTTCCATGGACCTTGCGAACTACTGTTGTGTATCCTCTTCAGACTGTATTTTCTAAAATCTAACAACAGTTATATTCTGTTACTGCTAAATATGAACCGGTTGAAATTTTTAAAAGACTGACAAGTTTTACAGCTTTGGTTGCTGCTCCTGGAAGTCAGAGCTCCTTGAGTTACACTTAATTGAAGAGGAAGCTTTGAACATATAGGCATGGCTGTAGAAATTTAGGCAAAATTACATGAGCAAATATACGTTGTTTTCATTCATGTATGCTGTGATCCTCCTAGGTAGGACTATTAGAGGGATCTAATTATGACTGGGTAAACAAACAAACACAAGAGTTCTTTCCAGCTGTGATTGCTCACAGATAATAAAACAGAAGCGAAGACCTAGGCCAAGAAAACCCCAGGTGTGGCTCAGTGTGGAACTAAGGCATGGGAAAAGAGCTGGTTTCCTCTCCAAATGAGAGAACCTGAATTACCCCTGCAGATCCATGTACTGCTGCGTCAGTTTGGGTCGCCGCGATCTTTCTTTTGTTAAGTGTCTGATGCTGGACCATGTCTGTATTTGTACTGTTGGACAACTGAATCCTCTCTGTATGCACACAAACATGTCAGTGATGCCGTAAATATGCATAAAGAAGTTTTAAAAACAGAAATGAGATATGATTTAATGCTTTCTAATCCTTTATTAAACACTATTTATTTTAATAAGGAAATTTTTTTCCCTAGCTACAGATTTTGTCTTTAGCTGGTATTTCCTTTTCTTTTTTTTATGATTAAGATTTATTTATTTATTGAAAAGTGAGATATATAGAGAAGAGGACAGAGAGGAAGATCTTCTGTCCATTGATTCACTCCCTAAACAGCCACAATGGCTGGAGCTGAGAGAATCCGAAGCCAGAAGCCAGGAGCCTCTTCCGGGTCTCCCAGGTAGGTGCAGGGTCGCAAGGCCTTGGACTCTCCTTGAGTGCTTTTCCAGGCCACAAGCAGGGAGCTGGATGGAAAGTGGGGCTGATGGGACATGATCCTGGCACATGCAAGGCAAGGACTTTAGCTGCTGAGCGACCATGCCACGCCCAATTGGTGTTTCTTACATATTGTGATATTCTCCTTTTGGGATATTCTTAGGAAAAAATGGGCACAACAAGTACAGGATTCTCCAGTGTCTGGGAAATCTGCCTACGTGGAAGCAGGGCCTATGTTTGATGAATACATTGCAGTTGACCAGCCCATTGATTTAAAACTAATGTCTGCTATTGACACTTGATCAGGTTAAATTGTTAATTTCTGTATCAACTGTACCTTAAACTTTCCAAATGATTTGACTCTAGCATATTTAGAAAAATAATGGATCCTCTGTATATCCTGGAGTGGTTGTTTTTAATTTCCTAGATTTAAAAGGCTGTAACAGGGTCCAGCGCTTTGGCCTAGTGGCATAAGTCCTCACCTTGCACGTGCCAGGACTCAATTAGGACAGCAGTTCTTATCTCAGTGACCCTGCTTCCCATCCAGCTCCCTGCTTGTGGCCTGGGAAAACAGTCAAGGACGGCCCAAAGCCTGGGGACCCTGCACCCGCATGGGGGACCTGGAAGAGGCTCCTGGCTCCTGGTTTCGGATTGGCTCAGCTCCTTCCTTTGGGGAGTGAATCAGCTGATGGATGATCTTCCTCTCTGTCTCTCCTCCTCTCTGTATATCTGACTTTTCAATAAAGATAAACACATCTTTAAAAGCCTGTAACTTCAGCATTTTAGAGAAAATTGTTTTCCAAGAATGGAGGAGATGACTGGTAAGAGCTTACTGACAACGGGAGTTCTGGAAACAGACTGCCTGAGCAATGGTGCTGTGCTTGCTATCCATCAGCTAGCTAACTTCAGTTTGCTTAGCCTGTTTCAACCACCATAGTCTCATCTATAAAAGATAATTGGATTGTTCTGAGAGGTGATTGTTCTGAAGATGACATGGGCCCATGCATATATTTAGAAGCTCGTCCTACATCCCAATAAAATTCTACCTGAAGTTGCAGAGTAAGATGCAGTTCCTGACACTCTCCCAGTGAAGTCATTTTCAGAGGTGACGCACAAGTTTGAGCTGTGACTCTCCCAGTGTGGCATTGTTTGTACCTGCACCAGTTCTACACGTGGCAGCCTGATGTCTATGTAATAATTGAGAGAAACAGCACAATGCCTCTTTTAAACTCAGTGTTGGTTATAATGCCACTTGAGACCTGTCTTCAAACCTGTAAGGCTCGAGTCCTATGTTCAGTTCCAATTCAGCTCCCTGTTAATCTGTAGCCTGGAGACAGTAGAGGACGGCCCAAGTGGTTGGGTCACTGTACCCCAGATGGAATATGGATGGAGTTTCCGGACCCTGGCTTCAATCTGGTCTACCCTACCAGTTAAGGGCATCTGAGAGTAAACCAAAAGGTGAGATATCTGTTTATCCTTGTTTCTATATATTTGCCTTTCAAGTAAATGCTTTCAAAAAAATTAAAACCTCAGTGTTCAAAGAGGCAGAGTAGATTTGGGCATAAATAAACATGGAATAAAATTTTCAAGAGGCTGTTAATTTCAGAGAGGAATGACCACGGGATTTTGTTATGAGAGAAGGAGAAGCAACTGGCACAGGTGTCTTCAGGTTCTGCCTTTACTGGATTCTTCTGGTCACCTGTCGGATCAGAAGGTCAGGTGCACAGAGAACCCATGCTGCATCCCAGAAAGAGAAGTGTCATCACTCTGATTACATGCCTTGCCGAAATGTCAATGGCCTGGTGTTCCGCAGGTGTAGTGTCATACTAAACTGCCCTTCACCACAAACAGGATGTCATTGTCATTCCTTTGTAACTACAGAGCAATAGTTAATGCGTGAGCACTTGCATTGGTGCCTTAACTGGAAAAAGAAAATGGAGCAGAATGGTCTTAAGTCAAGTGGGCTCTTTGTGGGCATTGACCCATATCTGTCTGTCTGTCTCAGCATTGTCCCTAGATATATACTGGCTTCTTTTGGAAGAGATAGCTCCTTGACAAAGCCATTCCTTTTGCTCTATGACCTACAGAACTGTAGGTGTTGACGTGAACGATAAGCACTAATAATAGCAATGCTGGTAATCCACTAAGGAAACATTTGGTGAGTCACCATTTAATGTGTGTCCAGTGTTTCAACTTGGGTATAGAAATCAATCAGGTTGTTTCTTATATGAACTTGACTATGAGGTTTGTCAATCCCCAGATTCACAGTCAAGGAATAAGCAAGTATTGCTGAATTCTTTCCCCACTTTTAACTTTGGAACAACTTCAGTCTAGTAGAATGGAAAGAGTACTACTAGCTGTACAACAGGCATCCAAAGACTTCATCCAAGTGGGGCCACCTGTCTTAGTGAGATCCCTTATCACCTGGGGTCCCATCCATGATCACCACAGTATGTGGTCATCTTGCATATTCTGGAATAGTTCTTCCTTCCTTCCTCTAGTTAGCTGGTCATGTCTTTTTTAAATTTACCAATAACTGTGAGTTTTCTGACACCGTAGAGTACATGATAGCTTGCTCCCTTGGCTTCTTTGTGCCTGTCTTCTCTGATAGTATGAAGGTAATAAATTCTATCAGCTTAATGCATTAATTGTTCAATTAGCCTATATATGGTCAAGCTAGCAACATAGTACTGCCTTCCCATGTTTTTGTAACATGTATCATTGTTTTTCTTGAAATAGTGGAAAAAGAAGGATGGGAGAAGAAAGAAGAGAAACAGGAAGCTCAGAAAGCTGCATTTGTTCTTGGAGATTTATTTATCTTTTATTGGAAAGTCAAATATACAGAGAGGAGCAGAGACAGAGAGCAAGATCTTCCATCTGATGATTCACTCCCCAAGTGGCCCCAACATCCAGAGCTTAGCTGATCCAAAGCCAGGAGACAGGATCTCTTCCAGGTCTCCCACACGGTTGTAGGGTCCCAAACTTTTGGGCCATTCTCAACTGTTTTTCCAGGCCACAAGCAGGGATCTGGATGGGAAGTGGGACTGCCAGGATTAGAAGCAGCACCCATATGGGATCCCAGTGTGTTCAAGGAGAGGACATCTATTGCTAGGCCACCGTGCCAGGCCTGCATTTTTAATTAATTTTGGAGTTGGGAATTTTATAGATTCTGTATTTGTATTATAATATAGAAGTTTTGTGAATTAAGATTTTTTTTTTCTGTTTCAGGTCATAAATCTGTACTTATGTTTAACCTTTATACATCTCACAGGCATTAGGAATGCAATGATTAACAACACATGGTATGCAAAGAGCTCAGGTGATGGCAAGCAGACAGAAATGTCAACAGCTCCTGCCAGCATGAGCGAAGTTCTAGAAGAGGAATACAGAGTTTCTGGAGCACAGGGGTTGGAGATCTTCTTTCCACCCATGCAGCTGATTGGCTAGCCTTGTCATTGAGGGCTACTCGGTGCTTGGAAAGGTCAGTTTTTGAATTTTGGCTTTTTCTGTAACTCTGTTCTTCCCTCAATCCCCTAGTCAGTGTTCTTTAAAGAAAATTATTTTTCCTGATACATTTCCTTAGGCTCAGGAATTTTCCTTTCCACCTTCTCCACCCACCTTCCTCCCACTGTTTCCCCCTTTTATTACAAAGTATAGTCCTTCAACAACAGTCCCAAGTCCATCATTCTGCTATTCAACTGTATCATGACAGTGTCGGTACAGACAATGGCAGAGTCCAACATTCTACTGTCGGGATGTATTTGATAGTTTCATTGAGAGTCCATCTTTCATTCAGAAGTCGAGATGCATACTGCATTGCATCTTCATGGCATACTTTCCTCCATTATACAGTTTCTCTAGGTAAATATATGTATATACACACTTACCTATGTTGTATCTATCGATCTTACATTTTGCACGAAAGTCACCTTACTTCAGAGAAAACATGATATTTGTCCTTTTGGGATTGGCTTATTTCACTGAGCATAATGGTCTCTAGTTGGGTCCATTTTGTTGCAAATGGTAGAATTTTACTACTCAACCATTAAAAAGAGTGAAACTCTTCCTAGTCTTTCTAAAGCATGCCCATACAGTTCAGAGCCAGCAAAGGTCCACTTCATGATCAAGGCAGATATCGAGTAACAGAAAGCCTGCGGTTTTACTAATCCCACTGAAGAACCTAGGTGTTTCCTGCTTTTGTGATTTCTGCCTTACTTGCTTGGCTGGGAGCTGTGTGAACTCCAGGCCTGACATTCTACATGACAGCCGGCAGGACACCTGGCAGGTCACGGAGGCAGAGCACTCCTCAGGAAGGAGGTCCCTGGTGTTAGATAAGACCCACTGCCCTATAGCCCATCAGTTCGTACTTTTTGAAAGTTGCTTGCTTCAAACCCAGTAACAGAAGCTTGCCAACTTGTTCTTTTTAAAAAAAAAAAAAAAGTTAACAGTTACACTGACCAATCATGACTGTATGATTATATGGAATTGGCCCGAAATGTATAAGAACCCTGTGCTATTGAATCTCTGTCTTTTTGGACCTTCTTCTGCCTCTTCTGCTGCAATTTTTCCTGCTTTGGCCACTTTGGCGGTGGCCACTGCCGGGGCGACTGTTACTGCTCCCCTATCCTGCTGGGCTAGGAGCCTAGGCTAGTTTTGAATAAACCACCTTTATGCATTTGCACTGACTTCAGACTCCTGATGATTTTCTGGGGATCACACAAACCCTGGAACAACACCACTCCCAAAGGGTGGGACCTTTAGCAGATTTTGAGTGTAACTTCCAACTTGCTAGTGCATCCAAGTCTTATCACCCTTAACACCAAACAAATCCTAATACTGTGTATTTCCAGCTATGCTTTTGAAACCACTATCAGACAGTAATTTATGTGCATATCTACCCTGTCATTATGAACAGGTGAATGACTTGAGTTTGTATTTTGTGGCTGTCAGTTCATAAAATGTCACTAAGACGTGGTTACTGAACATTTGCACACTACAGAGTTGTGGATTGGTCTTCGCAGCCTCTCATTGTGAGTCGTTGCACCATGGCTTCCAAGGAAGGCAATCAGGACACGTGTAGAAACTGGTCCAATTAAGTGGAATAAATAGATCCATATTAATGAATCTGAACCTACTTCCTGCACCCACACCATGTGAGGGATGAACATTCTCTTATGTAGTAACTGAATCACAGATTCTGCATTGTGAAGCCCATGAGGCCCTCTTAACACAACCTTCTAAAAGTGGAGATAATTTTGACAGAAGAAAAATTTATAAAGTAAGTGCATTCTTCAAGACACCAAAAAAACCCATCAATAATACAGCATAAATCTACTGTCTGCCTTTTCCTCTGCATTATAGAAATGGACAATACTTTCAATAGAATACACGTACCCCCATGCCTTCCTAATTGTATATTTTTAAAGATTTATTTATTTTTGTTGGAATATCAGACTTACAGGGAGAAGGAGAGACAGAAAGGAACACCTTTTGTCCACTGACTAACTCCCCAAGTGACCGCAATGACCAGAGCTGAGCCAATCCAAAGCCAGGAGCCAGGAGTCAGGAGCCTCCTCTGGGTCTCCCACATGAGTGCAGGGTCCCAAAGCTTTGAGCCTTCCTTGACTGCTTTCCCAGGCCACAAGTATGGAACTTGATGGGAAGGGGGCACCCAGGACATGAACTGGGGCCCATATGGGATCCTGGCACATAAAAGGCAAGAACTTTAGCCACTAGGCTGTCACACTGTATATTTAATATATACATCTAATATATATATTTCTAACTGTATATTTTATATTACAGCTATATTGTTTAAACTAGGCACTTTTATCACCTGTTACTGAACTCCTTTGTACACGTGTAATGAGAGCATGGTTATGAAAAGGAAAATTTAGGCTAGAGGAATTTAATTTGCTTTTTTTGCCTTCTGTACTTTGCTTGCTCTTGCCTTCTGTACTTTGCTTTCTGAAAAAGACAATAGATAGCTGAACCAACATCTCTAACTGGACAAACATCTCACGACTTAGATAGAGCCTGGGAACCAGAGAGAGATAAGGGGCACCTGTGGCTGCATCCGGATTAGGTCATTAAAAAAGTCTTGAGACAAGCATCTCAGGGAAGAAGTATGATAAGGAATTGAGGGCACAGTGGAAAAGACCCTAATTGCATGGCAAGACAAGGGTCTTTTATGGCCCCCTTTCCTGAGTATGGTTTTTAGCCTTTAAAAGGAATGCTGAATAAAGCCTCGGGGTTGGTGTGCCTAGCCTCCTGCATGGGGACAGGCCCCAGCCCCAGCACACTGGTGATCGAATAAAGCCTCCTGCTTTTGCATCAAGTCTTGTCTTCGTTGGTCACTGGGGAGACTCACTCTCTCGGGGAAGGACGGTAAGGTCGTCCTGTTTGGGGATGCCTTACAGTTACTGGGGCAGGTATTGCTGCAGAGGGTAGCATCTGCATGATAAAACCACCGGGTTGCTTCTTGACTGAGGGACACAGTGTTCTCCTTAGCACTTACATTTTCACAGGCAGTTAGGGAAACTCAAAATGTCCCAGTAACCACACGAAAGAATACTGGCATCTGGGTAAAGGCAAAAACTTCAGAGCACTGACGGGTGATTTGCCCACTGCCACTCTTTCCTAAAATTTGTATTTGGAATGCGAAGTTACAGAGAAAGAAGGATAGACAGAGCTCTTCCATCTGCTGGGTCACTCCTCAAATGGCTTTCATCACAGAAACCTGGAAAATACTCCAGGTCTGCCACATGAGTAGGAGAGTCCAAGGACTTGCACCTTCTTCTGCTTCTCGATGCCATTACCAGGTAGCTGGATCAGAAGTGGAGCAGCAGGAACTTGAACCTTCACTCATATGAGATGCGGGTGCTACAGGTGCAGGTTTAGCATATGATGCCACAGTCAGCCCCACACTAATCAGATTAAACAGGGTTGCAGGAAATAGTTCATAAGTACTTTGTATTATCGCCATCACAGATGATTTTAAAATAATGACGAAGTGCCAGCTAAACCAGTCATTTGACAAGCATTTACTGAAAGTGCTTGAGAAAACATCAGTAATGATGACGCTACCAAAACATAGCAGGCTAGACTTGCCTCTGAAATGTGCATGCCTCTTGCATAATGCATTTCATGTGCACACCGTCAAGACCAGGGAGGAATATCCCGTGATGGGGTTTAAGGAGCTCTTCATCCACAGATCCGTTGGCTAATGATATTCTAAGTCAATCTGACAGGCAAATGAGTTCCACTTGCTTTAAGATGTGTGGGAATTTTCTACTTCACATGAAGTTGGTACCTTTCCTTTAAATGGCTTGAGAGTAATCTCCCAGTGTGTTTTCTTATCTTCTGTGGAATGCTCAGTATGTAGTTCTCTAAGCAGGTGAAATGAAATCCCAGCAAGAGACGGATTTTGAAATGCAGCAGTTGCATAAGCCTAGTGCTCATCGTTGCTTTACTTTACTGGCATGAATATAATGTAAAACAGATGAAATTATGAGTTGGTCAATCAGTTCCTTCACCTGACCTTTGGCCCTGCCAAACCTGCCTTCCAGGGTTTCTGGTACACGCCATTTGTCGGCGTGACTTCACGCCTTTCTCTGCAGTCTGCTTGAGAGCATTTGTAGTATTGACTCCTGGCATTCTGTCCATAGTGGATTTTCATGGAGGCCTTCCCCAGCCTCCCAGCCGAACAGGTCTCAGACAGTGTTGCCAGCTAAAGTACAGGAAGCTGAGTTAACCTTGACTTTCAAATAAAAAGAAAAAAATTTTTTTTGTCACAATGTTTCTCAAACATCACATAGGATGTATTTCTACACAATATGTATATATATATATATATATATATACACACACACACATTTTTTTCATTGTTGATCTGCATGTCAATTTCACTCAGCCTCCTGTGTTGTGGTTTGGGGAGCCTGACAGTCCTCCTTTAGTTGATTTCTATTATAAATCTATTATAAATTATGAAAACGCTGTTCTCATCTTCTCCAAGCATGCACTGGGTATTGGCTCAAGGATTTAATCCTGCTCTGGTTTAATGCTGTCCACTTCACTGTCCTGGATGACCCCTGACATCGAAGCTCCGGCTGCCTCGTCCCTGTTGTCTCCCCAGACTGTGGCCCTCCGCCTGGTGTATTCCGGACGCTGACGGCGCAGCCCATTCAGCGTGCCACACACTGCCCCGTGTGCTCTTCAGGGGCCCCATCCAGTTACTGGGTGAGGGTGAACTCACACACAGGGGGGCCGCGCTTGCAACTGACGTAGTCGGTTTGCCTCTACTTGTCTTTGGAAAAATCCTCACCTTGCATGGAGTTCTATCATAACCTTAGAGACAGCGCTGCTTGTTCTGCACTGCTTCCCAAGGTTTGGAATAAAAAGAGCCGTGTGTGTGTTTTCAACCTTTTCCCAACGCTTTAAAAATTGCAGGATCATACAATTTTAACTTGCAGAGGACTGTCAACATATCAGGTAGTCCTAGAGGTCCATTTAAATGTATATTGGAGAAAAACTTCACAACAGAGCTTCTATCATTACACTTTTTGGTGAATGTCGTATTCTATGTAAAAATTAGATTTTAAGAAAATTTGCTCTTACTGGGCTTGCAGGTAGTTTAAGAAAAGTGAATTCGATATAGTGTTTCTGATTCATGTAATCCATTTCTTTTTCTCTTAGTATGTGCTTCTTGGAATTTAAGTTCCATGGAACATTGATCCATAGCAGGATATAAATATAAGACACATAAGAATTCTCTGTATCTCCCTTGGGTTGAATTGGCTGAAGTGGCGTGGAGGCCACTGAGGGAAACCCAAACACAGCAGCTCTGTGAAGAATCCGATCAGAGCAGCCTGGCTAAGAAACCGCGACCTGTTGTAAAACCTGGCGTAGAGGCAGAGTGGGGGATGTGTTGGGGGCTTGGCAAGGTCTCCGAGCCACGCCACCCACTGACATGATCTCGGTCACTCAGCTGTGGGTGAAACATGTAGCAGGATGTATTGCGTCCCTCACACCTCCCTCCAGGGCGCAGGGACGCTTGGAGCGTCTGCAGCCTTGCAGCCCTTGGGGACTGGGGCCATTCCAGTCTCCAGCACGTCCCGGGGTCTTCCGCGTTCATGGTGTGGCCCGGGGAGTGTGTGTGTGTGTGTGTGTGTGTGTGTGTGTGTGTGTGTGTGTGTGTGTGTGCGCGCGCGCGCACTCAGGCTGGGTGTGTGAGAAAGAGAGAGAGAGAGAGAGAGAGGGAGACACAGAGAGAGAGAGAGAGAGAGAGAGAGAGAGAGAACGATCAGGGTACGAGCGCGTGCGTGTGTATGTGTGATGTGTGTGCGCGCGCGCGCCCGCGCGCGAGCTAGCCTTCCGACTTCTCCGGAGCAGCTTCCTTTCCCACCGCTTCCCGCTGAGTCAGTGCCCTGCCGATTGCCCTGCAGGATCCGAGGCCTTTGTGCTCCGGTTATTTCGCTTGTTAGCAGAGCCCCACCCTTGCGCCGCAGGAACAGAACACGCTGTCCTTCCCTGAGCTGACTGCCCCGAGCGCACGGCCACGCGCTGGGCCAGGGGCCCCACGTGTGCTTCTCTGGCCGAGCCGTGCTGCTGAGGCTTTGGCTGACGGGCTCCACAGTGTAAACCAGCTCGAGATCCATTTATTACCAAAAAAGGAAAGTTTAACAACAGGAAAAAAAAAAAAAAAACCCTGCTATCATGCTTCCCTTACACCCACACTCCCAACCACCACCACCCATGCTCACTTGGAGCTGAGGCTCACCCGTTTGTGTTAAGACAGTCTGTGGCTCCTGATCTGCACAGCCCTGGACGAGTGCCCCCACAGTGTCACGTCCGGAGGGTGGGGCTGACCTGCTGCAGCGGCTCAGGCTTCCCATCTCAGAGCCATCCCCCTCTGAAACTTCAGTCCTGTTTTATTTAGCCCCTTAATACGATATAAGTGCTACTATTTTGTCTTGGATTTTAATAATAGATGATAATAATATAATATTATGTCTCGCACTTAATATATGATAATATTATGTCTTGAACTTAAATAATACAAAAGTGTCTCTTATTAGTTAAAGTTTACAGGGATATTCCCATTTCATTCTGGGTGTAACTGCATGAGATGTCAGGAATCTTTGTCACCAATGAGGGCAGAGAGGCGTGGCTGTTTTACATCTCCAGACATGGGTCACCCGTCAGATACTGGGAGCACCAGGATTCCACCAAGCCCTAGTGGTCCCCCCCCCCCCCCGCCCCGAGTTCAAGATCTTCACCACACAGAAGCCTTCGCAAGAGGAAAGGCTTGTGGTCCCATCTGGTCAACGCAGGAAGCCAGAGGACTTGCGTGGATGGGCAAGCACTGGCTGTTTTTATTTGGACGGGGATGGAATGCGAATGGATATCATGGGGCAGTTACACACCTTTCTCCGCTGGTCCAGCGAGCTGCCCTCTGGCCGCATGAGCACAGCGCCCCTGCCTACTGTACCGCCTCCAGCCTTCCTAAAACAATTTGGGACATAATTTTTGCTCGAGCCAAGCAGAGCTTATTGAAATCCGCTTTTATACATGGAGACTGCCTCCCACAAACTATCATCCATCAAACTACATCCTAACTCTTCTGTAAACTAAATCTAAAAAACAAATAAATAAATAAGCTATGACATTTTTTCTAGAATTCATGCCTGAACTAATCCTCTCAGTTTCAATTCATAGGAAAATGCATAACCTATTTATTCTATTTTCTTTTTCTTTAACAAATCCTTGTTGGGTCTGTGTGATTTTATGAACATTTGATCTATGTATGCTGATGAATTTTTTTCAAAATTTGTTTATTTTTATTGCAAAATCAGATACATACACAGAGGAGGAGAGACAGAGAAATACCTTCCGTCCGGTGATTCACTCCTCAAGTCACCTCGATGGCCGATGCTGCGCCAGTCTGAAGCCAGGAGCCCAGATCCTCTTCCAGGTTTCCTACGCAGGTGCAGGGTCCCAAGGCTTTGGGCCGTCCTTGACTTCTTTCCTAGATCACAAGCAGGGAGCTGGTTGGGAAGTGGGGCTGCCGGGATTAGAACTGACAGGCATGTGGGATGCTGGCGCGTTCAAGGCAAGGACTTTAGCCACTAGGCCACTGTGCTGGGCCCTGATGATCTTTTTTTAAAGAGTTGTCTTATTTTTATTTGAAAAGCAGATTTACCGAGAGAAGGAGAGACAGGGAGAGATTTTTCATCCCTTGGTTCACTCTCCAAATTGCCCCGATGGCTAAAGCTGAGCCAATCCAAAGCTAGGATCCAGGAGCTTCTTCTGGGTCTCCCTCGGGCTTGCAGGGTCCCAAGGAATTGAGCCATTCTCCACTCCTTTGCCTGGCCGTTAGCAGGGAACTGGATGGGAAGTGGGAGACAGGTGGCACTCAAACCAGTGCAGGTGTGGGATGCTGGTGCTCATAGGTGGAGGCCTGTGGAGCCACCGTGCCAGCTCCAGGGTATTTTTATGTTTTCATTCCCCAAACTTCAGATACTAGACTTTAACATCAGTGAAAAATCAATGCAAATATCATTACTTTAAGACCACAGATTTTTAGTGTTAATTTTTTTTTTTTTGCATTTTTACAGTTCGGCCCTGGTTTGCATGTGAGCTGATTTGGAAACCCTGTTCTCTTGGAGTCATTCTTCTCGTTTATTTGCTTCACTTGCTGTTCCTCGTGGTGTCCTTTGCCAGTTTTCGCTCCTCCACCCCATCACTGAATGGTGCAGCTTTGGGCTCGCTTGTGCATCCACTGTCTGGTCTCACAATTTTAAAACCATAAGCCAAGTGCAAAAAGAGAAATGGCACATGTTATTGCTCACCTGTAGAAGCTCAGACAGCTTATTTTAAAGAAGGAAAGGGTGGAATAGCTGTCATTGGAGGATGCGAAGGAAGGGCAGTACAGGGATGTTGGAAAAGATTCCAAAACGCAGTTAAAATAATTCCCCAAATGTGCAGGAATAGATTCCAGTGTTCTGCAGCACGGAAGGATAATGATAGTTTCCAACAATTTATTATATCATTTGCAATATATACAAAACATGTAAAGAACTACAAAAGAGGAATGTGAAAGCTTCCAACGAAAGCATGAGCGCTTCAGGAGATGGAAATGATCATTATCCTGATAGGATCACCACACGTTACATACACACAGCGCATTACCGCACTGTACCCAAAAGTATGTACAATTACATCAGTGAAAATTAAAAAAGAATGTGCGAGGGCCTGGCGGTGTGACCTAGTGGCTAAACTCCTTGCCCTGAACGCCCCGGGATCCCATACGGGCTTCGGTTCTAAACCCGGTAGCTCCACTTCCCATCCGGCTCCCTGCTTGTGGCCTGGGAAAGCAGTCGAGGATGGCCTAAAGCTTTGGGACCCTGCACCCGTGTAGGAAATCAGGAAGAAGTTCCTGGATCCTGGCTTCGGACTGGCATAGCATCAGCCATTGAGGTGACTTGGGGAGTGAATCATCAGGTGGAAGATCTTCCTCTCTGTCTCTCCTCCTCTCTGTATATCTGATTTTCCAATAAATAAATAAATCTTTAAAAAAAAAAAAGAAAGAAAGAAAGAATGTGCATGCTGCTGTGTCGGAAGTGTTTGTTTCCAGCCCTATTCCACCTGTCTGATCTGCATCTCCCTTCCTGCATTTAAGACGAACGCAGGGCCTTTAATACACTTTCTGAACGGTTTCTCTCCGTCTCATGTATCTTAATCCATGTCTACGTTGCTCCTCATGCTCCCTCTCGGTCTCTTGTGAATACAATGTCCATTCCTCTTTCACTCTTCTCCGCCATAGACTGGCTTCTCTGCTGGGCATCCCGTGCCTCCCGGCGCTAGGGGCTGGGTCTGAAGCCCAGCTCCAGTCACTACATGTAGTCTAGCCCACAAGGGCCGGCCAGGAGCAACTGTCCTGAACAGGTTGAAAATCCTTATTTTCTACTCAGGCCCCAAGCCTCGTTTGGGGTGGGTGATTTTCAGGGAGGACAGAGGTCAGGCTGTTAGCAAGATGCTGACAATACAATCTGATCAGACTTTCCAAAGTCTTTATTTCTGTGATGCTCTTTTGCTGGAACACTCGTGTAAGGAATCAGAAAGGATTGCGTTTTCATCAGTCATGTCTATTGTCCAAAGCTTTATTTTTCTGCTTCACCATTTTTTTAATTTTTACATTCTTATTAATATCATGAGAACATAGTTCATGTATTTCGTAGTAGAGTTCATCCTTAGAAGATAACCATAGTCTATTCTCTCCGTCCCTTCCTTGTTTGTCTCTCTTTCCTCCCTTTCCTTAATTTTGACAAAAGCATCCTTTCCGTTTAATCTCTAATCATAGGCTTAATCACCGCTAACCGTAATATTCAACAGTCAAAAGCAAAAAGACCATAGGTTCACAGGAGTGCAAAAAAGGGCTGGGAAACAAGTCGCGAGGTGTCCATTTTATTCACATACATTTTATTGTGTGTATGTTCTAAAATAACTACCACACACCAGAGGAAAATCCTTTTTTATTTGTTTTTGGGGCACTGGCTTATTTCACTAAGCAGAATTATTGTCATTTCCATTATTTTATAGTAAAAGACAGGATTTTATTTTTTGCTGCGGCTGAGTAGTATTCCGTAGTGTGTATATACCATGCTTTGTTTATTCAGTCATCAGTTTTAGACAGCACAGTTGATTCCATATTGTACGTTGAGCCGCAGTTAGCATGGGGTATCAACAACTTTTTCATATGCCAATTTTGTGTTGTTTGGTTAAATTCGCAGGAGTAGAATGGCTGGGTGATACGTAAGTCTATTTTCAGATGTCCGAGCAATTATTCTTGGACTCCGTGGTCTCCTTTCTCTAGTTTAGATGACACACACGTGTCAAGCAGGCTTTCAGAAGTGTGATAGCTCAAACATCTTGAATTCTACCAGATCTATGAGCCTGGGTCTTCAAGGGTGAGAAGAGCAAGCAGAAAAGGAGAAGCCATCCAGTGAGGGACGAAAAACAGCGAAACTTTTGATTCTGATCATTCTGAAAAATGATAACGAGTTACCCTTCCCAGGTTCTTTAGCCATTCTAAGACTAGCACCTCACGGAAGGTGAGCCCGATTATGTCCTATCATCTTTTTCAGAGAAAGTGACATTTTTGCCAAAGAAGAGGGAAGGACTTCTGTCTTTGGGAAATGGAATGATTCCGCTCACTTCTCACCACTGAGAACTTGCAGTAGCCATTTTCAAAAGGAATGTACTTAGTTTTTGTTTTTGGCTGGGATTGGCCTTCCTGTGTAGCAATGTGGCTATTTCCACGTAATAAGTAGGTGATCATTATGGAAATCCCCTTTAAACACTCTTAATGAGCTTGTGCAATATCACACCCAAAACTTCCTGAAGAATGCTTACAACACGGGATAATGACACGATGTTTTTCTGTGGTATTATTGTCACTTTAGAAAGCATAAAGCAATTGCTCATTGCTTCACAGGATAAACTTTGCCCTTGCCATTCTTCATGGATTGATTTTTTTGGTCTATTTCATTAGGGGATTTTTCACATGATAGCTAAGATTTTTTAGTTACACGAATCATTTTAATGCAAAAATACAACTGCAATTCTGTTACCTTTTCCCCTTTATCCCAAACTACATGTCAAAATCAGGGAAAACAGGACTTTCACCATGGTAGATATTCACAATTATATGAAAGCTAAAGAACAAAGAAAATTGCTATAAAGTATTTATGTGCCAAGTAGATAAAATGCATTTCTCTTTATGAATGCTCTTCCCGCCATAGTCTTCGGTGGCGTAACAAAGACTACAGAAGATTCTCACCAGGCTGTTGCTCAGCCTCCTTCCTTGCTTTGTCCAGTGGTCTTCCATTGTTGGAAATGAGTGAGGAAGAAGGGAATCACAGATAAGGCTGCAGGACTTTCTCAGGGGGCAGAACCATGAACTCCTGCTCGCCACTTCTAATGTGCAAGTCGTGATACTCACCCACCTTTAGAACAAGTCCTCCAGGACATGCCCCGGGTACACATTCCGAAACTCTCCATGGCTGCGTTCCTCCCACTGATTTCCTACGAGCTGTCCCGAGGCCCAACTCTTCCCAAACACCTCTTGACGTCATCAACTCCCATCCTTCCTGGCAGCACCATGTTCTATTGTATGCCTTTACAATATCTCCATCATATTCTCCTTTCAACAGGGGATTCACTCTTGATAAGCTTATCACACAGCCTGCCTACCATTATTCTCCCCCTCTTCCTTTGTTTCATCCTGCACCTTGTTGCCATGGATTTTCTACTCAAATTTTCCCATATTTAAAACATCTAAATGACTCCATTTCGGGATAAATTCCTTACCTCTAAAGTGAGAGAAGTGAGGTTTAACCTTTATTCCAGGTTCTTACATGCATACAGGAATTCTAAATGTTAGTATGCATGAAGTAAATCTTATTCAGAAGGTGAGAAAGTAAATACAGACACATGTGAGCATGAGGAGTGGGCAAAAAATCAACAAGGGGCAGGGAGTGGAAGTAGAATGGGAGCAGCTGGGTGCTCCTCCAGGGATCTCCCGGTGGTCACCTCCTTTACAAGATTGAGGGGGGTGGCTGTTTATGCGGTGCTTCCCCAAGTCCTGTGAGAAGGAAACACGTCTCTGGAAGGCAGCAGCTGGCGTGATGAGATGATGGGTAGTCTTCCACACGAGGTGGACTTGCGGCTTGCAGTTACCTTCAGCTCAGCACACTTGGCTAGCACCCTTCCTTATCCCATATCACCTCCACTCTGCTCTGCTTCAGGAGTTTCCCAGTGATGATGCTGCCTTTTTCCATTTTGCTGGAAATCCCCCTTCCATCCTCTCTCTGATTGGTCAGTTCTTTCTCATTCAGCATCCAATCCTGTGACACCTGCCACACCTGTCTCAACCTTCTGAAGTGACTTGCTGTTCCTGTTTTCTGTGTCATGGCTCTTCTGCAGCACTCTAAAGCAAAGTGATATTGCACAGCTGGAAGAGTTTTCTCATTAGAGACAGACACGGACAGGAATTATAACTCTCTCATTTATTAGATTGTCAACTGAGAAATACTCATTTACTATTCTTTTAGCAAATTTCTGTTTTTTTTTCCATTTTAATAATACAGATAATCCTGTCATATTTTCAATTTAAGTAAATAGTCTTCATAAGTAGAACAGAATATATACAAAAGGCAAGGAAGTTCGGGTAAGTTCTGGAAAGGTGTGATTTGTTCTCTTCCGTAGATGTAGGTGGATCATGTTTCTGAGAGCCTGAGAGCCTTAAGTGAGGGACAGAGTTGTCCTTCAGAACTGCAGCCAGCACGTCACCAACCTTCTCCTTCCAAAATATGTTTTCCTGCCATGGATTTCCTGACAGAATTTTCATTTCTCTTCCTCCTACCAGTATAAACTGCTATTTTCACATGCATATTTATTCCTCATGTGCTTATCTGTTTCCTTTTTAAAATTATTTATTTTTTATTGGACAGGCAGATTTACAGAGAGGAAGAGAAACAGAAAGGAAGATCTTCTGTCCACTGGTTCATTCCCCCAAGTGGTGGTCACAACAGCCGCAACAGAGCTGAGCCCGAAGCCAGGAGCCAGGAACTTCTTCCGGGTTTCCCATGCCGGTGCAGGGTCCCAAGGTTTTGCATCATCCATGACTGCGTTCCTAGGTCACAAACGGAGCTGGATGGGAAGTGGGGCAGCTGGGACATGAACAGGTGCCCATATGGGATCCTGGCACATGCAAGGCAAGTGTTTAGCTACTAGGCTACTGGGCTGGGTCCATTTGCTTCCTTTTACTTGGTCATCAGGCCCTGTCTTACTGCTTCTTCAAGTCTCATTTTTTCTGTTTCTTTTAGAGTTTCTTAAAATTTCACTTGAACCATTCCTTTCATAGAAACATATAGGGTAATAGTTGGGCTTGGACAGAATCAGGCCCATGGTCTTTAGTTTTATTAAGGTTTACAAGTGGCTCTATAGTTGAAAATTGCCATCTTGCAAAGTTCATCCTCAGCTGTGACTTTAAATAATGACGTTTGCTAATGATTTTCAAATTCATGTCTCCATTTTACAGCAGTGAGTTCACCCACTGTTGGACTCCCAACCCAGGCAGCTAATAGCCCCTTTGGTATTTCCCTTCTGAAGCCTGGGGCAGATGCGAAAGTAAATTGCTATCTGTTTTATTTTATAAAAGAGCTTTTACGCAAATGGACACAGCAAGACCCAGTCTCATCCTCTCTCTTTTTTTTCCTCTCCTGCAGCACCACAGTGCTTGCAAAATCCCTGGGATCTTTCCACTTCTCTTGAACTTCAGTACCAAAAGATCTAGCTTTAGCCACAGTTACCTCTCTTCTTAATTTCTATAACCGATTATAATAAATCTAAAATATTTTCACAATCCCTGTTTGTCAAAACTTTGTTTAGCTTCAGTCTCTCCTCTGTGAGATGAAGATAGATACCATCAAAGGGTTTTGAGGACAGCTAGACAGGGTAATTCAGTAAAACTCCTTATGTCTGATGAAAAGCATAGGGAGGTAGCTAGGCTCATATCCCTTTCCTGCCCATCAGCAACTTGACAGTGAGCCTTAACAATTTAAATCAGGTCATGATGCGTGTGCTAAAAGCCCTTCCTGGAGTGTGTGGCTGTTCAAGTCCCACAGTCATCTCTCACTATTCCTCCTGCTTTGCTTTTTTTTTTTAAGACTGATTTATATATATATTTTTAAGATTGGTTTATTTTCATTACAAAGTCAGATATACAGAGAGGAGGAGAGACAGAGAGGAAGATCTTCTGTCTGATGATTCACTCCCCAAGTGAGCACAACGGCCGGTGCTGTGCTGATCCGAAGCCAGGATCCAGGAACTTCTTCCAGGTCTCCCACACAGGTGCAGGGACCCAAAGCTTTAGGCCATCCTCGACTGCTTTCCCAGGCCACAAGCAGGGAGCTGGATGGGAAGTGGAGCTGCTGGGATTAGAACCGGTGCCCATATGGGATCCTGGCACATTCAAGGTGAGGACTTTAGCCTGCTAGGCCACGGCGCTGCGCCCAACAGATATTTATTTGGAAGTCAGATCTGCAGAGCGAAGGAGAGACAAAGACAAAGAGACAAAGACAAAGATCTTCCATCTGCTGATTTATTCCACAAATGCCCCCTACATCCCGAGCTCAGCCCATCTGAAGCCAGGAGCAAGGAGCTTCTTCCAGGTCTCCCACGTGGATTCAGGGTCCCAAGGCTCTGGGCCATCCTTGACTGCTTTCCTAGGCCACAAGCAGAGAGCTGGATGGGAAGTAGAGCTGCCGGGATTAGAACTGGCACCCATATGGGATACTGGCAGGTGCAAGGCAAAGACTTTAGCCAGGAGGCTATCAGGCTGGACCCTCATTGATTGATTGATTGGCCACCTTCCCTCTGCTTCCAGGACTGTGCATCTGTAGCTCTTTCTTGCCTGGGATGTGACCTGTTGTCCACTGCTCACCCAATCCCCTCAGCCCTCAGCCCCTCTTTGTTTAAAGAATCCTGTGTAATATGAGTTGCTTTAAGCTCCTTGTTAGGTTTTTTTTTTTTTCCTGTTTAATTTAATACCATGGTTAGAGTTACTATTTCATTCTTTGGTCATTATTGCTGTGTTTTACCGTGATGCTAGAGAATATATGTGCACTTCTCAGAGCTGTGCTCGCTCAGTGCTTTGGATGTAGGGCACTTGACAATGCCCACGGAATAAGCGAATTTGGCGATCAGACTACTGGTAATTTCCCCTTCCACTTTTTGCATATCTTTCCTTGTAAACTTTGTATCCAAATTATAGTTACGCTTGAGTGTATTTCTGTTCAGTGGAAACATCTGGATGGTGTCCTAAGAATCTTGAGATTTCTTTCACAAAAATGTTTCCATCTTTGGAACTTTAGAGAATAAGTTCTCAGAAGTTATACATTTTTTTTTTTAGTGTAAGACATAAATTATTGGTTAAATAACATGGAATATTTTAAATTCTAAAATCCTTTCTTTATCATGTACCGTCTATTATTACTCTGGTTAATGTGAAAAATTGTTCCCACACATATTTATACCCTTAAAAAAGGGATATTAAGATTTACCTGGATAGTACGACTAAGTGTTTATATAAACTGACCTCTCCTTTTCAATATGACGGTTTGTAGACATAGAATTGATCAATTCTGTAAGCAAGTGCAAGCTATTAGGGTCCCTCATCTTATTGTTAGCTTCATCATTTTAATAAGAGTTTTGGCTGAATTGCTGCAGAACGTTGTTTTTCATCTCTACCTTTCAATGTGTTGCCTTCTTTGCACTCCTCCTCTCTTCTTAACTCCTTCCATGTAATAGAAGAGAAAGTGCTTTAAAACTTTTACACTAATGTTAGTACCCACACTGCCTCCCAGATTTACACCCCAGGGTGTAAGCCTTAACTAGGGCTTAATGTTTAAACAAAAGAGAATCTTGCTGTAGGTGAAATCTGGTGAGGAATGTAAACAGCGTAGACTGCTAACTAGCTGCGAGGTGGAAGATACACTGAGAAATAATGCATTCAGCCCAAGTCCCCAGGGCTTCTAGAATGCAGCAAATCTCACCTAGGGCTCAATGTCCTGCTTTCCCACAGTCCCTCTGTGCCCCTGTGCCCTTTCCCAGAGCAGACCCGGCTGGGTTGGGCAGCTGTGTGTCCCAGCTGCATGTTATAGCTACCCAATGCCTCTCCCGTTGTCCTCTCTCTGGTAGCTCCTCCCTCCCCATCCCAGTCTCCACCCCAAGCATGATACTCCACGGCCCAGTCCTCATGTGATTCCAGCACTGTTTCCATGAAATGCATCTGCTCAGAACTGGTTTTATTCTTAGAGTCAACCCTGGTACATGGTAGAAAATGAGTCAAGACCTTAGCCAAAATGTCTCCGCAGAAATTCCATCAACAGAAATTGGTATACTTGACCTTATTAGCCACATAAAGTCTAGAAGCGTTAATATTTCTTACCTCGTTTAGCTTAAATGGAACGCTGTGATCAACAGCAGCATTCCTTCTACCAATAAGCTGAGATCAGCTTTGCTGAGTGGATGTAAGGGTTTTTTTTTTTTTTTTAATTATTTATTTTTAACTTAAAGTGGTTTGTTCTGGATATGGTAGGCAAAGTCACTGCCTGTGACGTCATCATCCCATGTCGTCTACCAGTTCATATCCCAGCTGCTCTGTTCTGATCCAGCTTCCTGGCAAATGCAACAGAAGATGATCCAAAAGTGTGGGACCTTGCCACCCACGAGGCAGCTTGCCACCCACGAGGCAGACACAGATGAAGTTCTTGGCTCATGACTTTGGCCTGGCTGAGCCTTGCTTGTTTTCATCATTTTTGGGAGTGAACCAGCAGGTGGAAAACTTTCTGCTGTTTCTCTCTGTGTAACTTTTAAGTAAAATAAACAAATAAACCTTTACAAATAACTACTGAAGACATGTTTTTAATGATTGGCATGGAGAGAAGCTAGATAATCCTCAGTCCATTGGTTCACTCCTCAAATGCTTGCAGGTCCTGGAGTCGGCCCAGGAATAAGCCAGAGGCTGAGAACTCTATCAGAGTCTCCCACATGAGTAGCAGAGGACTAAGTACTTGGGTCATGACCCACTGCTTTTCTAGGCACGCTATCTAGTAGCCAGATCAGAATGGGAGTTGCTGGGACTTAATCAATGCTCTGATACAAGGTGCAGGCACCACAAGACTCTGCTTAACGCACTGCACCACAATGCTCTCCAACTTGAGGTGGAGTAGGGAGGATGAATGGAGGAGTAGAGTGTGGTATCACTGAACATTTCTAGAATAAATGCTATTTTGGGTAATATTTGGCATTCGCAGAGGTTGGGAATTACTGCTCGTCCAGATCAGGTCATAGGCAACCCTGGGAAAAGTTCAGGACATGCCCTGCAGCTTGCTGAGGGCAGCAGGGAACTCTGGAAATCAGACCTGGTGTTGCAGTCTCTACCCCACTCGCTTTTCTCCTGCAATAATGTTTCCATCCATGCATGCTTTGCCTCACAGCTTCCTAAAGCTTCCTGATGTCTTGGTGATAAATAATTAGATTGTTTGCTACAAAAGTATATGCAAGCTAGGTTAGGAATTTTCTCATAACCACCTTGACAATTCTTAAGAAAGCCAGGCTACCCGGCTGGTTGTGGGAAATGAGGGTTTGTCAGAAACTAACTGCTGGGTTTCTTCCTCTCTCGCCACATGACCTGTTGCCCCAGTTTCTCTGGACACAAGGGAACTGTCTGCTCAGGATGTGACTGACCGATCAGCCTCAACAAGCTTTGGCGACAAGTGAAGGAGACTGTGGGAAAGGTAAAGTTTGCATGAGAGACCCTGAGAAGCAGGCTTTCATCGTGAGAGTTAAGGGAATGTGCAGGATGCAGAAAAGGCAGACTGCACATCTCTAGCTGTTGTATTTGTAAGCTGGAGTCAAGCTGGTTTCCTGTAGCTTTCCCTGGCTGACCCCTCCAAGGACAATGCTGTGGGATAAAGCTTACTGGAACTGGCAGGAGCTCTGTGGGCTGGGCTTCCCTGCTGGGGGCCCGAGTCTAGCTGTGCCTGAATCCTGCACTCATGCTTACAGTGTCTCCTGCGCTCTTGACTCAGTGGACTAATCTCTTATACCCCTGAATTTCTATTATGGTTGGGATTTAGGGACAGTAACCTGTGGTAACGGTGGTAAGAATATTATGGTGTTTGTACTTTTTTAAAATAAAACTGTGTGTTAGTTTGGAATAACTCCTATGAGTCCACCCTCCTCCTGACTGCCATCAGACTTACCCGTGTGTTGGCCTCTCTGTCAGGATTCTGGCACTCGCAGTGTCCCAATTCCAAGTGTTTAGACCAAAGAGTAGTCACCCAGATCTAGTTTTCATTGTGTGAAATACAGCGGTGGAAGTTTCCCCTTCTTTCTGACATGATGCTTCATCCCGAGTCAGGAAAGTCCAACCTAGCCTCCAGTGTATGACCTTCTGTTTAGGGGAAACTTTGGGGTGCTGCTGTCCTGGATTGTCCTGTGCATCCAGTTCTTTCCTGTACACGCGAAAGGCAAGCATCCCACCTTACCATGGAAAGCAAAACAAAGGCACCACTGAGTGCCTTGCTCCAATCCCCAAGCCAAACATCTTCCATTTCCTTTGCTTAAGCTCATTTCCTGACAGCCAGCCTTATGCCTTTTCAAACTCTTTTTTTGTAGTTTACTTAAAACAAGTAGCTCCATACACCGTCCCTCCCTTGCTGATGTCATCTTTAGAAATACCGAGACTGTGTGACTTCTTTGATGTGATTAAATTACACACACACACACACACACACACACACACACACACACACATAGCAGTATACAGTTTAAAGAGTGACTGTTTATAACACTTCAAATAGTATAGAAATAAAATTGTAAGCAAACCCTAAGTGTTATTATTTTTGTATTTCACTTTTAAATAACAAGAAACTTAAACACTTGTAACTTTACTCAAGAGCAGTTATTGCCTTTCCTCTTTAACTGCTTGCGAGGGAGCATTGCTTTTTCTTTCCCAAATTGGCGGCTGTTTTCCAGGCAAGGTGCTTTTTATGACTCTCGTTTATGGTGCCTCTTTATATTTCTGACAGTAAATTGTAGGCTGCTTGTCTTCTTCCTTTCTTTTTTCATTACTTTGGTTTTCTACTGCAAGCACTTACCTAAAACCAATTCTTTTAAAACCTTCGAAAATTCCATCCAGAACACACTTCTCTGTTTTTTCCCTTTTAAATAAACACCCTGCTCTACTATCCCCACCTCCACTATCTGCTGTCTGCAGCTCAAATGAAAATGTGTGTAATCGTTCAAAACAAAACTAAAACTAAAGCGCACAGGCAGACTGAATCTCTGGCTGGATTCCAGAACCTCAGCAGCCAGAGAGCATCCCGGGGCTAATGGGCAACAAGGTGCCAGGAACCCCTAGACTTGGGGTCAGCACTGGACTGGGGCTGGCAACTGGGTAAACCAGTTGTTTTTGAAAAATGACTGCTAATAAATATCTGACACCCAGTCCTGCTTTATACTTGCATGAAAAAAAATCAAAAATTAATTTTAGTCTTGTGTATTTAAAATTCCATGTCACAAGTTTATTTTTTCTTTATAAACAGTTAAAACTGTGACCAATTTTGGAATTGAACTACAGCAGAGTGAGAAGTGGCTTAGTGGAAGGTAAACAGAGATGTCTTTTGAGTTTTTGTTTCTTTCCAAAAGACTTTCCAATATATCCTAGAGACTAAATTAATGAAATGAAATGAAAAAAAGCTGCAAAAATTCACATTGGATTGCATAAATCGATTGAGTCATTTGTATTTGTAAATCTAATTTCTGGTTGTCTTTCAGCAGTTTTATGTCACACTTTCCCAGAGACTGTCAGGAGTGACTGCCTTCCGATAAATATACAAGCCCAAACTTAAGTCTGTAAGAGCCTGGTTTAATTTAGCCACGTGGGCCTGCCAAACACCGTGGCACAGGTTATTCCTGGTGCTCCTCAGAGGCCACAAGGTACGGCCTCTGGAGGCTGCAGTCCACAGACCCCTGGGCCGCCCTTCGGAGCCAAGGAGAGACAGAGAAAAGTTTAAAGGAGTTGTACAGGTGTTTTATACACAGGACAGGAACCATCCCGCCTCACCCCAGTGCCCCAGCCACTTTCTCTTCACTCTAAATTAGGAGTTTTTGTTTTCAATCACATCTTACAGAAACATAAATTGATGGGCAGATAAGACCTGCCCATGTTTTGGAAACTTCTTTTTTCTTTTTCACTGTAAGCCACAGCAGCCTAGCCATGAGGTCATCTAGTTTGCAGATCCAGGATAAGCATGCATGAATTATATCTCCCAGTACAGACCTCTTTCCACCCAATACCACCTGTGGTTGTAATGTTTCGTAACCTTTCATTATGCAAACAGTAAAGACCAAGGAGACAGCATAAATCTGGGCTGGAATGGACAGTAAGCCAAGTGGAAGGATCAAGCTGAGTGTCCATCAACAGATGAATGGGGAAAGAAAAGCTAGTCTGTGTACACAATGGCTTTCTATTCAGCCTTAGAAAAGAGGAGAATTCTGTCATTTGCAACAGATGAATGGATCTGCAGAGCATGATGCTAAACTAAACCAGGCACAGAAGTCAAAATGCCGTGTGTTCTTACTTAGCTGGGGAAGTCTTCAAAAAACTTTATGAAAATGTATGTTTTGAAAGCACTGTGCATTAATTCCAATAAAATTTACATTTTAACTTCACTTTTTTTTTCCCCCGTGAACTTTTGGAATCTAACGTAAGCTCAGAGAAGCAGAGAGCAGGTAACTGAAGCTGAGCTTGGAAGGGAAGAAGCACATACTGGGCAAGCCACAAAGCTTTAGTAACACAGGGGCAGTAACTGCCAGCTGAGACGCTCAACTCAATCCCTGCTCTGCCAGGCTGCCCTATCACCCTTGCCCGGTGAAGACCTTTCCTCTGCCACAGCTTCAGGTCTCGTCTCACCCTCGATTCCCTGGTGAGTTCCTGCTTGTTCATACAGGGACAGGGCCTGCTGGTCTCCTGAGCAGAAGGTTGGCATGTCCCATGCAGGCCTCTTGTGAATCAGCAACCTGTCTTGTGGGGGAGGGTGCCCTGCTCACTTTAATAAAACACCCATTCCAGGTGGCTTGTATTGTTTGAACTTTCTAAGCAAATATGATGGGTGAAGCTGAAAGTCCTTGCTCTGTGCACACTTCTTCCATTTCCTGCTTTTGATTCTGTATGTTCTGAATACGAATTTGTTCTAAAATTTCCATTGTTAACTTTGAAAAAAAATCCTGTCTAATTTACACCTGCTTACAGTTTAATTTTGTTTGTTGAATTTACAGTTGTTTATAAAATGTGAGGTAATGAGTAATTAGAATTTTTTTTTTTTTTATCAGGCTCTGACAGGTTTTGCAGCCACTCCCAGGAAGGGTCTTAGGCACACTGATAAAGCTGCTACTTTGGATATGTTCTTGACTAAAGGGACCTAAACATATTTAGAAAAATATTTGATGGAAAAATAGTTTCTTTAAATACAAGATCTTGTAAAATATTATAAAATGTATACACATGAAATGCATTTTTAAAAAACTTCTATAAATGGCACAATATTTTAACATCTGGTTTGATTCAAGTTCAGAAACTCCTTTGAACTTTTTGAATCCTACATGTAGATTTTTTGGGTGGGAAAACTCATACTTCATTTTGGCGAAATTACCAAGTTGTTAAGGTTTGCATAATTATTCAAGTCCAGTATTGTGAAGCATCTACTGTGACTCGATTCTATTAAAGTTACAAATAAAAAATGATACTTGCCTCTGCATGAATCTGCAGCTGCTATTTCCAAGGTAGATTTTGAAAGGAAGTTTTGAATTCAATTAAAAAAACTGACTAAAGTCTGGTTATTATAGTCTTGGTTACTTTTGTTCTTATGTTAATATAAAAAACAGCATGTGAGTCTAGTTTATATATTTTCCATTAGCAATGATTTTGTGTGTCTTTTTGATTCACCTGCTAATACAGTTAGGAATTCAGTCTAGAGAAACAGAACCCGTGGTGTGTCTGTGTGTGTCTGTGCATTTGTCTGTACGCTGTGACCGTTTCTGTGTGTGTCTGTTGAGTGTGCATTGTGTGTGTTTATCTGTGTGTTGTGTCTGTTTCTCTGTGTGTCTTGTGTCTGTATCTTCATGTGTGTCTCTGTGTTAGTGTGTTTCTGCTATGTGAGTGTTTGTATATGTGTGTCTGTCTCTATGCATGTGTGTCTCCATCTCAGGCCATCTGGTGTACATGTAGAGGTTTAGTTGAACACACTGGCCCAGTGGCTGGCAGCTACTGACAAGTGTAAGCTGCAGGGCGGGCTGCAGGCGTGACTCCAGCAAGCAGTTGATGTCCTGGTGTGACTCATATGCAGTGTTGCACCACCCTCTTTCTGGTGGAATCTCAGCGTGTTTTCTGCTAAGAACTTCAACTGAATTAGGCAGGGTAATCTGCTTTGTTACAAATCTACCGATTTGTATATTTAATTTCCTCTATAGAATAACTTTATAGCGACATTAAGGCTAGTGTTTGACCAGATATAAATTGGCTGTCCCACCCAACTGATACATGGGATTAACCACAGAGTTAACCTCTGAAGTTAGATTCTGAGAAGACAATAGATGAATAAAGAGGAACAGAGCAATTTTCCATTGATTCTGTGACAAACAACATCTTCCTATCCACTAGTTAATCTCTCCTTCTTAGAGTTTGCTGCACTTAGCAAGTAAAAATACAGGCTTCTATTTGGAACGTGAATTTCACAGGAACAATGGGTATTTATATATAAGTATGTCAAACACGTTACATGGTGCTTAATTGTTTGAAAATTGACTAGGTCTAGCTAAAATCAAGGTTAATCTGTGTCCTGTGTCTTCTCTGGTGATCTTAGATTTCATCTGTTTTTAACTGTCACCTAGTCTTGTCTGGAGAGTGGCTGTCTCTTGCCTAATTTGAATCTGCACTGCAACCCTCAGCTAAGCTGCTTGTTGCACACAGAGCTGGGGCCAAGGAAATCTAGAAGTCAGAGGCTCACTTTTCATTTTCCCTATTTGATCTTCCACTTTCTGTATTTTCTTTTCTTGCCTAAACACAAATACAGAGCTCTGTGAAGGTGAAGCTGTCTGTGGGAGTGAGAGGCACACGCCATAAGCTGGTTTCCCCACGCCATAAGCTAAGAGCTGGATGGGAAGCAGAGCAGCCAAGACAACCCATAGGGGATGCTGGTGCTTGGAGAAGGACAGTTAGCCAACTGAGCCATCACACCAGCCCCCTTTGTGCTCTTAAGACAATTATTTATTCCCTTATTAGAAAGGCAGAGAGAGGGAAAAAAGGGTGAAAGAGACAGAGAGACAAAAAGAGAAAGAGAGAGTGAGAGAGAGATTTTCTATCCGTTAATTTATTCTCCAAATGCCCATAACTACAAGGGCTGGGCCAGGTTGAAGCCAAGAGCTGGGACCCCATCCCCATCTCCCATGTGGGTGACAGGGCACTTGTGTTTGAGCAAATCTTCCATTGTTTTCCAGGCATAGAGGCAGGGAGCTGGATCAGAAGTGGAACAACTAAGACTCCAACCAGTGCTCTTCTATGTGACGCTAGTGTTGTAAGCAGGTGGTATCACCTGCCTTAGCACAATACCTGCCTCAATATCCTATAAGACCATACATGGACACACCCTTGCCTAATGCCTACCCAGTACCTTTACCCACCTTGTTTAAGCTCCCTTTGGGTTTCTTGCTGCTTTTAGCAGGTCAAGACTTGCCTGTAATCTGAACTTTTACACTGGTCCCCGCTGCCTGGGTCATTGTTTATCAAAGCCTTTTCTGGCCTTTTGCCTTTGCATTGTTCTGATTTCTCTGGAAATACTATCTTTTTGAAACTCTGAACATTTCTTTCTCTTCCTACCTTGCTGAAATCATATGATTTCCAGGATTATTGTATGTCACTATTGGGAATTCTGTGATTCATTTAGTATGGCACCTGCTGTGTAACTAACTGATACTTTGAGCATGTGTTGAACCAACAAATGAATCTCTTGACAGTTTGTTATTTTTATACATTTAGTTTTCAAACAGAGTTTTCAATGTTTTTATGTATTTGAAAGGGCAGAGCAAAGGGGGGTGTCGTCTGTCTGCTTGGTCTTTTCCCCAAATGCCTGTGACAGTCAGGGTGGGGTTGAAGCCAGTAGCTCCACATGCCACCTGGGTTTCTGACATGAGTGTCGGAGGCCTGAACACCTGATTCATTTTGCTTCTCAAGCACACGGTAAAGAAAGGGAATGGAAAGTGGTGCAGCCAGGGCTTGAACCAGGCGCTCTGATATGCGGTGTGGGATCCCAGGTGGCAGGCTATCTTGCTGTGCCATAGCGCCCACGCTAGGCAGCCTAGCTTGCTGTGCCACAGTGCCCACTGTAGTGTGGTGCTTGTTAATGTATGAAATTGGTAGGACTGTTTCTCTAAATATATTCTGTACTACACATTGTGAAATCCTCACTCATCTTGCATGTCTCTTTTTTCTTAAATGTAGTAAGCATTTGTTCCTGAGTTTTGCTGTTCAAAGGCCACAACCAAGCCACATCCAGCATTCTTTCATACAGTTTCACTTGATTTTATAAAAATCTATGAACTCGTTTTTCATTTCAGCAGCATAGAAAATGATTGTTACCTTGTGGAAAATGAAGCATAAAGAGATAATACCTTTAGAGTTGCTTTTTTTTTTTTTTCTCACTGAATCTGGCTTGCTAAGTTTTTAATCCGTGTCTAGCATTCCAACACTGCCCTGTGCTGTACACAACCATTACATTTCATAAAAGCCAAGAAGCAGATTTGGGCGTGTGATGAAAGACATTGCGTCAGGAACCTGGAGAACTTCCAGGGTGAGCTGTGGCACTTTCTGAGAGAGGTAAGAAGGGGTCAGCCTCACCACTTGCTGCGATCTGCCATACAGAGAATGCAGGGTTTTACACTGTGTGAGATGGATGTGGAGGGTGGAGAAGGGACGCGTTCGTTTCAAGCGTCCTAGCTCCCATCCCACTGTAAGTTCTGTGAGTCCATGTGAAGCTGCTTCCACTTGCAGAAGAAATTCAGAGTTGTCACATAATGCACACTGACTGTTTCTCTGTGCAGTTTGTATTGCTTCACTGTTTGTGAAGTTCCTGAAATGAGAGTGCAATCCAGAGACACTGATGAAAGAAACGGATGCTTCACGAGTATTAGCTGCCCTATGTCAGACGTCACTTCTAGATAATCCAGTGGCTTAGCTGTAAACAATGTGAAAAACAAATGTGATTTACCAGCCTCATAGGATTTGACTTCGGAAAAGGTGACCAAACATGATCTCAATGCATGAAGTCGGTCATTCTGTTCCCTACGTGCTAGTATATCAAACATTAATAGTATATCAAACATTAAGACTTTCTATCATGGTATACCAGCTTACTGGTTCCTTTGGGTTGTTTTATATAACTGAAATAACTGAATTAACTGACATTTTCCTAAAATTAGTTGTAGAACATGAAATAGTCCCAGGAAATACCTGCGTCATAATTCTTGGGTTCTGAGAAGGTTACCCTTTTCCAATGGGGAGAGTCCCAGTTTGTGATTACCTTACGGATTTTGAAAAAGGAGGGTCATCTGAGTGCATCTGGTGTGATGCCAAGGCCTTAGCAAGATGGAGGAAAGGGTGAGACGAAAGGAAAGATGCTTTAAAGAGGAAGAAATCACAAATCAAAAATATAGGTGTGCTCTCAGAGCCGGACTGGGGTGCAGGGTCCTGTTTTATGTTCTGACTTCTAGGAAAGGAAAGTAGTGCTTGTTCATTATTTCTAGTTAATTAGTGGGTGGTATTTTATAGATTATATATACATATTTGTAGCATCAATGGAAAAGTAATACATTTGTAAAAATATTGGAAGTTTGCATTATCATAAAACTACTTAGTAAGTTAATATTTGTGTCATCCTCTTAGTAACTTCACAATTTTCTAGGAATTTTAATACACACCACAGACATCTGTTGCCACATTAAACAGGAAATCATTTAACTTCTTACTGTGAATCAAAAACACAATTTTTCAATAATTATTTATCGATAGAGCCCAATGTGATGGCTCAATGTCTCAATCCTTACCTTACAAGTACTAGGATCCCATATGGGCACCAAGTCATGTCCCAGCTGCTCCACTTCTCATCTAGCTCCCTGCCTACGGCCTAGGAAAGCAGTGGAAGATGACCCAAAGCCGCGGATGCTATGCCACGGGGGAGGCCTAGAAGAAGCTCCTGGCTCCTGGCTTTGGATCAGCTCAGTTCTAGATGTCATTTGGGCAGTGAACCAGCAGACGGAAGATCTTTCTCTCTGTCTCTCCTTCTCGCCATAAATCTGATCTCCATTTCCAACAAAATAAATAAATCTGTAAAAAGAGAGAGGATTATTTATTTATTCAGAAGGCAAAGGAAGAATGAGACTGTGCATGTTTCTATGATTGGTTCACTCCACTGATGGTGGCAAAAGCCGTGACTGGGCCAAGCTAAAGTCAAGAACCAGGAACTTCATCTGGGTCTCCCACATGGGAGGCAGGGGGCTAAGTACCCTGGGGCCGTCCTCTGCTGTCTCCCCAAGCACTTTAGCAGGGAGCTGGAGCAGAAGCAGAACGGATTGAAACCAATGTTATAGGATGCTGAAACGACAAGCAGGCTCTTGATCCACTGGGCTACAATGCCAGCCTCAATTTCTTGATGGTGATAAGAATCCATTAGATGGCATCCATCTTCCTAGACATCAGGTAAGATCTGCCTTCCTAACAAAATTTTTGAGTGTGTAGTGCAGTTTTGCTAACTGTAATCATGGAATGATGCAGCTATTCCCTTCTTCACATCCAGGCAACCACTATGCAACTTGCTATGTCTATGACTGTTTCACAGAACACATGCAAGTAGAAATTTTGCACTATTCTGTAACTAGCTTATTTCACCTGTCACAGTGACCTCAAGGTTTGTTCATGTTGTCACACGTGGCAGCATTTCCGTCTGTTTTCCTGGTGAAGTGACTTATCTACGCTAAGAGTCGTAATGGTTGTTGTATGAGGATTCCATGCATTGTGAAAGAGACTGCGAAGATGGATGACTCACCCAAAAGAATCTTCTTTCAAGTGTTTAAAACCTGTCCCCCAGTTCAAGTGGCAAGGCCTAAGAGTCCCTGCCCTGGGTAATGCGCTGGACTGACTTGCTCTCACAGAGGGAATATACAGAAATGATGGCACATGGTTTCCAGTTGTGACAAAGGCCTTACCCATGCCTTTGGTACTCCTAGGTTGCAGGAGATCAGCTTCGTGTTTGGAGGACAACAGGCAAGCCTGTGCAGAGGACTGAATGGCCAAGAACCAAGATCTCCTGCAATAGCCGTGTATAGTGATTGGTTCTGGTCACCTGTCCATCAGCGCCGTGAGGGTCCTGAGGTGGAGACTCGGCCTGTGGCTCCCCTGAAGCAACCTGCTAAGAGCCAGAGGTTTTCTACTTCTGGATTCCTGATGCCCTGACAATTGGCAAGGCAACAGATGTTTATCGTTTCAAGCAGTTAAAACTGGAGTTGGTTTATTACTCACTAATAGAAAATGAGCATTTGCTTTCATGGCATTGTTTAAAGATGAAAAATGTTATTCTATGTAAAGAAGTCACCAGGATGTTGAGAATATCAACTTTTTTTCATGGTGAAAGGAACACTTGGAGGATAACTTTGATAGCAAACCGATTTTTAAGAGGTCAAAAATCATGCAGAGGTCAGTCTAGTGAATGATATGCCCTTTGTTGTTGTTGTGTTTGTCGTTTCTTTTATTTTTAATGCTTTTTACATAATTGAGAGGGATGCATACACAAGCGGGTCTCTGATTAGGTGGGAAAGGTTGAGATGTGGAGGAAGGTGGATGGAATAAAAGTTTCCGTTTTTTTTTTTTTTTTCTTCTGTGTCCACAGTGGGGAAACAGAGGGGGGTGCTCGTTCTTGTCAAACTGCATCAGTACCCAGGGAAGAGGGGCAGTCATTTGATGGCTTCTTAGAGACCCCAATGTGGAGAAAAATGTTCGGGGGGGGGTGTTATGTCAGTGGTTTTGACAGTTCTGAGAGGTTTGTGGCCTCTTTGCTCCAGGGTTGAGAACCATCTATTGTAGGGGACCATGGGGAACAACCCTGCTTGACCATGGAGAATATCTATCTTTTCTTTGATGTTTAATTTAACAATAGAAAGACTTGGGTGTGGCTTAGTTTATATCGAGCTAACTTTTTAGAGAAGTGTGAAATTCACATACCTTGAAAATTCATTTTTGAGAAATAAACTAAAGCATCCACAGGAAAGTGACTATTGAGGAATCAAGGATTAAAACAAACAAACAAACAAACAAACAAACAAAAAACCCAAAGCCTTTTCTGCTTCCTTTCTTCCAAGCCTGCCCCAACTAATTAACATCATTGAGCTTGTACAGTTCACATTCAGGTCATACAATTAGAGCAGGATTACACATTCCTGTATTGGAGAGCTGGTAAACTTAAACTGGAAACCACTTAAAAGCGTTTGAGGGATGGAGTCTAGAAATCTTGTAAAAAGAACACAAATGTTACTCAAAGCCAAAATACAGTCTACAAGCCAGGACAAGCGCCTATGTGTCTCAAAATTAACTTGCTACAGAAAGTTAATTTCATCTGCTCTTGTTTTTATAGATTTAATTGATAGGCAGAGCAACAGAGAGGGAGAGATGAAGAGATCTTCCATCTGCTGCCTTATACGCAAATGTTGCCTATAACCAGGGCTACTCCATGCTGAAGTCAGGAGCCTGGACCTCCGTACAGGTCTCCCACCCGGGTGGACGGGGCCCAAGCACTCAAGTTATCTTCCACTGCTTTCCTAGCCATATTATCAGAAGCTGTCCCCAACAAAACTTTTGCTATGTATGCGCTCATCTGAGTCTCTAGTACCACATTACACAGATGCAAAGCCTGTGTGGGTCATGATTCATTGTTTCAGGTAGTTAACATATGCAATTGTTTTGGTTTACATTATCTCCTTTGTGTGTGTGTTTACTTTTAAGTATTTCAAGAAAACTCACGTAATACACTTCTTTGATACAGAGTGAAATTTCTAGTTTGAGAGAATAGAAGCTTACATATTATCCCTGAAGCTTGCTTAATTCTCTACTATCAGAGGAACTGAACAATTTCATTCTCAGTGCTAGTATCTTGCTGCAGACCTAATATCCTACTGTCTAGACTCGATCCAGGCTCACAAGGAGAGAGAAAGGTCTTGTGCTAGAGGGGTCTGTACTAAAAGCATGAAGTTGTTTGTAGCATAGTAGTCGGACTTTCCTCCTTTGCCTTCACCTGGAATGATGAGATTCTTCTGGCTGTGTTGGGGACAGGTGACACGTATGAACACGGCTTCAGTCTGATCATGGGTTCTAGGAACAGAGCCACACAGCATAGCCTCAGAGTTTTCCATGAGAGCTCTCCTACCAAGGCAGCCCAGCTCCTGTCTAGCAAGTTAACTCTTTAAGCTTCCGTTTACAAATGAATGGTGAAAGGACCTCCATGGACCTGCTATCTGTCTCTGAGTCCTCTCAGCCGTTTCTTATGGACAGCAATTTTGTTTATAGTGTGGAAGCAAAGGCAGAGAACCCGTCTTGGTGTTGCTGCTCTTCCCTTGTGGAGTGACGGGTTTGACTAAAAAAGCTAGGGGGAACATTCCCAGCTCTGAAAATGCAAAGACAAACAAAGAAATCTGGCTGGCCATGGAGACTGTGAGTGCCAGGTCACAGGGAATCGTGCGTCCCTTTATTGAGGATCCCTAGGCTGCAGCTGTTTCCTCTAATTCATTCCTATCGTGACTGAGGGCTGAGGTCAAAGTCTATTAACCCGGGCCCCACGCTCAGATCCTTCCAATGTTCCACCTTTGAGTGTATTCCCAGAAAGGAAGAAATAAACCCCGTTCTTGCTGAAAACACAGTGGACTCACTGTGATCAATATTGTTTTCTGTCTAACTTGAGCAAAGAAAAATGACTATAGAAAATGCCCATTGGTTTCCTTGGAAGCAAAATGAAAAGAAATGTGAGTCTGTCAATCTTTACTGGGATTCTCAGAATGATTATATTGCATTAAGGCATTAGACATTACATACATATGCTAATCAAGTTTACATACAGCTTGCTGTGTTCTTGTTGTAAATTTTTCTACTCATATATTCTTTGGCTTTCTCTGGTTTTGTTTTTTGTTTGAAGTTTTCCCCTTACATTTGTCCCACCTACTTTGGCTTCTATATCTGAAATATATTTTGATAAAATAAATAGGAGAGTGTTCCAGTTGATCAAGATGTTAGACACAGTGGGCTTGGGAGCAGGAATGCGGTCTAGTGGTAAGTTGCCTGTTAAATAACCCGCGTCTCACCTGTGAGTACAAGTTCAAGTTCCTCGATTCAGGTTTTCATCAACACATACCCTAAGCAGTGACAGCAGCTTAAGCAACTGGGAAAACACTATCCATACTGGAATGAGTTCTCAGTCGTGGGTGATTGGGGAGTGAACCGAAGTATAAGAGCTTTCTTCTCTCTCTCTCTCTCAAATAAATAAAAGTCATGAAAACAAATAAATAGTCCATGTGACAGCAGGATAACACTTAAAGTGGATAAAATAACCAAAATAAATGGATCCTTGGCTTATTTTTAGTGATCTGACCAAATTAGTCGAAATGAAAGTCAGACTCTTGTCAATATTTACATCCTGGTAAAGGGCATAGTATTTTACTTCGTACTGAAAGAACGCAGCTGCAATGGAAGTATTTTGTGATTGCTACAGAAAACAGCCCATTTGTTAAACAGTGCTTTCCACATTTATCCTTGAATAATAGTTGATACAACTGACTCAAGAGGTCATATTAGCATGCTCCACATCCACTATGATGGCACTGATGGTGTTATCACTAATGGTGTGGGACAAAGAACAGCAAGAAGAGCCAAAAAGCTGATCCATGGGATAGAGGCGAGATAGACCAGCACAGGAAATAAAGGGCCACTCATGGTCACATTCAGCTGACGAACTTTGATAGACTTTGATGCAAGCTAAAGAAAAAATGTTGGTCAACGACTCATTGTAAAGAATGTGTGCTCTGGGGCTGACGGTGTGGCCCAGTGGGCTGACTACCTCTGCTGCTTTAATCTTTACATCCCTCTTCTTTGAAAATGTATCTCGAAAAGCAATAGCCAATGGTCTAAGAGCTTGTGCCTGCTACCCACTTCGTGGCCTGGCTTAGTCCTGGCTGTTGCAGTGAACTGGCAGATGGAATTTCAGAGTCTCTCTCTTTTTTTGCTCTCTCTGTCTCCCTAGTTCTTTGTGCCCCTCTCCCTCTCTGTGTGCCTTTCATTCTCTACAATTCTGCCTTCAAATAAACAAGCTATATTTTAAAAAGCAGTTACTAAACAAGTGATGAACATTTTGTGATCAAAAACTTTACTAGTCAATAAGCCAACAGACTATGGCTAGAATGTCAGTTTTGAATTTATAGTTCCATTGAAAATTAGGCACTACATTGTATCTGAAGAGATTTTCTTATTATCTTCTTGGCCCTTTTAGCTGATATGGCCCACAATACTCCTTACTTAGTAAACAAGATACGAATAAGTGGATTTCTCAGGGCAGCAGATGCCTAATAGGGATTGCCTTGGCATCTGCATTTGTGGAGGACAGATGTCGAGAAAGAATTGCTATGCAAACCCCAAACAGAAGTCTTGATTGCTGCAAAGGAACAGTCGCAACTAAAATGATGTTTTAGAGTTGCAGTGGCTTGTGCAACCTGCTCTTTTATCCTGCCCCATCAGGTGTTGGATGTGGGACATCCTGAAATGTGATCCTGGTGCAAGGTCTTATAGAAGCATTCGGTGGTAGCCCTGCAGCAGTGCGGCAGCAAGCCTTTCCTTGAAGTGACTTACGTGTGGCTGATAACGGATCCTTCGTGCTAGATCTGTGACTTTCATTTGATGTAGTCCCTGTCTTAACTCATTGGTGCTATCACAAAATATGCAAGCCTGCCTGAGGATTTATAAATAATAAGAATTGCATTTCACTTTGCTGGAGGCTTCAGAGTCAAGGATCACGGTGTAGGCAGTGCTGCTCTGATGAGAGGCTCCTCCATTGGAGATCAGCTTCTTCACTTAGCAGGAGGCAGGAGGGCACTCCACATACTTCTCTTTCGTTTCCATTAGATTTTCAAGACTCACTGTTAGGTTACTGCGAACACCTTCTTCAGTACAGTTAATGAAGCTACTTCCTGAGAGTGAGTCCTGATGACATAATCTTCTCTCAAAGGGACCCGCCTTCTGCATTAGGAATTACATTACAACATAGATCTGGGAGAGAACATGAACCTTGATGTTAGTGAGAGAGGAGTTAGAGTGGGTAGTAGGCAGTTAGGGTATTCTGGGTCCCCCGATAAAAGAGAATTTCCCCACCATGTCTTGGACTCACCAGAGCACCAAGGGACAGGGGTGCTATTAGCATAGCAATTCCCCATCTGAAGTATCGGCCATCCCCTCTGGTCATTGTGGGAGGGCCTCAAGCTGATCTCTTTATCATTGAAAGGAGAGCAGGAAGAAGTAATACACATCTGCCTAAGGCCTGGAATGTCCTATGTCTGGTATCTCTGTGACCTTTTGTCCCAAGGCCAGGTACCTTGGAAACCAGGAATTTTCTTTGTTCATGGAGAAACATCTTTGAGGGAAACATTTAAAAGGTGCATTCCCCACCATTGATACGGGTTATTCTTCTCCTCCTGCCCATGGCAGAGCACTAGGGTTCTTCTTCTCTTCCTGCCACTATGGCAGAGCACTAGGGTTCATTTTTTACTTTTCCTCCTGCCACTATGGCAGGAGGTAAGGGTCTTTTCTATCTCAAAACCCCCTCCCGTCGCTAGGACGGGAGTCTTCTCTTCTCAGCTTTTCTAATAAATCTTGCGTTAAAACTAAACTGTGTCCGCATGAAAATTCTTCTTTCCTGCGAGACAAGAATTTGAGGTTGCTGCCATACTCGGAGTCAAAATTCTTGCAACATCAGGGTCCGTGCAGTGGATGTGGGGGACACAAAGATGTGAAGAGTGTTGTTCCATTGCAGGGAGGGTTGCAAGGAATTCCCCACTGTATGGCAGGGCCCAGCGGATGTCTCTACAACCACCTGAATGCAGCTCCACCTTCCTTTGCATGGCCACCGGACCACCCTGTGGAAGAACTCTAACCCGTTCAGGCATTGTTTGCTACAGTGAAGCTGGCCTTTTACTCAATGTGAGCTTGGAGGTTAATGTCAATAATAATGTCTTGCAAGAGGGCCTTTTATTATTCCTCCTGTCTTGGCTGTCCCTATTGACCTTATGCTAATCAAGGGACCTATATTTAGGGTTTCATTCTTTCCTTGATCTTTAGGTTCTCCTTTTCTTTGTGATACAAGATTAAGTGGTAGAAGAAGAATTGTAGCAGGAACTTCTATTGTTTTTAGGTAAAACAAATGGTAGAATTATCCTTAGAGACACCCACTTGACCATGACGTAAAAAGTCTGAGCCAGAGTTTGACTGGTTCTGTATAAATAAAGCGGACAGCTTTCGTGTATTGTCCATTATGATCATGAAATCGTAGTTTTCCACTTTCTTTTCTCTTTGCGCCTCATCCACGCACCCTTTGCAAGTTCCGAACTCAGCTGGAGCTGGACTCCGACATGTTGAAATAATAACATTCACAATAAGAAATGTCTTGTAGCTCACCAGCAGGAACACACACTCACACTAGAACACACACCGTGTCTATCACAGGTATGTGCGCACACGGACACTCACATAAGCAAAAATCTCACTAAATTGTTCTTATGTTTTCCCTAAGCACGTGAAACACTGGTATTTTTTATTTCATTTTATTTTGGTCCGTTGTACTCTACATAGTTTTGCCTCCTTTTCCTTCTTCTAAAAGCACTATTTATAACACCCTAATCTGATTTCTAAGACCCAAGTACTACAATGAAATGTGCAAACCTGAAAAACATGAAATCGAAACTGCCTCTCCCCCGGTGTCTGATCCAGAGCCCTATACTGATAGCTCTTGCCCACCCCAGGCTCACAGTCTTCCCTTCACTTCTCTGCACATCAATCTCTTACTAAAATTAACCTAGTAAACTAAGGGGTGGTGCAGTCAGTCCTACAGGGCCTTGAAGCACAAATGTCATGACTTGCATCATTTGTGTACTCTGCATATGATGTCTTGACGTTCGGTCTTATCTTGTGGATTTTACTAGTCTATGAGCAAAGTTATTTACAACTTGACTGATTGAAATGCACTTTGCAGGGATGCTAATTCCCTGGGAACCAATCAAAGGAGGGCAACTGACACTGCAGACCAATCAGCTATCTCACACGAGCTGAGCATGGCTCTCTTAGACCAGCTTTCAGTCTCCAGGAACCTTCATCTCCAATTCCTTAGGAAATCTGGGAATCAGACAGAAGCTTGCTGGCCCTGTGCTCTGCATTGTGCAAATCAACACCTGCTTTCCGCCATCATCCAGATGTCAGTATTAATTGCTGGGTGTCAAATGAGAGTATCTGGATATGGGGCTCTAAGACAAAACTACATTGATTATGGAAACTAAATAAATGAATATTGAATAAGAACGCCAGTGATAAACAAAGTGGGGTTAGTGTTCCATAACGTTGTTGGATTTAGTTTAATTTTCAGAAACCATAAATGTTTGATAGTGAAGATCGGAAGTTCTGTGGTTTGTTACACGTTTGTATCCTTGAATGGCTTGTCCAGGTGGGAACTGGTGAATCAACCCATTGTCAAATTTCTACATTTTGCATTATTGCTTTGCATGAAATAAAAGTAGTATATTCTTTCTTGTTATTGTAGGTATTTGGAAATTTCTTCCCACATGGCTTAATCTATTCTAATTTAGTTACTGTTAAAGAATTTAGAATGTAGATTTTTGTTAACTCAAAGTAAGAAGCATGCTTTTTACTAATGAAGAGTTGAAGTGAAAATCAACCCAAATCAAGAAATAGATGGAAATATAAAATTTTGTAGCTATGTTTCACCTCAAATACCTATTTTCAAGTATTTTTACACCTAAAAATAGAGTATATTAATTTTAGATAGGAGATCACACTATGGTTGATTTATTGGGATTTATCCACTCATAAGCTTGCATTTATATCAATTGCCACTGCTGCATTACCTACAAAAGTAGGGAAATGGTTTATAGAGGACAGATTTTAAAAATGCACTGTTAACCCAGTTACTCAAATAGCACAAGAAATTAGGTCATTGACCTCAATAATTGGTCACCTTACATAGTTTTTTCTTTGAGAAATTAGCTCTAAGACAGATTTGTTAGAAGACAAATTCCACTTCAGTATTAATAATGACAAATAAATGAACAAATCTGTTCAGAAGTTGATGAAAGATAAAACACAGTGCTATTCTTGACATTTATATTATCTGTACAACTTGGCTATGCAGTGGCTTTTAAAACACCTGACTTGGATTTGCAATGACTTCATGTTTCTGAACTCGTCCAAATCATAAAATTTCTGGGTGTCCAGTTTCCTGTAAAACAGAACAACATTTTAAATTGGTTTTTAATTTTAGGAATAATTACAAAAGACAATATATACAAATACTTTCAGAGTCTTGTTTTTTGATAAGAACAGGAAGAGAGGTTGCTCTTATAGTCTGAATTTGGTTGGATTTATCCCTATGATCTACAATTAGTCACAGAAACTTTCAGTGAGCAAATATTCAAGCAGTGAAATGGAGATTCTAACTTGTACACGCCATTGTCACTCTAATCTATTGAGACTAGATGACCTGGAATTCTTTAGAGTTAAAAAAAAACCAGGGTATTGCTGTCATAGGGACTAAAAATGAAGTAATTTAAATTCCTAATTTACCTAAGCAATGATTCTTGGAATATTTAATGTTGTTTGAGATGGTGTTTAATGATGCAAGACAGAATAAAAATCCAAATGCCTATGTTTTCTTAGAACAAAGTTGTAGTAGATATTGTGGGATGTTTGCATTCCAAATATAACTACGGAAAATGAACTATGATTTTAAATCTTGATATCCACTGAAAAGATGCTATTGATGATCATCATCTAGTCTCATTTTATTTATATTTTTCTACAGTTCTGGAGAGTTGTGGATAAATGAGCTGCCATGAGAGAGTGGAGAGAACGCCATGTTAGGGAATGAGCAATGCCATGCTAGAGAATGAGGCTGTGCCCGAGCAGACATTTTAATAAGCAGCTACAGCTAAAAGGAAATCCACGTAGAACATGGAAGGAATGCGAAAAGATACACAACTAAGTGGAAAGCAAATGGAGAGGAGGTGAAAGTGAGTGGAAAAGAAGGCAGAAAGCAGAACCCCCTATAAAAGAATGAAGGAAAAATATAACAAGAGCAAGGAATCAGAGGATAATCATGGAAGTTGTAAAGAAATGAATGTAGTATGGAGGCATGGCAGCAGAGGTTGGCATCAGGTGTTGGGGACCCAGCCATGAGCATTGTTTCTGGAGAGCTGGCTCTGTTTCTCTTGAGGTCTTGGTGAGGTTAGTAGGATGTCATCAAAACAGACATTTAGAAATGCTTGGGACAGTGTGGAGACTCAGTCACTGTGTAGGTAGGAGATTGGGACTCAGTGAAAATATATAACTGAATATTGGTTATCCAAAAAAATAGCATCATAACAGGACTAATTACAAAGCAGTGTTGACACTTAGCTATGACACTCTATGGAGGTTCTTCATATTTCTCTCACTCAGAGACTTGATCAATCCCCACGGTGTGGATGAGCCATCAACTGACAAGCGGGAGTTTAGTTAGCACGTTGTAGGTGCTCCAGGACTTTTGCTGAACAAACAAGTGAATAAAGAGGTATATGTTCTTAGCTCCAGAAATAGGAATCTTCCCTTGTCATTAAAATAAATCCAAAGGAATCATTTCACATTTCCTAATATATTCAATATTTTTGGATACTAGCTTTTGAATATTAATAACCTCTAAGAACAAAAAGTTTTTGATCAAGTAAATGGTTAAACAGGTTGATTAGATAAACTCTGCATTTCTATGTTATAACACTTATCAGAGATTTATTTAAAACTATTCGTTTACTTTATTTGAGGGCAGAGACAAAAAAAGAAGCAAGGAGACATACAGACAGTTATACAGAGCTCTCTCATCAGATGGTTCACTCCCAAAATGCCCACGATGCCCAGGGGTGTGCCAAGCCAAAGCTAGGAACCCAGGACTCAATCCAGATCTCCTGTGTGAGTGGCAGAAACTCAAGTGATTGGGCCAGTACCTGTTCCTTCTAAGGATGCCATCATCCGGAAGCCAAAACAGGGAAAGGAACTGGGAAAAGACAAACTGGGAACTCTGACACGGTGTCTGTGTCTCAACTGGCATCTTAACCGTTGCCCTGATCACTGTCCCTCTCCGAGACTTTGTCTTAATTTATACTATGATTCTCTGAAAAACAGTATGTAGACTTGCGGATGTGTTTGATCGTGGAACTGTCTCCTCAATGACCCTTCTTTCCTTACGCATCCTCTGGACTATTTATGAAGAAGATGTGACAGGACGTGTTAGGATATGGACAGACTAAGTGTCTAAAGCAGAATAAAAACAGAGGTAGATGTATCATAACCTATCAGAAAAAGAGGTATCTGCCATCTTAGAAACAAGCTTGAAAAGAATTAAAGAATGTTCATTGTACTCCCCAAGTTCACCTCTATAATTTCAAATCACAAAGCCTTGTTACTGCTTCACAGTGGGATGTGGGCTGGATACATTTAGAGAAAATGGAACATTTTCCAAAAAACATATATGAGATGAGGAAAATTATGAGTCAGAGGCAGTCACTGGATCTCCTATACTTTTATGAAAGCTTTATGGAACTGCCTGCTGAATTCCCACTGAGAAGCAGAGCTTGTGTCTGCATGGAGGGTGGGGTGGGGTGGGTGGATGGCAGGTAATGGCTAGCAGGGATTAAACACTGCCTTGGCAGCCTCCCCTGCTACTGGGCAGAGTGTCTGCATTTCCTACAGGCATGGTTTTCTTCCAGATGATGGGGACTTAGATGCACCTGAACTGAATCACACTGGTGGATCTGAAGAAACGAGAGCGAGCTTATATGCACGCAGAGCTTATTTTTGCTAAAATGGCAGGCCATGGCATCCTCTCACCTTATGGGCACCTGTAGTCATGAGCGTCACTTCTGGAGGATGATGTTTGGTTAACAATGCGAGGGGTGCCTTGCTTTCTGCTGCCTAGCAGTGGAAACCGAAGCTGCTCTTTATCATTGTCAGGGAGATAAAGGGGAGGACACTTCTAAGGTTACAAAGCTGGGAGGGAGGAGAAAAGTGGCCTGACAACCAAGCTAGAAATTATTTATTTCCAGAAACCAGGAGGATTAGGGATGAAATCAGAGAGAATGGTATTTGGTGTATCTTCAAGCTTTTCACGCAGAAGGAAACTTGACACTTGCCAAATCACATCTCAGAGTATCATTACAATAATAATTAATATATTCCTTTTAGAAATAGCTCATTTAGGGTTATATATTCAAAGTCACTTGACTGTTTGCATCTCTTATGTGAATTTAAAAAAAATATTAAAAATAAGAATTTATTATTAAGTATTAGAAGAATATTTTAACCAATTTATTACATTGTCATTTTATTTAAAAAGTAAATATTTGTTGTGGCAAAGTACTATGCTTTTCATGATGGTACAAAGAGGTGTATAGTTGAGCTAGAAAGACAGACACATACATGCTTTGTGATGGTTTGAGTATGATTTGACTTTTGAACTCATGCCAGACTTTAAACCTCAGTATTGTGTCAGTCTATGGCACAGTGGGTTAGGCTGCCACTTCCAACACCACACCTGACACTGTATGCCATACCAGAGAACTGGTTTGGGTACAATCCAGCTTCCTGCCAATGCCACTGGGAAGCATGCAGAGAACAGACAGCCCAGGTACTTGTGGAAGACCCGGATGAAGTTGCTAGCTCCGGGCTTTGGCCTCATCCAGCACTGGCTGTTGCAGCTATTTGGGGATTGAAACAGGATAGAAGTTATCTGTCTCTATTTCTATCATCTTGTCTCAATCTGTTCCTGTTCCAAGTCATAAATTACTGGTCCTAAGGGTGACATGACTGAAGGATTGGAGACACCAACACACTGACTGACATCGTGGATCCAGCATTTATGTCCTGGCTGACCATGGGAGGAGTCCTCCCTTTGCTCGTGTCCATTGTCTCCTGCAGAGCCGTGGATCATGACAGCCAAAGGAGAGGGCATGTGTGAGGTCAGGGACCAGGTCTCCTCCTTACATGTCCTGCACGTCTCTATGGAGCATTGTCCAGTTCACAATTCAGTAACCGTGTATCTCCAATGGCAAGTGCAAGGATGCTTGCCTTCGGAGGAAAGTAGCCGTGTCTCTGCTATTGCACTCCACAACCCACATCCAGGGCTTCCCTGAGCAGTGCTCAGTGTACATACACCACGCTGTCGGTGCACATAGCTCCCTTTCCTTCTCCTGTCCTTTGTCCTGCTCCTCTGTGAGGTGTAGGAATTTCTGCACTTCCTTTATGATAAATGTGATCATTGCCATAAGTGTTAGCGTAGGTATTATTGGCCTTGCAACAATTACTACATCTAACATGGACTTTCTTAGCATGAAACTATTTATGAACCCAAAATAGCATCCTGCTACTTATATCTGCATTTTTTTTCTCGAATTTTCTTGTTGATGGCCAAAAGATTCCTGTGTCACTTATGTTGAGAAACATTTTTATTTGCATGAAAGGTGATCAAATGATCCAAAGATTGACAGATTGTTGGTCCCTTTGGAGCTCTTTGTTGTTGCAGCGCTTACTGATGGCACAGGAACAAGCCTATGTATCCATACAGAAGATTTAGTCAAAAACAAAAGGAAGACTAATGGTATCGTACAACCTATTGTTTCCCCATCAGGCTCACTTTTGCATCTGACTTCTTTGTAGCAGCTGTGCTTCAGCAGCAGCACTGGCACAGACCGCAGCTCCAGGTTGTCGTCCATTCACATTCAGGATGAGGGCTCCGAAGAGCTGCACACCTGCAGGAGAGGGGTTTCCATGGAAACGTGGACAAAGGTAGAGCAACACGGTTCTCTGTAAGGCTCTCACACACTCCACCTTGCTTTCCGTTTGCAGTTTTGTGTCCCCTGAGCTGTTCACTGGCTGCCACTGCCATGCTCTCCAGGAGTTTGAAATTTATACACAGCACGGTGAGTCTCTGAAACCAGCAACATAAGATTTGGTGAACAAATATCACAAAGCTCTGTCTCAGGGAGCTTCAGAGTTCATGTTCCAAGACAATATAATTTTAAGATATAAGCTCATATTTTAGAAGCCACCAAATTTATGGAAGTCATAAAGTCCTTGAAATACCCCCTCCCCCCCAAAAGGGCTTTATGGGCAAATATACAGAATCAATGGTTGGAAGTCATTGGTTCTTTTAGGACAACTTATTGGTTGAAAACAAGCAAGAGGATAAATGATTTCTGATACATTTCTGGGTCATGTGTCTTCAGCTGTAGGAAATGTGGCTTATGTGGACACCTTCGTCCAACATTTTCTCTCTGGCTGGACTGTTTATATTGTGTTGCACATAGGACTTTGGAGCTTTATCGGCTGAGCTGATGCAGGGCAGAGCATCTACCGAACTTGCAGAGAGCTCTTCCCCTGCAGTCAGAAGACTAGCCCTGTTTCCCAGTTGCAGCCACTGACACCACTTAATCAACCCACGCACAGGTCACACTCTCTCATCTACATGAACCTGAACTGCATTCATGTCTAGAAATATATCTGCTCTTTGATGCATTCTTTCCACCAGGAACTTTCAAATAATGCGTAGTTACAGTATATGCAGTGCCCTCAGGAGTTCTAAAAGGATCTCTAGTTTAAAAAAAATTGAGGTGAAACAAAAGAAAAGCTCATCTACAATAGCAAAGACATGGAAACAACCCAGATGCCCATTCAAAGAGGAGTGGTTAAAGAAGCTGTGGTACATCTACCCCATGGAATATTATTCAGCATTTAAAAAGAATGAAATTATATAATTTGCAACTAGATGGTCCCAACTACACACCATCATGCTCAGTCAAGTAAGTCAATCACAAAAAGAGAAATACCGTATGTTCTCTCTAATATAAGGAATCCATCATACACATTGGAATGTATAGTGGTGGAGTAATGGAGACTACCATATCCAGAAGAGAAGACACAATGCACCATGCATCTCTGCTTCCAAACAAAAGATGGACTTCCAATGAAAGTGTTGGAGATATTTAGACAATGGGATGATGGACTATCTGACATTGTACCAGTATTGTTGGCCACACTTAAATAGCAGATTGATAAAATTGGGGAGTAGAAAATGGGGGGAGAAAAATCCCAGACTTTGCAGAATTGTATGATAAATTTCAAGAATTAAAAATATATATATATAGTAGTAAAAAAGAAAAATTCAGACACCAAAATGTATCAATTATTGCACGCTTGTGGGAGTCTGGCTCAGTTAAAACCATCAGAATTCCTTTGGAGTCTTGCAGGGTGGTTAGATATGGGTAAGGCAGACAAGTGAGGAAACACATTCAGAGAGGAAACCTGTGTACAAATGCATGGATGTGGACACGGGCCCGTGTTCTGGGTCTGCTGTGCTTTGCTGCAAGAATAGGCCGTGCATGAAGGAGGCCTTGTGATGTCCCCAAAATGTGGGGCATCCCCTGAGCCCTCCCAGGAGGAATCTATCCAGTTGTCCTGGTGGAGTATGAGGAATGGCAGAGTCACTGCCAGTATTTAGGAAGCACGTAGAAGACACAACAATGACGAGACATGCTAGGTGCCCATTCTGACGCTGTGCGGGCCACACACAGTATAGGACTGGGTTGATGGGCTTGGAAACTCACTATGTATGGTTGTAAGTGGAGGACAGAGTGAACCCTAAGTTCCTAGTGAGGGTGTTGGGAAAATGGCAGCATTATTAGTTGGTATTAGCACAAGTGATAACAAAAAACTAAAACAAAAACAAAACTTACGCTGATTAAGTGTATTCCTCCAACTCCGGTGTCGTCAGTATTGTCTGATAGTTCATAGACTCCCATGCAAAGGAAATGCTATCAGCAACTTCTATAACACTTCAAAAAAGGCATGTGAACCTCGTATGGATCCTATTTAAGATGTTTGCCAACCATTTCTTAAGGTACAATGTATGATAAAAGTCAATTGCAAATGCACAGTGGATGTAGCATATGATTGAAGACATTAATTTAGATAGATTCATGTATTAAAACCTATTCATAAAATCAAGTAAAAATGTAAACCACAAAACAATAAAAGCAGAGGAAAGTAGAGGTATACACCGCTAGAACAGGGGCACTCTAGACTTTGGTGAGCAATGCTGTCTACTGTTGTTCAGAGTGAATTCCATAACAAGCTAACGAAGATAGACGATTTATTTAAGGGCTGCTGGAAAATTCCCTTCCAGCTAGCAGCTGCCATGATTGTTGCCATTTACAGGGCAGAAGTAAATATCAAACAATTGAATCATTTGGGGACCAAGAGGACAATGACCTACGTTCATTCAGAGAAATTCTTCTCTGGGCTATCAAATAGATGAAGACCAGCAGTGGTGTTCAGAAAAGAACTGCGGGAAGTTCAAGTCTAAATGAGTTCCTTTCTTTAAGTGTAGATTGTTCTAGAAAATTGACCTTGGTGTTTGCCTACCAGGTGTTTCTGTGAAATTGCTGTGATAGAAGCAATCAACAGGCCTTACAGATAAGAGGGATGCAAACTTCTTCTGAGTCAGTGTGGTGTGCTAATCAAGTACAAAGATTTCCTTAGCTTTCCTAGGCGGAGTCTTTTAAATACTACTGTCTCCCCAAATTTAGGGAAGTGAGTATTCCCGTTCTTAAGGGACCTGGGCCAGCAAGCTGATCCTTCTAGGTTTAAGAAATGGGGTCTTTGTGACTCCATTTCCTGCTTGGTCATTTGCCTCTGGCTTCATCCAGCTTTTATTAATTTGAACACACAATGATCTATTAATTGGAAACCATATTAGCCTTGGTTTTTCTCTTTGATTGGCTTGGCCTCTTGGGAGTCACTTGAACTTTATGTCTGAGGAACCAACTCCACATGTTTTCTTGGTTTTAGTCTTGCCACACTTGATCCTGTGGTCTGAGTGTTACAGTCAGACCCAGCAACACCATTGTAGGAATAAAACTTTTTAATAATTCAGGTTCTAATGCCAAATCTTGCACATCCTTTAGAGGCAGAAACAGATACTTTATATATTCTTCAAGTTAAAAAACATTCGTAGCAGATGCTCCAAATTTTCATGGCTATCCGGACTGGAACTCTAGTTATACAAGCTGGCTAGCTCATGGGAAGCAAGGCAACTTATTAAATATACTACTAAAGCAAGATGAGCAAATAGATTATCCTGGATCTAATATGAATAGTTATGTAACATTCGCTAAGTATGAGTATTAATTAAGAACCAGAAAATGTAACATTCATTTGTTAACAACATAAAAAAATGAAATAAATGAGAGTATTTTTAAAAATTTCTTGGGGATACAATATATAAATTTTGGAGTAAAAAATTTAAAACCATGAATTTTTCTTCATAAGATGTATCTTTCATTAACTTTCTTAAGACCTCCTTGTATCCATGGATTTAAATAATTTCACATCAAAATTAATATCTTTCAATTCTCTTTTTCTATGAGCATTTTTATCTTCTTAGTCGATGTGTTCATAGAAATCACTAAAGCAGAAGATATTTAAAATTTGGTCATTTGTGAAATGCTCTTCAATTTAGGTGAAAATAATTCTGATGTTATCTTAGCTGCATGGACTATGACACAGAGGGAGAGTCTGAAGTGTGGTCCGTCCATTAACATTGGCCTCCTTGTAGTCCTGTGCAGGACACAGAGCTCCTCTGACATGGCTCTGAATTTCCTTCTTGGGTCTGAGCACCTGTGCTAACAGTTTTGTCCTTATGTTGCCAAGAAATGTCACTGACAGCTCTGTCCCAAGAAGTCTTTAGGTTACTAAGTATCTTTTCTCAGCAGTAGGTGGTATACAGTGCTAAGTCTCATGACTGGAAGAGCTCGGACCTAAGTGGGACCAGCTGCAGGTTCCACATGCACACCAACATGGAAATCATTTGAGGATGCTCACCGTTTGCTCCTTGATGCTTGTAGCAAGATACAACTTAGAAATGGAACTCTCATACTTGAAGTGGTAGCATCTAGGATGTGTCTGTTGACGGGGGTTTAAAGTCACCAGAATTAATGACTACAAAACAGAAAACAAAAACTGTTTGGAAGCAGTTCTGTTTTAAGATTTATTTTTATTGGAAAGTAGATACACAGAGAAGAGAGACAGAGAGGAAGATCTTCCGTCCAATGATTTACTCACCAAGTAAGCGCAATGGTGCTATGCCAATCCGAAGCCAGGAGCTTCTTTCAGGTCTCCCACACGGGTGCAGGGTCCCAAGGCTCTGGACCATCCTTGATTGCTTTCCCAGGCCAAAGCAGAGAGCTGGATGGGAAGGAGGGCAGCCAGGATTAGAAACGGCACCCATATGGGATCCTGGTGTGTGCAAGGTGAGGACTTTAGGCACTAGGCTACTGCGTCGGGCCCTGCAAATAGTTTTATGAACAGCAGCTCAGCTGGTCCCACACAGACATGTCAGGTAGGTCTTCTGGCTCTTTTGCAAATTGTTATGTTTATGATAATAATTCAAAAAAGGCAGTGGAAAATGGAAACAATATATGTATATATATTTTTTAATATGGAAAAATAAAACGAAAATTATTATCTGGAATGAAGGCCTGCCATAGCCCAAGTATGAGGTTGAGGTCATGGAACTGGCTTTCATGGTGCCTGCCATGTTTCCGGTACTGACTAGGTTCCACACCTCAAGTAACGCTTCGATTCTCGTAGTGATCTTGTGGGCCAGAGGTGACATAATCAGAAAGAACACTTCTGGTGGTAGACATACTGATTGCATCAAGATGACTGTCCAGCCTTCTGCTTTAGATAAAATCTAGTTTCCAGCAGGTAATTCCCAACTTCAGGCAGGTACAAAGTATCTCTAATACGTATACATTCGAGGACTTTCAAAGACTCATAAAAATGTGTGTTATCCACGAATCAGTAAGTCAGATATACAGAAAGGAGGAGAGTCAGAGAGGAAGATCTTCCATCTGTGGATTCACTTCCCAAGTAGCCGCAATGGCCAGAGCTGAGCCTAGCTGAAGCCAGGAGACAGGAGCTTCTTCTGGTTCTCCCATGGATGTGTAGGGTCCCAAGGCCTTGGGCTCTTCTCAACTGCCTTCCCAGGCCACAGGTGGAGAGCTGGATGGGAAGTGGGATGGCTGGGATTAGAACCAGTGCCTACATGGGATCCCAGTGGATGTAAGGCAAGGACTCTAGCTGCTAGGTTACTGTGCCAGGTGCATGAATGATTTTTTTAATAGCCATTTGTAATATGCATAATAAACATCAGCTCATCATTTTTTTTCCTTTCATTATTTATTTATTATTATTTTTTTTTTTTGTAAAGTGTGTTTTCCTGAATAACAATAAGGTAACTGATGCCAAGAGAACAAGCTCAAAGATTTCGGGCCCAGTGGCAAAGTTCAGGTCATGCTCTGTCGTGGGCCACAGGCCATCTGGTTTGAGTCCCTGGAAAACCAACGTCATCAAGAATTGAATTGAATGCTACAATTTGGCCTCTTCTGTCCAGGGCCAGAAAGGGTTGAAGTGAAACCAAATCTAAAGCCTAGAGTTGGCAGCGGTGAGATGCAACTGCAGGGAACAAGGCAGACCAGCTTCAAGCCCTTTAATCTGCTGCTCAGGTGATGACCTCTTTGTATGATTGCATCTGCTACTGATCTTCCCCGTTAAAGGGTGTCATTTTTATGCACCTATACCTGTCAGATGAAGCTACGTACTGGCGTATAACACCTAAGAGTACCACTCGGAGTTGATGCAATTCCCCTGTCCTGTCTTCCCACATCCCTTGCTTCCTTTTGTGTCCACACAGCAGGAGTGTGGGGATGCTGTTGCTTCTTTGCCCTGAGGTACATATCCCTTTGGGGGGAACAAACACAGAATACTTGAATTGGGAACAAACTCAACGTGTGCTTCCTTGATGACTTGAGTCCCTTTTGGGAAGAAAAAATATATATATGAATCACATGAACTAAAACACACAGTGCTGCAAAAGAAATAGACTGGTTTAATAACATGAAATTTTCTCCCCAGGGTGTGACTATGCATCAGTTTCAGGAGAAGAATCCCTAGGAGGAAATCTGAGTTAACGTGAGGCGAAAAAAATCAGGGAGCAGCCAGAGCATGCAAGGATGCAAAGAAGATTCTTCTAGACTAGCAAGGCGAGCAGGGCGGGGACATGGTCAAGACAAGCACAGGATTCATTTTCAAGCTTAGTAATAGAACTTGATATCGGGTCCAGCCGCATTCCAGGTATTGGAAGCCAGGGGATCTGTTGTTTTTGTGTCTGTGCACAGTGAAGGGACAAGTTTGGTTTCTATGAAGCTTTCCTACATAAACAGAATACGTAAATCTTGTCTTCCGATAGGCACTCTGTGACTATGTACTAGTGGGAAAAATACATGTTAGTTTTGCACGCCAAGCTACGAATATTACTGTGCCAACTTCCAAAGCGAAAATGATTTAAAACAGATGAAATAGATGACTCATACCACTCTTTACACATATATATATTTCTAAATTAAGAATTCAGTCACAGTCAGGAACCCAAGTGTTTATTTATAAGATATTCTTCCCTGATCCAAAAGTTTCACTCTGAACTGTTTTGGTAGAAGACTAAGCATAAAGTAGTTGGCTGCTGGGGTTCTGTTTTGTTTTTGTAGCATGTTTCTTGAGATGAGATAACTTCACTATGCAGACTTCACTTCTTATTTCTATTTTGTCTTCATTGACCATACACATATTTATAGGTGCACAGTGATATTTTGGTGCATATACACCTTGTATAATAATCAAGCCGTGAGTCTATCATCTTAGTCATCTCACGTGTTTATAGTTTCTTTGTGATAAGGACATTGAGAATTTTCTCTGCTAAATATTTCAAAACCCATATGAGTATGCATCAAAAAATTTGTGAGAAAGTGAAATTAGGTAGATTTATTTTGGTGTAAAAATAGTGGAATTCATGTGGGGTTCTTTTTTTTTTATTAATCAGTTAATTAATTAAATTGGAAAGAGGAGGAGAGGCAGAGAGGAAGATCTTTCGTCTGCTCATTAACTCCCCAAGTGACCACCAGGGACAAAGCTGAGCTGATCCGGAGCCAGGAGCCAGGAGCTTCTTCCGGGTCTCCCACGCTGGTGCAGTGTCCCAAAGCTTTGGGCCATCCCCGACTGCTTTCGAGGCCACAAGTAGGGAGCTGGATGGGAAGCAGGGCTGCTGGGACTGGAATTGCCCATATGGGATCCCAGTGCTTGCAAGGTGAGGACTTTAGCCGGGCCCTCATGTGGAGTTTCTTAACTGAGTTATTATAATCTTTTCCAGGTAATTTATATTACATGCATCAAATATTGTTTTTATAGCTTGAGTAATTAATAAGCAGCTGTCAATGTGACAAGGTATTTTTTTACCAGCTTGTTAAGAAGTCTAATAATATAATGACAATATTCTAAGAAACACAATTTGATTGCTGTTTAAAGTCACAGAAGGATCATCTAGTCTTTGAAATCAGAAATTAGTGCTTCAACCATGGTCCGTTTTCTTATCAGTTTGTGTGAAAGAAACAGGGAGACAAGACACGCTTTGCAGAGCTGGCATTTGGCTTAGCAGGGAAGCTGTCCCTCTGGACACCGCGTTCCATGGAGGAAAGTCTGCGCTCAAATCCCGTATCATCTCCTGTGTCTAGCTTCCTGTGATTGTGTACCCTGGGAGGTCGCAAGTGATGGCTTAGGTCCCTGGGTCCCTGCAACCCCCTGAGAGATCCACATGGAGTTCCAGGATCCTGGCTCCTGTCTGCTCAGTTTTGTCAATATTGAAAAAGTGACCCACAGGAAGGACACACTCTCTCACTTTCTCTTTCTCTGCTTCAATTACACTTGCACTTTGTAATTTACAAAAATCATAAGGACATGCAACACAGCATAGCCCAGTCTCCTTAGGCTTGGAAACTCCTGGCTTCCTCCAGGCACCTCAGCGATGCACTCAGATAGCTCAGTTGCTGAGAGAAAAGGAGAGAAGCTAAGTGGAGCAGAAGTTTTGTACACAGATCTGAGACCAGACCAGAGTTTCTTAGGAACATTCTCTTAGACTATAGATTTTGCAGGTTCCTCATGTCTAACTTTAAAAAAAAAAAAACTTTTAAATTTATCTTTAACCTTTTTTTTCCTAGGTGGCCAGCATTTTTTGTTTTTTTCTGCACAGGACAGTAAACCCCATAGCCAAGAAGGCCACAGGCGCCTAAGATAGCGGGACTGTCATTCAGCTGAGCTAGCTCTAGCAGGCCATACCCAAGTGACTGAAAACGCACCTTCTCACACAACATGGGCAGACAGCAGCATGTTCTGAGAGGGGTTGCTACGGCTGGGGCAGCCCCCTTCTCCTAGGCCCATCTTCAGAGCAGCACCAGCCACGACTGTGAGCTTTGCGGCTTGGCCTTAACGCTCCAGATGCGGGGTGAGGGAGTCAGGAAAGGGGCCGCCTCACACTCCAGATGATTCATTTCCAACACCTTGGTGGCTGGTGGTGTGCCTCCTGTCCTCCTTTCCTACGCTGACACCACAGGGCAGACTGCGAGCTCCCACTGCAAGCCTAGAAGGAGCGCCTTCCTCTGTGTTACCTGCTGGCACAGGTGGAGGCGTGGCAGCTGCACCTGTGACATCGCAGGGAGCAGCACAGAATTGTTTTCAGAAAGATTCACTTGTTTGAAACTGCGATGAGAGAGGTAGGTCTCACTTTGCGGGTTCATTCTATGACAGCCAGGGCAGAACCAGGCCAGGAAGCAGGAGCTAGGAGCCAGGAACTGAAACTGGGGCTCTAGATGGGTTTTGGGAACCCAAGCCCCTGAGCCCTCACCTGCTGCCTCCCACAGTGAGATTCAGCTGGAATTTAGGGCAGAGCAGGGGGCCGGATTTGAACCCAGACACTCCAATATGAGTGCAAGTGCAGCAGCGGCTTAATTCCCTGTACCACAGTAGTCATCCCTGTATAGCCTTTTACTAATTTGTGAATCAATTTTAATGATCTAGGGATTCTATACAATAAATGGCACGCATTTTTATAAGACTAAAAACTGAAGGGTTAGTATGATTATTAAAATAAATGTTAAAATGATATTAAAATGTGTCCTGAAACATATATATGTGTATGTATAAATATATGATATAGCAGTGTAGACTAAAACAGCATTTTCTATACATCAGGGTTTTATATCAAATGTCTTTTCAAATTCTTAAATCTGAACCGGTTTGACACATTATATCGGGCACCTCGTAATGACCAGGTGTGCCCACATTACTTCGGATCGTGATCTCAAAAAAGTTGCAGGGGAATTGAGACTTGTTGTTGGTGTGTAACACGCAGAGCGGTAGCTAGCTGTTCCAAGCATGGATGTCAATGCAGTTCTGGCACAGGCACACAGTTAGGAGTCCCCAAGGGGGTGACAGGTTCCCAGCCTGCAGAAACAAGTGTGCTGCAGCCCCAAGAAGCAATATATCCCAGCTGAGCACAGAGGATAGGATGTCCTGAAAAATCAAAGCAAAATGCTCAATTAGGACAATTACAAGAACTGAGACACAGGAAGTGGTCTGCCTTTTCCCTCCCACTGTATTCACACACACACACACATGCGCGTGCATTGCCTAGCAGTTGGGAAGTTCTGTCTCTTGGTCTTGCTTTTTGTCTCAGGAGGTGCAGTGTAACTGGATCCGGCTCGTTTGCAGGAAGGCAGAGCCAAGCTCATGATGACTGCTCCAGGTTCCCTTTGAAGCACCTGCTCCCGAAAAATGCTTATGATGTCATCGCTCATCAATCTTGATTTTTAAGGAAACGGCACAAGTCAAAGCCTGTGGTGTGAACAAATGTGTGCAAGGAAACCCAGCAAGGCAGCGCCAGCTGTGCCACATTGAAACAGCAAAGGACTCCTTTGCAAGAAGCCACTTTTGTCCTCAGTGTTCGGTTTTCATTCATTAGAAGCCTCGGAGTTCCACCCTCTTTGGAGAGCGAGCAGTGTGAAGACAGCCACAAATGCAACCTCCTTGCTTCTGGCTTCTACTTGCCTTTGAACTGTTGCCCATGCCCCTCCCCGTTAGCGTGCTTGATGCTGCGCTTCCCTCAGTTTCCTCTTGCTGGCTCCTGATGATTATAGAGACAAGTTCAGAGAATCAGTCGTCACCTGCTAATCTGGCTTTCCATGTCAGAGAGTACAGGGGCAGCAGGAGGAGGAACTGTACAACCGCGGAGCCTGCTGTTGAATCCCGTGCCAGCTCTTTCCAGGCCCCCCTCTTCCTTTACTGGAATCCCCTGGCTCCTCTCCAGTCACCCTTTGCTGAAGAGGGCGTATGACTCAAAGTGAGTCGAATGTGGAGTCAGGTGGAAGGCTTTGGCAGGCTGAGCCAGTTCCTGTGCAGTATCCTCTAGCCTGCTGACGAATGGAGTGAGGTGGAAGGTGTTGGCAGGCCGAGCCCGGTTCCTGTGCAGTATCCTCCAGCCTGCTAATTGTCAGGTCTTGGTGCATATATCACACATTGGTCTGTGATATAAATACATCTGTTTTCATGCACATTGCTAAGATGACTTAAACTTTCGTGTAAAACAGTAAGTTTCTAAAGGAGCCTTTAATTTTTAATTGTGTCTAAAATTTACTAAGGCTGAAAGATATATATATGTGTATATATATAGAGAGAGAGAAATATACATATGTATCTTTAGAGAGAGAGAGAGATCTTATATCTACTGGTTCACTCCCCAAATGGCTGCTACAGTCAAGCTGGTGCAGGAGCCTGGAACTCCTGCAGGGCTGGCAGAAGCCCAAGTTCTTGAGCCATCTACCGTTGCTTTGCAAGGCAGCTGGGCAGGGAGCTGGATTGGAAGCCAAGACGCCCAGCTTCCTACTGGTACTCTGATAAAGGATGCAGATGTGGCGAGCAGTGACTTCACCCACTGTGCCACAACACAGGCCCTTGTGGAATATTTCTAAAAGGGCACGCCACTCTTCTCTGGTTGGATGAATGCATCGACACAGGGACAGACTGCTTCCTTCCTCCTTCTCCTCCTCTTCTTCTTCTTCGTCTAACAGGGGTGCAATGTGCTACATTGTATGGGCCATGCTTTCCCATTCACATGTGCATTACTCTGACGCTTTCTCATTTCAGCTTGGCAAATTCATCCCCAAAGAGGACCTACTCTCCCAGGCAGTGCTGAGTTAATGATGCTCTTTCTTCTACAGAGCCGGTTTGAGATTTCAACTGAGTTTCTAAAGAAACAAGTTCTTTAGTTTTTTTTTTTTTTCCTGCATAGAGTTAGCATTTTTTTTTAAGAATCATTTTGACTACTCAGACATAATTAACAAGCTGCTTTGTTTGTTGATTCTGTGTATTCGGTAGCTTCCAGGTTCCACATCTCCAAATGCAGTGGAGTTAGAATATGAACAAGGCCATCAAATAGGAAATATGCTTTTGCAAGGAAGGCTTAGCAATATACTGGCAACTGATAGTGTATTTTTTTTTAAGTTGTAGTTCTGCAATTCTGCTGAATAAAGAGTTGTGTATGTGAAGTATCTTGCCACACAATCACCGGAAACCTATTTTGTGTTGCTTCAGGGCTTGCTTATGTTACTCACATGAATAATATGATTGATTTTGACTTTATCTCCAGCTGGCAGTGCAGTCATAAATCTATCCATGGGCTCCCCGGCGCAGGATAAAATGTTATTTTTCCTCCGCGTGGTCTCCTTTGATTACAATTGCAGCCTTGCCTGGCTGCATTCCATCCATAATTAATCGCAGCTTTGGTTTCCAGTTGCAGGCAGACCAGGGGCCCTGGCGTTCTCATCTTCAGATAACAGTCTCCTCGGCCGGCTGGCCGGGGGGCGGGCATCCTTCGGCGGCCAAGGAGTGCCAGAGCTCCAGCCTTCACCGGTAGTGGCCCCAAGTGCCAAGAGGGAGCAGCGGGCCGGCGGTGTGGCCCCGCAGCCTTCAGGATCTGTCTTCGGTGCGCATGCAGAGCGCCCCGCTTTCCCTCCCAGCTATTTATTGGTAGGGAAAAAAGGTATTCTGGGTGTGATATGGAGTAGAGGAAGTCCCTAACAGAGGAGAGGGGTGGTCTTTTGCAGAATTGCCAGTCCTGTTTTGTCTGAATTGTGTGGAATAGCCAATGATCAGATGGGGAGCGGCCGTGGTCCAGTTTCCCTGCTGATTGGCAACCTGGAGAAGTACTTTTCCGCAGAAAAGTGTGCTATTGCTCAGCTACTGAAACACGGGTATGTACGAGGGGTTTTAAACATGTGTTTGTTTAATCACTTCCTTCTGTCTTTTGGTTATAATAAGAAACTGGCCTAGTGGCATTCAGTATTGATTATGGTAAAATCTCACCAAGTGTCAGAACTCCAGTTGGTTCATACTCAGTGGATTTTCACGTCCAATATTCCCGATAGTTGAAGGAAGCTGAACCCAGTGCGACTATTCTGAGTATGGGCAAAATAAAGGGACACGGTTGGCATGGGGCCGGGAGTGAAGAAATCAGGAAAGTGGGTCGAGGGGTACCACTAGGAAAACTCCTTCGCCCGAAGAAGCTGGAAGCTTAGTTTTTTTGACAGCGTGTTATCAAATGTTACCTGGGTTTAGGGAGGACACTGGATGAAGCTAACACTCGGGCATCCACATCATCGAGTAAGTCCTGTTCTGTGTCAGATGCAGCTCTCCTGGGAGTGGTGGTCCCTGCACCAACATGGCCAACCCAGATGGAACACCTAGGTGTTACAAACTGGCATACTATATGAAAGCGTCAGTTTGAGTCCTGGATGCTCTGCTTTTAATTCAGCTCCCTGCCAAATTCAGTTTGGAAAACTTCGCTTGGGGAACTCAGATCCTAAGTGCTAGCTCCGAGTCTTAGCCTGATCCAGTTCCTTGTGGATGGAGTCTCTCTCTCTCTCTCCTTTGCTTTCAGTTAATTAAGCTTTCTGAATTCTTTGTAAAGAAATTCATACCACCACCACCACCAACAACAACAACAAAAGACCATGAAAATAAGGCACCTTTCTCAAGAGGGCCATAGCATCTGGCTGATTTTGCATTTTGTCAAAATTCTTACAACAGACCAAGGCATTTTAAAGAGGCCTTAATAAAACTAAACATCCTTTCATAAATATAATAAATGTCTAAGTTACATTAAAATGTCCTATAATAAATTAATAAACAAAGTTATTTCACTTTGTCTTATACATGAAAAAAAAGCTAATAGAATTGCTAGTGATCCAATTAAACAAGTCATTGTGTCTTAAACATGTACAAAATCTTGACATGATGAACAGCCTTCTCTGGCAGGGAGAGCTCATCAGGCTGCTCCGGGGGACAGCCTGGGTTGCACTGGGGGACAGCCTGGGCTGCACCAGGGGACAACCTGGGTTGCACTGGGGGATAGCCTAGCACTGTCTGCATGGGCTGAGCTGGTTTCTTGTGTAGGCTTCCCATCTCTTTTGCAGTTACTTTGTTAGACATGATGTGGGCTGATTAAAAATGAAATTTAATGGAGATATATATATATCAATGAAGTATGTATATATTTATATGCCTCTCTCTAACCTTATCTGCGTTTTGTGAGGTTAACCATTATAAAAATTTAAAGATTGGCCTAAAATATGATATCATTAATTTCACAATTTATTGTGTAGTATAAACAGATTTGAAATCTAACAAATATACTGTTTTGCTCATGATTCTAGGAACATTTTCAGTAAATTATGTTTCTCTCTCTCTCTCTTTTTAAGATTTTATTTATTATATTGGAAAGTGAGATACCCATAGAGGAGGAGAGACAGAGAGGAAGATCTTCTGTCCATTGATTCACTCCCAAGTGACTACAATGGCTGGAGCTGAGCTGATCCAAAGCCAGGAGCCAGGAGTTCCTTCCAGGTCTCCCATGTGGGTACAAGGTTCCAAGATTCTGGGCCATCCTCTACTGCTCTCTCAGTCCATGAGCAAGGAGCTGGATGGGAAGTGGAGTAACCTGGACATGATTTAGGAGATCCTGGTGCCAGCAAGGTGAGAATTTAGCCAATGAGCCATCAAGCTAGGCCCAGCTTTTGTTATTTTTTATAAAGGGTATAGAAAATGAATGATATTGAGTTCTGAACTTGATATCCTAGAGAAAAATATTGTAGGAAATAATTGTAATACATTTTTTAGTAACTTTGCATGAATACAAAATTAAATTTGTTTTTTCTTCCTTCAAAACAATATTTATAAATATTTAAAAGTTTTTAAAAGATTAAAAAATAATTTGAAAGTCAGGATTACAGAGAGAATAGAGGATACAGAGAGTGAGAACATGAGCGAAAACTGGATCGAAACCATCCATCCGCTGTTTCACTCCCCGGATATAACAATTAGCATCGGGTCATCCAAAAACTGCCAGCCAGGATCTTTTTTCAGATCTCCAGGAACACAACTGACAAGGGCCCAGTTAAATGGACCATCCTCCACGGCTTTCCTTAGATCATCAGCTGGGAGCTGGGTCAGAAGGGGAGGAGTCGGTATATGGACTGGCATCCAAAAGTGGTGCCTCTGTCACAGGCTGTGGCTTTATCTGCTATGTCAAAATGCTGGCCCCTCAAATAAATTTTAGTTTCATGACAAACTCTTCTTCATCAGGGTCACTAGAAAGCCACTGGGTTGCTCCCACCACTGAATTCAGCAATTTTCCAAGGGTTTCACATAGAGAGGGGTTCAGGAGTCAGAAGTACTGACTTGTTCGAGGTATTATGGTTTCCACCCCTACATAGTCATTAACAATCACCCTCATGGATTCTGTTCCATTCCTGTATACAAAATGTTGCGCCAGGGTTGGGAGATACAGGGCTGGGACGATTCCAACATTCCCAGGTCCTCAAGCAGCCCCTGCCCTCGGAATTCCTCCCTCCTAGCAGTGCTGGCAGCGAATGTAGACTTCTACACAGGAAGGAAAGTTGTCTTCCTCCACTGAGGTTGTCTTCTTGGAATAGCTTCAGAGAAAAAATGAGAGCAAAATGAATATGTACAAGAACAAACATAAAACAAAAATTAAAATTTTTATAAAGTTTGATGTCACAAGGAGCATTTTGAAACAAGAATCAGTTAATGTCTAGAGATAGAAAAGCAATGCTGGCGATAGAGGGGAAGCAGCTCAGCAGAGGCAGTGTCTGTCATTGAGGAAATACACACTATATCTATCCATCTTATGTTGGATGCTTATGTACTTAATGAGATGATTAAAGGTGGGCATTTGGAGATACCTCAATAAGTTGAGTACAGAAAACATACCTGGGAAGATTTCATATTCTCTTTGGGAAGGGATGTGTCAAATTATTGAATTAGAAAAAAATTTAACTAAATCTTTTGGTGAAACTAAAACCTTTTCTATTTTAATACAATTTGTTCTTTAGTAGGAGACACCACCTCCTGGAAGCGAGGTGAGAGCTGACTGGGGTAGCCTACGTCACTGTGATGTTGCCTGTGGGATGTCACTGCACACTACACTGACTTGGAGTCCATCTTGTAGGGGACAAGCTGCCCAACTAAACCCTCAACAGAGAACGCATTTCTGTCTCTCCGTTCTCCCACAAGGGCACCTGGTGACTATCAGGGAGAAAGTGCCATCTTAATTCTAATAGAGACAGCAGAGACTCAGCACGTGCATCATGTTTGGCAGTCTTCACCGATTTGGAATCTGGCCTGAAGTGTTGGAAGAGGGCTATGAATTCATGCAGGATGCCGAAGTGCTCCCAGCTCCCCACTCTATCAGTTTCCTCTGCTCAGACTTGTAAGGTGGAACAATCCCAGGGATACTCCAGATCTGGGAATGCCTCTGCTCTCTGTGTGAACAAAGCAGGCTTGAAGCCCCAATCCCCTGCACCCTGTGCCTATGGTGAGCTTTGACTGCATAGAATGTAGCTGGGTCTCAGAGCAATCACTGTGGCTTCAGTGGTGCAGAATTCCCTGGTTGCCTGTGGTGAGTCTTTGCGGAGGATTCTGTGCTCAGGCTCAGCACTACAGCATTCCTGCGTGTGACTCATGTGCTTGAGTGGATGGGGGTTGTAGCCACTGTGGTGTAACCCTGGACATTGATCACCTTGGCGTAGGCAGAGGTGAGGCAGTGATGATGGCAACTGACATGATTGCATCATTCATCCTGCTGATAATAGAGAAGATCTACCACGCCACACTTGGTTGTCAAACTAGACTTTTGCCCGCACTGTAGAACTGACCAAGGCTCCCTTGCACATGCCACTAGGTATGCACTGAGGGAGCAGACACTCCACTAAGCCATCAGCAATGCCTCATTGTTTCAAGATAAAAGCCGTCAGAGGAGAATGCCAGTAGGTTTGCCTAGAGCTATGTAAACATACGTGCTGAAATACAAGAAACATGGGCAAAGATGGCACTATGACTCCCCCAATGGACCATAATAACAGTTCAATATATCTAACCAGAGGACACATTCTTGGGAATATTATAGTCAGAAACAAGGAAACAAAAACTAGTGGTCAAGATATATGGGGCTTCATCAAATGACCAAACTTCTGTTTCTTAGGAAATCCTGTAGGTGTGGAAAGACAGAATGGAGTAGAAGATATATTCAGTAAAATAATATCAGAAAACTTCCCAATTTGGGGAAAAATGGGGTAGCCAAGTACTGGAAGCACAAAGAACATGAAAAGATCTTCACCATGACATATCATAGCCAAATGTTTAACAATGAAACATAGTAGGAAGATTGCCTTTGGAGTCTCCCATCAGACGTAACAGAGGGTGTCTCACTGGAAATCCTGTAGACTAGGAGAGAATGGAGAGACACAGCCCAAGGCCTGGAAATAGACAGTGTCAACCCAGAGATCTCACTTCCAAATGGAGGTGAAATCCAGATGTGCCAAAACCCAGAGAAGTGGAGAGAACGTGTTGCCACTCAGCCTGCCTTACACATAGTGGTTAAGGATGTGCTACAGGGAATGACAGTCATCAATATGAATGAATGTAAAAGCAGCAAATATAAAGGTACAAAGGAAATGCAAAGAAAAAGTAGGAATCTGTATGGAAAAGTGGCAGGACCATGTCATTACCTATTGATAATAATCTTGAATGGAAATGGCCTGTATCCAAAGATATAGACTATTTGGATTAAAAAAATTGGATTAAAAAATGAGACTTGTTTGCTGCTATGAAACACACCTCACCAACAAATATACATGTAGATTGAATGTAAAGGATGTAAAAAAAAATAATCCCATGTTAACAGAAAGCAAAAATGAATAGAGATAGGCCAATATCATACAGAATAGACTAACGCAAAAGCTGTTAAAGCGAGAAATGATGATATTACATAATAATTAAAGGATCAATTCAACAGAAAGACTTGAATATAGTCAATGGCACCAAATACAAGGTTCCTGACAAATTCAAATATGCTAGTGGGTGTAGGGGAGACATGAATTCTAGTATAGTAATAATGGGGAATGTCAACATCCCAATTCCATCAAAGCACAGATGAGCTAGAAAGAAAATCAACAAAGAAATACAGAGCTAATGTTTACTACACACCAAGTGAACCTAAATGTATCTGCATAACATTTCATCCCATGGTTACAAAATACACACTCTTTTCATAAGCGTGGATTATTATTTCTACAATAAATCATACGCTAGACCATACAGTAATTCTGAAATTTAAAAAAATATGAAAAAAAAAGAAAAATCGTAGCATGCATCTTTCCTGACCACAGTGGAATGAAGTTGGAAATCAACAACTTAAGGAATTATAGAAAATATGTAAATTAATGGAGGATGAAGCACCCTGTGCTGACTGAATAGAGACTCCTAGAAGAAATCACAAAAGAAATGCTAAAAAAAATTCTGAAAATTAATCAAAATGATGACACAGCATATTGAAATTTATGGCATGAAACAAAATCAATGTTAAGAGGGAGGCTCATGGCAACTAGTGCCTGCAATGAGAAATTGAAAAGGTTTCAAGTGATTTATACAACATTACACCTCAAGAGCATAGAAAAGAAAGAACAAACCAAAACCCAAATTAATAGGGGACAAGAAATAATTAAAATTAGAGAAAAATAACCAAAATTAAAACCAAAGAATATACAAAAAATGTCAGTGGCATGAAAAGCTGCTTTTTGAAAAAAAAAGAGAGAGAGAGAGAAAGAAAAAAGGAAAGAAAGAAGGAAGAAAAGAAATAATTGCTACACCATTGACAGGCAATTAAAAAGGAGAGATAAGACTCATTAAAATCAGAAATTAAAGAAAAGAGGATGAAGAAATATGAAGAATCATAGTCGTGATTGCAAACAGCTAACAAACTAGAAAATCTGGAATAGAATCCTCTCAAATTCGTTCAGTGAGGACAGCTCCACCTTAGTTTCAAAACCAGAAAAGGACACAAGAAAGAAGGAAGACTACAGATCAATATTCCTGATGAATGTAGATACAAAAGTTCTCCATCAAACACTGGCTAATCATATCTAACCACATATCAGAACCATCATGTACCTGACCGATTCACCTTGTCCTTGCTGTGCAGAGATGATTATATTCCATTAACACATTGAAGAATCAAAACCATGATTATATCAACAGACACAGAGAAAGCATTTGAGAAAAATACGACGTCCTTTCTTGATAAAACTTTTTAAAAAATTGGGTATATAAAAGGTCATTCTTGGACACAATCAAAGTAGTATATGGAAACTCACAGCCAACTTTATGTCACATGGGAAAAGTTGGGAGCCTTTTGGGCAGGGATGCCAATTTTCGTCATTGTTGTTTAATAGAGTCATGAAAGTTTCAGCCAGACCATTAGGAAAGCAGAAGAAATCAGATACAAATTGGAAAGGAGGAAGTCAAATTATTCCTGTTTGCAGGCCATATGTATCTGTTTATAGAGGAATGAAAAGACTCCAGAGACTCATAAGAAAACTTGGTACAGTAGGATATAAAAGCAATACAGAAATAGTCAGTAGCTTTTAAATACACAAGCAATATCATGGGTGAGAGAAATCTGCAAGATTTATCCCATTCACAACAGACACACAAAAAAATCTTTAAATACCTGGAATACATTTAACCAAAGATATTAAAGTTCTCTACCATGAAAATTGCAAAAACATTAAAGAAAGTAATAAAAGAAAGAAATGGAAAAACATTTCATGTTAGTAGATTAGAAGAATTAATAACAAAATGCCTGCCTATTTTACCCAAAACAGTTCATAGATTTGATTGTGATTCCAATCAAGATACATGGACTTTTCATATTTGGAAAAAACAATGCTGAAATTTATATACAAACACAGGAGTCCATGAAAAGTTAAATCGATCTTAAACATCAATAACAAAACTGGAGGCAGGACAATACCAGACTTTAAGACCTACTGTAGAGCAATTATGATCAAAACAGCCTATCGTGGGACAAAGCAGATCAATTCGCAGATCTACACAAAAAATAATCAATGTATCGATAGTGAACTAACCTTGGATAAATGAATAACATCAGTTCATGGAGAGAGGACAGTCTCTTCATCTGGTGCTGGGACAATTGGATGCACATGTGTGTGAAGAAATTTGAAACAAGAAAATCAACTCAGAATGCGTTGAAGATATAAAGTTATGATCTAAATCATCAAATGACTACAGGAAACTCTAAAAGATATTGGCACAGGCCAACACTTCTTTAAAAACGACCCCGCAAGCACAGGAAATCAAGAGAAAAATAGACAAAAGCTATTACACCAAGGTAAGACGCTCCTTCAATGTAAATGGAACATGCAAAAAAGTGAATCAGGAAAAGCGATTGACAGAATGAGAGAAAATCTTTGCAACTATGCAATTGATAAAGGACTAATATCTAAGATCTATAAAGAGCTGTGTAAACTCAAAAACATTAGAATGAACAATCTAGTTAAGAAATGGGCAAAAGGCATTCGCAGGTACCTTTCTTTCAATTAATATAATTATAGAATTTTACAATAAAGTTCCATAGGCTATGAGACTTGCCCTCTCCCCACTGCAAGTCTCATTCCTCCCACCAATTTCCTCTATATTATTACAATAGTAAAATCCTTCATAAACAGTCCTACGTCTGTCCATCTTTCTGTTATGTAAGTCCATCTTGACATTATATATATATATATATATACAATGGCAGAGGGTGCAGCATTCTGTTGTCAAGACATACGTAACAGTTTCATTGGGAATCCATCTTTGATTATAAGTAGAGAAGTATACTTAATTGTATCTTCACATCTAGATATTGTAGCCTCTACTACACAGTTACTATACATCCCATTAAATGAAAAGCCATAACATTAAATCAATGGTGAGAAGAAATATAGAAAATTTACAACAACATGAAGTTGAATAAAGCGCTAATAAATGAGCAATGTGTTGCTGAAGAAATGAAAAAGGGAAAAATAAAAAAAAATATTTTGGAAGAAAATTATGACACTGCGTGACCTATGTGTCACTGAAGAAATTACTATGCAAAAAACCACATTTTGAAGAAATGAAAATAAAAAAAATTTGAAGCCCTTGAGATGTAGCAAAAATAGCATTGAAAGAGACATTTATACCATCAGATGCTTACAGAACAATGATGATGATCACAGTCATCAGGGAAATGCAAAATAAACAAACAAATAAACAAACAAGCATGAGGGCTCAGTGTGGAAGTCTAGTGGCTAGATCTCTGGCACGTGCACTAGGTTCCATATGGGTACTGGTTTATGCCCTAGCTGCTCCACTTCCCTTCCAGCTCCCTGCTTGTGGAAAGCAGTCAAGTATGGGCCAAAGCCTTGGGACCCTGTACCTGAATGTGAGGCCCAGAAGAAACTCCTGGCTCCTGGCTTCAGGAGAGCTCAGTTCTGGCCATTGCAGCCACGTGGGGAATGAACCAGTGGATGGAAGATCTGTCTTTCCTTCTCTCCGTGAATCTGACTTTCCAATAAAAGTAAATAAGTATTAAATAATAATAATAATATCTCTCATTCCAGTTAGCATGGTTATCATCCAAAAAACTTTTTTTTTTAATGCTAGTGAAAATGTAAGTAAAAGATGCTCTAATGCATTGTTGGTAGAAACATAAACTAGTACAACCAATGCGGAAGGCTTAGCCTTATGGAAAGTCTTCAGGAACATGAAAATAGATCTACTGCATGATCTAATCTTGCTCCTGAAAATTCACCCAAATGAAATGCAGTATGTGAAAGAGTTATTTGTAAGTACTGTTTACTGCAGCTGCAGTTCTTAATAGCTAAGATATGGAAGAAAACTAAATGTCAACGGATAGCTATAAAAGAAATATGGTATTCATATACAAAGATACACACACATGCACTGATTGGAATATTGTTCAGCCTCGAAAACAAATGAAATAAAAAAATCAACAGCCATAGCGTATGCAAACAGCCCCAAGATGAAGAAAGAGCTAAGCAACATGGTACCATTCAAAATAACAGAGAAGAAAATGAAGTATCTAGGAACAAACCTAACTAAAAATGTAGAAGACCTCTTTGAAGAAAACTACAAAAATTTTTAAAGGAAATTGAAGAAGACTTCAAAAAGTGGAGAAACATACCATGTTTCTGGACGGGTAAAATCAATAGCATCAAAATGTTCATACTACCAAAAGCAATATGTACATTCAATACAATCCCAATCAAATTACCCAAAAAATTCTTCATAGAACTGGAAAATATGATACAAGAGTTCATCTGGAAACACAAAAAGCCACAAATAGCTAGAGTCATCCTGAAGAATAGGAATTTAACAGGGGGATAACAATTTCAGATCTCTGGACATACTATACGTGGTTATTAAAACAGCCTGGTACTGGCACAAAGATAGAGAGGAAGACCGATGGAGTAGAATAGAAACAGCAGAAGGGAACCCACACAAACACAGCCAAATAATCTTTGAAAAAAAAACAACAACAACAAAACAACAGACTACAATCCAGGAAAATTGGAAGGTCTCTTCAATTGGGACAATTGGTTGATAGCCTGCAGAAACAAGAAGTTAGACCCACATTTTTCACCATATACTAAGATTAAATCTAAATGGATAAAAGACCTAAACATACATCCCAAAACCTTCAAACTTTTGGAAGGAAATGTTAGAAACACTCTGCAAGATTTAGGTGCAGCCCTTGACTTCTTTAAAAAAAAACACCAAGAACTATAGCAATGAAGACCAAAATAAACAAATGGGACTACATCAAACTAAGAAGCTTCTGTACAACAAAGGAAACAATGAACAAAGTAAAAAAACAACCCACAGAATGGGAAGTCTTTGCACACTACATAGGAGCTAAGGGGCTAATCTCCAGAATATAAAAAGATCCCCAGAACAACCAAAACAGCAAAACAAACAAACCACTCAAGAAATGGGCATGGGAAATGGGCAGACATTTCACAAAGGAACAAACCCAAATGGCAAACAAACATATGGAAAAATGCTCAAGTTCCTGGCAATAAGGGAAATCTAAATTAAGACAACAGTGAGGTACCACCTAACTCCAGTAAGAATGGCTCACATACAAAAAACCAGCAACAACACTTGCTGGTGAGGATGCGGGGAAAAGGGAACCCTACTCCACTGTTGGTGGTGCTGCAAGTTGGTACAGCCTCTATGGAAATCAGTCTGGAGAACACTCAAACAACTGAAAATCTGCATACCATATGATCCGGCAATAGCACTTCTAGGAATATATCCAAAACACCTGTTACATGAGAAACCAACATGCACCCCGTGTTCATAGCAGCACAATCAGTAATTGCAAAAACTTGGAAGCAACCAAAATGCCCATCAACAGAATGCTGGATAAGAAAGCTATGGTTCATCTACTCAATGGAATACTACTCAGCTATAAAAAAAAAAATGCATTTCTTCATGGCCAAATGGACCCAATTGGAAACCATTATGCAAAGGGAAATGAACCAATCCCATAAGGTTAGATACCACATGTTTGCCTTAATTTAAGATGAAATGATGTCAATCTGAAAAATAGTACCTGTAAATTGTAACATTATTACACCATCACACAGGTTGTATCACACACAATAAGGTATTGTGATGTAACCAATAAACCAACAATCAATGAGAGATAGACTGCTTATGATCTATCTACATCAAAGGACTGAAAAGCCTGAGAAGCTTTTAATACCCTATGTTATTGTTCAATGGGTCAGGAGAGCAGAGAAATCTGCCACCTTCTTAGAGTGTGTGAGGAAGATTTTAAGTACAATGTATCAAGATTGTTATAGGTAACTTACAGACAGCAGACTCAAATATGCACTAGACATTAACAAAAATTATAAAGACATGCAATGGGATCCAAGAGTGATCCTGACAGCCTCTGTTAAAGAAGGTCATATGCATAGCCAGGAGCCCTGAGCTGACCTCAGAAACAGAAGAACAGTAAACTTCCTTCGGGACTTGGGAGAGGAGCTTTCTCTGGCCCTTACTTGTTCCAACTTTGGCTCCCCACCCTCTCTTGAAATGACCATCAGGGCTGCTCTGGAGCCCTCCCAAAATTAGATCAGATAGACATATAGAGACCAATAAGGAAAGCTTAGGAATAGACAGGAAACAGTCAGCTTGAACTCCCATATACCTTACTAGGTAGGACACAAAAATTAGTTACTCCTCACTAAGGTATTGAAGATTTCTCTGCACACCCCTCCTAAAACTGTTCTGCTCCTCAATCATTAACATGTGGCATGTTTGAGTTATAAGCCTGTTTGGACTAGCCTAAATTTCTCGAAGTTCAATAGAAATCACGCTGGAATGCTATAAGCTGCTAAATATAAAAATGAAAATAGACCCGAGAGTACCCTATAACCATTTTAAGGCATATATCTGCGGGTTGTGTATAAACAAAAATTGAGATGTCAATGAAATAGTCACAGGATGTGGTTAGGAACATGCATTTTCTAACATATTGGTCACTTAATACCATGTCAATTAACTTCATGATGTTGTAAATCTCCATGCTTCTTCCTGTTGTTGAAGTTGTGTAGTGGCTTTTCATTGGATGGGATGATATTCTGTCTACTCTATATTCTGCTCTGATATTTTGCTCTACTTTCAGACCAAGGATGGTCTTGCCAAGAAACTGTTGTATTTATCTGGGCAATAAGATGCTGGGCTCTCTGCATGGTCCATGCCTGCAACGAAGCAATCATGATTGGTTACAAACTGTACTACTGTAACAATATGGAGAAATTCAACATGAGGGAGGGCTTAAGGTGAGGTTGGGGGAATCCCAAAGTCTATGAAACTGTGTCATAAAATGAAATAATAAAAAAAAAGAATGATATCCTTTGTTTTATGACAAAATGGATACAGTGGTAGACCATTATGTTTACTGAAATAAATCTGTGTCAAAAATGCAAATATCACATGCTTTCTCTAATATAGGGCAATTAATATAGATACAAAAAGATGTATAGGAGTGAAATGGACACGTTGTGATATGATTGTCATTTTTAGTTCTTGTTTGTGCACCCTTTGAACTTTAGAACTGTGGTCTTCCTACCTTTTGCTTGCTGAATATTAGAGTTGGTGATGAATTAATCCTGTGATCATATAGTGGATTAAAGTTGTATCTCTGTGAAGACTGAAAGGAGAGCAAAGGCAGGAGAAGGCTTGTAGTGTTGTTGGAAAGGGAATGAGTGACATGTACTGCCTTTATATTATAAAGTTGGTTTTGAAAAAACAAATGAAACATGATCAAAAACAAAACTATTTATTATATCAAAATATAACACAGAAATTTGGTTAATCAATATTTGAGTAATTATTCTCTTTGTTGAATGGTATTTTAAAATTAATTTGCAAAACAAAACAAAATGTAGAGTAGACATATAAACTATGAAACAACTCATTTCCCTTTCAAGACTATGATGCTTTTATGCTGTTTTTGAATCAGTATTTTATCACTGCCATAAATGTTGATATATTTGTAACAAACATTGAGATCACTTTAACAAGCAAATGAGGAGACCTCTTTCCTATCGCCTTATGACAGAGGCCACCTGTACACTTCCAGTAATTGTGATTAAATTTTTTTCTGTTAAATATCATTTGGATACCTATAACATCACTGAGGAGCCAGAAAAATTATCAATCAAGAAATGTGCCTGCTATAGGTATTGAATTTCATGTTCTTTCTACAGTTGCCACGGCAGGACCACTCCACACCATTCCATGGACTTAATGTGGCTGGAACACTGGACATGCCTCACCCATGAGAGGATGACTTTGAAGCTTTTGGTTGGCTTTGTATTGGCTCAGCACTGATTCTTGCATCCACTTGGGGAGTGACCCAGCAGATGGAAGATCTTTCTCTCTGTCTCTTCTTCTCTCTGTAGATCTGACTTTCCAATACAAATAAATCTTTTAAAAAATAAATACATCTTTAAAGATGTATTTACTTTAAATACTTAAAGATGTATTACTTTAAATACTTAAGTAGTGAGTCAATTTGTGGTAATCTCATTTATGACATATATTTTATTGACTTGGTGTAAGAGAAGCAGTACTGTCAATTTTTATGAAAGAGGAAAGCTAAAGATTCTGGAAGGAGTGCATTTTTAAAAATATGTAACGAGAGGTAGTCCTACAATGGAGACTGTACAGACTGGAATATGACTAGTTCATATTAAAATAGAGAGCTGGTCATTCTTGGATAATTTACCTTAAAGAGAAATGGATAATTTACCTTAAAGAGAAATGCATAATAACTAGAAAAGAAATATGTCTGAGTTCTTGAAGCATTTTAGTATGTGTGAATGCAATTAGTGAACTATAAAAAAGGCATCCAGTTGAATATCAATGTTAAGTTCATTCTCTGCTGAATGGCTCAGCACTCATTCCTGGCACAGGGTCTAAAGTAAATACTGAATACTAGCGGTTGGGATGGTGGTGTGGCCGTGAAATGACATCCCGTATGGGCGCCAGTTCCAGTCTTCTGATTGGAAGTGGAGCAGCCAAGAGATAAGCAGTTTTCGGTGCAGGATGGCAACTCAGTCAGTGATCCCTTGGACCAAATGCTGCCATTTAACTCTTAGGTGCATCATGGAGTAGAAAAAAAAAAGTTTGAGTAACTATGTTAACAAATTTTGAGGTCAAATGTGGAAAAAGCAGATAATTAGGTAGGGAATTACGTGAAGGAAAACAGGGCAAACTCCATCTGAGTATCCCAAAGGGCACAGTGATATGAGCTGATAGGTTTGGTAAATGATTGAATAACTCAGTGGATTGCTTTAGCACAAGCTCCATCATTTCGTAATAATAAAAAAGAACCTTGACCTTCATGTATGTGACTCAACGCATGATGTGGCAATGCCGCCAGTCTAAGGGAATAAACGAGGTCAAAAGTTCTGAGACAGTTTCCTTTCTTTGATCTGGGCTTCTTGGGGAGGAAGCACAGGGGAGATTAGAACAGAGTCACTCATGTGTGAGGATATCTAGAAGGAAGCATCCCTGTTAATGTTCCTGATGCGCTTTCTGGCTCCGAAAGTCCAGAGGCATTGAAGCTCCCTCTTACAGTATCTTTGTGGATACAGTCAAGTCAGGTAAAATGAGCTGGAATGAGAGTGAATCCTGGATCCCAACCTTTGCTTCATTCGCCTCAGGATGGGATGTTCCCATCCTGGTGTCAAAACTGTCATAAACCCAAATCAATTTCAACTTCGTTTGCATCAATCAGGAAATGCACAGATAGGAATGGGCTCTGAGGCACAGAGCGTTAAGCTGCTCACCTGGGATGTGAACACGCAATGTCCGAGTGTGTTTCGTGTCTTCTTCCAATCTTGCTTATGGCTAGTACATCTAGGTAGGCAGTAGATGCTGCCCCTGCCACCCGCGTCAGAGACCCCGCAGAGCTCCAGACTCAGGTTTTCAGCCTGGCTCAGGGCTCAGCCCCAAATGTTGAGGGCATCCAGAGAGTAAGCCAACAGATGGAAGACCTTCCGTTTCCTCCCTCTGCCTCTCTCACTCTGTCTTTCAAATAAATAAACACATTTTCTCTTATATACGTTTGTAATATTCATTCAGAAAATCATAGAAAATGGTATTAAGAGAAAAATGGTGGCGTGCTTGGTGCAATGCTATCAGAGTGCACGTGTTTGATTGTCCACTCCGCCTGCAATCCCGCTTCCTGCTCACATGTGCCCTGGAGTCAGCAACATTGGCTCACGCAGCTGGATCCCCGCCACCCACATGGGAGATGGGCATGAAGTTCCTGCCTCTGGTTTTCAGCCTGCAAAGACCCTGGCTCTTTCAGGCAATTGAGCAGTAAACTATTCGATGGATTATCTTGGGTTTTGTCGGTAATTGGCATTTTCATCGAGTTTTTAGGAGATCTTTCAAATATATGTATTTGTGTGAGAAATCTTTGCATAAACAGTTGATGGGGTTGTAAAAAATGAATGGGATTGCTGAACACGCTTCGTTTTGATTCGATAAGCCTGGGGGAGAAGCTGCAAATCTTTTTTTCTAAGATGTTACTATCTCAAGCTTGTAAAAGATGCAGGTGGAAACTTGGGTTTAAGTGTTCAGCCAGTGAGAGGTGACGGCATGACAGGTTGTAACTCTGCCAGTCCCTACAATGATTGCTTCCCTGCAATACTTCATACGTCAGCTTTTTGCTTGGTCCAGAGAGACTGCGTTCTGAAAGACTGGTGTCCCCTTAGTAGGTAAGGAATTCAGTTCCATATCAGAGAAATTGGAAGAGTGGTCTCATCCCTGGACACTTGTTAAATGATTCTGACCTCTCCTTCGATAGCTTTTTTGTTTTTTTTTAAGCTACTTTCTTGTCACAGTGAAAACACAGCTCAATATCATGTTGGGAAAGAATCACCCAGTCTGGCTCTGCCGATTCTGAGTCAATGGACTTTGTCCTCCAGTGTGGGATGTGTCCAGGGTGTCTCAGCAGTGCTTTTCAATATGACAGAAAACAACAACATGGTTTTCCAGGCTTTATAGAAGGACATGAGAAGGATCCCTAGAGTAGGTCATGTCTGACATTAACCTTTTTTTTTTTTAAAGATTTATTTTTATTATTTTTTGTATTGGAAAGGCAGATATACAGAGAGGAGAGACAGAGAGGAAGATCTTCCGTGCGATGATTCACTCCCCAAGTGAGCGCAACGGGCCGATGCTATGCCAATCCGAAGCCAGGAGCCTCTTCTGGGTCTCCCACACGGGTGCAGGGTCCCAAAGCCTTGGGCGGTCCTCAACTGCTTTCCCAGGCCACAGGCTGGAAGGGAAGTGGAGCTGCCGGGATTAGAACCGGCGCCCATATGGGATCCCGGGCGTGCAAGGCGAGGACCTTAACCACTGCGCCACCGCGCCAGGCCCTGACATTAACCTTTCTAAAAATTCTGTGGAACCATCACATCCACAAGGTATCAAAGTTATGTACTGAGTGCATGAATTAAATGTTCTGTACTTAAAGCATAACTTAATAGCACGCATTATGCTATTCCTGGAAAAAGTGTTTATGAAAGCATATTAGAAAAATTGGACTTTAGCAAAACCAAAACATTTTCTTTGCCAAATGGCCTGTTCAGGACAGAAAAAGACAAGCTGCAGCCTGAGATACAAGAACGATTTCACAGCAGATTTGCATCTAGCATGTGTTGTTTCAAAATCTTTAAATCCTGTGTACATGATGAACAGAAGAACAAAACAGCATTATACCAAAGCAGATCCAACACATGGACAATCAGCACACAGGAGACGTGTTATTTCCTGTTAGGGAAATGCGTGCTCAATCACAATGGGAGATCACCGGCAGCACAGAAGACTGGTTCAATTAAAAAACAGGAATGATACTAAACACTGCTGTTTACAAAGAAGACAAAACCTCTCTGCATGACCAGTTGGCGGTGCCAGCCCTGCAGCCCCTCTGGGAACAGCCTGGGAAGGGCCAGCATTCAAGTATAGATTGTGGTTTGCTAATCAACTCAGCTCTCACTCTGCTGTGGGTATATCCTTGGGAACCAATAATTTACTTTTGCACGGAACGTGTACAGGAATGTTGATAGCATTGTCACAGTTGAATACGGGCAACCACTCAAAGTTCCTTAGTTAACAGTGGTTTAACAAATTGTGGTAGGCAACAATAATGTTGAATGAAACAAATCAGTCTCAAGAGGTTATGTGTTATCCTGTTCCGCTTCTATAGTTGCTAATTAACATGATTTTAGAAAGAGAGAAGACATTACTAGTTTTTTTTCTTTTTTTTTTTTTTATATTGGAGAGGCGGATATACAGAGAGGAGAGACAGGGAGGAAGATATTCCATCTGATGATTCACTCCCCAAGTGAGCGCAACGGCTGATGTTATGCCGATCCAAAGCCAGGAGCCTCTTCCAGGTCTCCAACGTGGGTGCAGGGTCCCAAAGCTTTGGGCCATCCTTGACTGCTTTCCCAGGCCACAGGCAGGGAGCTGGAAGGGAAGCGGGGCTGCTGGGATTAGAACTGGTGCCCATATGGATCCCGGGCGTGCAAGGCAAGGACCTTAACCACTGCGCCACCGTGCTGGGCACGACATTACTAGTTGTCAGGAGTTAGGAATGTGATGGGAGTGAGGTGGCTCTACACAGGCAACAGAGGGTCTGTTGCTACGACACAGCAGGCTAAGTCTCACTTGCAATGCTGGCATTCTTTATAGGAGTACCAGTTTGAATTCTGGCCCCTTTACTTCAGATCCAGCTCCCTGATGGTACTCCTGGGAAAGCAATGGAAGGTGGCTCATGTTTTAGGGTCACTGCTATCCATGTGGGAGATCTTGATTGAATTTCTGACCCTTGTCTTCCACTCAAGCAGCCCTGGCTTTTGGAAAGAGTTGGCGAGTTAACGTGGATGAATGATCTTTCCCAGCTCTGAGAATATTTATGTGTGCGCATTATATATATATTTGTGTCGTAGGCACTGTTTCATATCTTGAGTATAGTGATTTACATATCTTTATATATGCTGAAATAGAAATAAATTCACGTACATATGCGAGAGCATGTGTTTGACCTGGCAGCATCAGGATAATCCTATGGTTTATACTGAAGTCAGCTTGTTAAACATTGTACTATAATTTTGAAAGATATTAACGTTAGCATAAGACATACATGTACCCAGTGATGTTTCCGCACACTTTCTGGCAACTTCCTGTGAATCTGTAATTATTTTTAGGAAAATTATATAACTTTAGTGATCGAGTTTGTTTCAGAGTATAAGAAGTTGTTAACAGCTCTTGGGAGTTTTTAACCATATTTAAAATGTCTTTTTGCTTTGGGCAGTTTGATGATGCAGCATAAAAGCATAGTTTATTACTCCATCAAATCATGAAATTTTACAAATGAATAAGAGAGAGGTCAGCTTTTATCTAACAGGTCCAAACACAATGTAATGTAACTACATAAAAATACTTTTGTCTATTTTAAGCTTTAAAAAACCGCATGTTTTTAGATTTGCTCGTTGTCTGGTATTGTGTTGGATCAAATGTATTTGTGTGACTTCAAACTTAGAAATTATAAATATGCTGGTTTTTGTTTGCTTTTTATTAGAATGTTGTTTTTAGAAAACACAGTTCTAAAACATAGTCTGGGGGCTGGCATTGTGGCAAAGTGGATTAAGCTTCAGATGCCGGCATCTCACATAGGTCCTGCTGGAGTCCTGGCTGCTCCACTTCTGGTTCCGCTCTCCGTTTTGCATATAAGAAGGCAGCAGAAGACGGGCCACGTGCTCCGAGTGGAGACCCACGGGGTGTGTCTGGCTCCTGACTTGAGTGTAGCAAGGCATCAACCATGTAGCGTTTTTCTCCTCCCCCTGCCTAGCCCCATGCCTCTATTTCTCTGTAACTGCCTTTCAAACAAGCAAACAAACAAATCTTTAAGTAGCAGAAAAGTAATTTTATAAGAATCGCCAAAGCAGAGAACCGTCGCTGTAGTACATGTAAACATGATTTCTGTTGAAATGTTTGATTAACTTTTTCTCAGAAATACATCTGCTCTGATGAACGGAGAACAGTTGTATTTACAATGATTTTATTTTTCTGCCCATGGAATTTGGTTGAAAGTGATGTTGGCTCGCTTCACACAGTTGTGTTCAAATGGCAAACGTTTCCCTACTACGTCTGATGTTCTTGGCCAAAATTTCTAATTGCTTGATTTCTCTGGACCAAGTTGGAATCTGCTTGAAAAACACTGCTGGCAGATTTTTCCAGAACCGTCTGGAGTTTCAGTGAGGCAAACTGGATAGAGTTATGTTCCACAATTAAGATGTCAGTTAGGAAATTAAGAAGGACCCCTTCCCCAAAAGAAAAAATTCCCTCCAAATTCCTTGAGCATAATTTTCTTATTTAAAAAAACGAAACTACCTTAATGTCTAAATATGAAATTTGGTTTCCTGTTAATAGAAAGTTTTCTAATTATGAAAAGATTAGTGTCATATATTTATTTTGGTTTGTTAACATGTTTTCCAAATGATTTTGGGGTCCCCATGCTTTTTTTTTTAAGATTTATTTACTTTTATTACAAAGTCAGATATACAGAGAGGAGGAGAGGCAGAGAGGAAGATCTTTCATCGGATGATTCACTCCCCAAGTGAGCACAACGGCGGGTGCTACGCCTATCCGAAGCTGGGTGCCAGGAACTTCTTTCCAGGTCTCCCGCGCGGGTGCAGGGTCTCAAAGCTTTGGGCCATCCCAGACTGCTTTCCCAGGCCACAAGCAGGGAGCTGGATGGGAAGTGGAGCTGCTGGGATTAGAACTGGTGCCCATATGGGAACCTGGCGTGTTCAAGGAGAGGACTTTAGCCACTAGACCACACCGCCAGGCCCGGTCCCCATGTTTTGTAAGCCTTGGGAGATCTGCGCAGTCCCCACAGGATGTCAGTGATTGCTCTGTCTGCATCTGGCTACAGATTCACTGTGGTACCCTGACCATGACTCATGGCAAGGCCCAATGCCATGGCCAACAAGCACGCTCCACTTTCTTTTGTGGGTCTTCCGTCCGGTTGAACTCGTGCACCGTGTCTTGTTGTCTCTTGGTCTGCATATACAGAATACAAATCAGTTACCCCAGACATGCAGAATGAGAATCAGGTGTCTAATGTATTAAAATTGCGAAGTTCAAATCCCAGGTTAATATTTCAGGCAACATGCACGCCGAGGCATTCCCATCCGCCTCAGGCCTGGTGGAGGAATCTCACCTTAAGCTTTCAGAAGACATAGCTTTGGGTGTGCTCCCTGCAGAACGGTAACCTCCCTGAGGTTTTTGTGTTCTCACGCTGAAGGGGTCTTTATGTTTTCAGCAGATTGCTGCTGCTCGCTGTTCTCATGTGTTCAAGCAGAAGAAGTTACTGAAGAGCTCGTTGTTCTAGAAGCTTGACAACCTCTTAAAATCTGATGATTCTACGGCCCGGTGCAATAGCCTAGTGGCTAAAATCCTTGCCTTGGTTGAACTGGGATCATATATGGGTGACGGTTCTAATCCAAGAGGCTCTGCTTCCCATCCAGCGCCCTGCTTGTGGCCTGGGAAAGCAGTTGAGGATGACCCAAGACTTTGGGACCCTGCACCAGCGTGAGAGACCCGGAAGAAGATCCTGACTCCTGGCTTCTGGCTTCGGATCAACTCTGGCCGTTGTGGCCACTTGGGAAGTGGATCATCGGACAGAAGTTCCTCTCTTTCTCTCCTTTTTTCTGTATATCTGACTTTCCAATAAAAATAAATAAAATCATTAAAAAAATTGACGATTCTAACCTGGGCCTTCAGAGACTCAGTATCGTCTGTCCTTGGGCCATGTGGACACACATATGTGTGTTAGACAGATGGAGTTTCAACTCACCATTTCACATACAGCACTGTTGCCAGTGAGGAAAAAAAGCTTATTTAAAGAAAATCTTATGTAAATACTACATGGTGTTATATTAACGTCATTTGGAAAGTACGTTCTTGTTTTATTTTTATTTTTAAATATTTTTAAAAGATTTATTTATTTATTGGAAAGTCAGATATACAGATACAGAGAGGAGGAGACAGAGAGGAAGATCTTCTGTCCGATGAGTCACTCCCCAAGTGAGCGCAATGGCCGTTGCTGTGCCGATCCGAAGCCAGGATCCAGGAACTTCTTCCGTGTATCCCACATGGGTGCAGAGTCCCAAGGCTTTGGGCTGTCCTCGACTACTTTCCCAGGCCACAAGCAGGGAGCTGGATGGGAAGTGGAGCTGCCGGAATTAGAACTTGCGACCATATGGGATCCTGGCGCGTTCAAAGCAAGGACTTTAGCCTGCTAGGCCACGCTGCCGGGCCCTGGAAGGTACGTTCTTAGATTGATGGCATTTGTGAATACTGTATGAAAACAGTGGTTTCAATCCCAGCCGCTTTACCTACACTCCGGGCCTCGCGTGCCCCTCCCAGAGCAGCATAACGTGGCTCGGCCTGGCTCGTGGCTCCCTGCTCAGCCCCAGATGTTGCTGACATCTGTGGAGTGAATTGGTGGATGGAAGGGCTCTCTTCCCGCCCCTCCCCCCGCCATTCTGTTCACTTTGCCTTTTCAATACATAAAATCAATCTTTAAAAAATTAACAAATATGTTGTTTGCCTTAACAGAACACCTTTAAGTGCCCCCCCCCCCCGATAATACGGTAAAAGCCCTGATAATACGGTAACATTAATTTTTACAAGTTGTGTATTACTGATTGTTGTTCCATTTAGATTTATTCAGATTAGGAGCGAGCATTGTTCACACTTTGGAGCTGGCAAAGTCTCCAATGAATGCTGCAGCTAACTCGCAGAGACCTCTGCCCTTCCAAGACCCTCACTTCTGCTTGTCAGAGAACACAGGAGCAAAGCCAAGGTCAGGGCATTAGAGTGATGTTTGTTTTCTCTCTGGCACTGGCTGGGGCAGCTATTAATAAACTGCTGCCTGTTCTTTTTATCTTTAATGGGCCAAAGGACGGACCACTTGTAATTTATTTTGTAATTCCCACAGTTCACATTATAGCCTGGGTAGAGCTTTTCAGGTAAAAGATAAAGGCAAATTATTCTAACATTATGATTTTTAATATTTCGGTTTAGGCGAGCGGATCATCAGATCAAGGCGTATCTATAAGAATAAAACATGTCTTGGCGGGCCCGGGCGCAAGTGGTTAAAGGTCCTCGCCTTGCACGCCCGGGATCCCAGATGGGCGCCGGTTCTAATCCCGGCAGCCCCGCTTCCCATCCAGCTCCCTGCCTGTTGCCTGGGAAAGCAGTCGAGGACAGCCCAAAGCTTTGGGAACCTGCACCCGTGTGGGAGACCCGGAAGAGGCTCCTGGCTTTGGATTGGCGTAGCATCAGCCGTTGTGCTCACTTGGGGAGTGAATCATCGGACGGAAGATCTTCCTCTCTGTCTCTCCTCTCTGTATATCCGCCTTTCCAATGAAAAAATAATAAAAATAAATCTTTAAAAAAAAACACATGTCTTGGCAGGGTAGTTCTTACTTATTCTATCTTTTAAAGTATACAGTTTCATTCTGACCAATAATACGGCTCTTTGAACTTAATTTTGAGATTCATATTGAAAAGGCTTCGGCTTAAGTCACACAAGCTTAGTAGTAGGCATAAATGCGGATGAGGCAGGTAAACAGTATTATCAGAAGAAAACAACACTTTTAGGAAGTCTGGCTCAAAATTCCATTTCATTATTCCTCTTATAAAAAAGTACACATTTCTAAAGCAAGTGAGAATTTTGATTTTCCACATTATATATCCCTTCATATGTGACACCTATACAACTCAGTCATCATGCACATATATGTACACAACTCACACACATCACATAGACACTGCCACAGGCACCCCCCACACATACAAACACACACACATAAACACACACACCAAGCATACATAACACACGAATGCACAAGGTGCAAACACACATGTTCATGCTAGTTCTTTCATATACACACATTCACATACACTGTGCATACACCCGAGAGCTCACACAGCTCCACACACATTCTTTCCCTTAGACAAGTTTCTCAAAGGCTCCACATCCCCTCGTCTGTCACGGTCACACCCTTCATGCAGGTACTGCCTGCGCAGCATGCGCCCCTCTGAAAGGCATACACCACGGAGAGGCACACGCTCACATCACCACCGTCTATGTGGATGCTCCCATAAAGAAATGCAGAAATGAGGGGGATGGAGATTGAAAACATTTTCCTTGTGTTAAACGAATCAGCGTTGACACGTTCTCCGTTGCCTTAAAACCCTGTTTCTAAAATGAACAAGAGCCCAAGAATCACGAGTCAGCATCCCCAGAGAAGGCTGAAATTTGCGTCCCCAAGTAACCTTGCCTGAGAGCGATGGCTCCGTACTGAGGCTCGTTGGTGACCTGGGTGAATTCACGGTGCACAAGAGCTGCTAGGAGTGTCTGCCAGGCCCCCCTCAAAGCCTGTTCTGGGGTGAACAGTCCGTTTAGCTGGCCAGGGTCCCTGGGAACTACCACTCTACTCCTCATATCTATGCCAGTAGTGTCGTTAATATGATCGTTTTCTCTGCTTGGGTTATTTCTCCTGACATAAGGATCTTCAGTGCTATGGATACTGCTGTCACAGGCGGGGTGCCCTCTTTCATAGCTGAATCGTTTACCATTGTATGCATGAACCACACTTTCATTTTTTCTGTTCATTTATTGATGGACTCTTAGGTTGCTTTCTTGGGTACTGTGATGGGTGTGCCATACATGTTAAGCGTGCAGATAACTCTTAGCAAACAGATCAAAAAATCTCAAGATGGCACGATTTCTTGCAAACTAGATCCTCACTCTAGAGACAGAAATTTGGGTCTCTGTGTTAAACTGAGTGACTCCCACAGAACAAGACTTGCTTTGCCATGGTGCTTCTCTTGGGGTGACCTGAAGAGCGACTTTGCAGGCCTCAGATCTGAGGCCCAGAGATATGGCTGTGTGGCTGTGACAAGCACCAAAGATAAGCCGATTCTTGTAAATGGTTTTACAAGATAATGATTTATGTTGCGTGTTCCCTCTCAGAAGCCTGTTTCAGAGCAGTCTCACCGATGCAGGTATTCCCCGGATGTTGAGATTTGTCCCCATCTTAACTAAACTGTGCAGAGATGCTATTTGAGTCATTGTAGGCTTAATGAAAACGTCTTCACTCGTGGGGACGCTGTGACAAGCTACTCAGATGCCTCCTGGGCATGCTGAAGGCCCACACCTGAGGAAACCCCCTCTGCCAGCAGCAGGTAAGCCTAGCACGATGACTGGAAGAAGGAGGGGAAGGAGTGGAAAGTTCAGATTTACCTTTGTCCAATTCCAACCACCTCTGCCCGTTGCCCCACTGGCACCTTGTGTGTCTTCCATCAGTACTGCACTGAAGCTCAGCTCCCACCTGTTCCGTTTCTCTCACACTAAGATTACTGCACATGCTTGTCTTCTCCTTCGTCATCTTCTTGACAAATACATAATTCAATGTGAATTGTAATGTAAAATAGTAAATTTGAGCTTCGGATGATGATCTTGTCCTTAGTAGTCGTGTGAAGAAATTGTACGCCTCGGTCATGATCAACACTCATAAAACAGGTCATCTGAAATCTGACCACATAATCCTTTAAACTTGACATGTATGATTAAGAGCAGAAACACATGAGTGGCTACTGGATTCATAATGAATATTAAAATGTTATGAGTGGTGGTAAGCACTGTCTTATAGTGGGTTTAACTGCTGCCTACAGCGCTGGCATCCCATATGGGCACCAGTTTGCATCTTAGCTGCTCCACTTCTGATCCAGGTCTCTGCTAAAGTGCCTGGGAAATCAGCACATTAGCACTGGGATGGCCCCAGTGCATAGATCCCTGTATCCACTTGGGAGACCCTGAGGATACCCCTGGCTCCTGGCCCATACCTAGGTGTTGCAGCCACTTTGGGTGTGAACCAGCAGGTTGAAGACCTCTCTCTGCGTCCTTCTTTCTCTGTAGCTCTGCCTTTCCACTAAGCAAAAATAAATATTTAAAAATCGCTATGAGTGATACTACGTTCCTTGGTGATCTTGTTTGAGTAATTTATGTTTCATTTAGGAATTCCAGTTTGGACACTGATACTATAAGAAATTTAACTCAAGGGGAAATTCTGTATTTAATGTTTTCATCCACCAAAAGTTAAGATGACATTCCTGTTAAAGCAGAGCGATAGCCAGGAATGCTGATGACACTGGGGTTTTCAATGACCCAATACTGTTGGAAAGAATTAAGGGATTAATGCATTTAGTTATTTCAGAGAGTATGTGTGTATGACAGAGAGAGAGAGAGAGAGAGAAAGAGAGAGAGAACCACTCTGCCACAGGTACTTAGTTTCTTAAACAAGTTTGGAAATGTGTTGGTGTCTCTTCAAACTCTTCATGTGTGATAGAGCGTTAAAAAAAAGTAATATTACAGAGATGTACACAAGCAGGGATTTTCTTATTTCAGAGACTAAATTAAAATCATTCTTATCATTCTCATATGTATAAGGTACTTCCAAAGTGAATAGAAATGCATAGTATGAAAACAAAATCAGAGGCGTCTAAGTTATTTGTGCCAAAGCAAACATTCTTTAGCTCTACTCTGCGTTAACTTTCTGAAGTGACCTCGTGTCTTCACACGCACACTGACTTTTTGAAAACAGTTAATTGATGCTTTACCAGAGATAATATTCACTTTGCGAAGGGATATATCCACATGTCAGTGGTAACAGCAGCTCCGACTTCTGGAATTAGATGACGGACATGTTGTGGTCCAAGCTTTTCGTGATTTGTCAAGTGATCTTCGCTTTAGTCTCTCACAAGCATTGAAAGAGAGGAGCTGCGCCGACGGTGGGATGGTGGCAGTGGGGTCGAGTGCAGACTGAGGAAGTCACCCTTTCGGAGTGTCATGTGCTCTGCTGGCACTTGGAAAGCCATGCCCAACCTCCTAATTTTATAGAGAAGGAATCTGAAATGGTGGATTAGGAGGCATTCCCAGAACCTCCAAAGTAATTTATGACCTAGCTTAAAGCCTGTGTTCCTGACTCACTAAGGCCTCTTCCTTTAATGTAAATGTGCCTATCCACCTGGTAGTCATAATATGAAAGTTGTATTAGAGGAAACGGTTGCATATACATTTTCTGCTTGCATTTCTTTTAAAAAAAATTATACTTATTTGGGAAGGTAAAGAGTAAGTGCGAGATTGACAAAGACCAAAGACAGGGATCTTAACTGCTTTGGTTCATTTCTTAAAAGTCAGGCAAAAGCTAGGAGTCTGAAATTCCATCTAAATCTCCCACTGGGCGGCAGGAACCTGCCCACTTGAACCGTAACACTGTGCGGCTTCCCAGGATGCGAGAAGCTGGCATGAGTGTTGTACGAGGCATCCCGATGAGGGATGCAGGCACTCCGTGTGGTATCTCGGTGCTCATGGCAACTACCCCCCTCAGACACAGTTCTTTAAATGAGCCCTTCATTACCAAACAAGTACAAACATGTTTCAGAATTATTTGAGTACTTTAGCAAGGCCTAACCGCTCCACATACTTGGTAAGAAATACTCCATGAATTAAATAGAGTCTCTGCTGAAGTTAGTTCAGAACCAAATAGTTTCACAGCTGGTAAAGAAAATACAAATTCCTGAATCTATCCAAAGTCCCAGTTAGATGCTAGTTGGCAATTTGAAGTGGATGAAGAATCCAGGCAGCCTGGTTTCAAGCATTTTATCAAGTAGTGGCCTCAACTGATTTCACAGCTTAGGCACAAGGGTATCTGTGTAAATGGCATTCACAAAAGAGCTCTCCAGGAGCCGGTGTGGAAACCCAAGAAGCTGGGGAATGTCTGGCTTGCTGACAACTGTGGAATTGGAGTCAAAAATAAAAGCTTTGCCACTGACTTCTTCATCGACCTAAGGACTGCCTGCTCCACCCTGGAAGTTCTTTCTTTGTGTTCGACTTTTGGAATTTTCTGGCTCTGTCCTAAAAAAAGAAAACATCAGATGTTTTTGGTTAGGGTATTTCCTTCATCTTCTAGAAAAGGAGTCAACGTCTCGCTAGTCATTTCTGGTTGCCTCTGGGAAAAATGACAGGTGCACAGATTCCCCAGTTTGTGCTGCAGATACTTGCTTGAAGATGAGCTCAAGAGAGAACTCACTCACATTTGGGCCTCCTATATTTTGTTCTGTATGAAAACGGATCTGCAGAATCTGCTAATATATTCACTGTCTGATTCTCCATGAAGTTATTAGGTCTGTCTCAAATCACTGACTCATTTTATGTTATCAAGATGTAACTGTGGGAACAACGTCCTCCCGTCTGAGTAAGCGTGTTTTAATGTTTCTGTAAGAGCACATGTGTGCAAAGCCAGGTGCAACCCGGGCAAATCATCCACCCCCCAGGTAATCATTAACACTCCTACGGCCAACTGCCCATTGCACCCTGCTGCCTTACAACAGAAAGGAGCAGGGCAGTACGGAAAGCAGGTGAGATTCTTATTAGCAGTGAGGCACTGCATCATAAAGTACTTCCTTTGTGAAGGGTGTAAACGTAGGGTTCCAAGTCCACTCACACTGAGAAGTAGCTGGGCCAATTCTACAACGGGGAAAGGAGGCCTGGCGTGGTAGCCTAGCGGCTAAACCCTCACCTTGCACTTGCCAGAATCCCATATGGTCGCAAGTTCTAATCCCAGCAGCTCCACTTCCCATCCAGCTCCCTGCTTGTGGCCTGGGAAAGCAGTTGAGGAAGGCCCAAAGACTTGGGACCCTGCACCCACATTGGAGACCCGGAAGAGGCTCTGGCTATTGTGGCCACTTGGGGAGTAAAATCAGTGGACAGAAGATCTTCTTCTCTGTCCCTCCTCTTCTGTGTGTGTCTGACTTTCCAATAAAAATAAATAAGGAAATTTAAGAGAGAAGGGGGAAGAGATGGGAATAATGGGAAGACTGTGCATCATCTTGCTTCTCCTTTCTCTGGAGACATTAACCCCTTCCTAAGTACTTCTCTCCCTTCACTGAGATGGACATACGATGGTGGATAATTAATCTCCTCCCCTTATGATTTTAATTGAATCTAAGCTTCCCTGCCATGTGCTGGGAACATACTGAATTATTTTGGGTGAAAGCACATTAGGTGAGCAGTGTGTTGAGAGACGAATCAAACAGGCTTTAACATGAACCTGGATTGCAGGGTGCACTTGTATTCTGATGTCCTTGCACGGTCATTCGAGCTAATTTGGGTCTCTCATTATCTGTAACACATGGCTGATGAACAGCAAGTCCTCCAGTTAGGGATCAAATGAGATAATATATGTAAAGACATTCATTTTCTGAAGCAATTTTCTTCTTTCCAATTTGCATTTACAGGGTCTCAGTCTGAAATCTACTGTTGGAGAACTTTCACATGAAAGACATCAGAGCATTTGAAGTTAGAAACATCAGAGTATTTGCGTGCGAAGGGGTGTGTTTACGCACAGCAATTTAATTGTGCGTGTCTGGTGTCTTCTGGTTGAACTTGCCTTTTTACCAGCCTGGTTTTTGTCTCAGGAGGTGAGCTGACTGGAGTAGGTTTTCAACCAGCTCTTGTGCAGGTTTGAGTTTTTCGTAAGGCACAGGTGCAGAGGAAGCCCTGTTGGGGGGGCTGTGAGTGCCTTTCTCCTTGGTCTAAGTGAGGCTTCCAGGCCTTCATGCTTCCTGTGGAATCGTAGAGCTGCAGAAGGAAAGAGTGGCTTCTCTAGAAGCCCGGGTTCTTGAGCAGTCCTCGGAAGGTCATTTTCAAGGTGAACTCACCCTGCAGTACTCTCTCCTCCTTGGTCCTTGCTGTGTGAGGTCGCCCAGCTCAGCATCCTTCTGTCATGCTTCTCCTACTCCCACACCTCCAATGCACGGTTCTTTTTTTTAAAGTAAATGTTTCTCAGATTACACTTGTTGAGCATGGTCTGTTTCCTGCTAAATTTTTGAATCCATGTGAACAGCACATAATCGAACGAGAGGACTAATTTCTGCAATGATATTCAGCAGGATTCACATATGAAGCTTCCAAAAATGATTGCCGTGTTCTCTAGGACATGTTTTGACTGGAAGTGTGTTTGAATAACAATCACTGTTGATTAAATTCCCTCTATGATGGTACTTGATGATGCTTAATCAATGTTGCTTGGAAAGCAGAATCCGGCACCAGCAACCCAGACAAGCACGATCAGAAGTAATGGACACAGCAGGGGCACAGATGTGCGCGGTAGATTTGCATGAAACTATTCAGAGATTTGTTGAAATACATTGGGATTTTCCCGAACAATTGTGTTCTGCATGGTAAAAAATTTCCCTTCAATCTCTGGACTCAGGGCTGTATCTGAGACAGGATTTCCTAAAGTCTCTTACAATGGATAATGTTTCACATTGAACAAACACTATTAAGACGTCATGGGACAATTCTCTAAATCCTCTTTTCCTGTTGCCTCATGGAGAAGTCTCCTATCTACTGGGTCACTCTTCAAGTGACTGCAACTGGGAGCTTTGGACTAAGAATTCCGCTGGCAGGTGCTTGGTGCGGCAGTTAGCTCACTCATGGAGATGCCCACATTGCATATGGAAGTGCCTAATCCGAGCCCCAACTCTGCTTCTAACCCAGTTTCCTGCTGATGCGCACACCTGGATTGAGTTCTGTGGTTCCTGACTTATATCTTCCCGGTTTTAGATGTTACAGGAATGTGTAGGTGATAGATGACTCTCTCTCTCTCTCTTTGCTTTTCAAATAAAGAGAGAATAAATAAAACATTAAAAAACAAATTCCATTAGTTCTCACCTTTCTGTGTGGCCTGTGTGTGTGTGTGTGTGTGTGTGTGTTGGTGATTATCATGGTTTTTCACTGGTGCGATCAAAGGCCGTACATTGCTTGCCATGGTGTTTGTGATAAAGGCACCATGCAGCCAGAAATCCGGATCCCCTCAGTGACCAGCTGTAACGAAATGAGTCTATCAATTTTGGTCTCTGACCTATTTATTTATGAACATGGTGCGTCTGCTATTAACTGTTACATCTGTGTGACTGCCTAGTGTATCTCAGTGCTTGCATTTTGCAAAAATATTTACATTATTGTCTTTCATTGTGTAAAGTGATGATGAAGTGTTTTATTGCAATTTTATGTGTCTCAAATAAAAACTACCTTTTCCCCAGAATTATATTCTTGAGTGTCTGCAGACTTTATGGATTTTAGACTTTAGGGGTATTGGGCTTTTAGGATTTCAACAAGACTGTGACATTTGGGACTATGCTTGATCACGGCCACGTGGCCGACTTCTCTGTGTCTTCATGATCAAAGCCTTGTCTATCTTTTTACCATGATCGTATTGGTGGTTATGATGGGGTACCTCATAATATGGTGATTGCCTTCCGTTACTTTAGTGACAAGCAGTGTTGAACTTCTTTTCATGTCCTTAGCCTTGTGTGTGTGTGTGTGTGTGTCTGTGTGTGTGTGAGAGAGAAATATCTATTGAAATTATTGGTGAATTTTAATTGTGCTGTTTCTTCAGTATTATTGCATTATTGCTTTCTATTTTTGAATAGTAGAATCTTATGAAATACATGATTTACAAATAACATGTCCTGTTGTACTTTCTTTCTTCACATATCATGTGTAACCAAAAAAGTTTTAAAAATTGATCAAGTTCTGTTGCCTACTTTTTCTTCTGTTAATTGCAATTTCAATACTCTTTGTAGCTTTTAGCATTTACATTTAAGCTTATTACCCACTCTGAGCTAATCTTACTGATGGTGTGGGATAGGAGTTTCTTTCTTTTGCCTGTGAGTATCTGTAGTTCCACCTATTTAACATGTGAATACACAAGCAAATAATTCTTTTAGAGTTCACCTGAGGCCTTTAAGTCTATAAAACACCCTAGTCAATGCAACAAAAAAAGGTGTGTGGGATAACATTTATTAATTTTCATTTTTAAAGCTTTTATATACTCACACATAGCAAAATTCTTAGCAACAGACATGACAAACAGCAATAAGACTGTGACGCATGGCATAAAGAAACTTAGATCACAAACCAATATAAGGTTGCGCTTTTGTATGATGGGTCCAGTTTACTTCTTTTTTGAAAAATAATGATTTTTTTTTAATTTTATTTGAGAGGCAGAGTGGTGAAAGGGAGAGAGAGGGAGAGAGAGAGAGACTCCTATATTCAGATTCTCTCTAAATGCCAAATGTCCAGGATCTGAGAGCTCAATGCAGTTCTTCCCCCCGCTGGCAAGGACTGACCACCTGTGCCATCACCTGCTCCCTCCCAGCACACATTTTAGTGGGCCGTTGGCATCAGGAGCAGAGCCAGGGCTTGAACCCAGTTCCTTGAAGGTGCGAGATGCAGTTGTCCTCTATGCCAAAACCTGCCCAGATTCACGTATTCTTTACACTGCTTCCAGGCAGTGGCTGTGCCACGTTTATTTTGCAAAGTGTCAGGAGGCTAAAGCTGCAGGGAGAGTCAGAGTGTAGCAGCGTGGGGACCCTTCCTTCTGCAACCACAGCAACACTTTCACACATACGAAATCTCATCTGTTCCTCCACTGAGCTCAGAACTCAAACAGATTTCTCCACTTACATGGCAATAAGAACAGTTGACGCTGCAAAAAGCACAAGAGAAAATAGGCATAATTTTAAACTGCTTTGGAAAGATACAAGCACTTAGCCATTCTTGCCTCCTGCAATTATGTTTTCTACTTTCCAATTCATGTGAAAAGCATTAAGCCTCTTAAATAGGGATATTGAAAGGAGTCCAACTTCATGGGGGCAGAAAGGGCAATGGACGTTTTAAGGCAAACGTGTATTTATGAAATGAATTTTAACATTTTTTTCCTTTCAAGTTTCAACATAAGTGATGCAGAAATTAAGGTGCCAAATTTTGAAAATGATGTGATATTCGTATCGCGCAACATTAATTATTGAGGGGCTGACATCGTGGTGCACACCATTGATGTGCTAGTTCAATTTCTGGCTGCTTTGCTTTCCATCCGGCTCCCTTCTAATGCTCCCAGGAAAACACTGAAGGATGTCTCAGGAATGTGTGCCCCTGTACCCGCAAGGGGGTTTCTGGCTCCAGGCTTTGCCTTGACCCAGTCAGGACATCATGACCCTTTGGGGAGTGAATAAGCAGATGGAAGATTTCTTTGTCTCTCTGCCTCTAATTTCCTTTCATGTAAATAAACACATCTTTTTAAAAAGATGTATTTGAAAGAAATATTAAATATGATATAAGGGGCAGCTATTTTGGTGCAACCAATTGCCTATTTCTTACATTGGAGTGACCTGGGACCAAATCTGAGTAGCTTGCTTCCAATCCTGCTCCCTGTTGATGCATCCCAGGAGGGAGACAGGGATGGCAGGCATGCTCAGGCCCTGCCCCCCATGGGGAAGACCTAAATGGGGCTCTGGGATTGGGACTTCATTCTGTCCAAATCCAGGGATTGCAGACACTTGGAAAGTGAATCAGGAATTCTCTCACTTTCTCTTTCTCTCTCTTTGCTCTGCTTCTAAGTAGATGGAAATGAATAACCTTTTACAAAGAAAAAAAAAACAACTATTTTGGGTCATCGTGGTAGCCTAGTGGCTAAAGTCCTCGCCTTGCATGTGCCAGAATTCCATCTGGGTGCTGGTTCGTGTCCTACCTGTTCCACTTCCCTTCCCTTCCCTGCTTGAGGCCTGGGAAAGCAGTAGAGCATGGCCAAAAGCCCTGTGGTCTTACACTTGCTTAGGAGACCCAGAAGAAGTTCCTGGCTCTTGGCTTCAGCTCAGCTCAGTTCAGCTCCAGCCGTTGCGGCCACTTGGGGAGTAAACCAGTGGATGGAAGATCTTTCTCTCTGCCTCTCCTCTCTATAAATCTGACTTTCAAAAATAAATAAACGAATGAATAAATATTTAAATAAAATTAAAAAGTAGCTTAATATATATGTTAAAGATTGACAATATAAATGAACAATGGCCAGCCCATTTAATATGACTTCAGTAGATAACCTTGTCAGTAGAACGCATTGAGTATAATGTATCAATTCCATTTGTCTGCGTGAATTCCAGTTAGAGGTTCAGGGTGCACAAAGATAATAAGCCAACAGTAGCAATTCCTCATGAGTCAACTTAGCATTCACTTTCCCAACATTCATTATTCAAAAGATATTTTCCAGGTGTTAATGACCAAAACTTGGCTCTTGTACTTCAGTAATCTTGAGCAGAACCCTCCCCCGCCTCACTACTGTCTGAGTCAGTATCTAAAGCCTACCATATATGTATTGTGCACTCCATCTCATCTGTTTGTCTAATTTTTGTAATGTTTCATGAATCCCGATTTTCTACTGGTTGTAACTCATGGGAATGATTTGGCTCTGGTTTGTTTTCCTCTGCTGTCATGTACAGTGAGGGGGAGTTGGTGGTTATGTTCACATGCTAGGGGATGGGATGTAATTAAACCAGCTAGCCGCGTGCTTTTGCAAGCTTGCTCTGCTCTCTTTCAACACGGGGGTTACTTTTGAATATTAAGCCTTTGTGCATGATGCTAATCCTTCATTTAGGAGGAAAAAAAAAAATCAGAAGAATCCGGGGGTGGAATTAATTGTGACAAATGAGCAAGTTATCACAGAAGAAGTGAAGCAAAGACAACCGCCAAAATTCTCAAAATGACTTTTGAAATGATTAAAATCAATGGCAGGCCCTGGAAAGAGTTCAGCTGTGAACCAAGGAGCCTCACCTGCTCTTGCCTTTGACTTGAACTTGCTTGGCAGGTGTACACAACAAAACTCTCCCTCCTTCTCCACCTGTCCTGGCCTGGTTTTGCTCCTTTGGCCAAGCTCCGCTGCTCTCCCGGGACTGTCCTCTCCCTGTTCAGTAGATGCCCCATGCTGTTCTCTAAGCACCTAAAGATGATTGCAGCCTGTTCCCTGTGCTGGCTTGTTTGCCTGTCTGCTCCCAGTTGCTCACGCTCTGAGTCTGCAACGGGCAGTTGGGAGTCAGGGAGGAGCGAGGGGGTGTGCCAGGACAAGCCCTTGAAAGGATCATCTTAGGACAGGTAGCTTCTTGCCCTCCATGAAGCCAGTGTCTCCCTCTCTGCCAATGAAGGAAGCCAATTATATTTAGAGCTAACCCACACCCTTTTGCAAAAGTCCTTCCTGAGCACTCTAGTAAAGGGATCTGTAATAAAATGGCAGAGAAGTTTTATTTTTAATTAAATAAATCTTGAAAAATGAAGAAATGTTCAGGTTCATATAAGCATAACATCCCTAATCCATTCTGGTGGGGAAGTTACGACACCTAAAGCCCACATCACTGCTTGTTCTCACATCTTTTCAAATTTTAGGTGCTATTGCTCTTACAGAATTTTTAGCTCCCAAACAGCCCACATTTAGCAATTCTGCTAATGAGTAATGTTTCAGTTTTTGAGCTGTTGTTCCAAGATGAAACAGAATATCATGGTATTTTAAAGTGTATACTGACCAGTTTGTAACAGAGTCACTGAATTAAAGAACGGGACCGGTTCAAGATAGTTACAACTTCTTTATTTTCCAGATAAGTAAAATAAGATCTAAGCGTTGGTCAATTCATAAAGCAAATAGATTCTGGAATCTAGGACTCTTAAAGAAAGTGGAGATAAAATGGCGTGGTTCTAGGTCTCCTTTCTTCCACGGGCCTTCGGTCCTGGCCCACGCAAATACATTTGCTCTGAGAAACTTTCTCATTCCCCTGCACTAAGTTAAAGATATGATGATGGCGAGAACTTGGAATTCTTTACCAAATGAAAATTCTCATGTTGTTTCCCAGGAAAATTTGAGGATCCCAGAGTAGTTGCATATGAGAAAAGGGTTGCTTCCTGCAAAAGAACCTATGATTCATAGCCTCTGTTATTCGGAGAATAAAAATGTTACGTGCCAGGGAAGTCCTGGATGAAAACCAATTTCCAACGAGATTTTAGTTGTTGATTTCGTTATTTTAATCTAAACATTTACTTTGTTTATTGAAAAGGCTGTTTTTCAGACACATTAGCAGGGAGCTGGATCAGAAGCGGAGCAGGGGCACTTGATTCCGTGCCTGCACGAGTCCTGCAGCAAGTGGCCTAATTTGTTATGTTACACAGCAGGTCACCGTTTATTTCTTTGCAAGGGGAATTTTGGTCTTTTATCATATTGCATCTTTTATCATATACCCTGCTTTATTTTTTTGTGGCATTAGTCCAAATCTAACTTTTCTTTAACATGTGTGGGACAATATTTTTGTTCTGCCATGGGCCATTTGGCTATTCTTAACATCATTTGTGAGTCTTACAAAATTACCACTTTGAACATGAGCGCACTATAGATTTATTGGATTTCGAGTCTTTCCTGCAGTTGCCTTGGCAGCGCAGACCAAATTGTTGCACAGGCGTTGTAAGGCTTGCTGGCCGTATCTTTGCCACCCCTGCCTGAGTCATTAGGGAATAGTGTCACAGTGGAAGCACTCTGTCACCTGTCGGCCTCTGTTGCTCCAAGCCTGTGTGTAACATCTGACGCACACACGTGTTGATGGAGCCGAGGAGTTGGAGCACGTGCACAGTTGCTAACCGTCTGGAGTTGTTCCGAGCCTACTTGTAGGGCACGTCCCCACAGACCCATCCCCGTAGAAAGCAAAATATTGTTTGCTTTTCTTTTGAATTTAAGTTGCAGCAGAGCTGGACTTGTTTTTTTTTTTTTGCAATTTCTTCTTCCTTTTCTTTATTTTTATTACGTATATTTACATTTTATTACATATATATTTACATTGAATCAAGGCTCCACTTCTGATCCAGCTCCCTGCTAATGTGTGTGGGGGAAAAAAACCTTTCAACTAAATAAATGTTTAAACTAAAGTTATGTCTTTTTTGAAATATATGTATATATACATATTTCAGTATATATTGAAATACGTGTCTTTTCCTGTTTTAGCAAAAGAACATATGGATATATTGTGGTTTATCTAACAACTCCTCTACTTATGGGTATTTAAGTTATTTCCGACTCTTAATCATGAGACATCATGTTGCTGTTTATGTCTGCTTTCCAGTTCTTCTCTTCTCACGCGCAGATACTGCTTTCTGGCCGGACAGACAGTGGCTACCCCATGCAGAAGCACACTCTACAGCAGCCACAGATCGCCCCCCTCAGGGGCTGCCCACAGACAGCCTGTGTACGGATGCCAACTGCACTCGCTTTGGGCGCATTCACAATATCAAGAAACTGTGTAACCAGTGGCAAAGTTGTGTTTGGTTCTGAGAATAAACAAAACACTTTTCCTATCTCATCAGTATGTATAAGAATAAGATATTTCCTATCACTCCTGGCTTTCTAGCAGTTTATTTTATGTCAATGAATGCACGATTGTTTTTCTCTCTCAACTTTAATGACCAAAATAATTTTTCCTTTACATTTTTCATATAGCACATAGCATCAGTAAATTTTCTTATGCAAAATCACCTCTTATCTTCTTCAAATAAATTATAAATAGTAAGGGTGTATGAATTTTTAAATGTTTTTATATCCTGGTTATTAATATATTCTGCAAGATTTTGGAATTTATGTTCATAAGGTTATTTTGTTATGCAAGCTATGTAAGTAGTCTGAATAGATATTTTTTATTGGTTTAATTTTTGAAATGATTTAAGTCCTATTGCTTTTGTCCTTGCTTGAATCAATTTGCATAATTTTGTATTTTCGCAGCTAAAATATCAACATTTATTTTATCTTTTCTACCTTTATAATTTTCGTAATTATTTTAAATCATTATTCCAAAATGTATTGCCTGTTTTTCATTAGACATAACTCTTTAGGTTTGTCACCTGTATTGCATAGCATTGGCTTTCCCTGAATGACCAGGGAAATGGATCAGAAGTTAAATTCTCTCTTGAATTCATTTTTAGACTACGTGTTCTTTTCAGCACTCTTTGTATGGCAGGTGCAACTTCCACATGGAGTTTCAGAATGCTGAAACACGCACTGTGATGTGTGCATTCTGGTCATTCTTCTGTAATATCACCATAGTACCAATTGAACAAGTGTGATTTCACGTGCAGCTGTAGCTTGACCAAGAAATTTAACATACAAAGCATGGAGTGCTGGGGCTGGCAGTGCAGGCTGGAGCAGGGAAAGATGCTGTGCAAGAGTCTTACAGCCTATTTGCATCTGCAGATAATGTGGTTTGTTATGAAAGGATTCCAAATTTCATTTGAAGGGAAAACTTGTAACTAATGGTAATAAGATTAATGCTCAATGATTAATGCCTGAAAATAACGATCAAATAATTATTAGTTAGTTTACAAATGTGAAAACTCTGAAAATTTAGAGGTAGGGATGTGATTGAATCCCAATTCTCCCAAGTACTTACCCTGAGATTTTATTTATTCATGGTGTTAACACATTTTTTTTAAAACACCAATGACTTCTGAAAATTAGTCATTTTGAATTGGCTATTAAACGCCCTGAAAAGCTCTGAAAAAGTTGTTTTACTGCTACTTCAACTTTGCTTGATTCCATTTCCTCTCAGTCATTTGCAACATTTTGGAAGAATTTTCAGAATATATTGTGAAAACCAGAGTGTTAAAAATGTTAGTGTTATATCCGATCAATAATTACTTTCACTTATTACCAAAGAACTTGCCATGGAACATTTAGTAATATAGAAAATCTTACTAATATGTTGTATTATTTATATTGTCACATTATAAACTAAATGTATTAAAAAAAGAAGGAATTACATACGAAGTAACATAAATATGAAAACATAAAAATTTCAAAAATTATATTTTCATTCAAAAAATTCACAGGAAAATTCTGAAAAGATCTGTATTAAATAATTCATGGATAAATGAGTTAGAAATTATTTGTTTTTTATTAATTAGTTTATTCATTAAAACAAGTTATGTAAGAAAGATCAAAATACATTATTTCCATTATAGAAACAGAAGCACTGGATTCTGTCTAGGCCAAAGCCCCTGCAGGTGTATGGAACAGCTGGGTCTAGGTTTGGGGCTGGTTTGAGGTAGGTTGTAACACCCGGCAGTGTATAGGAGAGATGGGGCCGGGGCAAGCCAGGAAGAGGTTGTTCAGCCCAGCTAGGTCACAGCACTTGCCAGTTCACATGAGTACCATGGTTTGGGGTGAGACTGACCTGCATCCGGTAATATGTATAAGCATGGGCTTCTATAAGCATGGGGGTCAGTCTAAATCTGACACTGCATCAACTGGGATACGTGAGTACAACATCTGAAGACCTCCCCAACCAGACCGTTGTGCTTCATCCCCGACCTCAGCGAAAATCAAATAAACATTTGGTCTGATCCTAGAACACAAATTACAGGACTGGCTACCTCAGTTGCTGGTCTTGTGAAAGAATGGAGACTATATCCAAATGAGCATGAAAGACGGTACGGCCAGCTAAGCTAAGCCAACAGAAGACTAGCTCATCAAAAGGTGAGAAGGACAGCTTGAACAACCCTCCAGGCCAGGCTCTGTAACAACACCTGCATCTGTGGGCCACAACTTCTCAGAACAGTGAAGACCATTCAACTAACTGATTTCCCACATCTGTGCCTCACAGGACTGTCTCTTCCTGGATGCTGCTATAGTGTGATAGCAAAAAGCAGCATGCTTTCTCCCTGCCTTCTGTTGCAACGTGGACACAGGAGGGAAAACTGGAACATTTATCTCATCCTTCTCTTCTCCCCATCCATCTCCATCTTAATTGGAATCAGAGGCCTACAAGGGTATGTAACCTCATTGCCCTTATAACAAATAGTAAAATAATTTAAAAAAAAAATGCTGAGTGAGGGGCCCAGAGCAATAGCCTATGGCAAAAGTCCTCTCCTTGAACACGCCAGGATCTTATATGGGCACTGGTTCTAATCCCAGCGGTCCTGCGTCCCATCCAACTCCATGCTTGTGACCTGGGAAAGCAGTCAAGGACAGCCCAAAGCCTTGTGACCCTGCACCCATGTAGGAGACCTAGAAGAGTCACCAGGTTTCTGGCTTCAGATGGGCTCAGCTCCAGCCACTGTGGCTGCTTGGGAAGTGAAGCAACAGATATAAGAAAAAAAAAAAAATGCCAAGTGAAATGTCTGCTTCCCATTGCAGATTGCCTGGCTCTGCTCCCAACTCCAGCTTCCAACAGGAAAGAACATACAAAGGACGATAGAAAAAACAAAATGAAATCAAAGTATTAGGGGTAGGAACTTAGGAAAAAATATGTAAAGATTTATTTCTATTTCTTGGAAAGTGAGATATAGAGAGGTGGAGAGGCAGAGAGGAAGATCTTCCCTTCATTGATTTAGACCCCAAGCAGCCACAACGGCTGGAGCTGAGCTGATTAGAAACCAGGAACCCAGAGCTTCTTCCAGGTCTCCCACACGGGTGCAGGTTCCCAAGGCTTTGGACCATCCTCTACTGATTTCCCAGGCCATAAGCAGGGAGCTGGAAGGAAGGATGGGAAGCAGGGCTGCTGGGATTAGAACTGGTGCCCATATGGGAATCTGATATATTCAAGGAGAGGACTTTAGCCACTAGGCTACTGTGCCTGGCCCAGAAATATTTTAAACTACAGCAACCACACAGAAACAAAAACTTCAGAGCATTTTAAAGTACATCATGCAGACAACACTCATTTACACTCATGGAAAACACAACCTATTGTAAGAAAACTTAACCAGTGTGTTATTTTTCTATAAGTACACTTGAACTATTATTAATCGTTACATTCAAAATCTGGGATTAAAGACATTTTCGATAATAACACGTATAGACCAGTTTACTGTGACTTTGGATGAAAAGTAAAAGTATCCTGGGATCATTTAGATATTTTGTAAGTTTTAGCTGACATGTCTGTGCTAAGCAGCAGGTCAAGGGCTGTGTAACTGAGTGCTCTGTCATTGCAAGGGCAGGAGCTGTGTAACGGCGTGCTCCATACCTCTCCTCCCGACCTGGCACTTTATCCCACCCTCTGTTCTCCAGGCCAAGTCCTTCCCTGTAGGAGGACATTGTGAGCCTGGAAGGCCAGCGAGCACAGGTTTATAGTTCATTGGGCAGTATTTGCATGGAAACAACCAAATGGCTATCTCTTGCATACCTGTTGGGAGATAGTTCCCACGGGTCGAGTAAACAGCATGTAAATGAGAACACCTAGCGTGATGTAAAGACTAAAGGAATTCCAATCTAGAGTGCGAAAACAGTTGATGGTTTTGTTTATGAGCTCGATACTTCCTCCCCTACCCAATATGGACTTTCAGAGTATAAGGTCTGATGCCCCTAATAAACTTCGGCTTTGACCATCAGTCAGGGTCCACACGTGTTATTATCGGCTCCGTGCACCAAGTCCGTTGCTGCAGGACAGCGACACTTCCCTTCCCGTTGTGTTCCCCAAAGTTATGCCATACAGGAGTCCTTTGATGTTAAAGGGAAAACAAAAGTTTGGATCATTTTGTTCTGGTACATCTGAGTTTCATTTTTAAGGTTGCTTTTTTCTGTCGCTGCCCAGGAGAGGACTTCTGAGACCAGATGTCTGCTTGAGGCTGGCGTAACACACAGTCCCGTAACAGTTTCCAAAGAGTGAGGATTTCTAAAAGTCTGTGGAAAGTGGAATGAAAAGAAATGTTTGTTTCAGCACAAAAATAATTAACATTCATGCAATAGTTTTTTTGTTTTCACCATTCACCTTCCCATGAATTTTCGAAAGTTTTACTCAAAGTTTTAACTCTATTTTTGAGGTCTCCTTACATGTTCCTTCCAATATTCTTCTTCTTTTTTCTTTCTTAAAGATTCATTCTTTTTTTTTTTTTTAGAAAGATTTACAGAAAGAAGGAGTGACAAAAATCTTCCATCCGCTGGTTCACTCCCAAGTAACCACAACAGGTGGAGCTGAACCTATCCGAAGCCAGAAACCTGGAACATCTTCCAGGTCTCCCATTCAGATGCAGGGTCCCAAAGCTTTGAGCCATCCTTGACTGCTTTCCAGGCCACAAACCTGGAGCTAGATGGGAAGTGGAGCAGCCGGGACATGAACTAAAGCCCATCTGGGATCGTGGTGTGTGCAAAGCAAGGATTTAGGAGCTAAATCATCTCACCGGGCCTCAATTTTCTTTTTAAGTTCAGGGGCAAAGTCAACATCAGACAGAGACAGATTCCATGTACTTAGTTCATTCCACAAATGCCTCCAACGGCCGTGGTTGGGCCAAGTGGAAGCTGGAAGTTGGGAGCTCAATCCAGTTCTCCCATTTGGCAGGTGGGTAATCAGCTCATCTGGTCCCTCACCTTCTGACTTCCAGAGAGCTGAGTAACTGGAAACTGGAATTGGAAGCAGAACCAGGCTTTGAGCTAGGCATTGTGATATGGGCTGTGGACACTCCAACCAGAAGTCTAACAGCTAGGCCAAACTCCCACCCAAAAAAAAAGAGAGAATATAGTACCGTAAGTGTGTTTGCTAAAGAAATCCTTGAGGACAAGATTGCGAAGGTCTCATAGAGGTAGGCATTCTTTGTCAAGAAGTTTTCCCCTGTTAAAAATGGAAACTCTTCTCCGTTAGCAGGTGGTAGATCTATTCGCTTAGTTCACCAGTGTTGTTCGTTATTGGTTTTTCTTATTTCTACACAGCTTCTTTTGAATCTGTAGGTCTTAAAGAAAAACAAGGCTAAGTCTAACAAAGATTCAACAGAGAAACAATAAAGCATCCACTTGTGACATTTTGTAAAGCAAAGTATTAGATACAAATCTAGGTATCTATACACAAACACACACACACACACACACACACACACACACACTCATACTGTTGCTAATGAAAATACCAATGAGTAAACATCACTAAAACACGGTTTATTTTATGGTAAAGAATGTTTTAGCACAGCAGTTCAGATTCAGAAGTGTAGCCAATTGGATGACAGGCATAGCAACCGAGCATAATAAACTCTGGTTGCTTAGCCGGAATGATAATATCTGAGATTTGCTAATATCTACTGTGTTTACAGAATCCTTCCATCTATTCTCTTATATGACTGGTGAAATGGTTCGCATGTCCTTCTGCGTGGATGTTCAATGGGGTCCCTCATTAAGGAATGGCCAGCAGCACCCTAGACTGTCTAAATGCCCAACTTCTGCTCTATCCTCTAAATCATGCCGCCTCAATCTTTCAATGAAAGGTTAAGAGTCACCACTAATGGTTTGGCAATGGAAGTATTGGCAGGGAGGTTGTTCTGAGAGGTGTGTTTGCAGCTTTGTTATCTTTCCCTTCTCAGCCATAATCATGTTTGGTTTTGTCTGCTCTTGTACTGTGTGTATGTATCTCTGGAGAATTTTCATCATGGATTCACCAGGTGCCAGAGTGGAAGATGGGCCATGAAGCTCACTCAAGAGTTCAGTTTCTGAGTTTACACAGAGGTGAAATGGTGCAGCTGACAAAGGATTCCCCTAAACTTGTACTGCACAGACTTTAGGCACCCTACATCTTAGCACTCTGATTCCACAGCTTGCAAAATTCCATCAGTGTTTCAATGTTACCCATGGTCCAGGACAGAAAGAAGATCCTTCATGCGGAACAGTGCAGTGTAACAGTTAGGAGTGCACTTTAGTTTTGTGTTCCCTACCTGGCTCTGCTACACTCTAACTCTGTGAGCTGGAAAGTAGCTTAATGCCTCGGTTTCTTCATCTGCAAAATGGGTGCTGTCATGAGCCTCCTACGACACCATCAAGAACAGATAGGCAATTGTTGTGAAGTTCTTGCAGTGAGACCGACCTGGCAAAGGGAATGCGGCTGCAGTGTGCGGTATCATTTAACAAATAAGAATTCTTTCTGCATTTAAATAAGATGTGCTACAGAGCATCTTCACAGCACCCAAGGGTGAGGTCCAGAAGCGAATGAAGATACTGTTTTGCTACCAGATCAGAAACAGGCATATGCAAGATTGTGAATGTTCTCCTTGCAGTGCGAAAGAATGCTAGATCCCAAACAGCTTTCTCCAAAGGAAGCCTCTATAGCGAAACACACAGGCCAACCAGCAGATATTCGGTGGTTCATGACTTCCAGAAGACTGCTAATGTGTAATGCTGACCTCATATGGGGGGAGAGCCAACCAGGGAGACTACGCCTTAGGTGATGCTAGAAGTCTAGCTGAAGGGGTGGTGCTGCAAAGAGCGTGTTTGTCAAAGGAAGTCTTACTGTTTACTCAGCCATCTGGGAAGCAGGTGCACAGAGCTGTGCTGGGCTCTACCCATGCCTGGAAGGGCACACTGGGCTTTGGCCCACCTATACTGAATCCAGCTCTGCCACAAGGGAGCTATCTAAACTTAGACTTTAGAAACTTGCCCACATTCTGTCTCTTCACCTGAAAAATAATCATGATAATCATACACGCTCCCTCTGTAGAATATTCTAAGACTAAAATGACATGATAGATGTTGAAGGTCAAGACTCATGCGCAGCACAGTTGACTGAAGTGGATTACTCAGTCTCGAATTGGGAAGGCAGACTCATGCAGTTTCTTTTTGAAAAAATGAATAAGAAGGGACTACATTTGCTAATTTGCCATTTTTAAAGTAGACGTCTGCAAATGTTTATAGAAGAAAACAAACTGACAGACATGTGGAAGATTTAAGATAAAATATAAAACTCCTGGAAGTCCTGCTGCTGAGAGATGGTCACTGTTAGGGTTTCTGTCTTGGAGAATCTCAGGAGGAGATTCTCAGGAGGAGAGAATCTCAATTGTGTCTCAGACCGACACACCGACACACCGACACAGAGCCTCGACTTACCTACCCGCAACCCACAGCACACCTCACTGCAGCTGGTCTAGAGCTGAACTCACTCACCCTGGTTACTCCTGCCTTGCCTACCTTCACCTCTGCTTCTCTGCTTTTGCCCACACAGTGCCGGGCACAACCACAGACATTCTCTTCCTCTGAAGCCACCCTTACCCACCCAGCCTGGTTATTAACAGCCTGTTTAGTGCTGGCTTCCTAAACTCTCATCAAAAGTTTGTCATCTTCTTCTTTTTTTAAATAATAAATTCTTTTTATTTATTTATTTTATTGGAAGTCAGATTTACAGAGAGGCAGAGAAAAAAAAAAAGATCTGGCATCCACTGGCTCACTCCCCATGTGACCACAATGGCTGGAACTGAGCCAATCCAAAGCCAGGAGCCAGGAGCCTCTGCTGGTTCTCCAGCATGTGTTAAAGGGTTCCAGAGCTTTGAGTTGACCACTACTGCTTTCCCAGGCCACAGACAGGGAGCTGGATGGGAACTGGATCAGCGGGGACATGAACAGGCACCCAGATGGGATCTCAGCATATGAAATGTGAGGATTTAGCCACTAGGTTATCGTGCTGGGCCCAATGCAAGTTATTTTTTGATGATAATTACATAGTTGAGAGGGTTGCATGCCCATGTGAACAACCAGTTAGGGTGAGGAGGGCCGAGGAATGGGAAAGTGGAATAGACAGCTGTCTCCAATGTCCCTTTTTCTTTCTATATCTGGGAAAAGTGGGGAAGGCAGGGGGTGGAGCTGCTCCCAGCAGCCCAATGCATCAGTATCCAGGAATGGGGGAAGACCACCTGATGTCATCAAGGGTTCTAATGGGAGCATATTCTGATGGCATGGGCCCAGTGGTTTCAATAGCTACAAAATGCTGCTGAGGGCTCAGTGTGGTAGCCTAGAGGCTAGGCTCCTCACCTTGCATGCACTGGGGTGCAATATGATTGCCGGTTTGTGTCCCAACTGCTGGATTTCCCATCCAGGACCCTGCTTGTGGCCTGGGAGAGCAGTGGAGGACATTCCAAAGCCGTGGGTACCCTGCACTCTTGTGGGACACCTGGAGGAAGCTCATGGATTTTGGCTTTGGATCACTCAGCTTCAGCTGTTGTGGCCCCTTGGGGAGTGAACCAGTCTCACCTTCTCTCTGTAAATCTGACTTTCCAATGAAAATAAAGAAGATTCTTAAAAAACAAACCAAAAATGATACTGTTGTTTTCATTGCTCTGATATTGAGGAAATCTTTCCATGATTCATTGGCTGACTAAATCAACCTTAGAATCTCTCTCTCTCTCTCTTTTTTTATGATGCCATGATGTGGAGTCTGGGATCACCCAACAAATTCCCATCCTCCAATTGATTTTCTCCATATTATCACAATAGTATAGTCCTTCATAACAAGTTATAATTCCATCAGTCTGCTATTTAAGTGTATCCCGACATTGCTGGTGCATCATCCCATTGTCTAGATATGACCAACAGTTTCTTTGGGAATTCATCTTTGATTTGGAAGTAGGGATACATACTGTGTTGCATCTTCACATGTAGATATGGTAGTCTCTATTACTTCATCATTATATATTTCCTCAAATGAGAAGCCACAAAATAAAGTCAACAACAGATATGAAGTTAAAACAAAGACAAAATAAGAAAAAGTAACACAGCACCACAGAGTTGAAAAAAACATGCTACTAAATAAACAACATATGGATGACAAAAACAAAATACAAAAGCCTAATTTGCATGATGGTTTCCTTATATTAGAGAGAATATATGGTACTTGTCCTTTGGCCCAGATGCTCACGGCCAGAGCTTGACTAGGAGAGCTGATTTGTTCTAACTTCCATGGTACCAGATATTCTCTGTAGGCCTCAATGAAATGCTTGTCATGTCTTTCCTGAACATCTAGGCATGCCATCCACTGCACAGACCTTAGCAACTGTGGAGACCCAGTTCGGATACATGTACTCCATGGTCACACCACACATCCTGTGATTCTCCCCATGGTTGGAGTTTTGAGCCCAGTGCAATCCATTTTGGGTCCCCAAAGAAACCTTGCCAGAGGTGACCCCAACCTGATTACTGTGTGTGCCAGCTAGTGCTAGATCTGGCTCAGTCCATCACCCACATCAGCATACACACACAGGTGGTTGCAGTCACTTGGCAGTTCTCTCCCTAGTCCCATATCATATGCAACCACTGAATGCTGCGGCTCAGCCTAATCCTGCTCACGACACACTTGACCCTCAGACACACCAGCGGGAACTGCAGCCCAGTCACAGCAACGTCCAAAAACCCCACTAGGCCTGCTCCCAGCCCCAGTTCCTGATATGTGCAGCAGACTGATCCAGTCTGTCACACTTCCCGTTTGGCTCTCCTACACATGAATGGACATTGGTACTTAGCTCAGCCCAACTGACTCCACTATCCAGCCTACACTCATGTTGATGGGTGCCACTGCCTGTCCAACCAGACCCTCCCACAGCCCTGGTCCCCATGCTTACTGGTGAGAATTGCAGCTTATCAAGGAGTGCCTATCATTTCCCTACTAGATCCACTCTCAGCCCTGTATCCTGTACTTCCAAGTGATTCTGTGGCCTAGTATGAAACGAGTGATTCCATTCTGCACATTTGCTAGCTGATATGTGGAAAGGTCCAGCCAGCCTGCACTTAACTCTGGCTCCTATATGCACCAGTTGATATGGTCGCTCAGCCCAACCTAGACAGCCCGCAGTCTCAGCCCTAATGGGAACTGGCTGGTGTTGTGGCCCAACCTGACCTGTCTTGCACTCCATCATGGTTCTCACATCTGCCTGTGGATGTTATGAACTGGCCAAGCCTGGTCCACCCCTAGACCTGACCCTCACATATGCCAGCTGGTATTGTAATTTGGCTTGGTCAAGACTGCTCCCAGCCTTGGTTCTTGCACTCACTTACAGTGACTACATTCTGATAGAGGAGCTCCCCAAGCTTATCTTTCTGGTCATCTCCCAGTACAGATCTCATGCTCAATGGTAAGCTGCAGTCCCAGCCTAACTTGGCTCACTTCCTGTCCTATCAGGAACAGTGGGCTTGCCCTCCTGGCCCATACCCATTCCAGCTCTAACTACTGGGTGCTATAGCCCAACCCTACTTGGTTCACCCCCAGACCCAGCTCTCACGTGGTTCAGCAGGTACAGAGACCTAGCCTAGCCTGCCCTTTACCTACATTGGTTCTTGTGAGCACCAGCATGTCCTGGAGCCTAGCCTAGTCTGGCACACCCACACCCAGTCCACACCCATGGTGATGGATGCCACAGCCATGTCCTGCCCAGTTTACCACCTCTATTCCAGGTTTCAAGCTCACCCAGCTGTGCGTCCTTTTAGCTCTCTAATCAGGCTTCTTCCCAGCAATAGATCTAGGACATGCCAGTGGTTGCCCCAACACAGCCTGGCATAACCTCTCACCCAGCTTGGCGATTGCTATCAGATAATGCAGCCTAACCTGTCCTGGCCTGTCATGGCTTGCCTGCAGTCTCAACTCCTGCTAATGGGTGCTGAAACCTAACTGTGGCCATCCTGTCCCCATTCCTGGTGGTCATGCAAACTGGTAGGTGTGACAGCCTGGAATGCCCCACACCCTGTCCTGGATCTGGCATATGTCGTGTGCTATGGCTTAGCCTGACCCTGCTTGGTCTGCCCCCAAAGCCAACCCATGCATCTGCCAACAAGTGAAACAGCCCTACTCAGACTGACCAACACCCAGCCTTCACTCAAATTTTCACCTGCAGGAGTGATGGCCCAACAAGTTTCTCCACCATTCCTATTCCAAGACCCAGATCCTATGTGTGCCAATGGGTTTTAGGCCTTTCACAGCATAGTTTTCCCCCATCTCAGTCTTTGTGTGTGCTAATCGATGTTCCAGCTTGGCCCATCATATAGCCAACTCTTGAGTGCATCTGCTGGTGCTACAGCCTGGACCAGTCCGGTCTGTTTCCAACCCCAGTACCCATGTGTGTTGGTGAGATTACCACCCCATCCCCAAGCAAAACAGCTGGTATGGCAATCCCACGGGGATGAGCCCATGATCCTTCACACAGTCTGCTCTCTGATCCAGTTTTCTTGTGATCCTGTTAGTGTCATGGCCCAGCCTACCATATTCCACATGCTGTCCCAGCTTTCACTTGTGGGGACTTTGGCTGAACCCTGCCAGGCAGCCCTATTATTCTTGGCTTTCTTGTGCATTGGCAGGTGGTGGTTAATACCAAACCCGAGCTCAGATCACCACATGGGCAGGTGTATTAGTTTTGTCCCCAAAGGTCCTCTGATTTCCCTTCTGTAAACCACCTGGTCTCAACCCTCTCATTTACCTGCAAGTGTAGTAGCCTTTTGGTGGAAGTCTTCCGGAAGTCACGCCTTACCTGTCATGTCCTCCTATAGTAGTCCTTCCCCCCATACACCCCAGACCTGCTTTTCTGAGCAATCCACAGCCACCCATGCCTGCAAGCATCTAGATCTCCAAGGTCAGGTCTCTGGCGGTGTGCTGTAACATCATGGGTTCTGTGTGCCTACCCAGGACCCACACACATTTGCGCTAGGGTCCCAGACACTATCTGCTATTGTACCAGTGCTTGCCCCCACATGCCTTTAAAAAACAACAGAATGTGCAACTATGCTGGCACACTGGAATAGTTAACACAAATTTGACATTTACCAGGCTCAGGATGTCCAGCCTTTTCGCTGCTTTGCTCCCAGCAGTGTAACACTTCCCTAGCTATAGTGCAATCTTGTTAGTTGCCTATAGCTGCAGACAGCTTGTTATTTCTACTTCCTGTATGTCTTCGTGTGATTTTCTAGTAATGTTTGTTTGGTCTCCCATCTGATAAACATATATTTTGCAACTGCTTTAGTTAATTGTCCCTGCTCAGGCAACTGCTATACTTATTTAATTTTTTTTACCCTTAGCAGTATTAAGGTTGCAGACATGTTTTAAAGATTTATTTATTTTTATTGGAAAGGTAGATTTTAGAGAGGAGTGACAGAGAGAAAGAACTTTTTTCATCCATTGGTTCACTCTTCAAATGGCTGCAATGGGCAGAACTGAGACAATCCTAAGCCAACAGCCCAAAGCTGCATCTCCCATGGAAGTGCAGGGTCCCAGGAATTTGAGTTATCCTCTGCTGCTTTCCAGGCCACAAGCAGGAACCCAAATGAGAAGTGGATCAGCTGGGCTGCAAACTGGGGTCCCAGTGTCTACAGGGAAAAGATTAGCCAATTTAATCATCACATTAGGGTATACTTCAAGCCATATCTGAAATACGGGAGCTTTTTAATTTAATACTCCTTAACTACTGTTGTGATTGGGGATTCTTGATTTGAAGTGTAAGGGCTATGTATTTTATTTTCTTCATATGAGTTTTAACATTTCTTTGTTTACTCTTAGGTTCTTTGTGTGAACATTGTCATGGAATGTCATCACGCTGACGCCTGACCGTGTTCTTGTCTCCACTGTTCTGATCTCATTGCCTTACCATGTAACCCATAAAAAGTAGACATTGATCATCTTCAGCACAGAGTCAGAGATTCTAACTGCCCATCTTCACCACTTGTTACTTCAATTCTTGAAGGTTCTCACATCCCTAGACTTTCCTGAGGATAAGAATTCCTTCAAACCATTTATGGAGAGCGGAGCCGCGCCTCAAAGATGGCACTTGTTGGTCTTTGCTTCGTGGCACAAAGGTGGTAATCATGCTTCGGGAAGTTACTGAGGATTGGGCTGAGCACGCAGGGAAGCTATGTGACCTAAGTCATGATTGGTGTGCTTACCACATGATGTGAGGAACTGTGTATGGATTGGTTTGTGTAATGTAAAAAGGTCTGGGTGACAAATAGTTAAAGAGAAGATTAGCCCAGGCGCAAGGCTAGAGCTAAGGGCTATCGCTTCAGGGCTATGTTGTAGCTGCTATCGCTAGCACTAGGCTGTAGTTGCTTTTGTTTTGCTGCAATAAATCTTACAACTGTTGTAACTGTTTTTTCTTTGTAACTACACTTGAAGTCTTAAGCAATAAACTTTTCAAAGAATCTTTACCGTATTGGGGTCTTGCTCGCGGGACGAGGGACCCCGATATTTGGTGCCATGACTCGGTGGCCAGACATTTGGTGCCGTGACTCCGGGACCCAGATACCATTAACTTTCTCTTTTGAGACTGTGGAAGGTTCATCTCAGGTGCTGCAGAGGGAGGTGGCATGGGGAGCTGGACAGGCTTTATTTTATTTTATTTTTTATTATTGTCCTGCCTCAACCATGTCCAAGAAATAAATGAATGAAATGGAAATCAGCTTGAGACAGATACTCAGTTTGAAAGCAAGTCTACCTTTCTTCTCCTTTTACCACAACGTACTGCTAAATCTAGGAATGTGTGGAGCTGCCAATACAGTAATAAATGCTCATGGCGGTTGAACATACTCAGTCCAGAATAAAGGCGCTATCTATTGCACCCTGTGCTATATCCCGTCACTAGAATCCAATCACAATATTTTTCTTCATGGCAACACCAGGGCTGATTTCAAACAGCCATCATTGTCTTCTAGCATTCTAGTTCCTACAGAACAGTAAAACTGAATTACACTAGATTGATTAATTTAGGATCTTTTTCCTCTTTTTCATCACTGTGTTATTGTGTTACATGTAACTGAATGAATACTGACTGAGAGTGAATGAAGTGGGTTAACCCCTGACATTGGAGCATCCAGCTCCGCTTCTTAGAGCACACCTTTTGGGTATGAAAATGAAGATCACATCAAAGGTAGGGTGAGGATGTGGAGAGTTAGGGGTGAGTCGAGGCCGGCATGAGCGCCACAGACTAACTCTGGAGGAAGCGCTGTGCAATGCCAAAGGTGGCTTTTCCATGATTTTGCTGAAGATAACATATTTTCAATATACGCTTTCTGAAAAGGCTTAATGCTCTGGTAAGTAAACAGTTCAAACTGGTCAGGACAAGGAAATCCTAAAGTTACCTGTAACATGAATATTGTACCTTCGTTGTGACTCCAAACTTCAAGTTCCTGCGGTTATGACCTGTAGCAGTAGAATACTATCAGAATGGCTCTCCGGGTGATGCTTTCTCTTGACAAAGCTCCATTGTATAAGGGTTTAGAAAACAACCATTCAAATTAAAATTTGCTACAGGACTCTAAAAATCCAAGCCCATTCTAGATCATGCCTACTTGCCTCAATAGTGAATAAAGTACTCGCCACTTAAATGTATTTATTTTTGCAGAAGATCTTATTTCATGAGAGTCACCGTAATTAGTTTTCATAAGCCCTTGCACCAAGTTAAGAGAAGGACATTCAGAAGAGCTACTGCCACATGCTTCTTAGAACTCCTTTTCTACAAACAAAGTCATTGATTCAGACTGGCAACTCTTCCTAAGGAGACTCTATCGTACGCAAAGTTATTTCTATATGTTCTAGAGGCTGGGGCAGAAAATAAAGATGAATCATATTTTATAATAAGCTACTTATTTATTTAAAAACATATTTATTTGAAAGACAGAAAGATGTTTCATCTGCCAGTCCATCCCTGAACGGCTACAACAATCAGGTTGAATCCACTAGATTGTTTCCAGACTCCCAATGTGGGCATAGGGATCCAAACACTTGGCCATCTTCCGCTGCTTACCAGGCACATTAGTAGGGAGCTGGGTTGAAAGTGGAACTGTTATGATATGAACCGGCCAACATATGGGATGTCTGACTCCAAGAGAGGCAGCTTAGTGCCTTATATCAAAACACTAGCTAGAATGAGTTATGTTAAAGGTTTATTCCTTGGGCAAAGACAGTAGCATTGTGAGGCTGTTCCATCTCTAGAGTCTCCTCTAATTTATCAAAGACAAAATTAAGGCATGGTTTCCCTGGCATAGATGTTAATTGATGTTCATTGCATTCTGGGGACTGGGAGTTATGGTTCCGGAGAATAGGCATAGCAAGTAGATATCTGGACAAAAGTGTATGGACTGGCTCCAATGCTCCTGTGTGTGTGTGTGCTGTATCACATGTTTATTTATATATTTCTTCATAATGTTCATGGAAAATTCACATTATAAAACACTATTTTTACAGAAATTTGTTTTGCACCAAAAAAACTCATTTGCTAAATTCATTTTTGCATGAAAATATTTTGAGTAAACCTAATATACTCACATGAATATTTATATGCATGCAAATATATATTTACATATGCATATATATTCATTCAGAGGATTTATAACAAGTGAAACAGTGCTGAAATAGGATCACATACATAATGTAAGGTAAAAGTTGAAAAAGGAGAGCTATGATACGATTTTTAATTCATGTGAGTATTCCAGGAGTTTAAAAAGAATAAGACTTGTAAAGGCAAAAAAAAAAAAAAAAAAAAAAAAACCAAGAACAAGGATATCCTATTAATGAATGTGTGTGAAAGTTGGCATTTGGAAGTGAGTGGCATCCGAAGTGTATGTTATAGCTGAGGGTGAAGTTATAGAGGATGGTGAAGTTCAACCAAGAACTTGTGAAATCCTCAATACACACATTTTCACTTTCCTCCACAGAAAATATAAGCAACAGCAATTTGTCCACAAAAAAACTAAACAGAAATAAAGAAAAAGTGTAAAAAGTAGACATTTATTACTTGCTCAAATTATTATAATTATAGAGATATTTGAATCCGTTATTGTGTGTAGAAATATCTCTGAATTTCAAGAAGGATCTTGCTAACATAAGAAAATGCACTGGGCTTTTCATTCAAGTGTCAAGTCAAGATTTTCCCCATAGAAATTCTCTGTGATGTCTATACATCATGAAAGCCAGATGGAAAAGCCTGACCCTGTTTTCTTGTCTTCGGTGTGGCTGTCGTTTCATCCCTTGCCAAGTCCAGGCCACCTGTGGCCCTCCCCTCGCAGCAGTGTGTTCAACAGGCCAGACATGATGTTCACAGGAAAGGCCTCCTGAAGCCAGACTAGAAAGCAAAGCACTCACGTGACAGGCCTCTGATAATGAGGGTGCGTTGGATGCATGGTCTCCTGCATGCTGCTCTGAGCAGACACACTGGCTTGTGCTTTTGTTGGCAGCCCTGAGAGAGGCTTTGCACACAAACAAGCTGCTTGAATTTCCACACAGGAAACCCTGCGCAGAACAGCCCATCCCCTGCAGACAGATCTTCTTTTTCGCTATTGTTTTCTTTCTGTGAAACTTCAGCCATTAACGCCTTAAGGGACTAACAACTGGGACATGTCCTTCTTCAAGGCTATCATGCTCAGTACTAGGGATCCACTTAAATTTCGTTCAAAGATCATTTATCATCAGCTAAGGTACATGGTATGCCCGGATGATTGCAAATGATCTGACCATAGAGCAATAAGCCGATATGCAACAAATGAGTAAGGAGCAATGTGGTGATAAGATGCATAACGGGCATCTTCTAGAATATTTTTAAAGATTCATTTTTATTATTTTTTCATTGGAAAGGCGGATATACAGAGAGGAGAGACAGAGAGGAAGATCTTCCGTCCGATGATTCACTCCCCAAGTGAGCGCAACGGGTCGATACTATGCCGATCCGAAGCCAGGAGCCTCTTCCGGGTCTCCCACGCTGGTGCAGGGTTCCCAAAGCTTTGGGCCGTCCTCGACTGCTTTCCCAGGCCACAGGCAGGGAGCTGGAAGGGAAGCGGGGCTGCCGGGATTAGAACCGGCGCCCATATGGGATCCCAGGCGTGCAAGGCGAGGACCTTTAACCACTTGCGCCACCGCGCCGGGCCCTAGAATATTTTTAATGATTTCCATTTTCTAGTTATTTTTTGTAGTCTGAATTATGTGGCTTAACTTCTAATACTGATCGAATGAATCATTTTACTATGGGCAAGATGACTGAGTCCTCAGTCATTCACACCAGCAAATCATCGCAAGGCTCACGGGCTGGAGACTCCAGCTTAGTCCATTCCAGTGTCCAATATTACCCTTGGGCGATGCGCATCAGCAAAGCATCTTCCCTACTTCTAAAGGTCAAATTCATGGTCTGGCCTGGTACACAACCTCAGCAGGCCAACAGAGGTTTAGGCTGCATAGTGGAATCACCCAAGGAGTTTTAAAAATCAATGTCTAGTTCCTAGGCGATGGATTACAAAGCACTACCAACTCTGAGAGCTAGCACTCCAAAGCAATGTCATCTCCATCGAACAAGAAACACTCCAAGGAGATGGAGTACGTGAATCTGCCATCAATGTGGAGAGTGTACTTAGAGCACAGCATACACCGTCTAGCCTGGTCTCATCGTGTAGCTCTCCCTAATCATTTGTCTATTTGATCAGAGAATGCTTACTGACTTTTCACTGTATGCTGCACTCCTTACTCAGCACAATTTGAGTATGTTTAACACAAAGATGGGAGACCCACATGGTCCAAAACTTGAAATGTTTTAAAACACTTACAAACTAGGGGTACTCAATAATCCATACTACAAATATTCCAAAATTCACAGTGAAATGTGAAGCGTCTCTTTGCCGAAGTACTTGATACAAAAGATGCTAGACTAGAATGTTTAATCAGGATGATTATGCTTATATTTGCATGGAATGAAGTCCTTCTATCATGGGATTTTTAAAAATCACAGTGCTTCAGGCTGTAATGTAAAAATGATAATTCACTGCCAGATTAAGAAGTTAATAAATGTACTTAAATCTAGTATGAATAAGAGATGAAAAATGTTAACCTAATTTTTAACCTAGCAGTTCTACTAGTAAGCTTCTCTGGAAACACTCATGCAGGGAATGTCACATCTTTGAAAGTGGCCTCAAACCCCACAGGTTTACTATACATTCGATCGTAGCCACACAGTGTGATGTCATTCAGTCATCACAATTTTAGCTCTGTTGTTATCTACAAGGTGAAATTTTTGTGCTAATATGGTCTGCAAGAATGTACAGCAAAAACTCCTTTTTCTTTTAGTTATTTGTAATCATAATTATGCTACTATACCATTGTGTTAACTATACCAATGTTCCAGTATAGTTACCTATTCTATTTTTTTTCTAAAGGTATGTGGGGGACAGATGCTGGCATGCCAACACAGGCCTGGGGACACACTGTGTGTGGGTGCTGGGTGGGCAGGCAGGGATCAGGCTGGAATGGCATGCTGCTAAAGGACAGGGCATATGGGGAAGTGGGTCTGGAGATGTGTGGTAGGAAGGATGGCTGAGGGAGAATGGGACAGCTGAGGAGTGACTTCTGGAGGCCTTCCACCAAACTGGCTACTTCACTTGCAGGGAAATGAGGGGGCTGGGACCAGGTAGTTTAGAGGAGGAAAATCAGAGGACCTTTTGGGCCAAACCAATCAATCCACAAATGTGGGAGACCTGAACTAGGATTGTTGGTATCAACCATGGCCCACCAGCACACACACAAGAGCCATGACTGAGGAGCCTGCCTGCCAGGGCGTGACCAAAGTACCTGTCAGTGAGTGTTGGGGCAGAGGGTGGACCATGTTAGGCTGGACCATGACACTAACCAGCTCATGAGAGAACTGAATCTGGGAGTAGATTGTGGACTCACTCTCGTGGGACTTCCATGCCAACTAGTTTGCTCTAGGGTTAGGGAGGTGATGGGATGAGCTAGGCATGACCGTTGAACTCACCAACACTCATTGGTACTGGGGTTAGGAACAAGCCAGACTGGTCCAGGTTGTGGAATTGGATGTGGAGCAGGCCATTGTACAACATCCACCACTCACAAAGGCCAACACTGGAGAGCAGACTATGCCAGGTAAGGACCTCACACCCACAGGCACATATGGGATCTTGATCTTGGAATGGGCCCAGTTGGGGAAGGGAGAACTTGAAGAATACTGCTCATGGACTATCACTTTGCTAGTGAGCATGTGAGTAAGGCAAGGTGTTGGTCAATCTGGGTGAGGCTGCTTCACTGTTTGGCAGGTGTATGGTTTGGCTTTGCAAAGAGGGGGTGATAAACTCAGCAAGGCCAGACAAAACCATAGCACATTAGCATGTGCGACAGCCAGGATGGCATGTGGGATATGCTGTGCTAGGCCAGACCATCAGACCTATAGGTCTGATGAAAGCCAGAGATAAGGACAAGCTGGGTCAGGCTAGGCTTCAGCACCTACCAGTGAGAGTTGGAACTGCAGGTGGGCCAGGCCAGGACAGGTTAGGCTGTGACATGTGATAGTAAAGGCCAAGATGGGTGAGGGGTTATGCTGGGTTGTTCTGGGGGACCACTGGTGTGTACAAGATCTGTGGCTGGGAGCAGGCCTGGTCAGGGAGCTAAGGCGCCGCACCAGAAGGGCTGTGGTTCCCACTAGTGAGCATAAAAGCTGGAATAGAGGTGGTAAACTGGGCTGGACATGGCTGCGGCATCCCTCACCATGGATGTGGACTGGGTGTGGGTGTGCCACACTGGGCTAGGCTCCAGGACATGCTGGTGCTCACAAGAACCAATGTAGGTAAAGGGCAGGCTAGGCTAGGTCTGTGTACCTGCTGAACCACATGACAGCTGGGTCTAAGGGTGAACCAGGCAGGGTTGGGCTATAGCACCCAGTAGTTAGAGCTGGAATGGGTATGGGCCAGGAGGGCAAGCCCACTGTTCCTGATAGGACAGGAAGTGAGCCAAGTTAGGCTGGGACTGCAACTTACCATTGAGCATGAGATCTGTACTGGGAGATGACCAGAAAGATAAGCTTGGGGAACTCCTCTATCAGAATGCAGTCACTGTAAGTGAGTGCAAGAACCAAGGCTGGGAGCAGTCTTGACCAAGCCAAATTACAATACCAGCTGGCTTATGTGAGGGTCAGGTCTAGGGGTGGACCAGGCTTGGCCAGTTCATAACATACACAGGCAGATGTGAGAACCGTGATGGAGTGCAAGACAGGTCAGGTTGGGCCACAACACCAGCCAGCTCCTATTAGGGCCATAACAGAAGATTGTCAGGTCTGAAGTGGGGCAATAGCACCTGCCAGCATTAGCTGGAGCTGGGGGGGCAGGCCAGGCCAAGCCATGCTGCACATCTGCTGGTGGATGCTGATGTGAAGTGAACCGTACCAGTCTGGACCTCAGCTCCCACTAGAAAGTGTAAGTTTCAGGATGGAGAGTTCCCCTGTTGGGGGACCACTGCAGTTGGTGACCATGAGAGCTGGGACTGGAGGGAGACAGGCTGGGCAGGGCCACAATGCTGGTTGGCCTGCAGGTGAGCTGGCAAGGGCAGAGCCAGGATGGGCTAAGTGATCATATCCACTGATGTATGCATGAGCCAGAGTAAGTGCAGGCAGATTGGGCTTTGCGGCAGCATCAGCTGGAAGGTGCTTTGACAAGTCCTCAGGAACTCTCTCTCCATTTTCACTCTCACCCTTGTTTCCACTCCCCCTTGAACATGCAGAATCACCTGAAAACTACAATATCCAGGGCTTGGAGTGGCCTCAGGAGGGAAAATGAGAGCACCTTTCTGATGGGCTGCAACTCCCACTTGTGAGCATGAAAACCAGGTCTGTAGGTTGGCTTAGGCAGGCAATGGCACCCACCAGAGTAGCATAGCTGGCTAGTGGGGTTGATTGGTTTGAGGAAGGCTCCAGTGCCCATTGATGTGTACAAGAGCTGAAGGGGATGTGGGACAGACTGCACAGGTCTGATGCACAGGAACCAGGCCAGTGGGTGGGCCTAGTGTGGGTTGTTGGGGGTCACTCTGACTAAGCTGCAGTTCCTGCTGGAGTGTGTGAAGGTCAAATATAAGATGGGCAGTGTTAGGCTGGGCCGCAGTATCCTGTGGTTTGCATATGAGATGGGACTGGGGACAGAGCTAACCAGTAATTGCAGCCACCTGTATGTGTTGGCAGATGTGGGTGATGGACTAAGCTGGATGTCAAGCTAGCTGGTACACATGAGAGTAAGCTTTGGGTCTCCTCTGGCTTTGGGGACTCCCACAGCTGAGTCACTGGGCTCCAACCCTGGAAACTCCAACCATGGGAAAATCACATGATCTGTGGTGTGACCGTGGAGTGCATGTATCAGAACTGGGTCTCCACAATTACTGAGACCTATGCAGAGGATGACATGCCTAGATGTTCAGGAGAGCCATGACAAGCATTTCATTGAGGTCTCCAGAGGACATCTGGTACCATGGAAGTTAGAACAAATCAGCTCTCCTAGCCAAGCATTGACAGTGAGCATCTGGGCAAATCAAGATTCTAAGGTGGACTGTGTCAGCCGATGGACCTTGGCAGAATCTCCTCAACCTTGAGGCAATGAAATCAACAGCATCTCAAAGCTATCAAAATCCCTTGAGCAGTTTCCTTGGAACACAGGGAGCTTGGGATGACTTCTGCTGGCCTTCCCCCATTACTGTTGTGTTGGGCTACTGGGAGCACCCTCCGGCCCCCACAATCTTCTTTGTTCACTTTTCCAGATACAGAAAGAAAAAAGGACCATTGGAGGCAACTGTCTATTCCAAGTCCGCATTCCTGGACCCTCCCCACCCTAATCAGTGGTTCACATAGCATGCATCCCTCTCAATTATGTGAGCAACATCAAAAATAACCTGAAAGCATTATTTTAATAAGATTTATAGTTGTAACTATTATTCAGCTTATACAATTGAAAACGACTTCAGGGGCCTGTGTGGTAGCCTAGTGGCTAAAGTCCTCTCCTTGCACTTGTCAGGATTCCATATGGGCAATGGTTCTAATCCCGGCAGCCCCTCTTCCCATCCAGATCCCTGCTTGTGACCTGGAAAGGCAGTCAAGGATGGCCGAAAGCCTATGGACCCTGTGCCCGCGTGGGAGACCTGCAGAAGGCTCCAGGCTCCTGGCTTCAGATTTGCTCAACTCCAGCTGTTGTGGCCGCTTGGGGAGTGAACCAACAGGCAGAAGATCTTCCTCTCTGTTTTTCCTCCTCTCTGTATATCTTGATGTTCCAATACAAAAAGATAAACATTTTTTAAAGATGACTTCAAAAACTGAGAGTTGTGGTAAACAGAATCATGGTTTTCAAAGATGTTCATATCCTAATTTCTAGGATGATGAATATGTTGCTCTGTCAGGTAGGAATTAAGATTGTCCTTGAAATTAAGATCACTGGGACTAGGGAGAAGCAAGGAGACAGGATCTCCTATGGAGTCCAGCTGACACCTGTGTTAGCTCACTGAGAACCATTTTGATCTTCTGACCTTCAAAACAAAGAGAAATAAATTTATATTTTATGTGAAATTTGGGCATTTGGTATACCAACAATAGAAAAATCAGTGCAAACAGCTATGAGCCTATAATGTGAAAAATGTCCATTGTAGTATGCAAATTCTGACACACAAGGAAGAACCTCCCTCCTCCACCCTCACCCTCCTCCACTCTCCCTCCTCCACGCTCACCCTCCTCTCCACTCTCCCTCCTCCACCCTCGCCCTCCTCCACTCTCCCTCCTCCCCCCTCCCCTCCTCTCCCCTCCCCTCCTCCCCCCTCCCCCTCCTCTCCCCTCCCCTCCTCCCCCCTCCCCTCCTCTCCCTCTCCCCCTCCCCCTCCCCTCCTCCCCCCTCCCTCCTCCCCCTCCCCTCCCTCCCCTCTCCCTCCTCCCCCTCCCCTCCTCCTCCCCTCCCCTCCTCCCCCTCCCCTCCCTCCTCCCCTCTCCCTCCCTCCACCCTCCCCTCCCCCTCTCCCTCCTCCCCCTCCCCTCCTCCCTCCCCTCCTCCCCCTCCCCTCCTCTCCCTCTCCCTCCTCCCCCCTCCCCCTCCTCCCCTCTCCCTCCTCCCCCCTCCCCCCCTCCCTCTCCCTCCTCCCCCTCCCCTCCCTCCCCTCTCCCTCCTCCCCCTCACCCTCCTCTCCCTCTCCCTCCTCCCCCTCCCCTCCTTCACTCTCCCTCCTCCACCCTCACCCTCCTCCTCTCTCCCTCCTCCACCCTCACCCTCCTCCACTCTCCCTCCTCCACCCTCGCCCTCCTCCACTCTCCCTCCTCCACCCTCACCCTCCTCCCCACTCTCCCTCCTCCACCCTCACCCTCCTCTCCACTCTCCCTCCTCCACTCTCACCCTCCTCTCCACTCTCCCTCCTCCATGCTCACCCTCCTCTCCACTCTCCCTCCTACACTCTCACCCTCCTCTCCACTCTCCCTCTTCCACCCTCACCCTCCTTTCCACTCTCCCTCCTCCATCCTCACCCTCACCCTCTTCTCCACTCTCCCTCCTCCACCCTCACCCTCGCCTTCCTCCACTCTCCCTCCTCACCCTCACCCTCCTCCACTCTCCCTCCTCCACCCTCACCCTCCTCTCCACTCTCCCTCCTCTACCCTCATCCTCCTCCACTCTCCCTCCTCTCCACTCTCCCTCCTCTACCCTCACCCTCCTCCACTCTCCCTCCTCTCCACTCTCCCTCCTCCACCCTCACCCTCACCCTCCTTTCCACTCTCACTCCTCCACCCTCACCCTCCTTTCCACTCTCCCTCCTCCACCCTCACCCTCCTCTCCACTCTCCCTCCTCCACCCTCACCCTCCTCTCCACTCTCCCTCCTCCACCCTCACCCTCCTCTCCACTCTCCCTCCTCCACCCTCGCCCTCCTCCACTCTCCCTCCTCACCCTCACCCTCTTCTCCACTCTCCCTCCTCCATCCTCACCCTCCTCCACCCTCGCCCTCCTCCACCCTCACCCTCACCCTCCTTTCCACTCTCCCTCCTCCATGATCACCCTGCTCTCCACTCTCCCTCCTCCACCCTCACCCTGCTCTCCACTCTCCCTCCTCCACCATCACCCTCCTCTCCTTTCCACTCTCCCTCCTCCACCCTCACCCTCCTCTCCACTCTCCCTCCTCCACCCTCACCCTCGCCCTCCTCCACTCTCCCTCCTCCACCCTCGCCCTCCTCCACTCTCCCTCCTCACCCTCACCCTCCTCCACTCTCCCTCCTCCACCCTCACCCTCCTCTCTACTCTCCTTCCTCCACCCTCACCCTCCTCCACTCTCCCTCCTCCACCCTCACCCTCCTCCACTCTTCCTCCTCTACCCTCACCCTCCTCTCCACTCTCCCTCCTCCACCCTCACCCTCGCCCTCCTCCACTCTCCCTCCTCCACCCTCACCCTCCTCCACTCTCCCTCCTCCACCCTCACCCTCCTCTCCACTCTCCCTCCTCCACCCTCACCCTCGCCCTCCTCCACTCTCCCTCCTCACCCTCACCCTCCTCCACTCTCCCTCCTCCACCCTCACCCTCCTTTCCACTCTCCCTCCTCCATCCTCACCCTCCTTTCCACTCTCCCTCCTCACCCTCACCCTCCTCTCCACTCTTCCTCCTCCACCCTCGCCCTCCTCCACTCTCCCTCCTCACCCTCACCCTCCTCTCCACTCTCCCTCCTCCATCCTCACCCTCCTCCACCCTCGCCCTCCTCCACCCTCACCCTCCTTTCCACTCTCCCTCCTCCATGATCACCCTGCTCTCCACTCTCCCTCCTCCACCCTCTCCCTCCTCTCCACTCTCCCTCCTCCACCCTCACCCTGCTCTCCACTCTCCCTCCTCCACCATCACCCTCCTCTCCTTTCCACTCTCCCTCCTCCACCCTCAGCCTCCTCTCCACTCGCCCTCCTCCACTCTCCCTCCTCCACCCTCGCCCTCCTCCACTCTCCCTCCTCACCCTCACCCTCCTCCACTCTCCCTCCTCCACCCTCACCCTCCTCTCCACTCTCCCTTCTCTACCCTCACCCTCCTCCACTCTCCCTCCTCCACCCTCACCCTCCTCCACTCTCCCTCCTCCACGCTCACCCTCCTCTCCACTCTCCCTCCTCCACCCTCACCCTCGCCCTCCTCCACTCTCCCTCCTCACCCTCACCCTCCTCCACTCTCCCTCCTCCTCCCTCACCCTCCTCTCCACTCTCCCTCCTCCACCCTCACCCTCCTCCACTCTCCCTCCTCCACCCTCATCCTCCTCTCCACCCTCACTCTCTCTGTTTTTCCTCAGGTTTCTTATTTGTCACCCTCTTCCTTATTCTTTTTCTCCCCCAACTCCACCTCCATTCCCACCCTTCCTTCTCATTCTCCACCAACCTCTGTTCTCACTCTTAATCTCCTCGCTCACCTTCCTCACTCTTTTCTGTACTCCTCCCCCCACTCACCCCCTTGGTGAGTGAAAGCTCTCGTGTGCTCCCCAAAATTGGGCCTCAAATATACTTAGGCTGTGATTTTCAGATAAAGTTGAGATTTGTGAAATAATGAGAAACACTGAGAAGGGTATATTGTAAGGCAAGAGATTTAGTTTAAAAATTTTTTAACTCTGAAAATTAAAAAGTAATGTCACTAAAGAAAATTAGATATTAATACAAAAGTGAGAGCTCACCAATATAGGCAGAAGAAGTCACTTTCAGTGCAACTTAAGGGCAGAAAAATATGCCCCTGCTGATGCGAGAAACTAGTTCAAGAAAAGTGGCAGTTTGAGCACATTACGGAAATGCCAACCGTTCATCAGCCACCACGGTGGGTACTGGGGTGCCCCCTGCATGGGAGATCTGGAAGGGAAGAAGTGGCCTCTAGAATCACAAAACACAGTGGGTGTCAGTCACTGGAGTTTCATCTCGTGGCTGTTTCTGTGAGGCTGCGAGCAGACAAATCCTGGCAAGTTAATAAAAACAAGGCTGATATACGAGAGATGCTCGTTGCCCTCTTTATTATCAAATTCATCAAGTTCCATTCATTTGAGTTTGTGACATATGATGTTGTTTGTCTCTCTGCCTGTTTGAAGAAGAAGCAGGGGAGGCGGGAAGAATGGGTGAGGAGCTGGGACTCCGGAGAAGGTGATGGAGGGAAGTGGGGGAGACTGCAGCAGATGAGGCTGGTGACCAACGGAGTGATGGCCACTCTCTCTGCCTACCAGCTTGAGGTGGTGCATGCTTCCCAATAGGTCAAAGGCCCTATTTTGTCACAGGCATTATCCTATTATATGCCAAGAACTGAATTATTTATCAATCGTTCCCAAGTGTGTATAAAATGAATATAGATTCTGAAGGAAAAAAAAAAACGCAAGTTCTAAGTGAAGTCTAAATTCCTTAAAAAAAAAAGGTGTTTCATAGGTGAATGATCTGGTGTGGTAGAAGCTCTGGGAGACAGTACAACAGCCTTTTGGCCACTGAGCAGTTTTCTGATGGCCTAAGTCTATGCGACAGGTGGGTGGCCTGCCTGATTCACACCGTGTCCTGTTAAGTAGATACAAGACCTCTATGAGCCTCAGTATTCCAGTCTATGGAACAATGCCAATGCTGATGGTTACAATAAGATGCTGTAAGCTAACACCAGAAAGGCGCTTTTCATGTCCATGCACTTCACTGACTTCAACTGACCTTAACACTTCCTGCTGCAAGGAACTGAGTGCCTTCAAGTGACATGGCCAGACCCTGCATATGCCTCCAGTGGGTGGAACAGCCACATTTGCACACTGAGGTGGCTCCAAGGTCCAGGCAATTAAGCATTACTCCATGTTGATGTCTGTTCCTGCTGGGTGTTCACACAGATTAAATTAGCCAACATTTACAGATGCAAATCTTCTTTCACCTTTTTCTCTACCTCTTTTCTCTTCCCCAAATTGTTTAGTAACTCATTTATTCATTTATTTGCTTTGCTATAGGCAAGGACTAAGAAAGAAAAGTAAAGACTGAATTTCCCTTCACAGGTTTACTCCCCACACACACACAAAGGCGCTAGCAGAAGCAAGCAGGTGGGAAACTAATCCAGTTCTCTGACGTGAACAACAGAAATCCAGGAACTTGAACAAGCACAACTGTTTCCATGGGTCTCTAGGAACAACGGGCTTAAATCCAGGCACTCTAATCCGGAATACAGATATCCCAAGAAGCATAATAATTGTTGTGCCAAAAGTCCTTCCATCCATACTGGAAGGCAATAGAATGCAAGTGTTCAGAGTTCAAGGTTCAAATGTTTGGAATCCTGAAGATTCTGGGGCCTGATTTTTAGCTGGCCTAGACAGGACTGCTGCCACTATTTGGAGACAGACCAGAAGCAGGAAGAGCTCTCTCACTGTTTGTTGCTATGCCTTTCAAATAAATGAATACATAAACAAATCTTTACAATTTAAGTTATTTTTAAGAAAAGAAAGGAAGAAATTGGTGCGGTGGACAAGTTGCTAAAGTTCTCACCTTGAATGCCCCAAGATCCCATATGGGCTCTGGTTCTAATCCCGGCAGCTCCACTTCTCATCCATCTCCCTGCTTGTGATCTGGGAAAGTAGTTGAGGACGGCCCAAAGCCTTGGGACCCTGCGCACATGTGGGAGACCTGAAGGAAGCTCCAGGCTCCTGGTTCAGCTCCGGCCGTTGTGGTCACCTGGGGAGTGAATCATTGGACAGAAGATCTCCCTCTGTCTTTCCTCCTCTCTGTAAGTCCGACTTTGCAATAAAAAGTAAAATAAATCTTAAGAGAAAAAGAAAAGACAAGAAAGGAGATGAAAGTAAAGAGAGAACTGAAAGAAGTCCCTGGGCCACACTGAGATTGCTTAAATTGGAAATAGAGTAAAGTTTAAGTGTAGACTTCAACAAATCATGGACAGGGGTAGACAGCAATCAATGAAGACAGGTGAATTTTGAAAACTGATGTTGAAGACTAAGGCCAACCCCCAGAAGTTTCTTCAGACATCATGGGGGGAGGGGGGAACTCCTAAAATTCATAAGAAACTTCCGAGGGAGGATGAACCGCATAACATTTTGGATGACTGCAGTTTGAGCAGATTCTTTGGAACAGCCAAGCTGAAAATAATTCTGGATGACTTCCAACTAAGCAAAATCATTAGAAGCAAAATGTCATTTGCAGAAATGGAATTGCTGACTTCCTAGGCTTACCTGGATGTAGTGGGTTCATATCTGATGATGTCAGTCTTCAGTGAATTCATTCTGAGAATTATGAGGTAGCTGAATGGTGCCTGTCAGGACTAGAGTGAAACATGAGCTTATGGACAATGTGTATCATCCAGGGTGTTGTGTTCAAACAGGATAGCTGAAGTTTTACACAAAGCCTTTACTACTATGTAGCAATGACAGAATATTGTTACTTACAAGATAACTGTGGAACCCTTTCTAATAACATAGACTTTTCAAAGCATCACACAGTTCAATGCTGTTTATGTCCAGTAAGAGCTTCAACTTCATTTGACTCCAAAGAGAACTTTGAGAAAGACATATGGCACCAGTATTGTGGCATATTGGGTTAAGCTGCTGTTTGCAATGTCAGCATTCAATATAGATGCTGGGCAGAGGTATAACTTCTGCATCCCCCTGCAGCTTCCTGCTAATGTGCCTGGGAAAGCAGTGGAGGATACCCAAGTGCTTGGGCCTCTGGCACTCACGTGGAAAACCCAGAAGTTCTGGCTTTGGCCATTTAGGGAGTCAATCAGTGCATGGGAGAATTCTTTCTTCCTTTCTCTCTTCTTTCACTCGGTAACTCTGTCTTTCAAATAAATCAGCAATAAATCTTAAAAAAAATGAAAAAAGGGTATAATATATTAACTCTGTCATTCTCTTGTTTGATATTCACAGTTGCCAAGAGGAAATAAAGTTAGTCTGCCCGTAGGAGAGTTGTGCTATCTTGTGAAGAAAAATCTTACAAAATTGCAAAAACCCTTTCATACATAGAAAATACCTTAATATTTTGTACTTTACTGATATGAAAGGAATGAGGAAATTTCTTTAGCCAATTTGAGAAATGTGTGTGTGTGTGTGTGAGAGAGAGCGAGAGAGAGATTTATTAATACAGAGATTCTCTTCGTAGAATGTTTTCTTCCTCTATTGTATCTTATGGTCTTATTATTTATTTATTATTATTATTTTTTTACTGTAGAACATTTCAAATGGCACAGCCAAGTATAGAGAATCCACAGATCTGACTGTATCATTTTTGTTGTTCTTGAATCTCGTAAGCCCCTAAGTAGACCCAAGGTGTAATTGTTTAGCAGATGCACAGTTTGCAAAAATGGTATACGCTTCTGGGTTCTCTTTGAATTCTGTTGATTGTCTTCTTTTCTTTGTTTTTTTTAAGACTTATTTTATTTTATTTACTTATTTATTTTTTTTTTTATTGGACAGTCAGCTATACAGAGAGGAGGAAAGACAGAGAGGATGATCCTCCATTCAATGATGCACTACCTAAGTCTGATGCAATGGCCAGAGCTGAGCAGATCCAAAGCCAGGGACCTGGAGATTCCTCAAGGTCTCCCATGCAGATGGAAGGTCCCAAAGCCCTGGGCTGTCCTCCACTGCTTTCCCAGGTTACAAGCAGGGAGCTGGATGGGCAACGGGGCCAACGAGACACAAGCTGGCACCCATATGGGATCCCAGTGCACATAAAGAGAGAACCCCAGCCATTAGGCTACCGCGTCGGACCCTGCCCTATTAAGTCCTTTACAACATTATGACTTATTATACAAAATGTAGCTTGTTTTTGTGTGTTGATATTGTATCCTGTAACTCTGTTGGATTTTACTTACAAGGTGTAATTGTCTCTTGAAAGAGTTTTTTTTTTTCGTTTTGTTTTTGTTTTCTATTTGGTCTCCTCTTATGTGGAAACTTATCATCTAGTGGTCTTCTAATTTGTAAGTGAATTATCCCCTTCTCTTTCCTAATGGCTCTGGCTAAAACTTGTAGAATGATGCTGAGTGATGCTGGTGAGAGTGGACTTTTTCTCTGGCTCCAGGTCTCCGTGGAAATGCTTCCAGATTTCAGCTGCTCCTTGAGATGTTGAACATGGGCTTGTTGAACTTGTCGAATCTTTTATTTCTGGTGCTTCTGTGTGATTCATTTTAGGTATTTCTGTCTCTTTCCTGAATTTTTCACTCGTATCGTGTACTGATTTTCTATTTATTTAAGTATTTATCTGCATTTTCATGCTTTACCAAAGCACATTTCCATCATTCTTCTGCATTCCTTCACTCGTCCATGCTTGTTTCCTATGGGGCGTCATACTCCTTGGTCAGACTTTCTGTGTTTTTGCACTGAGTCTTTGTGCATCTGGGCCATAAATGGTCTCTGTTGCCATTAGAGGTTGTCTTTTTTGAAAGCTTTCTTGAAGAAGCACTTCGTTTGGCTTTAGCTTTGGCTGGACTCCACACCACAGTCGCTGAAGGCAGCTATGGTGCTCCTGTGGCCCAGCGTGGTTGGGAGGATCCTTGTCATCTCCCAGTGGAGAACCAGGTCATGTCAACAGCTTCTCCATTGCTGAGAACAGCCCTTGCTAGTGCAGTGAGTAGGTCTGGCTCAGCCTGGCACTCTACACTTAAGTCAGGAGGGGAGTTTCAGATCAGCACTAGCTTCACCAGTAGGCTGGCCTCATGCACTCCCACCGCTCTGGAACCTCAGACTCAGCAAAGCTCCAGGATCAGCTCAGCTCCATTTGTTGGGGCACATGGGAAGGGAATCTTCCTCCCTCTCTCTCCTCCTCTCTGTGTATCTGATTTTCCAATTTAAAAAATCATGTTAATTAACAAATTAATGGGAAAGAAAATCAAGAGAGTGGGAAAATACATACACACATACACACACAGAGGGAGAGAAGAGAGATCTTTCTTCCTTTGGTTCAACTCTCAGAAGGTACAGCAGCCAAGGTAAGGCCATCCTGAAACTAGGAGCCACAAGTTCTATTTTGGTCTCCCATATGGAGATCCACAGCCCCAAGCACTTGAGCCATTATCTCCTGCCTTGCCCAGAACATGAGCAAGGAACACAGCAGCATCAGGGTCTCCAGGACTCAGAATAGCACTCAGATACCAAACGCTCTCTATGCCCGAACACCATTCCTGAGAGAGCTTTCATGATCAAGAAACTTCTTTTTTAAAGAAAATTCCTTTCTTATTGTTTGACATCAACATGGATTTTGATTATCATGTTTTCAATGAATGTTACATCCATAGTTTTATTATAATAAGATGTGATTGGATTGTAGTGGATTATGCAGTTAGAAACTTTCTAGCCTCTTTTTAGATACTTTGCAATCTCTTTTTACAGTTTTCTAATACACTCACCAAAAAAAATAGGCAAGATAGTAAACAATCCAAGCAATTCCTTGAAATAAAGAGTTCCATAAACATGATACTTATTAAAGGTTTTTAAAATTTTTATTGAAAATGCCATTTTACAGAGCAGAGAGATAGCTCTTTCATCCACTGGTTCACTCTCAAGATGGCTGAACAGTCAAAGCCGAGATATCTGAAGCTGGGAGACAGGAATTTCTTCAGGATTTCCCATGAGGGTGCAGAGTCCTAAGGCACTGGGCCATCCCACTGCTTTCCCAGGTTCTAAGCAGAGAGTTGGATGGGAAGTAGAGCAGCTGTGATACAAACTGGTGTGTTCCTATGGGATGCTGATCCTACTTGGTGGAGGACTGAACCGTGGCACTGGCCCCAACACCACACTGTTTGGACAACACTAGTAGCGGTACTGGTAGGCTCGCACCTTAGAGTGAACAACTCTGTTGCCTAAGAAATGTACAACCCTCTAAAGCCCTTTCACAGACCCTATATTTTTGCTTGTGGTGCCATCATCCAAGGTAGTTCAAGAACATGTTCAAACAACATTTCCATCCTATGACACTCTAAACTCTAGCCTCTGCGTTGGTGTGGCTCGGAGTGAAGGGGAACGATATTAAAATTGATAGATGGGACCTAGAAAGATCACAGACTTAGCATCCTCTGTCAATAATGTCTTCTGGCAGGGAAAAGACCAGGGTGATTATGCAAAGTACAAAATGGAGCTTGGGATGGCATGAATCTCTGCCCCTTCAACCCAACAAAACCTCAGTGGACTTTGATAACAGACATTGCAGACCTACATGTATGTCATATTAATCTAACTGTAGGTTTTGTAGCCCCTTTTGGTGTACTTCAATATATAATCAAGAAACACAAATATCACAACAGGTGATATTTACTGAAATCAGTGTGCTTAACTGGAAAGCTTCTGGAAAGGTAAATGGATAGAAAGATTAATTATGATATCTCTGAACTGGCACAGGTACAGAGTGGGTAAAGCTTCCACCTGCAACATCGGCATCCCATGTCAGTACCAGCTCTGGTCCTAGATGTTCCACTTCTAATCCAGCTCCTTTTCAATATTACCTGGAAAAGCAGATCATGGTCTAGTACCTGGAACCCCACCATGTGTGTGGGGGCCCTAAATGGAGTATCAGGCTATTGGTTTCTGTCTGGTCTTTGAATGACCATGGTGGCCAGCTGGGGATTGCACCAGCGGATGGGGGATTTCTCTTACTGTTTCTTCATCTTCTTCTCTCTGTAACTCTGCCTTTCAAATAAATAAATACATCTTAAAATACATATTGCAAAAAATATATGAAGCAGATGGTGACAAGAAAACATATTCTGTCACTAGACTTGATTCTACTTATGGAATTTAATCAGCGACTGGTGACTAATGGCGCTGTTGCTAACCAGTCTTCGTTATGGTCACAAGTTGCTAAGAGGTAATTTGAAGAGCAACTGTGTACTCAGACGGAAGGTTTTAAACTCACTTTGAAATGGATTAGTTGTGAGATTCGATGCAAAATCATAATCTTTCAAAAAGTTGCAGCTTGCTGACGTAACTGAGTTTCCAAAAATACAACAAACATTTGCAACTGATGATGTTTTGCTCTATTTCTGAGTCTTTCCATGAAGACAGTCTTGTTTACTCAACTCTTTGTCAGCAACCGGTTCTGGAAGAAAGCCACTAATCCATTGCTTACCAGCTCTGATGTTTAAAAACATGCAGGGTCTGGCTCAATAGCCTAGCGGCTAAAGTACCTTACCTTGCATCCACCAGGATTCAATATGGGTGCCAGTATGTGTCCCAGCTGCTCTGTTTCCCATCCAGCTTTCTGCTTGTGACCTGGAAAACCAGTAGAGGACAGCCCATACCTCACATGGGAGACCCAGAAGAAGCTCCAGGTTCTTGACTTCAGATCAGTATAGCACCAGCCATTGTGACCCCTTAGGGAGTGAATCAGCAGAAAGAGCATCATTCGCCCTGATTCTACTTCTTTCTGTAGATTTGCCTTTCTAATAAAAGTAAATCAATCTTAAAAAAAAAAAATCACACATGGGCCTGGCAGCATGGCCTAGCTGCTAAAGTCTTCACCTTGAACGCACCAGGATCCCATATGGGCGCTGGTTCTAATCCCGGCAGCTTCACTTCCCATCCAGCTCCCTGCTTGTGGCCTGGGAGAGCAGTTGAGGACGGCCCAAGGCTTTGGGACCCTGCACCCGTGTGAAGTTACCCGGAAGATACCCGGAAGAAGTTCCTGGATCCTGGCTTCGGATCAGCACAGCATCGGCCGTTGCGCTCACTTGGGGAGTGAACCATCGGACGGAAGATCTTCCTCTCTGTCTCTCCTCCTCTCTGTATATCTGACTTTCCAATAACTAACTAAATAAATAAAATCACACACATATGAAACCACCACCATGTCCTTGAATTCAAATGCTGTTGTTCAACTTCTCTTTCATGAAGATTTCCTTCTAGCTGCTATCTATCTGGTTGATATCTCATTCTGCAACATAATGAAAGCCAGCTGGTGCTCATGGAAATTCTCAAAGAAAGGATGAAATGGCACCATACCGCCTGCATGTCAGGGTTCTTTGAAGGTGCAGTCAGCAACCACAATCAAAATAAGGCTAAATGTGTTTTGTTTTACAAATTTTCATTTATTTATGATTTGAGTGATGGAGACAGATCTAGACATATAGGCATTCGCTCCCCAAATGCTTGCAACAACCCAAGTCAGGAGCTGCAGGTGTAATCCAGACCTCTTTGGTGGATTGTGGGATTAATGTAGCCAGCACCCACTGCCTCTCGGGTTGGGTGTTGTCAGGAAGCTGGACCCGGAAGAAGTGCAGAGGCTTCAATTACCTTTAACTTTTGAATTAGCTTTCTTGAGTATCAGACAACAGCTTCACTGCCGCACCAAATACCCATCTCAAATCACGTGTTGTTTTTACATCTTGTATCTGAGTGTCACATTGAAAAGATTTATTTATTTGGAATGCAGAGTTGCAGGAGTGGTGGCAGAGAGAGAAGGTGATCTTTTATTGGATGTTTTACTCCCTTTTCCCAGAATGGTGACAACAGTCAGACTCTGGCCAGCTCCAAGGCAGGTTCAAGGAACTCCAGCCCACTTTCCTGCAGGAGCAGTGGTCTAAGTGTTTGTGCCATCTCGTTGGTTTACAGGCACATTAGGGTGGGATTTGATGAGGAGTGCAATAGCTAAGATTTAAACCTTTCCTCCGATATGGGATGCCAGCATTGCAAGCAAAGTCTTTCCTAGCAGGGATCTTTCCTAGCCACGCATCCCCTCCAAACATCCCACTGATTGCAGCTATTCCCTTTGCTTCATTTTCATGATTACACCAGGAATTCCACCATTGTATTTGAAAACAAAAGAGGTAGTGACCGACTCTTACTAGGCCTTCTCTGAATAAACTGCAAGCCAACGTCACCCCAGTTGTTTCCTAGACTTGGGGAGGAGGGTCTTATCATGGTGCAAAAGGAAGTACCGAGGTACACAATCCTTAAAAACGTTCCTCAGCTGTCCTTGCATTTACAAGGTATTGTTTTCGATAAGAACACACATTTGGGGTAGTTACACAAGTACCAAAAGGCTAAATAAACTCATTTGGAGGAGACACTAGCAGTCTTCATTTCTTAAAAGTAATAAATTGATTTTACTTTTGATGATGAGGGGAATGCGTGCCCGTGTGAACCACTGAATAGGGTGGGGAGGGTCAAGGAACAGGGAAAGTGAAATAGACAGCTGCTTTCAATCTCCTTTCTCCTTCCTGCGTCTGGGGTAAGTGGGGAGTGATGGGGTGAGGGTTGCTTCCAGAAGCCATCAGCACCCAGGAATGGGAGATGGCGGCTGTTTGATATCATCACATCCTGATGTGGATCACATTCTGAGGGCACTGCCTTAAGTGGTTTTGACAGTTCCAAGATGTTGCTGATTTCGTTGCTCCAAAGTTGAGGAAAACCTGCCAAGGTCCGTCGGCTGTCATAGTCCAATTTAAAATCTGGATTTGTCCAGATATTTGCTGTCAGAGCTTGACCATGAGAGATAATTTCTTCTGTGCTCCATGGTATTAGATGCCCTCTGCAGATCTCGATGAAATGCTTGTCATGACCCTCATGTGCATCTGGGCATGCCATCTACCACTGCACAGGCCTCAGCAAGCGTGGAGACCCAATCTGACACATGCACTCCATGGTCACACCACAGACCCTGTGATTTCCTCCATGATTGGAGTTCTAAGTCCGGTGATACAGTTGGGGGATCTCCAAAGAAACCTTACTAGAGGTGATCCCAACCTGACTCCTGTGTGTGCTAGATAGTATGGAGTCCAGCTCAGTCCATCTCCCACATCAGCATACACACACAGGTGGTTGCAGTCACCCGGACAGTTCTGTCTCCAGCCCCATATCATATGCAGCCAGTCGATGCTGCAGCCCAGCCTAACCCTGCCCACCACACACTTGGCCCTCACTCACACCAGCAGGAAGCACAGCCCGGTCAGAGCAACCTCCAAAAACATCACCAGGCCTGCTCCCAGCCCCAGTTCCTGTGCATGGCAGTATGAGTAGCAAACCAATGCAGTCTCTACCACATCACATTAAGCTCCTGTACACATCAGTGGGCATCAGTACCTAGCTCAGCTCAACCTACTCCACTATCCAGCCAACACACATGATGACTGGTGTCACTGCCTGTCCAGCCACGGCCATCCCCAGTCCCGGTTCCCATGTTCACTGGTGGGAACTGCAGCATATCAAGGAGTGCCCAGAGTTGCTTACCAGGCCCACTCCCAGCTCTGGATCTTATACTTTCCAGATGGTTCTGTGATCTAGTCCGACAGGCTTGCCTGCCGTCTCTGCATTTGCTAACCGGTATGCAGAAATGTCCAACCAGCACACACCAGTGGATATATAGTCGCTTCGTCCAGCCTGTCTGTCTCTAACCCAGCTCACATGCAGGCCAACTGGCTTTGTGGCTCTTTCCAGGCTGGCCTGGGTACCAGCAGGAAAATAGTCTAACCTGGGAACACCCATAGCTCCCCTGCTGGGCTCTCATGTGCTGCTATGGCCCAGACTGGCATGGCTCATTTTGCTTAGGCATCCACCAGCAGATGCTACAGCCTGGTTTGCAACATAGTTCCCAGTTCCAGCTCATGCTGGCAAACGCAGTAGCCTAGCCCAACCTGGACAGCCCCAGGTCCTGGCCCTAATATGAACTGGCTGATGTTGTAGCCCAATCTCGCATGTCCTGCACTCTGTCCTTTTTCTCACATCTCCCTCTGCATGCTATGAACTGGCCCAGCCCTGCACACCCCCAGACATGACCCACATGTCTGCCAACTGGTACTATAACCTGGCTTGGACAGGAATGCTCCCAGCCTTGGTTCTTGCATTCACTTATAGTGACTATATTCTGACAAAGTTTTTCCCAAAGCTCTTCTATCAGGTCACCTTTCAGAGGCAGATTTCATGCACACCAGTAGGTTCTTGTCCCAACCTGACCTGGCCTGCCTCCTGTCTTGGCAGGTACGGCAGCTTTGCCTGATGATACTACACCCATTCTGGCTCTTATTGTTGGCTGTTACAGCTCAACCCTACTTGATTCACCCTCCAGACCCATCTCTCATGTGCTCCAGTGGGTGTAGAGATTTAGCTCAGCCTGTCTTGTACCTACCTTGGTTCTTACGAGCATCAGTAGGTCCTGGAGCCTAGCCCAGTCTGGCACACCCCACACCCAGTCCACATCCATGGTGAGGTATGCTGCAGCCATGTCCAACCCAGTTTGCCACCCTCATTCCAGCTCTCATGCTCACCAGTGGAAACTGCAGTCCAGCCTGAGCAGCTGCCTGGCTCCCCAACCAGGCCTGCCCCCAACAGATCTTATATGTGCTGATAGATACTCTGACCCAGTCCGGCATAGCCCATCTCCCATCTTGGCCTTTGCTATCACATGTCGCAGCCTGGCCTGGCCTGGCCCACCTGCAGTTCCAAATCTTAGTGGTGGGTGCTGAAGCCTAGCCCTGCCCATCCTGTTCCCATCCTTTACTTTTATGTGAATGGGCAGATGTGATAGCCTAGCCTAGCCCTGCATTTCCTGCACCTCATCGTGAGTCTTGTTCATGCCAGTGTTCTATGGTTTTGCCTGGCCCTACCCAGTCTGCATCCCCAAAGCCAACCCACATGGCTACCAACAAGTGAAGCAGCTTTGCCCAGCCTGGCCAACACTCAGCCTTGCCTCACCTGATCACTAGCGGGAGTGATGGCTTGCCAGGGGAGTTCCTCAAGTTCCCCCACCAGGCCCACTCTAAGATCCAGATCTCATGCTTGCCAGTGGGTGTTAGGCCCTTTCCCAGCATGGTCTGTTCCCCAGTCTTGGCCTTTGTTTGTTCTAGTGGATTTTCCAGCCCGGCCTGCCCTACATCCGATTCTTGGCTATGTCTATTGGTATAAAGCATGGACCAGCCTGTTCTGTTTCCAACTCCAGTAACCATGAGTGTTTTTGAGTTACAATGGTCATGCCTAACTCAGCCCATCGCCATGCCCAGCCCTAGAGCAAGCCAGCTGATATGGCAGTCCCACAGGGGTGAGCCCATGATCCCCCAGACACAGTTCTCTCATGTGCTGGCAAGTGTCATGGCCCAGCCTGATGTGGTCCACACCCTGGCCCAACTCTCATTCGTGGATCCTATAGTCGAGTTCTGCCAGGCTCCTAGCCATGGCTTTTGTGTGTGAGCTTGTAGGCAGTGGTTGACACCAACAAGCTTAGCTCAGGTCTTCCACATGGGTGGGTGTATTTGTTTTGCCCCAGAGGTCCTCTTCTTTCCCTCCTCCAAACCACCTGGTCTCAGTCCCCTCATTTACCTGCAAGTGTAGTAGCCTAGTTGGCGAGTGCCCCAGCAGTCACTCCTCAACTCTCACATGCTCCCTCAATAGCCGTCCCTCCCACACGCCCACACACTTGCTTCCTTGAACAACCCATAGTGCCCCATGCCTGCCAGCATGTAGATCCTCAAGCTTGGTCCTCTGGCAATGTGTTATACCAGTCTGGGGCCCTTCCTTCCTACCCAGGGCCCATGCACATTCACTTGTGGGTTCCCAGACCCCATCTGTTGGCATGCTGGCATCTGGCCCCCACGCATCTTTAAAAAATTGAATGTACAATCATGCTGGCACACTGGTATAGCTAACATAAATTTGACATTAACCAGACCCAGGATGCCTGCCAACAACTTGGCTGCTTTTCTTCCAGTAATGTAACACTTCCCTAGATACAATGCAACCCAGGCAGTTGCCTACTGCTGGTTAACAGTCTTCATTTGAGAGCTTCCTGAATGTGAGCTTGAGTTCCTAACATGTTTCACAAAGTCTCAAGTTCATCAAAGGTGAAAATGGAAAAATGAAACGGAAAATGTCATGTCAGCGTACTGTTGACCCGTTGCTGTGTTCCTAACAGGATTCAGAGCGGAAGCAGACACTAACAGCAACCAAGTTTTCAAAGTGACAAATTCTGTGAGTCCCTGAGGCATTTGTGGGTCATCAAACGTCCTCCACATACTGGAAGGACAGCCTTGATTTCTTCAGTGCAATGCTGCATTTGTTACAAAGCAAATTTGCCTGCTGTGTACACAAGTCACTGTGTCACAAGTTTTTGGTTAAGACGACCAAGAAGACCTAATTATCTTTGCTGTTACTTTCTCTGAGAAAAGCATTTTTGATATCATTTCCCACTTGTTTTCTTTTTTTTTCCCATCAGGGTAAAATTATTGGGGACAATAATTGGTAGGCTGAATAAGACACCATTTTCTTTCTTTTTTTCTTTTTAAAAGATTTATTTCTTTTTTATTGGAAACTCAGATTTACACAGAGAAAGAGAGAGAGAAAGATCTTTCATCTGCTGGTCTACTTGTTAAGTGGCCGCAAAGACTGGAACTGAGCCAATCTGAAGCCAGGAGCCAGGAGCTCACTCTGGTCTCCCATGTAGGTTCAGGGTCCCGAGGCTTTGTTCTTCATTGCTTTCCCGGGCCATAGGCAGGGAGCTGGATGAGAATCAGGGCAACCAGGACATGAACTGGCACTCATACAGGATCCCAGCTCATGCAAGGCAAGGGTTTTAGTCACTAGGCTACTCTACTGGGCTCTAGGCTGCTTTATTTTCATCAGTGAAGATATTTCTTTGCTTTCCAATCATACAGGTTGTATAAGAGGATGAAGACCTTAAAGACTGGTAGACTTTCTGTGTCTGCCTGATATTTTAAAAAACTTCTGGGGAAAGCACAGCCCAGGGCCATTGGTATATTTTCCATTGCCTGGAACATTATCCCCAAGAATCTCTACATGCATGAAATCACCTCATTTTGCAGAAATTCCACCTTCTTAGAGGGTCTTCCCTATGTGAGAGAAAACAACACACCTGGTTTCTGTTTTACACCTGTCTTTCCTTCACCCCCTTTTTCTCTATTTTGATTCTCATTTTATAATTGGGTTCTCAATTTGTATCATTTTGAATCCTCATTATTAACAGTTACTTCTGTCACATAATTGTTTAGATGCTCCTGTTATTTTTTTAAAATATTTATTTTATTTTTATTGCAAAGTCAGATATATATAGAAGAAGAAAGACAAAGAGGAAGATCTTCCGATGATTCACTCCCCAAGTGGCCATAATGGCCTGAGCTGAGCTGATCCAAAGCCAGGAGCCAGGAGCTACCTCTGGGTCTCCCACATGGGTGCAGGGTCCCAAGGCTTTGGGCTGTCCTTAGCTGCTTTCCCAGCCACAAGCAGGGAGCTGGATGGGAAGTGGGGCGGCTGGGATTAGAACTGGTGTCCATATGGGATCCTGGCGCGTTCAAGGTGAGGACTTTAATCACTGCGCTATCATGCTGAGCCCATCATGATGTAAACTTTCATCAGCTATAGCTGCTTTAACAATCAAAGCTAAATGACCAACTATCATTCTGCTTACCAGAGAAACAGCTCTTTTCCTCAGAATGCAATGGAATAATCTATAACCGCTTATGTGATATTAATGATTATTGTCATTTCATTAACTTAGACCTAAAACTCTGTTTGGGGAGGGTTTATCCATATGGAAAGATATATTTATTTCTGTTATTTCCTAAAAGAAAACCATAAGGTGCTGATGTTTTAAATAAGCATGTGACTCATCCATACATATATTACTCATCAATTGATGTAACCACAATCCATGCCTTCAGTTTCCTGATGTTACTCTAGAAAGATCTTTTATGCACACTAACCTCTGATTGTTCTGCAAACACTTGTCAGCAGTTGATGTATCCACTGTCCACACCTTCAGCTTCCTGTTTTTATTCCAGAAAGCTCTTTAAGCACAGTAACCTCTGATCATTCTACAAACACTTGTTCTTTGCTGCTTCTCAGAGTATAGCTTCTCCAATGTTCTTTCTGGTGGAGGTTTTTTTTGTTACTGCCCAGGGCTCAGTTCAGTTCATTTCCTTGGCCTAGCCTCCTGAGGGATCCCCTAAGCAGTGATACACACTCACTCTTTGGGTTCTTCCACTTTTCCAGGGTCTTTCTCACACTTAGACTCTGACTTACCAAGAACAATCAATGGTAAGCATTACTTGCTGTGCTCAATAACCTTGCCTGGCCCTGAGATTCACAAATAGCAAGTGTTCAATCCATGTTAGTTGTATTGAAATGACATGATGAGGTGATAACTGTGTCCACAGCGAGGTAAAATTCACACTATGTTTAGGTTTCCAGCTGTCACTATGATGTGGACTTGTGAAATAGTTCCATACTGCAGCACGGTGTGGGTGAAGGCATGGGACTTCCTGGGAGAGGTGGCTTTCACACAGGGAAGGGGAAGCATGAGTTGGCATGAATGTCCCAGCTGCCTCATCCCACCAGTGAGAGGTGCACTAAGCATGGGCCGTAGCTGTGTGGGTCACATTCAGTGGCACTGACTTCACCCCGCCCTCCACACCTGCTGCCCGTTGAACAGCCATCCTCAGAACTGTCTTGTCTCTGGGATGATGCTGGGTGGCTTGGCGCTAGGAGTCTGGGCTTCGGGTTTGGCTGCTGGTAAGTTCTCTGGGATGCCCGCTGTCCAGCAGCAGAGGCCAGAGGCACTTGTGGACCTTTGCTGGGGAACGGCATCCTTGGTACTGAGGGGGTGTGAGCACAGGTGCAGCTTGCTCCTGGGCTGCAGAAAGAGGCACCTTTTCCACCTCTCCAGAAGGTTCCCTAAGTGGCTCACTAAGAACAGGCCCTGAGTCCTTCCAGATATGTCTGCTTACTGTACAACTTGCCATCTCCCTTCATACCCACCTTTTAAAATCTCAATATTTTTCTTATTTAGTTGTCCACAAGTTTAACACTACATTAGGTAAAAATATCAGCACATTACGTAGGCATATTACAATTATTGTGTGTTCCACAGTAATCTCTGTGAACATGATTATGTTTCCTGATAATTTTATAACTTCTCAAATGAATAGTCCTTGAACTCAGTGGTAAGACTGCACCCCACCCCTGGGGAGTCTTCATCGGTGAGTATCGAAAAAGTTCATGGAAAAACACATACCATGAAAGACTTGTACAGATTTCAAATATTTAGCACCAAAATGCTTGTAACTCCATTTTCCATTGACTTTTTAAAACAAGCTCATACATTCATGAGATGCTTGGGCATGTAAACATTTCCGAAAGGAACACTAAAATCTTGAAACAGATATTTTCTCATAATATATTCATGGAACAGTCCTTCTGGATTCTCCAAAATGAAAATCATGGCAGGAAAGGAGGGCAAATTATTTACAGCAATAACATTTGAGCGTGTGACGTAACTGCCGGTGTGAGCTTCAAAGCTTTCACAGTGGTTAGGATGCGCTGAGCCATCTGTAGTCCCATCGGCCCAGGGCTCCCAGGTTCCCCGGGGCTCCCAGGGGAGCCTGGCCCAGATGTTCACCTCCTTTTCCAAGGCTTCATGGTGTTTCACCTTCAGCCGCTGGGGTTGCACTCAGGTTCACTTCTGTTTGGCAAAATGTTCACTTAGCATGCAACAGTCAGATGATTCCTAGGCTTGATGCACTAAAAACAAGCCCGAGATCTAAGACACAGCAGGATGAACCAATCAGTCAGCACCACATCCGCATTCTTGTGTTCGAGATTACAGCCACCCATGTTGGAGGTGATACTCAGCTTTCTCACTCTGCAATTCAGATTTCCTTTTCTAGAAGTAAAGGGATGCCCTCTTTTGAGACTGTCCCTACCCCAAAACATTGAGGTTCTTTGTAAAATGCATCCTTGTTAATTTTTGTATACTAATCAACCTTTTATTTCATTTTTAAAGATTTTGTTTTGCACGTCAGATATACAGAGAGGAGGAGAGACAGAGTGGAAAATCTTCCAGCCGATGATTTACTCCCCAAGTGGCCGCATTGGACGGGGATGAGCCAATCCAAAGCTAGGAGCCTCCTCAAGGTCTCCCATGCGGGTGCAGGGTCCCAAGGCTCTAGGCAGTTCTCGTTTGCTTTCCCAGACCACAAGCAGGGAGTTGGATAGGAAGTGGGGTTGCTGGGATTAGAACCAGCACCCATATGGGATCCCGGTGAGTGCAAGGTGAGGACTTCAACCACTAGGCTACTGAAGCAGGCCCCATAATGAACATTTTATAAGAACACAAATATTATAGGATATATTTGTATTTCTCTTCAGTTTTTAAAATGCTGTTTTGTACTTGGATGAAACTAATACAGTAAGAACTGCAGAAGAGCACATTGGGTAAAAAGTCAGTCTCTTTTGAAGCTAAGTATTACTTGAATAAGGAGGGTCAACTGGCTTGTTTCTATCCAGCTGTGGCATCTGCTGGGCACTGGGTGCTGCAGGCTAAAGTGACTGTGTTATGCGACAGGTGGGGACATTAGCTTAGGGTTTTCTGGACAATCACAACGAACCTCTCAACTTCTGTGAATGTGGGGCTTCCAATACACATGTGCTGAGCGAGAGCGCAGGATTTGGAACCAGCAAGCATGAATTAGTGGCTGAGTCACTTTAGGAAAACCCTTTGCCTTTGAGGTCTCATTATTTCAGCATGAAATGAGTCACTCTAAAGTCTGTCCAAGAGCATTTATGCTATGACAATGGCAGATTAGGACTTAACCTGGTTGCTACTCAGAGTACTCAATAAATAGAACCTGTTGCACAACCTTGGGACAAAAATTGCATGAGCTGCATGTAAGGCTATGGGCTGCAGTAAACAAGTTTAAATTATGATGAAATATAAATGTAAATATATAATGTAAAATATCTAATATAAACATTTGAAGGTATGGAGATAGTTGAATGGATTCCAGGATGCTGATGAGTTTCAGGGTTCTGTTCAACAAGAGCCAATCCAGTAGAGTAATATAAAAATGGTAACAATTAAAATGTTGGCAAAATCAGTGTGTGTGTGTGTGTGTGTGTGTGTGTGTGTGTGTGCAAACTACTAGCCTCAGAGCACTGTCTTTGTTTTTTTGTTTTTTGTTTTTTGTTTTTGCTTTTAGGATGGATATAAGAGGTAGAAAAACAGAGTTCAGGGAGAGAGGGAGAGACAGAAAGAAGGAAAGTTCTTCCATCCACTGATTCAGTCCCCAGATGGCCTCAACAGCGTGGGCAGGTGCATTCCTTGCCTTGCCTTTTTCCTGTTCCAGCTAAGAAATGAAAGGAAGGCGGGCCTGGCAATGGGTCAAAGGGCTGTCCTCTTAGAGAAGGAAGAATAGCACCAGGGGACAATTTCTCTTGGAAGCAACGGGATGAGTAAGAAATTCAGGATATGGAGCATCCCAGTTGAGTAGATTAACAAGAACTCAATAGTAGAATAGCCCGGAAGAATGAAATAATGAGATATAGCTCAGCTAACACATATCCATTTAGGAAACTAATACAAGTGTTTTTTGTCTTTTCTTGAAAAGTGATTGAGTGTTCAACAACAGAGTTAACTCTTTTAAGATACTTTTGGCATCAACGTGGACTGCCTGCTTCCATAATTAGATTTAACAATAATTGTGCATGGTGAGATACCAATAAAAAGAGCTTTTATGTGTATTCATCAATATTCACAGATAGCTACTAGTGTTTGCTATAAAATACCTAAAGAGTTCGGAGCCTGTGTCTAATTCCATTCTGGCAAGCACTAACATCCTATAGGGGTACCAGACCTTGTCCAGCTGCTCCACTTCCAATTGAATTCCCTTCTTGTGGCCTGGGAAAGCAGTGGAGGATGACTCCACGTGGATGCAGCCCATGTGGACAGCGTGGAAGGAAGCCAGGAAGAAGCTCTTAGTTCGTGGCTGTAGATCAGCTCAGCTCTGGTCATTGTGACCATTTGGGAAGTGTGCCAATAGGTGAAAGATCTTGCTCTGTCTCCTCTCCCAATAAAAATCTGCCTTTCAAGTAAAAATAAAGTAAGTCTTTTTTTTTTAAAGCACCCAATGATTAAATGAAGAGTTAACATGTATGAAGTAATACAAAGGACACTGACTTCGAATTATGTCAACAAAGCAGACCCCAAATATTGAGTAACATCACAATAATGAACCAACTATTTTTATAATATGAATGACATTTTGGAAGATCAGGAACATAGACTGTGATAACTGATTTGTAATATTAAAGAGGAGTCAACTGATTCAACAATTTATAAAATCCTTTACTGCACAATTTATAAAATCCATGAGCAATGGTTTCTCATGATAAACACCCGTTTTCAAGATTAAATCTTCTCATCACTGTCTATCCACTGAAGAATTAAGAAGTAGTCATTATCTTCCCATCTTTGTTATGTTCCCCTGTGATGCTCTGCATTAACTGTCTCAATCCTGACAAGCAGGGGCAGCCCTTAGGACACAGCATTTGAAGTTTATTGGGATGCCTACATGGTTGGGAGCCCTTATAATTGCCCGCTAATCCAAGGGGGAACAGGTGGCTGCCAGGATACTTGGGCCTGTGCCACACACACATGGAGACCAGGATAAAAATTCTAGTTCCTACCTTCAATCTAGTCTCACCTAGCTATTGCAGGTATTTGGTGAATAAATCTGGGGATGCAAGATCTTTCTCTTGCCCTCTGTTAGTCTCCCTTTCAAACACATAAGTAAATAAATACTATATATATAAACATATATATATATATGTAATGCAGCAAGACTAATAAACACTACACACCATAGCTTCCTTGAGAAAATGAAGAATAATGAATATAGAATTAAATATTTCCTAATGATCTTGTTTGGTGTGTGTGTGATCTCACAGGTATTCTACCACTTTTATCTAATGCAACAGCTAGTCTCAACATTATTTGAAATAACACAATTTGACTTGGGAAAATAAAGACTGAAGATTGAAATTGATGCGTTCTGCAGCCATGAGCTCCGGGCACTCCTGTAACTGTGCTGGGGTTTGCTTTCTCCATCAATGAAGTAGCTCCACCGCAGTTAGGGGGCCTTGACTTCCATTTGCTTTATTGGTTTCGCAGCTTTCCTCCTACTGATTTTCAAATGAAAATCTAGGAAGAATCTTTATATCAAAACACACAAATATAAGATATTATTAGTCAAATATAAAAAAATCAAAGTGAACCAATGAGAACAATTGAAAGTCCTTGAGAGAATAAAATCAGTGTTTGGGATAAGAAAAGAAATCATTTATCATCTAATTTCCTGCCTTCCTTTTTTCTTTCTTGCCCTCTCTCTCTTTCTTTCAAAGGCAAAGAGAGAAAAAGAGAAAGAGACAGGGAGAGAGAGAGAGAGAGAGACTTTCTTCAAATACAGTAGCTAGAGCTGTGCCAGGCTAAATCCAGGAATTGGGAATTAGTCCTGAGTCTTCAGTCTAGACATTAACACCAGGAATTCAATCCAAATCCCAGCGGTGGGAGCCATCACTGGTTCCTGCCAGGGTGTTTGTTAGCAGGATCTGAAATCCAGCGTAGAGCCAGGACTTGTTCCAAGGCATACTGATACAAGCTGCAGCTATCCCACCACCACACCAAAATGGCAGTCCAGTGCCTGCATTTATCTGGAGAATTCCTTTTAAGTAGAAACCTGTTAGTGGGAGATATTTAGGTAAATTTGCTTTCAGACAAAAGTTCAGTCTGTTAAGAGTCCTGACTGGCAGTTGCCTGTCTCAGAAGCTAGCTGTAACTACTGTGAACCAAGACACATTCCTGCTTCATCCCGCAGAGCAACGGAGACGGAGCCACCCTTACAAATCCAAGGAAGAAGGCAAGGTCTGCAGTGACTCACCCGGGATCAACCTGCGCAAAAACAGACTTTTCTGATGAGAATGTTTTGACCACTTGGAGCTGTTTTTCACCCACACCATCAATAATACTTTCAAGATTTCTTATGTTAAGGTGAATTAACTTAGTTGCTAAAGTCTTGGCCATGCACATGCCTGGATCCCATATGGGCACTGGTTCTAATCCTGACAACCCTGCTTCCCATCCAGCTCCCTGCTTGTGGCCTGAGAAAGCAGTCCAGTACAGCCCAAAGCCTTGGGACCCTGAATGCATCTGGGAAACCTGGCAGAAGCTTCTGGCTCCTGGCTTCAGATCAGCTCAGCTCTGGCTGTTGTGGCCACTTGGGGAGTGAACCAGTGGATATAAGATCTTTTCCTGTCTGTATATCTGACTTTCCAACAACAACAAAGAACTTCATAAAGATTAATTCTTCACACAGATCCCAAATGTAGATGTACAATGAAATCAAATTGTTATCTGGAACACACGAGTGATATGTTTGGTCTGCAAGCATGAAATCTTAAAGAATAAGAAGTCATTTTTAATTTCTAAGTTATATCCATTAAAGAACAGATGCGAGAACTCTTTAATTAGTAAACATTTAGTTGAAGGAAATAAGTAGATCTCTTCCTTATTTGTTGTAAAACTACTGTTTGGTAAAAATACATCTAAAATCTCCCTTTTGAAATTTAATATCTCAAAGGCATATCTCTGTTGGACATTCAAAATATTTCAGATGAATAAGAACTATTTCATTTTGCATCCTGAGACTAAAAATTGGTTTCATCTGGGCCTGGCGCCGTGGCCTAGCGGCTAAAGTCCTCACCTTGTATGCGCCAGGATCCCATATGGACGCCGATTCTAGTCCCAGCAGCTCCACTTCCCATCCAGCTCCCTGCTTATGGCATGGGAAAGCAGTCGAGGACGGCCCAAAGACTCTGGGACCCTGTACCTATGTGGGAGAGCTGGAAGAGGTTCCTGGTTCCCAGCTTCAGATAGGCGCAGCACCAGCCATTGTGCTCATTTGGGGAGTGAATCATCGGATGGAAGATCTTCCTCTCCGTCTCTTCTCTCCTCTCTGTATATCTGACTTTGTAATAAAAATAAATAAATCTTTCAAAAAATTGGTTTCATCTCATTTTGCTTGTTAAAGCTTTATTTATTTAAAAGGCATAGCCAGAGAGAGCCCCACCCCAGAAAGAGCCAGCGAGGCACCATAATCACCAGCACTTTATGCGGCACTCCAATATAGGACATAGTTGCCCCAAGTAGGAGGCTAGCTAACTGCACCACAGTGCCAACTCCATCTCTCCTTTTAAAGACAGTAAAAATCACTATAGCAGGGCCAGCACCATGGCATAGGGCATTAGGCCAACATTGATTAAGCTGTCACCTTTGACACTGCAAAATATATGGGAACCAGTTTAAAATAAATGGGAGTCGCTTCAAATCCACTCTGGGTTAATGAGCTGGGAAAGCAGTGGAAGGCAGCCAAGCGCTAGGGTTCTTGCCACCCTGTGGGAGACCAACATGGTGTTGCTGGCTCCTGTCTTCAGTGTGGGCCAATCTGGCTGTTGGGACCATTTATGGAGTAGCCAATTGATGGCAGATCTCTTTTAGTCTCTCCCTATCTCTCTTTTGTATCTCTCTCTTTTGAAGAGAAACAACCTTTTAAAAAATACTACATGTAAGCACAGTGTGTACTTGTATAAGATAAAATCATTTGCACTTTATCAAAACATTCTGGATGATGCAATTGAATTACACGGGCAGATGTGCACTGATGTGCTTTTCTATCGGAAAAGAGTTGTGGTCACTTGTTTCATTCAATATACTTGGAGTATTTTGCTCCTTATAAACCATGCCTTTTAGCATGCTAAAGTAAGTTCTGGAGTCCATTACGGTAATTACCTTAGCAAAGCCAACCCTTTATGTTGCATAAAGCCTATTTAAGTGCATAAATTATATGTAATTAGCACTACTTTCAAAAGTAACTTCACATTTTATACTTTTCTGTATAACATAAAATACCCACCTATAAAACTGCAGCTACTAATTTTAATGAACAGTATTTCACTCGGAAAATGTTGAAGTTCTAAGGAAGAGATCCCTTGAGAAATGCTTCAACTACATAGTAAGGCTTAGAACTCTTCATTGTGTAATATTATCTCAGAAGGCAAAAACATTGTGTTATTCTAGCAGCTATACCTATGAAAAGCAATTAAAAATAAAGATTTACTTATTTATTTAAAAGTCAAAGCTTATACATATATCTATGTATCTATGTATTTATATTTATAGATACATAGATATATATATAGAGAGAGAGAGAGAAAGAGAGAGAGAGATCTCCCATCTGCTGGTTCACTCCCCAATTAGCCACAAGGTCCAGGGCTGAGGCAGGTTGCAGCAAGGGGCAAGGAGCTTTGCTTGGGTCTCCCACGTGGTTGGCAGGGCCCCAAGCACTTGGATCTTTTTCTGCTGCTTTTCTCAGGCGATTAGCACACAGCTAGATTGATAGCCAGGATATGAACTGGTGCCCAGAAGCAATGTGTGCTTTGCAGGGTGCCGTTTAACCTGCTATGTCACAATGCCTGTAACAATCACTGTGTGTTGCTGTTCTTCTGCTTTGCTTTGTTTTAAGGTGTGAGCTTAGGCTTGGATTAAAATGAGGAAAGTTTCTGCAGATTGACAAATAATACATAATGGTAACTTTATAAGATTCTTGCATACTGATAAGAAATGGCAAATTTCATTATAATTTCTATTCCAAAATCAGAGGTCTGACAGTGGAAAGTGATTTAAAATAAAGTATCGAAGGTGTTTTATATATATTAGCCAGAAGTAATTCTTTGTTCCAGGTCAAAAGCAAGTATGCATTAGATAGGATGTATTTGTTTGTTTGGAAGGCAGGTTATAGACAGGGAATCTTGCATCCATTGATTTCCTTCACAAATGGCTGAAAGGGCTGAGGTAGGTCCCAGTTGAAATCAGGGGTTTCATCCGCGTATCCGACGAGGGTGCAGGTGTTAAGGAACTAGGGCCCTCTTCCACTGCTTTCCCAGCAGCATTGGTAGGAAACCAGATGTTTAGTGGAATAAGCTGAGCTGGAACCAGCACTTGGCAATGGGATGCTAGCATTGCAAGTAATGACTGACTCATGATGACACAACACCAGCCCTGGGAATATGACTCAAAATAATTTAGAATGGACATTAACAAAAACTTTGAAGCAACTTCATGGAATCCTTGGGATGTGAAAGAAACGACGTGAGATCTATGGACGTGGATGCAGCCCGAGCCTCCAGAGGGCCACCTTTATTGAATCTATCCGGCTGGAGTGAGTTGAAAAGTAGTGTTCATTGGTACTCTAGATGTTACTCTACCTCTCAGCACGGATGAAAGCTAGCCATGATCACATCAGCCTTTCCTCCTATTGCTTCCAGTAAGTTTAAAAATTAGAAATCCAATGTCAATGGACCTAAAATAATATATTTTCTGCCTCTGTACTTCCTCATAATAATGTCAAAAAATTCAGTAGAGGTTTTCACGGAAGTATCCTTAATTGTTGTGTTTTAAAAGCCAATCGAAGGCCCGACGCCGTGATCTAGCAGCTAAAGTCCTCTCCTTGAACACTCTGCGGGATCCCATATGGGCACCGGTTCTAATCCCGGCAGCTCCACTTCCCATCCAGCTCCCTGTTTCTGGCCTGGGAAAGCAGTTGAGGATGGTCCAAAGCTTTGGGACCATGCACCACATGAGAGACCCAGAAGAGATTCCTGGTTCCTGGCTTTGGATCAGCACAGCACCGGCCATTGTGCTCACCTGGGGAGTGAATCATCAGCTGGAAGATCTTCCTCTCTCTGAATCTCCTCCTCTCTGTATATCTGACTTTGCAATGAAAATAAATAAAACTTAAAAAAAAAAGCCAATCGAATCCATCAGCAGATCATCTACCCAGACCAGGTGGGATTCATCCCTGGGCTTCAGGATGGTTTTTCTTAAACAAATCAATAAATGTGATGAATCACATCAACAAAATGAATAAAAGCCATATGATTATCTCAATAGATGCAGAGAAGGCATTTGATTAAATCTAACATCACTTTATGCTAAAAATGTTAAGCGAAGTAGACATAGAAAGAACATTCCACAACACAATCAAAGCAATATAGAGAACACAATGCCAGAATTATACTGAATTAAGATCTAGAACTAGACAAGGCCGTCAACTTTCACCGTTGTTATTCAACGTATTGAAGCCCTAGCTAGAGTTATTATGCAAGAAAAATAAAGAGTACCCTGCAGCTGATTTTGTTTTTCATACATAGAAGAATCCAAAGATTCAAAAGAGACTGCTGGAACTCACATGAGAGTTAGGCAAGGTAGCAGGGCACAAAGTCAGTGAACATTTGTCATTTGCCTTGGTATATGCAAATGACTTCACTGGGGAGAAAGAAGTTGTAAGAAGAGTCCCATTCAAAATAGGGAAGAACCGTAAGTACCTTAGAATAAACCTAATCCGGCCATGACAGAGTTGCATGATGAGAACTATAAAACATTAAAGGAATAAAAAGAAGAACATTAAGCGAGTGAGAAATTTTTCATGTTCCTGGACGGGTAGAATAAACATCATCAAAACATCCACTTTACCAAAAGTAACATACAGTTTCAATATGATCTCAATCAAAATTTCAACAATATTCTTCTCAGAGCTAGAAAAATTTATCTGGAAACACAAGAGGTTACAAGTAGCCACAACTATCTTGCAGATTTCACAACATACTCCAGACCAATGGGGATCAAAACGGTCTGGTACTGGCACAAAAGCAGAGAAGATCAAAGGAACAGAAGAGAAGTAACAGCAGTGAGCACACACAGGTACAGCTAACTGATACTACTGAAAAGAACCTAGGGCAAAAGGTCGGGCTCTTCCACAAATTTTGTTGGGACATTTGGATGTCAGCTTGTAAAAGGAAGAAACAAGATCCTCTTCTCTTACCATTTATAAAAATCAGCTCTATGTAGATCAAGGATTAAATATGCACCCACAAACCATCAACTATTGAAAGAAGACATATGTAGCATTTCACGATGTACAGGTGTAAGCAAAGACTTCTTAGAAAAGTCACCAAAGGATCTGGCATCGTAGCCTGGTAGCTAAATCCTTACCTTGCCTACACCAGCATTGCATAGTGAGTGCTCTGCTTCCCATCCAGCTCCATGCTTGTGGCTTATGAAAGCAGTAGAGGATGGATCAAAGCCTACACCTGCCTAGGAGACCAGGAGTAAGTTCCTGGCTTCGGATTGGCTCAGCTCTAGCCGTAGCAGCCACATTTTTCTTTTTTTTTTTTTAGAAACCACTGGAGTGAAGGTCTTTCTTTATCTCCTTCTTTTTGTAGATCTGCCTTTACAATTGGACTCCCAGTGAAACATTTAATTCACCTTTACAATATGATGCTAGATTTTCTGTCCTTGCTCATACCTACAATGCAATGATATACTTAAAGAGCAAAATGTTAAACTTGCGATTATAAACCCCTGTGATATTTGGAGAAAATGGCAGGAGATGGAAATGGGGAGGGCATAAGGGGATGGGGAGCGAGGGAATCCCTGTACCCACAGAACTGTATCATCGAAAATAATAATAACAATAAAAATACAAAATTAAAAAAAAGGGAAAGAAAAATCTATTTATCAAGCCTGTTAACAAAACCATTCACACACAGTCACTCAGCTGTTGGAACTGATCTCACAGCTTTGATGGGGAGCAGTTTGCTGCCGGTGAGGCGTGGTGTGGGGCAGGAATACCTCCTGGAGAAGGAGAAAGTTTCTTTGTGATGTTGATGCCTGGGCTTTGCACCCTGAATGGAATCTTCACACGAGAGGCTCTTAATTAACCTTGTATCCATCCTAAGTGGCAAACTGGGGAGAGCATTAGTAAATTTGTGTTGCGAATTCCTTTAATTACAAGCAATCTAGTCAAGGGTCTAGCTCACCTGCAATGCTCTCAGAATGGGAAGCCTGTATCCCTCCTGCTCCTGATGGTAGAGCTCGGCCCCAGCTTGTTTGTGGAGATTGCTCTTCCCAACATTACCTGTTCCAGGTGCGTGTTTCATGCTTCACAGGATATTACTGGCAGTGATGATTAACCTGTGAAGGCTGGAGCTGCACTTCTCTTTACTGTGCTATCACTTACCACTCCATAACAGAATTAACCTGGCAATGGTACTGCAGTCTTTCTGAAGGTTAAGAATAATTGCAGAAGAATGTGTTGGGTCTGGTACGGTAGCATAGTGGCTTAAGTCCTCGCCTTGAACCCCTGAGATCCAATATGGGTGCCGGTTCTAATCCTGGTGTCCCTGCTTCCCATCCAGCTCCCTGCTGGTGACCTGGGAAAGCAGTCGAGGACGGCCTAAGACCTTGGGACCCTGTACCCTCTTGGGTGACTCAAAAGAAGCTCGTGGCTCCTGACTTCAGATTGGCACAGCTCTGGTAGTTGCAGTCACTTGGGGAGTGAATCATCGGACAAAAGATCTTTCTCTCTGTCTCTCCTCCTGTCTGTATATCTGACTTTCCAATAAAAATAAATAAATAAATCTTAAAAAAAAAAAAGTTGCAGATCCAAAGTCCCTAGCAGGCATGCAGCTCTGGGGTCCTCTGTGGATAATAACCAAAGAGCTCGCTCTTCCTTTCCCTGCCTGCCTTTGCTCTCTCACTTGCCTGGTAACGTACTCCCACCACCACTGCATGTTTTGCTGCTCTCTATATTACAAAAAAAATCAGGGACAAGATTGCAGTCTTGCTATTATCCATCTATCAAAAATGTGTCCAATAGATCAAGTTGCACCATAGAGTGGAATATTATGTAGCAGCTAAAAAGATAACTCATTATGTATCAATATTTGTATATATGATTCAATTTAGTTTGTTACACATGTGATACCTTTTTTGAAAAAAAAAGAGGGGAAATGACTATATTCACTTGTGCTTCATGGGTGTCTCTAGAAGGAATCAAATGATTAAAATATGAATTATGAACTGCCAAGACTTTTTTTGTCACATCACTGTAGTTGCATTAGATTATTCTGGTTTTCAGATATATAACCAGATTGCTTATTTTTTTAAAACAAATTTTTTGTTGTTGTTGGAAAGGCAGATTTTACAAAGAAAGAAGGAGACAAAGAGGGCTCCTCCATCTACTGATTCACTCCCAAATGGCCGCCATGGTCAGAGCTGAGCCAGCCCAAATCTGAGAGCCAGGAGCTTTTTCCAGGTCTCCCATGTGGGTGCAGGGGGCCCAAGAACTTGGGCCATCTTGAACTTCTGGAAAGAAGGACATAAGCAGACAGCTAAATCAGAAGTGATATAACTGGAACACAAGCTGGCACCCTGATGCCCATGCCACAGGGTAGAGGATTAGCATGCTGCACCACCGTATCAGCATCATAGATGACTTATTTAAAAATCAGGATAAAATGCATGTTAGATATCACTATGAAAAATTCTCTGCGGGTGTCTTTCTCCCTTTGCTTTTTCTGCCCTTCCTCTCACTGCACCTGTGCTGATGATCCAGTTGTTCTAGCTTCTTACATCTCACATGTGGTTTAGCAAGTTCTTTTCCTGTTCTCTTCCAAATTACTCCTATCTATTTGCAATCCCATTGGGTATGTCTTTACCTCACCCTCACATATATGGAACATTCCATGGGTTAGATCCTCTCTCAGAGCAAGGATTCCCGGTGTGACTGGCAAAAACAGCTACCAGCTCTGCCAGTGAAGAAAGAATCCATGGCAATATCTCATTAGCCGTGAAGCTGAATCCAGCAAGACTGTCATTCTCTCGACTGCCTCGTGAGGAAGTTACATCTCTTCAGATTGTGAAGAGATCTAATGTCCATGGCTTTTATTATTCATTACAGAGACCATGCATTACTGTGCCAGTGAACACTAGACCTCCATAAATCACCAGAGATGAAATGCAGTCTCCACTGGCCTCCTTTTTGAGTTGATTATTAATTACCTCGCTGCTTGATGCTAACTTAGAGCTGATCTAGTTATATAACAAAACGTCACATGTGATCTACAGGTGCTATGCAAAGAGAGAGGAAGGCGAAGCGAGCATCGCTTAGGAGGGGATTTGGAGAAGGCTTGCATCAAACTCTAATACAGATATTTTTTTTAAAAAAGAATTATTTATTTATTGGAATGTCAGATATACAGAGAGGAGGAGAGACAGAGAGGAAGATCTTCCGTCCGATGAGTCACTCCCCAAGTGAGCACAATGGCCGGTGCTGTGCCGATCCGAAGCCAGGATCCAGGAACTTCTTTCTGGGTCTCCCACGCAGATACAGGGTCCCAAAGCTTTGGGTTGTCCTCGACTGCTTTCCCAAGCCACAGGCAGGGAGCTGGAAGGGAAGTGGAGCTGCTGGGATTAGAACCGGCGCCCATATGGGATTCCGGGGCGTTCAAGGCGAGGATTTTAGCCGCTAGGCCATGCCACTGGGCCCTCGAATACAGATTTTTAAAAACACAACAGAAAGTGAGGTCTTGGAGGCAGAAGGTGTCTGGAGCGCAAGTGTTGAGTGCATCAATACCTTGCCTTGATTGCCTTCCTCACAGTTCTGCATTGCTTACAAGCAGTTCACAGCTCTGCCACGGGTGAGCTTGAGATTCGTCCTGCCCTTGACCACAGCTCCATCTGCAGCCTCCTCGTCAGGGACACTGGGGCATGCCCAGAGCAGGTCACTGCATCGCTTCAAGAGAAACCAAGGGGACTCCAAAGGTGACTCAAGGGAGGTCACTTACCTGAGCACAGATGGGAAACAGACTGCACTGCTTCCGGCACCCTTCTTATAGCTTGCCATCACGTAACTCACAGCATCCTTCTTTTAACTGGCCATTGCGTAGCTCACGTCCAGCCACCAACAGCCTCTGTGTCCCCATGGTTTTCTTTTCTGGCTTTCATCAGATATTTCTTTAAGACAGGGGAAATTAAAAAAAAAAAAAAAAAAAAAAAGAAGATGAACTGCAACCCCACGTAGGACACTAGTCAAGTAGGTAAGACAGGATCATTTCAAATTGTGGAGAATTGTGGGATACTTTTAGCTGTGCAAAAGCAAATGCCATCTTTAACATTCATGATTCAGGCACACAATTGGGAAATCAGAACCAAGCTTAGAATTCTAAATAGCCTAATGGAATTTATCGTAAAATGGTTTTAAATATTTCCCTTTCTGCTTCGTCAATTGCTGGTAGCCATGGAGAGCTGCAGGAAGCACAAACAATAGAAAATTAGAGATGAAAAGTAGGTGGAGACGGAGGGACTGAGAGCAGGGGATTGCAGGCAAGGCCACTTCTGTTTTTTCTCTTTTCTTTTTGCTGAAATAAGTTAGTGTCTTTCTCTATCATCCATCTATCATCTGTCAATTATCTTTATCTCTATGAGTCTGTATCTATATATTAACATAATCGAACAGGCTTTGAAATGAAAATGAGTCCTCAACTTACTATTCCATTAATTCAGATGATGAATCAAGCAAGAAGAAAATAGCCTAGAGCCTGGCCCAGTAGCCTAGTGGTTAAATCCATGCCTTGCATGTGCCTGGGATCCTATATGGGTGCCAGTTCATGTCCCAGCTGCTCCTCTTCCCTTCCAGCTCCCTGCTTTTGGCCTGGGAAAGTAGTAGAAGATGGCCCAAAGCCTTGGGATTCTGAATCCGGATGGAGAACCTTGCTCCTGGCTTTGGATTGGCTCAGCATTAGCCGTTATGGCCACTCGGGGAATAAATCATTGGATGGAAAATCTTTGTCACTCCTTTTCTCTGTAGAGCTGCCTTTCAAATAAATCTTGGATAAAGAAAGAAAGAAAAAAAATACCCTAAAAAATTGTTAAGAAAAATAAATGATTATTCTTATTTCAAGATGCACAGGTGTGTGTGCATGAGCCATATGTTACTAAGTTGAGGTGTTCTCTAGTACCGGAAGTGCTCTGGCGTTGGATCCTTTTCCATATTTAATCATTGTATGGATAATATCTTGCATCACAGAGTCCAAAGAATGCAGTTATTAATATACATGAGTGGGATGGGATATTGGATCATGCTAGGGATGAGCTGGACTAAAGTTAGGATTTAGAACAATGCAAACCATGTGGGATGACGATAGTTGTATTTCAGAATCCCTTGGAAATGTCATACGCATCTGCCACTTCAACTCTTTCTATTCATGTCTGGTATTTTCATGTAGGTAATTATTAACAGAGCAGTTTCCTTTAAGAGCAACGTTAGGGCTTTTTTGTTTGTTTGTTTGTTTTCTAAAGACTCAATTACAAAGTATTTTCTTGTCTAGGGGTACTTGGAAATGCTCACAGAAAACACAATTAAGGGAACAGCGCGGTGGCACAAGTGGTTAAGGTCCTCGCCTTGCACACCCCAGGATCCCATATGGGCGCTGGTTCTAATCTCAGCAGCCCCGCTTCCCTTCCAGCTCCCTGCCTGTGGCCCAGGAAAGCAGTCGAGGACGGCCCAAAGCTTTGGGACCCTGCACCCGTGTGGGAGACCCGGAGGAAATTCCTGGCTCCTGGCTTTGGATTGGCTCAGGTCCGGCCGTTGCGCTCACTTGGGGAGTGAATCATCGGACGGAAGATCTTCCTCTCTGTCTCTGCTCTCTGTATATCCACCTTTCAAATTATAATAAAAATAAATATATATAAAAAAGAAAACACAATTAAAACAAAAGTTTATTGGACCAGTGTGATAGCCTAGTGGCTAAATACTCACCTTGGGATCCATATGGGTGCCGGTTCTAATTCAGGCTACTCTACTTTGCATGAAGCTTCCTGTTTGTGGTCTGTGGCAGCAGTAGAGTATGGTCCAGAGCCTTGGAACCTTGTGCCTGTGTGAGAGAACCTGAGGAAGGTCCTGGCTCCTGGCTTTGGATTGGCTTAGTTCTGGCCATTGTGTATCGCCTAAGGTGTGAACCAGCAGGTAGAAGACCTTTCTCTTTCTCTCCTTCTCCATGCAGGTCTACATTTCCAATATAAATAATAAATAAATCCTTTTTAAAAAGTTTATTTTCCTGACTGAGTGCTGAAATCCATGCAATATGAAAGCAAAGCCCAAAAAGTTCTTTAAAAATGAAAATTATGAAGGTATATGTGAATTTCAAAATTTCTTTGTAATAAATCTTTTTTTAATTCTATAAATTTTATTTTTGAGAATTTTTACGTATTTGATTAGGATGTGAAGGTTCAAGCACTAGAGGAAAGTGGGTGAGACCATTATTTCCACATTCTCTTCTGTTTTTTAAAAAAAGGTTTATTTTATTTTCATTACAAAGTCAGATATACAGAGAGGAGGAGAGACAGAGAGGAAGATCTTCCGTCTGATCATTCACTCCCCAAGTGACCGCAACGGCCGGACCTGAGCCAATCCAAAGCCAGGAGCCAGGAATTTCCTCCGGGTCTCCCACACGGGTGCAGGGTCCCAAAGCTTTGGGCCGTCCTCGACTGCTTTCCTGGGCCACAGGCAGGGAGCTGGATCTGAAGCAGGGCCGCCGGGATTAGAACCGGCACCCATATAAGATCCCGGCGAGTTCAGGGCAAGGACTTTAGTATCTTCAGGGACGAGAGAGAGAAGGGGAGAAATCACATCCGGCCTCCCAACCATCCCAGAGTCCCCAATGTGGGGCATGTTCCGAGAGTCCTACTGAAGAAGTTTTGATAGTTCAACAATTCTGTACTGCTGCCAACCGTGCCATTCCATTCTCGATGGATTCTCTCCAGACCCCGCTGGCTGACATAGTCCACCTTCAAGTCTCCTTTTCCCAGGCATTCACTGTCAACTCTGCTGGCATAGTTGATAGTTTTGTTCTGTCCTATGTCCTTTGTTACGGTAAAAATCATATTATTACAAATAATATATGGAGAGAAGAGCAAGTTACAGAGAAGGAAATGAAGGAAGATCTTTTCATTGTTGCCTAACTGCCCATGTAGCTTCAATGGTCGGGGCTGGGCCAGGGCAAATCCTGAGGCTAGGAGCTTTTCCCAGGTATGCCATTGGGTTTAGGGGCTCAAACACTTGGGGCATTTTCTGCTGCTTTTGCAGGTATATTAGCAGGGAACTGGATAAGAAGTAGAACAGCCAGGACTTGAACTAGTGCCCATGTGAGATGCTAGTGTTACTGGCTGTGGATTGAGCTTCTATGCCACCAACTTGTTTTCAATCCCACTTTCCACAAATGATTTTAAAGTCCCATCATACAAATTTCAGGTGCACACCCCACTTCATGGTTTCCTAATTCTAGGGATAACAGAATACACAGAAAGTGCTCAGCTCCTGTGCGTGCAGTCAGTGTGCGACTGTCACATGGGAATTGACTCACACAAACACTTCTGTAGAAACACAGCTTTGGGCCTGGCGCAATAGCCTAGCAGCTAAAGTCATCGCCTTGAACCCACTGAGATCCCATGTGGGTGCCAGTTCTAATCCCAGCGACCCCTACTTTCCATCCAGCTCCCTGCTTGTGGCCTGGGAAAGCAGTCAAGGAGGGCCCAAAGCCCTGGCACCTTGTACCCATGTGGGAGACCTTGAGAAGCTCCTGGCTCCTGGCTTCATATTGGCTCAGCTCCAGCCATTGCATCTACTTGGGGAGTGAATCAGCAGATGGAAGATTTTCCTCTCTGTCTCTTTTCCTCTCTATATATCTGCCTTTCCAATAAAAATACATAAATCTTAAGAAAAAAAGTAATGCCACTTTATTTTGCTTCTAACTTGATTTTCTTCTGCATTTGGTCCTGATTCGGACCACATTGTGCCATTGACTGTAAGAACGGCGATTAATGGGATTTCTCTTCAGCAGAGATTTCGAATGGTTTTTATTCCCATTGCCATAGCTGAATGATCGGTTTGATTCTCATTTTTCCTCTGTTGGCAAAGATTATTTTTGAAATTAAGTTTTTGAGAAATACCCTAAATTGCATTCGGGGGAGCATCCTTGCAGGAGAGTATGATGATGGCTGTATTTATATTCACATATTCAAACCCATATTTTCATTGGGTAAAGATACAGTGATTTTTTTAGACAAGGTTGTGGTCCCATATAAACGTGCTTTCTTAGCTGGTGAGGATAAAGTTAGCTGACCATCTTATTTTTATTTTTATTTTTATGTATTTAGTCTTTATTTTTCATGATATATTTCCCCAGGCTCGGGGCTTTCTCTTACTCCCTTTTTTTCTTCCCCCCAACCTCCGTGTTTTTCCCTGTATTGTAAGCAGCAGTCATAAGTGCATCGTTGTTCTATTTAAACATCCTGACATTGTATGATAGACAATGGTAGAAAGTCCAGCATTCTAAGGTCAAAATAAATTTAACGGTTTTATTGGGAGTCCATCTTCTATTCTGAAGTAGATATGGATACTGTGCTATAAAATCAGCCAATCCCCAAAAAACATATATCATATATTCTCTCTGATATAAGGCGATTTTCATGTAAAATACATCTGTGGATGGGAACAAGCCCGGCTGGGGAGCAAAGGCGATGCCCTGGCTGGGGTTTAATTCCCACTGGTGAGTGCTAGGGCTAGGGTGGGGGCTGCAGTCTGACCTGGACATGGCTGTCGTCTCCCTCGGTATAGGTGTGTGCTGCATTTGGGATGTGCCAGGCTGGGCTAGACTCCAGTACCCATTGGTGATCATGAGAACCAGGGTGGGCGTAGGGTGGGCTAGGTCTCTGCCCTCACTGAGCCATGTGTAAGTTGTGTCTGATTGTGGACTAGGCTTGGCTGGGTTGTAACATCCAACAACAAGAATCAGAGTGGGTGGGGGCTGGTCAGGAAAGGCATACTGTGGCACATGAGGTAGATTAAGTAGGACTGGCCCAAGGACCCAACAGTGGATGCAAGATCTGGCATTGGGAGAGATCCTGATGGAGGAACGTGGGGAGTTCCTCTGTCAGGAAGTTCCCTGTAGGTGAGTACAAGAACCAAATTGGGTAGCATCCCAGACCATGCTAAAATATGGTACCCAGTGGCATATATTTGGTGTAGGTCAGGGGCAGGCCAGGCCGGGTCAATTCATATCACCCGCTTGCAAATTTGAGCAGCAGAATGTGGTGTGGATCAGGCTGGGTTGGAAAGCAATACCAGCCAGTGCACATTAGAGCTCGGACTGGGCTGGCAGGGCTGGGCTAGGTTGTAGCCCCCACCAGGGCCACAGCATCTAATGGCCTACATGTGAGCTGGATCAGGGAAAAGCCAGCCTGGGTGGACTGTACCTTTTGGTACATGCATAAGCCAGAGTGGGAGTGTGAGGGTTGGGCTTTGCTGCAGCAGATGCTGGCACGGGGGCGGGCGGGGGGGGGGAACAGATGCTGGCAGGCACAGGCATGGCTAGACAAATGGTGGCACCCACTGCCAACAGCGTGGCCTGGATAGTGGGGCTGTTTGGGATGAACTGAGTTTCAATGCCCATTGACACGTATGAGAGCAGAATGGGATATGGAACAGATGGGACCAGTCAGCTGTACATACTGGCAAGCAGGGGAACCAGGGTAGGGGGCAGGCCTGGTGGGGTTATTGTGGGTTGTCCTGACTAGGCTGCAGCTCCCATTGGTTTGTGTGAGGGCTGAGTGTGTGCTGGGCAGAATCAGGCTGGACTGTTACTGTCGCTGTCCCAAGGCGATGGACCCGGTGCACGGAACAAATAATAACACGCGTGGACCCTGACTGATGGTCAAAGCTGAAGTTTATTAGTGGCATCAGACTTTATACACTGAGGGTCACATGGCATAAGGGAGGAGGTATTGAGCCCATCGACAAAATGCATGAACAGTTTCTATACTTTTGCTTGGAACTCCTTTTGTTCTGTACATTCCACCAAGCGTTCTCATACACACACTGTCCACTCAATTGTTTTCATACAAATGATATCCAATCAGGTATGCAAAAGGTAGCCATTCAGTTGCTCCCATAAAAATACTATCCATCAACTGTAATCCTGTGCTCACTGACCCTCCAGGGTCACAATGTCCTCCTATATGTAACACCCATTGGTTCATGTGGAAGGTAGAGCTGGAAACAGAACTAACCCAGCAATTGCAACCAGCAGCATATGCATAAGCTGATTGGGGCAACCAACTGTGCCGGACACTTTACTGGAAAGCACACACAAGAATCAGGTCTGGGATCACCTCAGACAAAGTTTCTTTGGGGATCCCTCCAACTGAACTGCTCATCTCAAGAATCCCAACCATGAAGAGAAGTGCAGATTCCATGATCTGGCTATGGAGTGCATGTGTCAAAGCTGAGCCTCCTCAGCGGCTCAGATGGAGCAGTCGAGAGCATATCCAGGTGCACATGAAGGATATAACAGTAAATTGGTACCTGCAGAGGACACCTGGTACCATAACAGATGATGGAAGACAGAATAAGTTGAGGAACTAACCCAGCCAAACGCTAGCAGTGAAAATCTGGGCAAAAAGAGACTCTAAGGTGGACTATGTCAGCCAGTGGGTTCTGGAAAGATTTCATCATTCTTGGAATAGCAAGATCGACAGCAATTCAGAACTGTTAAACTATCAAAACCACTTTAGCAGTGCCCTCAGAGCATGCCCCATGTAGGGGACTCTGGAATGGTTGGGACGGCGGGTGGGACTTCTTCCTTTATCTTCCCCTTTCCCCCAAATTCAGGAAAAAAAAATGTGGAAATAATGGGCTTATCCAAATTCCTATAGTCCTTGACCCTTTGTGCCCTAATCAACTATGTAAAGAGCATCAAAATATAATAATAATAAATAAATTTTTAAAATAAATAAATAAAACAAATTGTTTATTTTTATTTTAGATGATGCTTACATAGTTGATCAGGGTGGGAATGATCGAGGGTTAGGGGAAAGAGTATATGATCATTGGTTTCTGATTTCTATTTCTTCTTTCTGTATCTGAGGGGAGAGGGGAGACAAGGGGAAAAACCATACCCTGCCACCCAACTGCCCAAATACCCAGGGATGGGGAACAGCTACCCAGTATCAACCCAGAGTCCCCATGTGGCACATGCTCCAAGGGTTCTGTTCAAGTGATTTCAGTAGTTCTAAAATGCTATTGATCACACCGACCCAAGGATGAGAAAACCTTTCCAATGTTCATTGGCTGATATAGTCAAACTTAGAGTCTCCATGTACCCAGATTATTGCTGTCATTGTTTGCCTGGGGTAGTTGTCCAATTTGTTCTGTTCTCTTTCCTCTGGTATGGTACTGGATGTCCTCGCAGGTCTCAATGGGTTGCCATATCCTCCATGTGCATTAGGGCTTGCCATCCACTACTCCTTGTCCACTGAGGGGCACCACTTCTCACAGATGGGCCCAAGGACCCAGGCCAGGAGATACGGACCCCACTGGATACCCTGCTCTGGAGCTCATGGACCCAGCATTCATAGCACAAATGTGCCCAAGGACAGGGGCCAGGCAACTCAGGCCCAGCAGGACCCCAACCCATCCACATCTCCAGGGGCCCACAGATCCAGCACATACCACACAGGTGACCCAGGCCCTGCTGGATGCCCAGTCTCTGGGACTCATGGGGCCAACACCCATTGTGCTCAGAATGACATGGCTTGCCTCACTTGGCATCCACCAGCAGGTGCTGCAACTTGGCTCAGTCTAGCCTTTCGCCAGTTCTGGATCCTGCTTGTGGGTGCTGCAGTAGCCCAGTCAACCAGCCTTAATGTGAACTGGCTAGTGTTGTGGCCCAGCCTTGCCCTTCTTACACTTTGTCCTGGTTCTCAGATCTGCCAGTGGGTGTTGTGAACTGCCCTAGCCTGTCCTGCCCCCCGAGACATGACCTACATATATGCTGGTGGATACTGTAACAGTAATGCTCCCAGCCTTGGTTCTCTTGCTCACCTGGAATGACTGTGTCCTGATAGAGGATTTCCCCAAGCTCCTCCATTAGGTCTCCTTCCAGTGTTAGGCAGATGTTAGGCACACTGGTCCTTGGCCCAGATTGACTTTGTCAACCTCTTGTCCTGGCAGGAACAGTGGCCTTGCCCAACCACACCCATTCTGGTTCTTACTGTTGGGTGTTAAAGCCCAACCACACCAGGTCCATGCCCAGACACAATTCTCACGTGGTTCAGCGGGAGCCAAGATCCAGCCCATTCTACACCCATCCTGGCTCTCACAAGTACCGGTGGGTGCTGGAGTATGGCCAAGTCTGATGCTTCCCAGACCTAGTTCACATCCATGCTGAGGTAGACTGCAGCCATGTCCAGTCTAGTTTGCTGCCTCCATTCTGGCTTTTGCACTCACCAGTGGGAATCCCAGCCCAACCAGTGTGTCCCTTATCTCCCCCACCACGCTTGTTCCCATCCATAGATCTTGCACATGCCAAAAGAGATTTCTGTTTTACAGGAGTAAGCCCACCGCCCCCCTACAAGATTCTGCCCCTATACCTTTTTCACATGTTGATTAGTCTCATTGCCCAGCCTAACATGGCCCATCTCCTGTCGTGACTCTCACTGGTGGGCAGCGTGATCTAGCCCTGCCAGGTAGACTCCTAGCCCTAGCTTTAGTGTGTGCCAGTGAGTGGTATTCTGTGATGGTCTATGCTATCCACCCCAGCTAAGGTCTCCCATGTGTGCTGGTGCTTTGGTATGACTGTTAAAGTCCTGCTCGGTCTCAGCCCCCTGACTTACCCATAAGCACAGTGGCCTTGTCTATGGGAGGCCTTCAGTAGTCATTCCTCACCTGGACATGAACCCTTGGGTGCCCACTTGCCCCCACCTGTGCCCCAGACGCCCTGTAAGCTTACACACCTAAGAGCATGCCACTGCTGCTGGATGGGCAGGTCAGTAGTCCCTGGCCAGGCCTGCTGTGGGGCCTCCTGCCCTAAATCATTTATTAATAAAGAATATTCAATCATTTTCAGTTAGTGGATGTAAATTCCAGAATGAGTGTTTTCAATTGATTATCTGAATCTCATAAAATAGCCTGAAGAAAAAGCATAACCCTATTTTAGTCTGATTCAACCATTTTATTTTTATTCTCTTCATTAATGAATATCTTATTTTATGTATGTGCATTTCCTATATTTTTTTAAAGATTTATTTTATTTTTATTGGAAAGTCAGATATACAGGTAGGAAGAAAGAGAGGAAGATCTTCTGTCCAGTGGTTCACTCCCTAAGCAGCCACAATGGCCAGAGCTGAGCCCATCTGAAGCCAAGAGCCAGGAGCTTCCTCTGGGCCTCCCATGCAGGTGCAGGGTCCCAAGGCTTTGGGCCATTCTTGACCACTTTCCCAGGCCAAAAGCAGTGACCTGGATGGGAAGCGGGGCTGCCGGGATTAGAACCGGCGCCCATATGGGATCCTGGCATGGTAACTTCTGCACTGTGCCCTGTGCATTTTCTATATCACACACTGCAGTTTTAACTCTTATTCCTTGCTGTTGAAACTATAGGTTGAAATCTTGTCAAAAAGCATTTGCTACTTTAATGGCACTCTGAAAATACAGAGAAGATATAAGAAACTTTGTATTTTTTCAGTGTTTGTTCAGTGCAAGCAATGGCCACAGCACCAACTGCCCCTGCCCAGATGGACAAATCTGCTCTCTGGGCATGTTCAGACAGAGCAGCCAGAGGAGACAGAAGCCATGTGCCTCCTGGACTTGAGTTAGGACTGAACCTGGTGATTTCCTGTCGTGTCTGCCTTGAATGGCAGGGCTGAGTTACTCTCCTGGCCTCAAACCTAGGTAATGCTTGTTCATTTCTGACTGAGCAGAGTCACATGATCCAGCCACATGCTGGTGACTTCCACGAACACAGGAACTGGAAGCTCATTTGACCTGGTTCAATTATCTAGGGAGAAACAGTCTTCCAATATTTTAGGATTAGAAAAACACTAAGCTCTTGGGGTGAAGAATGGCTCAAATTCCAGGGTTCTAAAGGTTAAGGAACGGGAGAGCAGGAGGGCATCTTGGCGCAGTCCTCCCACCCATCAAAGGCACTATAATTGGCTGAAAGGCACGTCTATCCGCCTTGACCTTCTAGTCATGTCACGGGCCACGGGCCATGTGTAGCGCTTGAAGCTGTGCTTCAGGTCAAGACAGATAAACTCTAAGCCATACCCACCAGGTAGCAGGCAGAGACCCAGGAGCGATGACCCACATTAAGCCATTGGTTCTTCAGGATCTAAAGCTGCTTTGTAGCACAGTGGCAAGGCATTCATTATAAACAACATTTACAGTCTTTTCCAGGGGCCCAGCAGGCACGCATACGGAAAACACACCTGCTAGTGACAGAAACACTGCCTTCCATTCTGAGCTTACTGGGCACGTTCATAATATTCCGCTATCGAATGTCTACGCATGCACTCACCTCCTCATTTGGGTGTTATGTAGAATAATTACCACTTTCATAAATTGTTGAGTTTTAAAAAGTTGCATGTGAATAAAAAAACATAAATTAGTTTTAGTTTCTCTCCACTGTTTCTATTCAAATATATTTGTGAATCTCTGGAATGATAAAGCAAATTATGTTGCCTACGAGCAAGGTGAGCTATGTGAAGGCCATGTGTGTGTCTACCTGTGCTTTTGAACTGTAAGAACTGAGAACACGTATGTGTGGACAGCTGGCAATGGAGATGCAGTGTTCTTAAAGAACATTATAGAGGAAAACAGCTCATTTGCTTTCTATATAGCTTCTTACTCTTAAAAATCATCCTGCCTAGAGGGAGTGTTTAATCGCTTTTAATTAGGGAACCCAACAGAGATTTCTTAAAAAGAATCATACTGTGACTTGTTGAAAGCTTGTAGCTCACAAGTTTACTCAGATGACTTTTGAACAAAAAAAGTTACTTTCCAGTTAAGGAGTTTGTGAAGGAAATCACCAGAATTTCTACATGATATTGTTTACAAGAATGGAATGGCGTGCAGAGCCATTTTTTTTTTTCATATATTAAATTAAACCCAACCAGTTACTTTCCAAGTGACAAGACTTGGTGATTTCCTGGGTCTAGCCTTTGAATGAATATGAATGCCTTCTGGCAACTTGCTGGCTGCTAGGATTTTCTGAGAGGACATTTAATTACCTGGTTCACTTCTTTAAAGATCTAATTTCCATAATTATCTTCCTGACCATTGCCCCCAGTATGCCCTGTATGTGAAAAACTTACCAGAATTCTATTTGTATTTCCCATGGTGTTAATTTTTGACTTAAGGAATGGTTATAGCCAAATGGAATGTGAAGCATCATGACTTCGTTAACAACTGAATGATTTAAAACAAGCGTTGGCCCTGACACTTGGCTTCTTCATATCTCTGGCCACTGGCACTAAAGGGCTGAGGGCCATGCGTGTTAGTGGACAGTGTGGAGTGGGCTGGACATTACTGAGCATCAGGAGTGCCAGAACTGCCTATTTGTTTCTCAGATTCCTGTGGAGGGAAAGCCTATTGCAATGCCTGTAACAGAAGGATGATTGAATGATTAAATTATAGTAATCTAACACCTACTCTTAGTTTCTTGTCTTCACCTACTACAGGTCCCCAGTAGATATCACAGCAGACTTTTTTTTCCTTAAAGATTTATTTATTTTTATCACAAAGTCAGATATATATATATCTATATATGTATATATATATATAGAGAGAGAGAGAGGGAGAGGGAGAGAGAGAGAGAGGAGGAGAAGCAAAGAGGAAGATCTTTGTCCAATGATTCACTCCCCAAGTGACCGCATTGGCCGGTGCTGAGCCAATCTGAAGCCAGGAGTCGGGAGCTCTTCTGGGTCTCCCATGCGGATGCAGGGTTCTAAGGCTTTGGGCCATCTTCAACTGCTTTCCCAGGCCACAAGCAGGGAGTTGGATGGGAAGCAGGGCCGCCGGGATTAGATTCAGTGCTCACATGGGATCCTGGCACTTTCAAGGTGAGGACTTTAGCCACTAGGCCACCATGCTAGGCCAACAATAAACTTTTCTAACAACTGAGATGTTTTAAAAGATTTTATTTTACTTGTTTGAAAGGCAGATTTACAAGGAGAGAAAGAGAAGAAGCAGAAATTTGTTATTTGGTTGGTTTGCTCCCTAAATGGCTGTAATGGCTGGGGTTGGGCCAGGATATGGGCAACTTTTGCTTTCCCCAGGCTGTTAGCAAGAAGCTGTATCAAAAGTGGAGTAATTGAGACAAAAATTGGTGTCCATATTAAATACTGGCACTGAAAGTGGTGATTTAATCCTGATGAGGCATATACATTTTTTAAAACTCAGTATGAGATGACATATAAAATTATTTATGCTAGACAACTGAAGTCAAGCATCATGTCCATTGCAAGTCTTATTAGAGTTATGCTATATCTGACTGAAATTGGAAGCCTTTCATTATTCATCTATCTCATGATCTCAGAACTCAAAGGGAAATATAATCTTAAGAACCTGATACTGTTATTGAAATTATTATGTTGTTTAAAAGTCATCTATTTTAGATATTTATTTGGATATTTCATTAATTTGGTTGTTTCTTGAAGAAACACTTTTGAAATATATCATTTCTCATTTTTGGTTTGAAATATTCACAGTAATACATATTTTGTGCAGAGAATGATTCACGAGGCTTATGCTTATTCTGATCAAAAAAGAAAACCTGATAATACTAATACCAATAATAAAAAATCTTGCAAAACTTTATCACGGAAAACGGAAATAAAAAATAATGCAAATAAAAGGAAAACTTGACTCATTCCATATGTATACATAAAACCATGTGTTAAATTATTAAAGCTATGGAGGAGTGGACAATATGCCCAAGTGTCAGTGCGATTACAGAAATATTAATGATTTCTGGATTAGTTTAGTCCCTGCTGGGGTTGACAATTCTTTCTATCGTTAGAAACAAATAACACTGAAATTATTTCTAAATTATTCAAACCTGTTCATGATCCTCTACATGGGGAATGGGAATGGCAGGAATCCTAGAGGCACAGAGGCCTTCATCCTCTCATCCTCCTCCTCTCTTTAGGGACAATTCTGAAAAGTGATCGCTTGCCCTCAGTTAGTGGGAAGAGTTGGGATGAATGCAACTATGCTGTCTGCTAGGGAAGACAAAGCACTCTCCCTGGCAGGTTTGCATTATTTCCCCCTTTTACTAAAGAAGCATTTCTTTGCAAAAGGGGCGGAAGAAGAGAGAGACCTTTTAACTGTTGGTTTACTCCACAGATGTGCAAAACAGCATGGTCTGTGCCACTCCAGACCCAGAAGCCAGAGATTCCAGCAGGATCTGCCACAAGTGGCAGGGGTTCAGGTCCTGGGAACATCCTCCCCTGCTTGGAGTCTCATCGGACAGTAGACCTGGACACCAAGGCCCTTGATCAGAACTATGAAAGACAAAGCTCTCCTGTGTGCACTGAGACAACCACCTAGGTCATGTCAGTAAATTTAATGTGTGTGCATTTGATATACAATTTGCAATTGTTATATCTGCTTCTTAATTTGCTGGTGTATTTTCATTAGCGATGTCTTGGATTGTTTTACTCTGCCAAATCATGCTGTCTGATTTCATGGAAAGGTAGGAATATAGTTTTGCAGCATGGCAGAGATGGTGTTTTCCTGTCAAGTTAATTATAGAAGTATTTTTCTTTCATAGTATTTATTTGAAACACAGGTGTGTGTGTGTGTGAGAGAGAGAGAGAGCTCAAATGACGATGAAAAGGCTGAGCCAGGACCAAGTCAGGAGAAAGGAACTCCATCCATGTCTAAGCACTTGGACCGTCCTCTGTTGCACTCCCAGGAACAGTCGAAGCTTGCTGGATCAAAAGTGGAGCTGCTGGGACTCACAATTCCACAGCTCCCATTTGGGATGTCAATGCCATAGTCAGTGACTCAATGCATGGAATCACGGTATAGACTGCAGATTTTAAAAGATTCTGCAGCAAAGTAAGCGGATCTTTTGATTCTAGTTTCCTACTTTTGAATTAACCTGGTATGTATGGATGAGTGGGGATATAGAAGATTATATTAGTGAAAAATCACATTTAGAAATAAAGTGGTTTCTTTTTCATTGAGGTCATTTATTTGAAAGGCAGGGTTATAAAGAAATGGAGGTAAAGACAGAGAAGGAGAGAAGTCGGAGCTCTCTTTACTCCACTGTTTCACTTCCCATATGGCTGCAACAGCTAATGCTGACTCATCTGAAGCCAGAAGCCAGGATCCTCACTTGGGTCTTCCACTTGCAGCAGGGACCCAAGGGTCACCTTTTGCTGCATTCCTGATCCATTATTAGCAGAGAGCTGGATGGGAAACAGAGCAGTTGGGACTTACATTGGTGTCCGTGTAGGATGTTAGCACGCAGCTGGTGGCATAACCTGTTGATCCACAACACTGGCTCCTATAAATTATTTTTTTGTTCAAATACAATTTTAAATTCTTTATGGACATAAACTGTTTCTAGAGAAATTCCGAGTGAATTAAAGGGGTGTTCTTCCAGACTGTTGGCCTGGGACTAAATTCCACTGTCACTGGTTGCTCACTTCACCTGCCTTCAGAACAGTCTTCTTGCTCCTCCTTGGGTCCAGATCTTCCCAAAGCAGAAGATGAGCTCCTTTTCACGGAAGTGTAACCTGGGAGACCATGTGGGATTCAACATTTCTCTGCTGTCTGCAGGGAGGGCTTGACATAATACATATCTACTGCACTCACCCTGTGAGTCAGACTCACCAACAGAACCCGAGGCAGTCATGAACATGAAGATACTGCTTTATTCAGGTTCTTGTTGGTGGCTGAACTCAGCTGTTTATTAAATGGGCATCCTGGTAGGACAAGGAACTCTGGTCCTCTTGGCGCTCTCTCATCAGCATGCCCACACAGTGCCACCTTTGTAGTAGGCTCACATCTTGGTTTTCCCTCATTACATCTTTTTCTGAGCTGATAAATAGTACACAACTTAAGTTTATTCTTATTGAAAAGTCAAATTCACAGAGAGAAGGAGAGATGGAGGGAAGGCTTTTCTGTCTCCTGAATCACTTGCCAAGCAGCCGCAATGGCCAGAGCTGAGCCGAAGCAATGCCGAAGCAAGCAGCCGCAATGGCCAGAGCAGAAGCCAGGAGTCAGGAGCTTCTTCCAGGTCTCCTGCGTGGGTACAGGGTCCCAAGGCTTTCAGCCATCCTCTCTTGTCTTCCCAGGCTTCCAGCCAGGAAATGAATGAGAAGTACAGCAGCCATGACACAAACTGGCACTCAAAGGGATCCTGGCATAGGCAAAGCAAGGACTTTAGCCACTAGGCTATTGAGCCATGCTCTACTTTTTAAAGTTTTAAAAAAATGTTACAATGCCATGCAGTTAAATAACATGCTGCTAGATATGATAGTCTCCATTACACAGTTACTACACATCCCTTTAAATGAATAACCACAAAACAAATTGAAAAATAGAAGAAAAAAAGAAATTAGCAACATCATGAAGTTCAATAACAAGCTCTTGAATGACTAATGTGTGGCTGAAGAAATGAAAAAGAAAATGAAGATTTTTCTTGAAGAAAATGATGCTTCTGTATGATCCATGGGTCACTGAGGAATTTAATCAGCAGAAAGTGTTTTTGAAGAGATGAAACTAACAACAAACATCAAAATCCATGAGATCTAATTTCCACTGATTTTTATTGGTGAAATGTGTCTCCTGTCGGTAGCAAATAGATGGGCTTTGTTTTTTTAATACAGTCTACTAATCTTTGACGTTTGATTGATGAGTTTAAGCCATTTACATTCAGGGTTATCCGTCCTCCTGTTGTTGATTTTGTATTGTGGCTTTTCACCTAAGGGTATATATAGTCATTGTGTAATACAGACTATCATATCCAGATGTGAGGATACAATGCAATATGCATCTCTATTTCCATAGATGGACTCCCAATGAGTCTGTGGAACTGTATCTTGACAATAGGATGCTGGACTCTCTGCCATTGTCTTTGCCTGCAATAATGGACTTATGACTGTATATTAAGAATTAGACGATAGTATTGATATAGGGGAACTCAGTAAGGGGGAAAGGGAATTGGGGAGGGGATAAGAGAAATCCCAGTGCCTATGGAACTGTATCATAAAATGATAATAATAAAAAGAAGTAAAATTCAGAAAAAAATGTTTTGTGATATAGTTCTCTAGGCTCAGAGATTTCTCCTTACACCCTCCCTATGTGCCATCCTCTGCCAGCAATTTCCCCTATTTTATTACAATAGTATAGTCCTTCAACTACAGACACAAGTCCATCATCCGTCTATTAATTGCATCAAAGCCTTGTAGGTATAGACAATGACAGAAAGTTCAGCATCATATTGTCAAGATATATGTAACAGTTTTGTTGTGAGTCTCTCTTTTATTCAGCCGTAGAGATGCACACTGCAGTTTATCTTCACATCTCTGTATCCTACAGTTCCTATATATCTATTTATATACAGTTTCTATACAGTTTACCTATGTATCTATTGGTCTTGTACTTTGCCTGACATTGTCTTATATCCGAGAGAACGTATAATATTTGTCCTTTTGGAATTGACTTATTTTGTTGAGAATAACGTTTTCAAGTTGGGACCATTTTTTGGCCAATGGTAGAATTTCATTGCTTTTAATGGCCGAGAAGTATTCCATGGAGTAGATGCACCACAGTTTCTTTATCCAAATAAAAAACTACATTGCGCTGCCTGCCACCTAACTCCAGTGAAATTGGCCTATATTCAGACATCTACTAAAACTACTTGCTGGCATGGATGTAGGGTACCCTAATCAGGCGCCCTAACTCACTGTTGATGAGAATGTAGGCTAGTATAATCATTATGGAGAGTGCTAAGACAGCTGAAAATTAACCTCCTGCATGATCCAGCTATCCCATATTTGGGAATATACCTAAAGAAAATGATATCTGCATATGAGAAAATGTCTTGCGACTCTATATGAACAGCAGCACAATCTACAATACCAAGGACATGGAAACAACTCGGATGGCCACTGACAGTAAGGTCTACTTGGAATCTAGCTTGTGATTCAGTACAGTAATATCAAACTCAAGTTCTGTGATGAGAAAAATAACCTTATACTTACTAATGTGATTATTGATTGTTTTTGTGACTTTTCTAGTTTCTAATGCAAACTCTGAATGCTGGCTTGTACTGCTTGGCTGGTATCCATGCACTGAACTGAAACAAATCCACTTGGCCAGAGAACACGGCTCACTACAAAGCAAACGTAATAAATGAAAGTAGGTTCCCACCCTAATTCCAGACAATTTTACAGGGTAGGAATCAAGAAAATGATTCTTGAGATAAATGTGCATAACATTGAAGGAGAAAAACGTTTGTGTAGTACGTGATCATTGCAAGACGGTAAAGAGAAGTCAAACAAGATAATGTCAAGTTTTCCCTAGGAATGCCCTAGTTCCTCAGGCCCCGCAGTAGGTCAAAGTGATCTGTTATTGATCAGGCAAGACGTCTAACAAGAAACTGATAGGAGCATCAGTACTTGAAAAGATCCTATCGGGGTAAGGTTTTGTGTTTTTTTATTTAATTTAATTTAATTGCAGCTTTTTTAAAAAAGATTTATTTTATTATTTTTATTGGAAAGGCAGCTATACAGAGGAGAGACAGAGAGGAAGATCTTCCATCCATTGATTCACTCCCCAAGTGAGCACAACAGCCAATGCTATGCCGATGCTATGCTGGTCCGAAGCCAGGAGCTCTTCTGGGTCTCCCACGCGGGTGCAGGGTCCCAAAGCCTTGGGTGGTCCTCGACTGCTTTCCCAGGCCACAGGCAGGGAGCTGGATGGGAAGCGGGGCTGCCGGGATTAGAACCAGCGCCCATATGGGATCTTGGGCGTGTAAGGCAAGGACCTTAACCACTGTGCCACTGCGCCGGGCCCTAATTGCACTTTTTAAAGCTTTATTTACTATTTTAGGATACAGTTCCATAGGCCCCGGGATTTCCTCTACCCCATTCCCAAGTTCCCTCCTCTCTCCCCCAAAGTTTCCCTAAATTATTTCTATAGTTCTTTTTAAACAGACATATGTCCATCATTGCGGGCATGGACAATGGCAAAGAGTCTAGCATCCGATTGTCAAGATACAGTTCCACAGCCTCATTGGGAGTCCATCTTTGTCTAGAAATAGAGATGAATGCTGCATTGTGTCCTCACATCTGGATATGATAGTCTGTATTACACAATGACTGTATATCCCCTTAAGTGAAAAGCCACAATACAAAATCAACAACAGGAAGAACAATAATAATTTACAACACCATGAAGCTAAATAACATGCTACTGGATATGATAGCAACAATTACACAGTTACTGCACATCCCCTTAAGTGCAAAGCCACAAAACAAAATAAACAGCAGGAGGAAAAGAAGAAATTAAAAATGCCATGAGGACCCAGAGCAGTAGCCTAGCGCTAAAGTCTTCACCGTGCATGCTCCAGGATCCCCTATGGGCACCAGCTCTTATCCCAGCAGCCCTGCTTTCCATCCAGCTCTCTGCTTGTGGCTGGGGAAAGAGGTCAAGGACAGCTCAAAGACTTGGGAACCTGAACCTGCTTGGGAGACCCCAAAGAGGCTCCTGGCTCCTAGATCCTCGCTTCAGATCGGCTCAGTTCTTGCCGTTGAGGCCGCTTGGGGAGTGAATCATCAGACAGAAGATCTTCCTCTCTGTCTCTTCTCTCCTCTGTATATCTGACTTTCCAATAAAAATAAAATAAATCTTTTTTAAAAAATGAATGGCATGAAATTAAATAACATGCTATTGAATGACATGAATTACTGAAGAAATGAAAAAGAAAATCAAGATCTTCTTGAAGAAAATTATGCTACTCTATGATCTATGAGTCAGTGAAGGTTTAATGAGGAAGTATGTTGAAGAGATGAAACTAAATTAAGAAAAAAACATCAAAATCCATGAGAAATAGTTTCTGATGATCTTTGTTGGCGAAATGTGTCTCCTGTAGGCATTAAACAGGTGGGTTTTGTGTTTTTAACCCAGTCTATGAATCTATGATACTTGATTGATGAGTAAGCTATTCATTCAGGGTTAGTATGAATTGGTGGTATTTTGGTTCTGTCATTTTAACAATGGGTTGTTAACTGATTTAGTCTTCTGTTGTTATTTTACTGGGATGTTCTTCACATCTGCCTTTGGTTTTGGTGGGTGCTAGTCCTCTTTGCTGTCAAGAGAACATCTTTAAGTTTCATTTGTAGGGCAGGTTTGGAAGAGGTGTATTTATCTTTTCTTCATTGTGGAAGAATTTTATTTCATTTTCAAAGACAAAGAAAAGCTTTGCTGGGTACATTATCCTGGACTGACTATGTTTTGTGTTTAGAATCTGAAATATGTTGCTTCATTCTCTTCTGGCCTATAGTTTCCTGTGAGAGGTCTCCTGTGAGTTTAATTGGCATTCCTTTATATGTCAATTGATTTTTTTCATGTGCACATTTAAGGATCTTTTCCTTATGTTCAATTGAAGAGAGCTTGATTATTATGTTTCATGGGGAAAGTCATTTTTGTTCAAGCCTGTCGAGAGTTCTATGCCCCTCCTGGATGTTGTTTCCCAATTCTTTCTCCATATTATGGACATTTGCCCTTATTATTTCGTTGAATACACCCCCAATCCAAGGTTCTGTTTCTGCACCTTTTAGGACTCCCATAACTCTTACATTTGGCCTTTTAATAGTGTTATTTGATTCTCGAATACTTTTTTTTTTTAGCTTGACACAGTTTTGCTTCCCGCTTTTTGTTTGTTTCCCCCTGGCCATAAGAAGTATCTTCCAATTCTGAGATTCTTTCTTCTGCTTCATTCATTCTATTTTGGAGACTCCCCACTGCACTTTTAATTCATTTTCTTGGAGGATTGTTAAAAACTCTAATGCGTCGTTAAGCAGGCATCTTTGATCTTAGCCCTATTGATTTTTTCTTTTCTACTATTGCATAAAGGCACCTGTACACTGCAGTATCATAACAATAATTTGAGCTTCTGTGTCTCCTGCGGTTTCCCCGGGCACAATGTGGTTGCTGTTCTGTGCATGTGCTATAGTGCCCAGCACATAGCATGGCACGAATGGCTCTCACTCCACCTTTGCAATACATTCAGCAATGGGTTGCTAATTACATAGGTACAATTCCAACCTTCTTGCATTAATTGGAAGAAAATAGTCCAGGATCAGAGAAGGTCATGTTGAAATAATTGCTTTTCTTTCTCCTCCTCCTACTGGTTTATGTAGTAATTTTTTGTAAGTAATAGCTCATTTCTTGCCCTTTGGCTGTGTGTTTTTGAAGTTATGTGGAAGAAACTGAAGGGTAAGTCATTTTATACACATTCCCTGTGACTCATGCTTTCTTTTTCAAGTCTCTGCTTATGGAAGCTTGGTATTTGTGCTGAGACTATTTTGTCGATGTTGTTAGAGTTTTTAAAAGCTAGATAAGCTAAACATGTTGGCCATCACTCAAGACATTATTAAAGATACCAAGAAATCCCCAGGACAACATTGCCTCATTTATTTGTCAAATAAGTCAAATGTATAAGCCACACTAAAAACAAACAAACAAATAAACAAAAAATCAATAGCCAATGAAAAAATTCCATTTGTTTGTGTTTATAGAAAATATATTTGGCCCTGGAAAAACCAAAATGACTTCACTGCATGTAACTTCTGCTATTTTCCAACCGATTATCATGAGCAATTTCTTTTCTTTTTTTTTTTAAGATTAACTTTATCTTTATTGGAAATTCAGATATACAGAGAGGAGGAGACAGAGAGGAAGATCTTCTGTCATATGATTCACTCCCCAAGTGGTCTCGACAGTAGGAACTGAGCCAATCTGAAGCCAGGATCTGAGAGCCTCTTTGGGGTCTCCCAAGCAGGTTCAGGGTCCCAAGGCTTTGAGCTGTCCTTGACTTCTTTCCCCAGCCATAAGCAGGGAGCTAGATGGGAAGCAGGGCTGCCAGGATTAGAACCTGTGCTCACATGGGATCCTGGCATGTGCCAGTCAAGGACCTTAGCCACTAGGCTACAACGCCAGACTGTCTCATGAGTAATTTGAGATGGTTCTTCATGAGTGACATCCTGAACAGGCTCCCAAATGCTTGATGTATTTTAGATTATTTTTAGGTTAGGGTTACATGTGATCAAGGCAAGTTATTCAGAGTACATTGATAAGTACATAGGGTTTTCATTTGAACACATCATGTCTAGTTAATACTATGGGAATATGATGTGGCCTGGGCTCCACTTAGCTTTAAACCTGGGATAACTTACAGCGTCCTCCTTTTAGTTTGAATGAACACATGCACGAACCTGCCAGGCTCACTCGCTTGCCAGAAGGTTGTTGGGTCAGCTGCTCTTGGAACTGATATGAGAACTAATCTTCCGTGTCTGGATCTAAGGGTGGGGATTTAAAGGGACTGTGCCGTATTGAGGTTTGACTGCTCTCCTGGATATTCCAGCAAGTACAGTTACTTTGTAGCAGGCCCTTATTCTCAAGTCAAACACATCCTTCAAAGTGAAAATGCTGAGCTTTTGGCTGACTGTTAACTGAGAATCACGCACATGAAAGACTTCATGCTGAACCAATGTGAGTTTTCCAGAACACTGCAGTTGGCATCGGATGAAATTTTACATCTGACTTTAATTAAGGCTTTCTTCATTTCACAATTGGCTCTTGCCATCACGAGACCATTAATTATGTTCCTAAAATATTAAAGCTTGGATTGAGATTTAGTTCTATTCTTTTAGCACCTGATAAATGCTTGTGTTTCCCAATTATATTTATGATTCTTTTGCTCTGCTTAACTTAGAATTTGGATTGTACATCTAAAATTGAATATCATTTCCGCTATGAAGAATCTTCAAGAAGTATAAAGGAAATGTATATTATCATAAACAGTATGGATTTCAGATTTTTGTATCAAAATCAATTTATATTTTAGTTTCATTTATACGATCCTTTTGTACTTTTTGAAGCACTCTACATTCTTATTAACAAACAATCCTAATTAGAGCTTATGTTTTTCAGTTCTTTCACTAATCTTCTCCAACATCATATGATTTAAAGAATTTTCACAGAGGTCCTTGACTTTTATGCTGTTTGGCAGCTTGTAAGTTCCAAGTCAAGACTTGTTCAGCATGTGCACCTGCCTGTGGCCGCTTACTATTTTCTTCTCCAGACTGGAGTTTACCTCTTGTTCAATACTTGCCTTGCCTTTGCCAACGCCCTGCCTCTGGGAATGGCTGTGACGTCATGTCATACTGAAGGTTTCATTGGGACCAGCATTTCTTCCTCTCCCATGTTTGCCTGTTTATTTCCAATTCAGCTTGGTGCCATTGGTTATGTCTTAAGTATCGCCTAAGTACAAGGAATTGAAGGTTAAGTGTAGGATGCCAGACAATAGGACTCACTCTAAGGTGCTCGCTCTAGACTGCTCTGTGAGTTTGAGCTTTACACCAGCTTGGCTAGCTTAGAACTCTGCAAATCTTAATAGTTAGATGAAGACACATGATCAGATTTTAGTAAAAATAATTGTATTATTTTTAGGAAATATGGTTGTCAAAGCATGATCTTTCATCCAAGGTCACATACCTCTGTTTCTAGTTTAAAGTCGATGAACCTGTTTTTTTCTGCAGCGCAACTCCATTCTTGCTAGTAGTCATTGCACCAAAAAAACTATTCTTTTACCTAAGGCTTTAATGCCAATGTGCCTCCTTCATTGAAAACCTCATATACACAAAACTCACTCAAATAAATACATCACCTGTGCTTTCTCAATATCTCACTGCGTTTTGAATCTTGCAGTTAGTCCATGTCCCTGCAATATTTGTTTTTCAAGAGTTATGTAAGGCCTGGTGCAATAGCGTAATGGCTAAAGTCTTCACATTGAGCACACCGGGATCCCATATGGGCACTGGTTCTAATCCTGGCAGCCCCACTTCCCATCCAGCTCCCTGTCTATAGCCTGGGAGAGTAGTCAAGAATGGCACAAAACCTTGGGACCCTGCACCCGCATGGGAGACACAGAAGAAGCTCCTGGCTCCTGGCTCCTGGCTCCTGGCTCCTGGCTTTGGATTGGCTCAGGTCTGGCCATTGAGGTCACTTGTGGAGTGAATTATAAGACAGAAGACTTCCTCTCTGGCTCTCTCTCCTCCTCTCTGTATATTTGACTTTGCAATAAAATAATAATAATAATAATAAATCTTTAAAAAAACTTACCCAAATAAATGAATCGCATATGGCTTCTCAATATCTCCTTGAGTTTGTTAGATCTTGTAGAGCCAGTCCAAGTTTAAGCCTTTGAATATATGTTTTACAAGAGCTATGGTGTTATAAAACTACTCAAGGTTAAAAATGTAAAATATGATAAATTAAGTTGGCTTTTAGATTTCACACACAGCATAGCAATGTACTATAAGAATTGGTTAGCAAACATCATTTGCTTCTAGACAATATTTCAGCAACTTACAACCATATGTCACGAACAGGTTCCTCACAGCCACTTTTTTTTTTTTCAATTTTAGGATACAGTTCTAAAGGCCCAGGGGTTCCCCTCGCCTCCCACATTCTCTGTCCTCACAGATTATCCCTATGCTTTACCATATCATAGTCCATCATAAACAGCCTTAAGTCCACCATTCTGCTATCTAAGTGCATTCAGACACTAAGTGTATGGAACCCTTTCATGTTGATCTTGGTTTGTAATGGATTATTGGTTTTTCAGGGGTATGAATCTTATTTCTATAATTCACAGCTGGAAAATATGTTTCAAAGAGGTTAAATTAATACAAAGGAAGCATAGTGTACCAAATTGTCTTAAATTGAACATAGGCAAAAATTTCTGCACTATCATGAAGACATCAGGCTCGAAATAGGATATGGGTAAACTTCCCTCCTGATGCTGGTTTATCATGTAAGTAGTGATGACGTTGAAGTCCAGACTTTGCATTCATGTGTCTGTAGCACACACTTGTCCTGGTAGAGTGGCAGGAAGCACCAGATCCATGAGCACTTTTGATGTCATCACCTATTGAAGGATGCCCGCCCTTGCAGAATGCACTGAGTTTTCTTTGGACTGTCTGAATCTTGCATTGGCTTCAGGAAAATATTCCTGACCTCCAAATGAGCTTCAACTCTGCACATGAAATTAGGCAAAAACAGCCAACTGGGCAGCAGCCTGGCTGCGATAGTGAAGCCCCGCCCCATCTGGATCCGCTAGCAGCTGGGACACGGTCTCACGCCTTCTCATTGTTTCATAAAAACAATGGCTAGCTCTTAAAATGATGAGTTCAGAAAGGCTTCAAACAAGTTTTTCTCCCCCAACTTTTCTCCCAACTTTGGAAACGTGCCTCTGTTTCTTTCTCAATTATAGACAAACACTGCCTAAAACGGACTCTGTTCAGGCCCCTTTTTAACATTTGCTTTAAGAGAAGAAATGTTTCTTCAAGCTCTAAGAAAACTACACGAATTCCATATCCAAAGGCTCCCTTCTGAAGGTATCCACCATGGTGTCTTAACTACTCCATAAAATGCCCATTCCGTTCCTTTCTTACTTAGATCCACAATATCTGGGTCCAGTTAAATCACAATAGTAGTACAAGTTGAATTTCTCACACTAAGCTTCCCTGTGTGGATCCTCCATCTCCTTCTGTGCAACTGACACAATCAGCACCTGCCACAAAAATAGGCCTAGTACGTGCTTAAGAAAAGAGCGAGAGCTTGCAAGCTTTGAGATCACAGGAGAGTGCTCAGAGAATTTCTGTCGTGTGATGTAGGCTCAGCAACACTTGTTGAGGCGAGGGAGATAGGTCCTCGAGCACCTGGTCGGATGCTGCTCAGCACGTTGCGTAGTTCAATAACTACAAGGAGGAGTCCAGCTCATCTTCCGGAGGGGCAGCACAAGTGACGGATTGGAGAAGGGGAGGTGAAGGAGCACCTCAGCACATATGCTGCCCATCCTTGCTCCTACAGGGCGAGGGCTTGGTGGGACTGCTTCCTGTGACAGACGGATGTGGGAGAGAAAGAAAACAGAGTATGTTTTGTTTTGACTCCAGTGATTCTAACATTGCATCTTATTTAACTTCTCATCCCAGGAATGGAACACCGATAGGTATCCAACTCTGGAAAAGTAGCTGATCAAGAATCCTGGGCTTTGGACAGGAAGCATGCTGCTTTGGAGACACACCTTCAGCATTGGGCTAGTCTTTCCACGTTTGGTTTCCTTGGGAGAAATTGGAGTTATCCTGAGCTGGTGCTATGCTATTGTTTATATTGCGCTTGTATAATTTCGCATCGCCTCAGCTTCCAGATTATACAAAATCTGGCTTGCAAGCAATACGACTAAAGATTATGGAAGAAATGAAGCCTGAGAAAACAAATACCATCAAAACCAATAACTATGTTATTTATCTGATTTTGGAAAATCTGGGATATACAGGGAGATAATTATGTAGGTGGGAAAATGAGAAAATGCACCCTGATCCTAATGTTTTTTGTTTTATGACAAGATGCAAATTGATGTGTGTTTGAAATATGCATACATGTGAATATGCTAATTTGTAGACTGCATGTGGACATTTCTGCTTGTAAATAGATATGAAATCAATTACTTGGCAGAAAAAAAAAACATGGAATGACACATTAATTTAAAAGAAGAAATAAAGCAGGAAGAATTATTACAAAATACGTTTTACTCTTTATAGAATGATTGATACAACTTGCAATATTTGATTTTATAGCCTGAACAAGTTGAGGAAATTCAGGACAAATTACATTTATGAGAAATTGTGAGCCCTGATGCAATAGCCTAATGGGCAAAACCTCACCTTGCAAGCACCGAGATCTCATATGACCGCCAATTTGTGTCTTGGTGACCTTACTTCCCATCCAGCTCCCTGCATGTGGCCTGGGAAAGCATTGGAGGAAGGCCCAAATCCTTGGGACCCTGCACCACTTGGGAGACCCAGAAGAGGCTCCGGGCTCCTGGCTTCGGATTGGCTCAGCTCCAGTTGAGGCAGTCAGTCACTTGCGGAATGAGTCAACAGACAGAAGATTCTCTGTTTCTCATCCTCTCTATGTATATCTGACTTCGCAAATAAAATAAATAAATCTTCAAAAAATAAATTGTATTAGTAATTTTTATGCATTGGTAATTATAGTGGCAGAGAAAGTTAAGAAGAACAATTCTTTGCCAAGCTTTACAAAATCCTGAAAAGATTTGTAAGAGTTTTTTCTGTATGAATGTGTCTTCTCCGTTACACTGTCATTCAGGAAGTGCAGGTGGGAGAGGGGAGAATGGAGCATGGGAAATGGAGCTGCCTAGGAGGCAGTCTGCCCAGTCAAGTGTCAAGTCACAAGGCTGTCAAAATCTCTTTAAACAATCTCTTCCTAAGGTTGCCACACAGAAGAGCTACAGTTATATGTAAGAGTTCCACTAATAATTGCTTTGTACTTGAAGATTAATATGTATTTTGGAACCCAGTTAGACTGCTTTTATCATTCACACAATAATTTGATAATTTATGAAATTTGTTACTCTACTGTCCTTCTGATTAGTCAGTTGACATGAGAGAAAATTCTAAATGTAAGATAGTGGAGATGGCATACATTCAAACACATGCATGTATTATAATGATGTTTTAATGGTATGCCTTTTAGTTAGATATGTGGTGACACGCTATTGGACAGGCAACAGTTCAGAGTGCAAACACACCGTGAGGCTCTCTTGGGTGGCCAGCCAGCGCCACTCTCCCTGCCTGTAAGACCTCAGACAACAGGCTGAGTCTGTGAGTCTTATCAGCTGTCATATCAGGGTGACGTTAGTACCTGCTTGCTGACTCAGCTGCTCTGGGACTCGCTCTATCAGTAAATTCCATGCAGTTGGAATACTGTATGGCTTACAGTACATGTGATGGTACGTGCTTAATTTTTATGGTACTTGCAGACATTTCTGAGCCAGAAGCATACCACAACACCTCATGTTCCTGCCAAACAGGAGTCACACCAAGGTGCCAAGAAGGAAGAAGACACTGGTGCAGACTTCTGCTTAAGGAAAAAAAAAAAAAAAAAAATATATATATATATATATATATACAAAATGGAAAAGAACATGGATTGGGGAGAATCAAGGAAAATAGGAGAATCATGAAATCTCTGGAAAGAAGCAACAGTGCAATAAACTAAGAGCTAAGGTTTCAATGTTTCCCTCTTTGCTTCTCCTGGTGAGGGGAATGACGGGATCTGTGGCCATGGAATATATATGTCCTTTTCGGATTATAAGTAACAAATGCTGTTTATAAAGAAGCAGAAGCGCCTGGCGAGGGGGCGCGTGGCACTGGGAGCAATCAAGGGGAATGTTTATGGCTTCTTCTGCAGAGCGCTCCTGCAGCGGACGAATGAAGAGGAGGGAGGGGAGAGCCAAGGGCAGCTCCGGTGTCTGCACTGCAGAATGCCAGGCCTAGTGATGTCACTCCCGCCCCAAGAGCAGATATGCTGCAACTCAGGAGAGAATGTTCATATTTGTACAACAGAGGACAGACTACTTGATCTACATCTACAAAGGGAATTGGATAATAAACTAATTGGATTATCTTGATATCTTATGGAGACCACAGTTCTCTGACACTGATTTTCTTGTGTTGTGAGCATGATGATAAGGCACAAATGCAACCCTCCTGTGAGTGGGTTCAGCCCTGACAACGCTGAACATGGAGAGAACAGTATCTAATTATTTCTCTAGGGGTAATACAGGAAGCTCGTCTTTTAAAAATAGGAAATTGAAAAAGAAATTAGTTGTGCTTGTGAACGTTTCAAAATTCATCCATACTTTTTTCGTAATGTGCATGTTCCATAAACATTTTGAATTATTTTGAATTATTTTCATACTGATGGTTAAAATCAGAATCAGAGATGAGAAACCAGGTTGCCAAGAAAATGGAAACAGAAGTTACAAGTTTGTTAGAAAGAAAATGATTTCATTCCATTCCACCAAAGGATTTCTGAAGAAGGACTGTGTCATTTGATGGGTTTCTCAGCTTACTATCATGGTGCAGATGTGGGCCCTTGTTCCAGAGTTAAAATTTAATAATATGGTCATTGCATCTGGTCTTTCCTTGCAAGGTGTGGAAATTCAGGGTTCCTTAAGTTTTATGCAATCATCAGGGAGTCTCACTGGAAATGCTTTGCTCTCTTCAGGAAACACCCATGACTTGTAGCATTTTGAATGCAAACCTCAGTTCTCTGTTTTTACGTAGTTCCTAAATATTTAGAGAAATAGTATGTACCAGTGGAGTAGCGCCTGACAGCACACTCGGTTTTCTAGTGTTGTCAACTTGCCACAAAGAGGCAATTATAATGGCATATGCTTTATCCTGTAGTGAGCTGCTGAAAAGACATCTGCAGGCATGCACTATGTCTCAACGGATCCTACTTCCCAGGAGTGTCAGCTTATCTGTTGGAGCAGGCTATTCTTTAATGGGCATCTTGAACCAGTCATTAGATGAGATAATCACATAATGGCATAATTATATAACCCGGTATATTGTAAGAGTATGGCAGAATCTACTGAGCTACTACAGAAGCAGAGAAGGGAGGGTAGAGGTTGGAAGGAGAGGAATGCACAGGGAAGCGGAGGGGAGTGACAAAGACAGAAGAGAAGGAAGGAGTCGAAGTGAGGGGAGGGACTGAAGAAGAGAAGAGGGGAGGGGAGGGAAGGGAAAGTGAGGGCAGAGAAGTGAGAGGATGAGAGGGGAGGAGGGGGAAGAAAGGAAAGTAGGAAGGGGAGGCGAAGAAGGAGGGGAAAACAAGAGGGGAGAGTGGGGAGGTGAAAAAAGAGGAGAGAAACAGCACAGAGTTGATCAACTCCAAGAAGTTTTGGCTTTTTCTTCTGATAAGAAAAACTTAGAAAATTGTGTTTTAAATTTAAATTGTAATAAATACAATTTTAAACTGGAGAGTAAATCCGTGGATGGGAGGAGTCTCAAGCAAGTAAGTAAATGCATTCAAACTTTTCATTTGCACAGGAGAGCTACAGAGGAGAGAAGGGTCCTCCATCCACAGGTTCACTTCGCAAGTGTCTGCAGTGGCTGCAGCTGATCTACTCTGAAACCCGGAGCCAGGAACTACTCCCATGTGGGTGCAGGAACTCAAGAACTTGAGTCATTCATTTTCCATTGCTTTCCCAGATCAAAAGCAGGCAGCTGTATGGAAAGTGGAGTAGCTAGGACATGGACTGTTGCTAGTATGACATGCTGATGCCATAGGCAAAGGCTAAAATGCCATGGTGCCGGGCAAGTAAATTCAAATTAAAAAAAAAAAAAAATCTCCGAAACTTATGACAAACACACTCTCTCTCTTCTTGTCTCTTTACCTATGAGGCTTCTTGCCTTGGTAATTTATTCTTGATAGCTGCCAAGGGCACTGGAGGGGAGGGGCTGGGTCTACTCCAGACCCAAGAGGTCACTTGGGCTTCAGCTCAGAGCAGGGAAGGGAGCAGGAGCTGGTTATGGCACTGGCCTGGCGAGATTCCAGCTGACCAAGGACAACCCCTGAATGGATATTCCTTTCACAAGTAGGGTACAGACAGCCCCTTTGTCAACCCCCGTGTCCAAAGGCGTATGAGACTCCCCCACACCACTCTCAACTCCCCTTTTCATTTGCTTCCTCTTCCCTCCATGCTGAGCGAGGGGCCCAGGAGAGGATTTTCTAATAAAACTTCTGTTACAACTTTGGACAACTTTCCGATATCATTCCACCAGCGGACAGTGGGCAGCCATCGTCTAACAATTCTGTAGAAAAAAAATCGGGGAAAATCTACGCATTATATCACAAAGTCAAGCCCAGAAGACTAAAATAATTACATTTAATAAAACATTTAGGGTTGCAAGAGTCCTAGCAGGACAAAGTGTCCTATTCAAATGGTCATCCAGCTAGTCGTCACTGTGTTCACTATTGGGAAACAACAAATTCAAAGTAAAAATTCCACTTTGGGCCAACACATTAGACATTTTTTTCCTAAGTGTAGATCACCTTCCCAAAGCTGGGAAAGCCAGGGTGGGTTCAAATCCCAGCTTTTCTCATGATGCCAGCTCCTATTGATGGGCACTCTGGCAGGTAACAGCTCAAGTCGTACCACCCCTGCCACCCACGTTGGAGATCCAGGTAAAGTTCCATGCTCCTGGATTCAGGCTGGGTCAACGCATAGATCTATCCTGCTGTTTGCATCATTGCTTTTCTAAATAAACACATAAAATCCACCAGAGGAATAGCATAGTACATGTAGTACATAGAAATTAATAGAGAGTCTATTCCTGTGAGTTAGACCCAGGTAGATTAAGGCTTATGAAAACTGCTTAAATACATAAGGAGGAGTGTTGTACAAAAGCAGACAGCATTTCTTGGCGAGTCAGAGAGCTTAGATTACATGTCTATGCTTCTATTGCCTGACTGCAACCCCACCGATGCTCAGTGTATCAGGCGTTAAGAGTGATAAGACTGACTCTGCAGAGTAACACATGAGCTAGGACTGTGGCCAGGTTGTGGAACCCTGGCGCCAACCAGAGGAGTCTGGGTAACAACTAATACAGCCTGCTTCCCTTGACAAGCGTGGGTCTTCTTAACTAGGTTCTGAGTGATGAGGGCCACCCTCCAACTCACTCACCTGCAGGAATCTTGATAACATAATCACATGACTCTGATTATTTTTTTAAAAAAGATTTATTTTTATTATGTTTTATTAGAAAGGCAGATATACAGAGAGGAGGAGAGACAGAGAGGAAGATCTTCCATCCGATGATTCATCCCCACTGTGAGCGCCACGGCGATACTATTGCCGAATCTGAGCCAGGAGCATCTTCGGGTCTCCCACGCGTGTGCAGGGTCCCAAAGCCACTGCGCCACCGCGCCGGGCCCAAGTCTGATTATTTTTTAAAAGTATCCGTGTTTGGGGATCTGCATTGTGGTAACTACAGAGCTGTTTCAGACCCCTGGTGCTTCACTGCTTGTTCAATTCACGCTAATGTGCTTGGGGAAGCAGCAGGTGAAGGTACAATTACTTGGGCCTCTAATGCCCACATGGCATACCCAGGTGAAGTTGAGGCGCCTGGAGTCAGCCTGAACCAACCCCAGGTGTTGTATTAACAATTAGAATCTTTCACTTCGGAAGACCATAACATCTCTCATTTTTTCCTTCTATTTTGAAAAGTGTCATAAAGTTGATGAGAATTCAAAACTACGGTTTATACTGAGAGGAAGCATCGAGCTTGTTCCATATGCAACAGAAATACAATCAGCTTTAAGCCTAAAATACACTGTATAACGTAAGATTGTCAGCACATGCCGGAAGGAATTTCTCTGAAAGGAAAGGGAAATTGGCCGGTTGTTCTTCATCTTTAAAAGTTTTCTAAGAAGGTGTGGTCATTGAGACACAGAGATCAAGGAAGCACCTGACACGTATCTGCTGTGCCTGGTGGCCCAGGGTTGCCCGCCCCAATCAGTTACACCTGTGGGCTAAGTCAGTCTAAACCAACCCAACCCAAGGAACATAGTGGCCTCAACTAAACTCTTGAGCTCCCAAATTCTTCCTATTTTACAGTTCATGTTTTATGAAGCTCTTTGGAGTGCAATATTTGTTGGATGCTTCCTACATTCGCTACATCGGTTCGTTGTACAAACATTATGTTTTAAGTTAGTATAAGCCATTTTCAGTTAAAGAAAGTGCCAGAGAACATACAAAAAGAAAGGTCCAGATGTGTGTGGAAAGTTGCTTTTAAAAGAGGAAAGACAGAAGAATATAAATCCTGGAAGAGGGACCATGTTCATACTCAATAGGTACTCGTTGTTTGCCTCTGCCGATCTCGGGAATTGGGTAGACACAGTTCCCGTCTGACTTTCCCTCCTTTCATTTATCTTACATTATCCAACACGATGCTTTCTAAGCAATACCCAATTGCATCAGTCCTTATTCACGAGTTCTTGCAGATTGCATTTGCTATTTTCATTTCCTTGAGAGATGAGGGGAAAAGACAGAGACAGATAAAGAGACAAGGAGAAATATTTCATTTGCTGATTCACTTCCTGTATTCTGGAAATGGTTGGGATTGACCACGCCTAAATTGGGGGATGAAAAGGCCACCCAGGCCTTCCAAGTGGGTGTCAGGAACCCAGTTACTTGAGTCACCAATTGTTCGCCCTCCTGCAGCAATGGATTTGGTGTAGGAACTGATAATCACACCCGTGGACTGATGGTCACTAGCTGAAGTTTATTAACAGCATCAGATTTTTAAAAGACTCATGGTCATGGAGGATAAGTGGTGGGGTGTTTGAGGAATTTACACATCCACAGCAAGAGGAAGTTGACTTGAGACTATGGGAGTTTCCACAGAGCTGCCTGGAAGTACCTCTCTTTGTTTCTGGTAATCTAGGCCTACAGATGCAATCGATTGTCTTCCTACAGGTCCCGTAAATTGTTTCCCCATCCCTGCCTGGAAGGACCTTTCTGTGTTTTATAAGCCAGCCTACAGATCTGATCAACCTCCTACAAGCAATGGCATTTCCAAGGGTCTGCGTGAACAGAGGCTTTGCAACCAGTCTGGCCTCTTCAAGTAGGTTTTTCTTTAATTCTTTTTACATTAAAAAAATAATAATAATAATAATAACTAAGGTTCAGAGATGTCCCCTCATCCCTCCACACTTTCCCTTCCCTCTTTTGATTTCCCTTATATTATTAAAATAGCATAGTTCTTCCACAACAGTCACAAGCCCATCATTCTGTTGTTTAAGTGTATTAAAACAGTGTAGACCTAGGCAATGGCAGAAAGTCCAGCATTCTATTGTCAAGATACAGATGTTTCATTGGGAGTTCATCCATCATTAAGGAGTAGAGATGCACACCACAGTTTATCTTTACTTCTCGGTATGACAGTGTTAGTGAGAAGTGACTGGAACATCCCGTGTTGGACCCAGCGCGGCTTTCTGCCTTCCACAGCTCACCAAATCCACGTCGTTCCGGTTATCCACCAATCAGATGTAACCTGGCGCCTCACCTGAGCATCCCATTCCCCAGTCTCTCCAGCCCTTCCCCTGGTCCTCACCCACCTACCTGTGGCTCAGATCATCTCAGTCTCTGGTCCCTGGGGCCCATACACAATCCACAGCCCCTTCCTTCTCCTTCCCCCTCTCCCTTCCAGTCCCCTCCATCCTGCCCCCTCCCCTGTCCTAGCAGCCCCCATCTTGCCTCCATAGCAGGAGACTTGGCCTTTCCTCTTCCCCTCCCTGCTTGCACTTCCACTCCTATCCCTACCCTGTTAGAATAAAGAACCTCCCAATAGCTCTGCGTGTCTGGGAGTTTGGCTTGCGGTAAACTAATTGAGAAAAGAAGACTTGGTTGTAGGAGTTTGCTGCGCACAACTACATAACATGGTCGGAACGTAAGATCTTTAAGTGGATTTTAAAACCTAAGTCTTTATTATACAGTTCCTCTGGACAAACGAGTGCATGTTTGTCTATTTCTCTCTATATTGGTCTTCCACTCTTCCTCTTCACTGTACCTTTTGCATTGCCTTCATCCAGTGACTTACGGCCCTTGCACGTCAAGTCCCTAAATTACATTTAGATGTAAGATTTGAACAAAAGTCCAGAATGAAAACTTTTTTGTGTTTTTCCAGAGCCATCATTGTTGTAGGATGTTTCTACACAAAACATAGCAGCAACGCCATTTCCTGTCTCACACCGAAACAAGAATTTTCATCCGGACCAACTCTAGTTTCAAAGCAAGATTTATTTGAAGAAAAGAGAGAAGTAACTCCCCCCTAACGGTGGGAGGGGGCGCCAAGGCAGGAAAGACCCAGATACTGGAGCTGCTTGTATCTTTTCAAACGTCACTTCAAAGGAGTTTCTCCAAAAATGAAGGAAAAATTCTGGTTTCCTTGGTAGCTGGCTCTGAGACAGAAAGTTCAGAAAGGTGTTATGGGTTAGCTTTCCCCGTCCCTTTCTTTCTAATGATAAACGGATCATTCAGACGCTAAGCCCTTGACAATGGCACGGAGGTGGAATCGGGTGGGCAATTTGGGTGGGGAGTTGATATGTTCATTTTGCCCTTGTCTCTTGGGGAAAATGTGCTCTGGTGAATTTGAGACATGAAGGAGAAAATACAATGTTTAGAGTTTAATAAAAGCCTCAAGGATGAGAAAACCCTAGCAGCCTACTATCCCATCTGACTCCTCCACACTTCTTGAGACACTTTGTGGTGAGGTAGGGGCAGTTAGTTCAGGGTCACTTGGAAGTCACTCACCGCCACCCAGGTGCTCCCTCCCTGCCCACCTGTGACTCTTACCTGGAACCTGAGAGGGGGCAGTATTGCATTGTTGTGCAACCACTCCCCTCACAAGCCCCTATAAAGGCCCATGACAGGGAAGGGCTCACTCTCTTGTCCCAGGCTTCTGTTGCTCTGGCACTCCGACTCTTGGTCTCCCCGGTACCTCTGAGGACAGGTGTCCCCTGAGCATGGCCCCTGTGTGTCTGTATTCCTCACCCTCTTTTACTACTTTGGTGGGACAATGAAGATAACGATGCTAAGATGCTTTGTATTTCTAATGTGTGTACTATCAGGAGTACCAGGAGAGGTTAGTCCTAGCAGTGATGGAATGTGGGCAGAGAAGCTAGGGGAAGGTGAATGTCTGCAGCTTTGGAAGTGAGTCCAGGTTGCTCGTTGCGTGTCTCTTAGGATAACTTATATTGTTGGGGAAGCTGGGACATAGGTCTTTAGCTTCATGTGTGGGTTTCAGGATAATGACCTTTTGTTCTTGGGGTTACGATTGATTGGACTGCCATATGGACTTGAGATTTGCTATTTCTAGTGGGCCCTGTTATCACCAAGCTTGGTTAATAAATACTCACTAATAAACTTAGACATGTCTGGCGTGCTCTCATTCGCACCCCGCAACAACTTGAACCCTGATCATCAGAAAAAAAAAATATCAAGGAAATTGAGCCTAAAGCTTTGGTTGCGAGCTACTGTGATGGGATGAGGGGGAGTTTACACAGATTCAGGTCCAGAGAAGCACTCAGTGAGAGCGGCTTTGGGATATGTGAGGATGCTCATAGAAAACCCACCTCCTTGTCCTGCAGGCTCACCTTCCTGCATCTTGCCCCCTGAGTTTTGCTTGGATCAGTCCAACCTTTGTCTTGCAGAGCCAAGGGTGAGGCTTCTGGGGTCTTGCTTGACACCTCGGCTCAATAACACCCAGGCAGCTGACCGGGGGCCTCTCATCCTTTCTATCAGAGCACCTTCTAGATGCTTTATTATTGCTGTTGTTGTAGCACTTTTCTTGCTAGCCTTAAGTGCTACTAGAGAATAAAGATAAAACATGTAATAAGACTGTGGGTACCTGGGGCCTAATTTGTGCCTAATGTTGACTGGAGGAAGCTGATGTGTGTGCTCCGATGGAAAATGCAAAGAAACAAAGTCTACCCCCCCGCTCCGAGACATCAGTAGGCATTTCCCAGATAGCTATATTTTGTCTCCAAACATTTAATAATTGAGGGTTGTGTAGACACTTATATTCAGTGGGGGAAGGCTGGAAGATAGTGTAAGAGAAAGGAACTACAAACTATTAAAAACACATGGAGCTGCTTGCAATGTGTCTCACATTTGTATTCTGCCGTTCGCCTTTGAAACTTTCTGGGTGACAGATTGGAGGTGGCCAAGGACCATGATGTCCTGTGCAGCCAGATTCTGGTTTTCAACAGCTTCCTGAGCTGCTCATTGGTCCCCACCGCTCGCAGGTCAGGCCTGAATGTGTCTAGTTCCAACCAGACAGGGCTCAGGTTGGTCTGGGGCATGTGACGGCAGGGCAGCCTTCGATTTCGTGACTGTGGGTGTTGTATGTAACTGCTTTAAGATAGAAACAAGCCTGCAGCATCGTTGTACTAATTAGAGAGGGGCCTACTCAGAAATGAAAGCTCTTCCGTTTCCCAACTGCTAATGGTAGAAAATGAAGTACAATAAAAAATCCTCCAAGCTTTGATGAGCTTTCCTTTTGATGAATGAGCAGATTTTGATGGTCTCCCCTAATGTGGCAGCCGTCCTATTGATCCACCTAATTAGCATCATGAAAGTAAAAGGGACAGCAGTCCCTTCATTTGGACAAGTGAATTGCCCTGAATGACAGGAAACTTCCCAAATGCTGTTCAGAATCATGTCAGCAGCGCCATGTGTGCGTGTCCATCCAAAGCAGGCCTGTGGCAAATGCTTTTCTCATTTTTATTGTGGTACCAGGTAGGACTGAAAAGCAAGCCATAATGGGAAATGACAGATTCGAAACTGTGTCACCCCCTTCCAATGCCTTATAGAGTCGATTTCAATTATTTGTTGCTGTTCAACTGAAGCCCCTTCAACATCACACATGTTCACCGAATGCTTATTCCAGCATGAGGAATAATCACACGGGCTGAGCTGCTGTATCACATTTTCAGTAGCTATGCCATCACAGATGTGAAATTTTGCAAGGAATTCTATGCTGCAATAAGAATTTACTTACTAAATGGATGAATTGCTTAATTACTTATAGCTGCTATGCACAGGGAGGCACTGGTGGGGCAGCCAGGAGGGCACTCGCCACACAGCTGCCTGCAGCCTCCACTGTGAGGCCCCCTGTCCTCCGCAGGGACACTGGAAGCTGTGCCACCTGGGAAGACAGGACTCAGAATGCAGAAATGCTCCAACTGCAAAGAGGAGGTTCTGAATCGGTGAACACCCACGGTGGGTGGGTTTAGAGCCCATGAGCTGCCATGGAGATAGGGGTTCAGTTTGTGAATCGCCAGAGAGATGGGGCTCAGATCCCATGAGCCACCACAGAGGGGGTTCAATCTGTGAGCTGCCACACTTGTCTGTGCCCACCGCACCATAGGCCTCCAGCCGTCCACCTTTGTTCTCCTCCATCCCGCATGCCTGTCTTTAGTTTCTTCTTTTTCTCCTTTGTTCAATCTTTTTGTCTCTTTTGTACTCAGTGAGGTCTACATGATACCTTGGGGTTTGTACAATTATCAACACCCTATTTTTAACACGAAGACAGCTCTGACACAGGAAAGAGTGTCAGAGTACCCCCTGCACTAGACTCACTTGTAAGAATTGGGGGGGTCCCGACTGAAGAAACCCGTGTGCATTGAGGTGGGCATGGCAGTGGCATAATGCAATTCCACACTGAAGAAATAAGAGAACAAGCAGCAAAAAGACCGAAAGTCCAACCAAAGGAAAAACATCTCAGCAAAAATAAAACCCTGCCAACAAAATTTGTACTTTCCCTGGTGCTCTAAGTGGGCTTCGTCCTGGTCCCCACAGCGTGTGGAGCACCTGGAGAAGGACCTGAGATGGGGTGCTGTGCCTGTGCTCCCCTGAGTGCTGCAGGCTGGTCTCCAGATACTCCCAACAGCAACTGCTCTATCAGAATCGCCCTCAGTCTGACTGATGGCCTTTGGCATTGGCAGGCAGCCCATGCTTTCATGCCCCCTCGACCTCAGAAGCAACAGTATCTCGAGCACAAAGATCAGAGCGTGTGGGTGTACTCCCTGGCTTCAGCGCACACATTGCCTGATAGGCCAGCTCTTTTGCTGACGCTTGTGCAAAGAAGAGAAAAATGTGCAGGTGCACATGAAAGATAAGACTGCTTACTGCACGAAACCAACCGAAGACCTCAAAATGATAAGCACAGCCTTTGTTTTCAACGTATCGAGGCTGTTGTAATTTAAGACAGGCATATCTTACCTACCTCTTCTCTTGATCCTTTCTGGAACCTGCTGTTGACAAAAGAATTGCTTAATGAGCTCTTCTCCTATAGTATTGGAAGATCACAGTATGTCACACACACACACACACAGACACACATACAAAGTAGTCATGGACGAGTGACAGGCCTTACAATACACACCGAGAGAACAAGGAGAAGCCTGTGGTGCACAGATGAATGGAATCTGGTACTTGTATTTTATTTTATTTTATTTTATTTATTTTTAATTTTAAAAAAATTAAAATATTTTGACAATCTTTACATAGTTAATTAGGGTAAAAAGGTTCAGGGGCTATAAGAAAGTGGATAAGATTATTATTTTTTCCATATTGTTTCCTTTATGTTTAAAGGGGGGTATTAAGGGAGAAGGCCCACCCAATTTCCCACCCTCCCCAGGTCCCGGATGTAGGGTATGCTCTGAGGTTCTTGCTCAAGTGAATTTGATATTTCACCAGTTATGAATCGCTGCCAATCTTGCCACTCCAAGCACTATGAGGTCCTTGAAGAATCCACTGATTGACATAGTCCATCATAGAGTCTCTGTTTGCCCCGTATTTTGCTGCCAAGATATAGCTGAGATGGTTGGTTGACCTGTTCTGTCTTCTTTCTTTTCTTGGTTACGGTTCTGAGTCCAGCATTTTGATTGGGGAGATCTCCAATGAAACTTTGTCTGAGGTGTTCTCAAACTGGTGAATCTGGTACTTATAGTTTAATGGTAGTAAGTTTACTGCAAGGGACATTCAGAATCTTTACACCTAGGTTAGAAGTTTTACAATTTTCATAGGGACAGTCTATCAGCATACTGCAGTGTTTGGTAATTAATAAAATACAAACTTTTTTAAAAAAAAATTATTGGAAAGGCAGATATAAAGAAAGGAGGAGAGACATAGAGGAAGATCTTTGGCCCACAAGTTCACTCCCCAAGTGGTCACAATAGTTGGGGCTGAGCCTATCTGAAGCCAGGAGCCAGCCTCTTCCGGGTCTCCCACATGGGTGCAGGGTCGTCCTCGACTGCTTTCCCGGGCCACAGGCAGGGAACTGGAAGGGAAGCGGGGCTGCCGGGATAGAACCGGCGCTCATATGGGATCCCGGGCGTTCAAGGCGAGGACCTTAACCACTGCGCCACCGTGCCGGGCCCAAGCAAAAACTTTTTAAAGAAAATCGGTTTTGTACGCCTCCCATTAATAAATACAACAAACACAGAGGTAGGACTCAGAACACCACCAAAGTCAGAACTTCCATAGCCCATCATCTCATCTGTTTTCAGTGATATCATAACAATTTTCTCTCTCTCTCTCTCTCTCTTCCTCTTCCCTCCTTTATTTCTTTTAAAAATCAAGATATTATGAGAAAATCACTTTTAGGGGCTGGTACAGTGACACAGCTGGCCAATCCTCCGCCTGAGGTGGCAGCACCACTTTGGATCCAGCTCCCTGCTTGTGGCCTCAGAAAGCAGTGGAGAATGACTCAAACCTTGGGACCCTGCACCTGTATGGGAGACCCAGAAGAAGCTCCTTGCTTTGGATTGGCAGGGTTCCATTTGGAGAGAGCATATGCCAGAACTAGAAGCTCTCCCATTCTGTAAAATCCGTACTTCAAATAAAATACAAATCTTTGATAAAATACTGAAAATTAACTTTTAAAGTATTCCAGCTCAAAAATAATCCTAAACCATAATTTTAAATTGTAAGGCATCCTAACTTTTAAATAATAACCTCATGATGACATAATCTGCTTGTGTTACAGGGAATCCCAGAGTACATTCAGTAATGCTGCCTTCCTCTCCGGTGATAACTTGGAATTCTAACATGTTCCTTCAGGTTCTCTAGCTGTGTATTCTTATTATTCTTGGTTGCTATGTTTTAGGTGCTGCTGTAGGCTGGAAAAAAAAATCTTTTCATAACAGATCAGAATAAGGAATTTAATAAGTTCTACCCTCCAAAAAAAAAACTTCCTCCAGCACCACCCCTGTACCATAGGAGGCGATTTTGGGGCTCTGTGCGTTGCTCAGTTGCAAATTATAAAAAGGGCCGAGACTTGTGATGAGCTTGAGTATTTGCCCAGCTCTGTGCCTGTTTGGAGACATATTGGGAGTGTCATGGCACCAGGTTCCTGGTGAGTCTGAGTGTGCCCCTGAACATTTGAGTGCCCCAAAGACCATCATGGGAGGCACTTACTCTACCCTTACTAGGTATTTTCAGTTAGCATGGGTTTTATTTTTTAAACCTTTGCAGAACTCAGGATTTCTGCCATATGGAAAAGGCGAGGGGCTTGGTGGTGCGTGGGAGGTGGATTCGAGCAGGGCACATCAGGGAGCCTTGGGTTGGACACAGAACAGGAAGCTGAAATGTAGGCCAGGCAAACCCAACTTGCCCAAAGTAGGCTGGCAGCCTCAGCTTTTCGGGTTATTCATTGGCAGCCTGTCCAGGTTGGCTTGGACCAGTCCAGCAGAGGCTCCCCCAGGCTTTAAGCTCTAGTCCTTATCTACTTAGCTTCCCACAACAGACATTTCAGGACACACTATGTTTCTCACATGGTGAAAGAGTGATTAACTTCTTTACTTGAGATTCAGAGGCCTGCATTTACCAGTTTGCCCTCTAGATAGATGCTTACAATGAGCAGGACCACACTGGGGTCGAAGCTAAGAGCTGAATACCCAATCCAGGTCTGCTGCATGGGTCTCAGAAACTCTTAGAGCATGCATCAACAGCAGAACGGAGTCGGAACCCAAGATAGACGCTGAACCCAGGTGTTGGATGTGGGACAAAGGAGTGTTTGTGACATCTTAACCACCACAAGTGTTTCTCGTGTGTGTGTGTGTGTGTGCGTGTGTGTGTGTGTGTGTGTGTACTTAATGTCTGCTTCTGCTTCATTTCAGACAGGTTATTGTCAATTTACAAGAACAGTTTGGGATTTAACATACCTTTTAATATGTTAAACTTCCAATATGTTAGACAGAGAAAGCTTTCTCAACCACGAAGACATTTTTTTGTTTTCTCAAAAGCAGTGACATATCATGGTCAACCTACGGGCAGGATCATTTTAATTATTAATTTCAGCCTGCTGTGGTCAAGGTGTGTAATTTTTCAAAGATTGAATTATCATTTGAAAACCAAAGTTATAGAAAGAGAATCATCTATCAACTGACTAACCCCCAGTGGCCAGAGTGGTCAGGGTGGGTCAGGATAAAATTGAGAGCCAGGGAACTCATCAAGGTCTTCCATGCAGGTGCCACTTGGCCCATACTCCGTTGCTTACCCAGCCATGAGCAGGGATCTGGATCGGAAGTGGAGCACTGTGCACTTGAATCGGTACCGCACAAGATATTGGCATCACAGGCTGTGCCAATTCCAAGATATGCTCTTAGTGCAGTGCACTCTACAGGATAGTACTAGGAAATAGAGCTGGACACTCCTGGACACAATGCAGAATCACGCTCATTGTTTATGTGTTGAGTGACGAAGAGGTGAGTTACTTGCTGTAGAAACTTCCCTTGAGCAATATTCCTTACCTATAAAAGTTCACTTCCTTCCTTTCTCCAATATTTCTATCCCCTCCTGTAATTTTGCGCACTGGGAGGATGGTGTTCTTGAACTTCCATTTGAAAATGGAATTTAAATGGAAACTATTGGCCCTACGTTATTACAGGTGATATTTTCTTGGGGAGATTTTCTTCACAGAGTGGTTGCATTTTATAAATCATACCAATGTTCTAGAAACATGAGCAGCTGAATAAAAACAAAACAAAAACAAAGAAATAAAAACAAACTTTCCAAGGACCCCAGTCCCTGCGATGGGGATGTTGGCCTGCCAGGGACACTGTCAACTTTACTTCTCGGATTTCCTTCTTGTGGGCAACAGCCCAGAGATGAGCCTGTGTCTGAGCCGACCATTTTCCTGGACCTGGCTCTTGGCCTTTCTCCTCTCCCTCCTGCAGCTGTTACAGCCTGATTTCCTGTGAGTCTTTTCTGGTGAGCTGTGAGTCTCGTGGAGCTCAGATAATATATCCACCTCTTCTTTGTTCTTCTGGACTTTTTTTTGTAACTGACCCCATTCTCTTTGCAAGCCCCATAAAGGGATTAATTGATGGGGAGCTGCTTCTCTCTCTCCTCCCTTTTTGTTTGGACAGGCAGAGAGACACAGAGAGACAGAAGAAGGAAGTGGGGAGAGGCCCCCACAGGGGTAGATTCATTACCGAAGATCAACAATGGCTGAGTCTGTGCCGTGGCCAAGGCCAGAGGCTGGGAGCTCCAGCACTTCTCCCTGACAGAATCTACATTGGCAGGGAGGTGGAATTGTGTCATCCAGCCAGGAACGGGACCTGGACAGGACATGTTTAACAGGCTGGCACTCACCCTGTCCGGTCCCGACTGCAGCTGCTCATAGCTGCCAGGGCATGTCTTAGTCTGTCTCATGCCCATTCTCGCTCTTTGAAGACCACTGACACGGGCATGAACTTGCACGTATCTCTGAGCGCTCTTCTTCCAGGGCATTATGATCGATAATCCACACCCAGTGTTTTTGTGTGACACCAATAATTAGCGATATGTTTCATTCAGATGGTCCATTAGAATTGACATAGGCAAATTCATGCTTCTCTCAACTATAAAGAAATGGCAGGTCAGTTGTCCTGCAGGGCACATATGCTAGTATCTTTATGTACTGTGAGAAGATGAACCTGTTGTCTAGGAATTACCCTTGAGAAATGTCTTCTGTGCCTGTGCAAGTGGAGGACCAGGACCCTGGGGCAGCCACCCATAGTGGGGTTCCTGATGATTTAGTTCCTTGATCAACTTCTCTCTAGAGAAGCCATTCATCAATGAGCTCACTCCTAACACATTCTGGGTGTGGTTGCCCAGTGAATCCATTCCCCAATAGAAATTCAGGCTATTTTAGAACTATTACTGCAGGAAAATTTGAGTATGCATTTATCCAATATTGGTATCCTGCCAGCTGGTGTCTCAGTATAAAAGATTTTCACGATGGAAGCCAGTTTTGTCTGTAGGTTTCTGGCTTTGAAGCCAGTTAGGACCAGCACATTGCTGAGAGTTCCTCCTCTCCTGCCCCATGCGATAGCCCCAACGACAAGCTTGCAGGGACTCACACTGCAACGTTGAGGTTTGCATACCTGATCTTATGCAGGCTCAGTACTTAGGCTCACGTATGCTAGGCTAGTAAATTAGGGCGGGAGACTTGATTCTGCCACGTCTTTACAAACCCCTTTGAGTCACACAGTTGGCAAGAGATGGCGGGGGAGAGGGAAGGCTTTCAAGACAGGCGTGTCTGCATCTGTAAGGTGATGGCGCCCAGCCTTCCCCACAGTGACGGGTTTCAGTGTGGGCTTCCTGCCGCCGATCCTGTGGCCCTGAGCTCTGCTTTAGATGCCACTGCAGCAAGGCAACCATGTAACCTGCTGGGCTGATTGACTTGTATGCACAATGGAGTTCAGACTACTTTACCACTTTGGCATGCGTGATGGTGCTGGGATGATGACAATGCTGAGTAGTTCCTTTAAGTGAGGCCATTTGTTCAATTCCTGTTCCAAATGGTTGAGTGCTTCCCCTTCGTGTGACACATAATATGCAAGATTTGTCTCATGCTGAAAACAGACCCTATTGTCAGTCTTAGGCAGGGAAAAATGCGACTTACTTCTTCATGATGCTAGTAGATATGTGTGCCAAAAATAAGAAAAGGTGTTGTTTTGAGAATACAGAGCAAAATGAAATTTCTTTTGTTGGTAGTTTCTTGCAAAGCTTTTTAAAGATTTTAGCGATAAATACACTTTGAAGTTGTTTTTTTTTTTTTTAAGATTTATTTATTTATTGGAAAGTCAGATAGAGAGAAGAGACAGAGAGAAGAACTTTCATCTGCTTCACTCTCCAAGTGACCGGAATCACTGGAGCTGTGCTGATTCGAAGCCAGGAACCAAGAGCCTCTTCTGAGTCTCCCACACTTGTGCAGGGTTCCAAGGCTTTGGACCATCCTCGACTGATTTCCCAGGCCACAAGCAGGGAGCTGGATGGAAGCATGGCTGCCGGGATTAGAACCGGTGCTCATGTGGGATCCCAGCACGTTCAAGGTGAGGACTTTAGCTGCTAGGCCATTGTGCAGGGCCCACACTTTTAATTTTTTAAAGATCAATTACATGGTAGTCTATGTTGGGGTAGGAGGGTGAAAGGGATATAGATTTGGTTGCAGTGGAATGTTTATGAGAGGCAAAATAAGTAACAGGGTTTGTACAGTTGCACCCAGACTATAAACAGCTTTGCATTCCAAACTGAATAAACTGAACTGCATTGGGATTAGCCTCCAGGCAGATGAATCCAGCAATGATGTGGTCACTGTGATGGGAAGATCTAATACAAGGCTGGCAGCATCCAGGTAGAAAATGGTGACTCACTGAAGCCCTTGATTTGAACAGAAGAGAGGACTAAGGAGGATTTAAAATCCAGGCTGCTGGGCCTAATGGGCAAACTACCATTTCACTAGGTTTGAGGGGGACAACCTAATAGTGACTGCTATTAAACTGACCCCCTCACTCAAGGTGTATAAACATACGAGACGATAACAATGTGCCTTGTGCGAGCTATTCCAGCTTTGTGAATTGGTGGCATTGGATATGCGTGTATATAAATGCGTGAAGAGACCCACCTGGAACCCCTGGCCAGCTCAGTGAAAACCTCCAGCACCTGATTGTTAACATCTGGGCCAATGTTCAATCACAATCCACAGGTTTATGAATAAAGTTACTGTCTGTGTCTTCAGGTAGCCAAGATCAACATTGGTAGCCAAGACTGAAAAACAATAGACCCACACAGCTTTTCAAATAAAAAAAAAAATCAGGAAAGAAGATTGAACTGCAATTCCGTGAAGCCTTTTCTGTGGGACAGTCATGCCATCAGCTGCTCTGAGAAGTCCTGCTGACGTGGTTTGAGAAAAGAAAAGAACTTGGGTCCACCTACAGCACCCCTCAAAACAGGATCCTGGCCAAGGGATCCGGCCACCTGCTGGAAACAAGGACCTCCGCTGGGTGGAATTCCAGTCTCTGGAATATTCCAGTCTGAAATTTTGGGGATGACCCCAGCAGGGTGTGTTTATGAGGCTTTGCTCTTTACAACCAGAGAGCCCTGGTCTCAAGAAATAATTAAAAACTCGTCTCTTAATCTTCATCCACACATATTTCCTTGACTGCAGCTTCGTTGGAAAGTGAGGACCAGCAGGTAGTCTTTCAAACTTCTGGATACTGCTGCTGAGCTGGTGTGGCATTATGAGCGGGCTGTTCTGATTGGAAAGATGGAGAAGAGCAGCTTCCCACAGCTGACTCTGGCCCTGGGCCTTCCTACTGCAAGTGCCATCCCAGCAGCTCAAGAAAGGCTGTCAAAGCCACAGAAAAGTTACCTGAACTTTCATGATTGGGACTCAGGATCCTATGAGTTCTCAAAGTGAAGAAAGAAATAATCATTATTTTGAAGAAAAAAAGAAAACCTACTTGAGGCATTTATCTGATTATGACAAGTATTAGCAACTGATGACATTGACAACCCCATACAGACACTGCCAACATGGAACTCTATTGCAAAAGAGTCTGTGCAGAGATTGGCTGAAATTTGCAAGATGCATGCAAATTTTTTGTATTTTTTTTGGGGGGGGGGGTCATTTTGGAGAACTCTGGCCTACTTTCTTTCCCTGAGTAGTTGTGGCCAACCTGGTACCACCTTGGCTGGAGGCACACAGAGAAAGCTGTCCGGAGCCAACTCTGTGCTGTATGCTCGGAAGAGTCGCCAGCTTTCTACAGAGACCAGGGCCTGAATCTACCCTTCTAGAAGTTACTCTATGGCTGGGGACAGCTGTGAAACACTCCTGGCCGCAAGAAAACAAGAGGGTTTCCTGATACCATCCCGATCGTACAGACAGGAAACTTCTAGAAACCCTAGACTTCCGTTATAGTTTAGGACAGCACTGGTTTTAATATTTTACTACCATTTTGGGTTAGCTCAGATACGGATTTCCAACATTGTTGAAATTATTCCTCATTGTTTGAATAGAAAGATCAGTATTTGTCATCAAATTTAGCTTTGATTTAATCTCTTGTTACTTTTGAGTAGGAAGAAAATTTTTAATTTTTTTATAGGGGGATATGATTAATAAGTCAACTATCATGATTTAAAAAAATGTTTGCATAAGTTATGAGTTGGTCAGAGCTGTGCATATAAGGTAGCTACAGTTTTCTTTTGCAATTATAATACAAAGTTAGTATTTGAGTTATATCAATATTTCAGTAATATCTCAATTGTAACAGAATCAATGACATGGGTAATACTGAGCTTAGCATATATTATAAAATAGTATCATTTCAGTTGATTAAACATTTATCAGATCTTCTTCCTTATCTGTACATGTGTTCATCGCAGTAGCATTGAAGATATTTCTGTATCACTGTTGGAGTTATGACTTTTCATGAATATTGAGTGTTGTGAGTTGCTTACATGTTTTTGTGTTGTATATTGAGGTTTATAAGTTTTCTGCTCTAGCTTAAGGTTGCATTTTCTCTTTTTAAAATTTCACATTTGTGCTATGATTGTTTATGATACATGATAAATTCTTTTTTGTAATGTATGAAGAAATATATCACAGATTAGATAGGAAAGATATGGTTGAATCACCATTTAACAAACTTGGAAATTTTTAATTTTTAACGATTTATTTTATAATTCTTATTTTGCAAAAAATATATTTGTTCTTATTGAAAAAGCAGATCAGGCCTACCAAAAGAAGGAGACAGAAAGATCTTCCACCAGATGGTTCACTCCTGAAAAGGCCACAATGGCCTGAGCTGAGCCTATCTAAAGCTAGGAGCCAGGGGATTCTTCCAGGTCTCCCACATGGGTGCAGGGTCCCAAAGCTTTGGGCTATCCTTGACTGCTATCCCAGACTGGGAGCTGGAAGGGAAATGGAGCAACCAGGACACAAATTGGCATTCATATGGGATCGCGGTGCTTGCAAGGCAGGGATTCAGGTATGAGCCATTGCACCAGATCCTATTTTATCATTTGAAGGGCACAGTTACATAGAAAGAGAAAGAGCAGTCTTCTTTTTGCTGGATTCTGGTTTTTGCCCCAAAGAGACTCTATGGCTAGGCTGGGCCAAGCCAAAGCCAAGAACCCCAAGGGGCTTCTTCTGGTGCAGGAGTCAAGGTGCGAGTTGGGAATCCAAGAGCTGCGCCATCTGCTGCTGCTTTTCCAGGCACATCAGCTCTATTAGTGGAGCAAGGAGGACTTGAACTGGTGCCTATATGAGTTGTTGGTATTCCAGGTGACAACCCTCCCGAATTTACAAGTCCAATCTTAATTTTCTGATTGCTTGGTCCCTTTGCCTTTGGCGATTACTGAAAATTTTGTCTCGTTCTCTGTGTGTTTAGGGGTGTAAGATTACCAAGCTTGGCCTGGCATGTGGCTCAACAAACATGCCTCTTTGTGGCACACCTACTACAAACACAGAGTTAGATATGTGCTTTTCATATCTGCAAGGAAGACTGCAAGGGAAGTGGCAAGCACTGCGTTGGTTGCTTTGTCACTGTTATATCGTCAAGAGTTTTGTCTCATGTCTTTTCTGAAATATGCCTAGGATCCTTCCTGCCATAGCCCTGTGGCAGAAAAAGGCCAACAAGCCACCGCCAGGGAGGCAAAGCTGGTCTGCTCCACTTTCTCTGTGCTCCCCCAAGAACGGCTCAGCCAGCAGCATTCCTCCGAGTATCCCCGGCTCCGACATTACCTCTTCCACTGTCATGGTTGATGGAATTACCAACACGTGATCACGAATAATTCTACCGGCCTTTGATTAGATCATTTCCTTGGTAAACAAACAAAAATATGTTTTATTTGTTTGAAGGCAGAGTGACAGAGAGAGCTACACACATAAGGAAAGAGTGAGAAAGAACGGGGATGGGGAGAGAGAAAGAGAGAGAGAGATAGAGGGAGCTCTTCCAAGTCCTGATTCACTCTACAAATGGCCCCATGACTGCAACTCTGCCAGAACAAAGCCAGGAGCCAGGATCATCCTCAAGATCTCCCATGTGTGTGCCAAAGCCCAAGCACTCGGGCCATTTTCCACTGCTTTCCCAGGTGCATTATCAAGGAGCTGGATCATAAACGGAGCAGCCAGGATTTGAACCAGTGTCCACATGTGATGCCTGAGTTACAGATCTGCTATGCCACAAGAGCAGCCCCTCATATTATTTTTTAAAATGAAAGAGAAATATTTAAGCCTCCATGAAGCTATTTAAAGAGAGCATGCCCCTGGACTGGAAAAATCCACCAGTGGGTATGGCAAGTCACCATGAAGCATGGGCACCCTGTCTCCCTTTTTGTCAGTTCCCCATTTTACACCTGGCCTTGTTTCCCCCAGTACTCTCTTTCCTCCTTTTCCTTAAGGATCAGTATCATAACAACTCCTTTTCTAAAAGGCAAATATACCAACAAAGAAAATAAACTTGTCCAAGAGGTCTGGGAAGTCCCTTCAAGAAAAATCCCAGAGTTAAATGCTGCAAACGAGGGTTCAGTCCAAAGCGCCTGTTGGAGATGGAGTTTCCTGCCCTTTTGGAATAAACAGGAACAAAAGCATGGCGGCCCCTCTCTGCAGGTGGCTGACTGCTCAGGTCGCTGTGCTGTGGGATCTGTAAGGATGCGGCAGCCATCACTTCTGTCCTCAGAGAGACTGTGGCTTGGGAGAGAAGAAACCCTGAGCCTGCAGCACAGGAAGACCTCCAGGAAGAAGGCAGACAGGGCCAAGGAAGGCTTAGCTGAGGATGTCTGTTAGGAACACATGGGGATGACCAGCTGATTGGTCACAGCAAACAAAATTTCAGATGGCTTCTGGTCTTTGTTGATAGTCAAAAGAACATTGAACCTGTATCTTCAGAGAATTACTGCCTGTGGACATTGCCAGGGTGTCTTCTTTGTTTTCTGTCTCCCTGTACTGACTGATGATTTCTTAGCTGTCTGTGAGCTGGGATGCTCACCCTGAGGCAGCAGTTGTCTCCGAAAGCTGCAAAAAATCGGCTGACATTAGTTCAAGTGCGCTACCTGGTAAGCAGCTCACGGACTCCCGTCCTTCTGATAACACTATTTATACATCCTTCTTGACCAACACAGCCTGCTGGCAAGTGAAAAGCTATTCCAGTCTTGTATCACTTTGAATTAAAGATTAGATTGCTGAGTGACCTCTAATCTATAGGCTGCAATGACTGGCTTTGGACAGAAATAGAACCTGCAAAAGCAGATAACGTGCTGTCTCTAACAAGACTCTGAGCCGTCTTTTAAGGCTCCTTCAAGTGTGTGATAACCACTGCGTCAGGTCTGCACAAGATAAGCCTCACCTGGGGAAATGTGAGTCCCCAGAGAAAAGAAAACAGCCAGAACCCCATTACAGGTAGAACAGGACCTTATTTCTCTAAGCGTGTGCCGATGTTTAAACGTTGAGGTCTTAATCCTCCTGCTTGATGGATTCAGGGTGAACTCTTGATCTGTTGATGGCAGATGAGAGAAGCCACTAGTGATGGATGCTCAGATCTTTGATGATGTGACTTCAGCGGGTGGTTTTAACACAAGGGACGGGTTCCCCTGAGTTCTAGTTTGGTCTGGCTTCTTCTCTCTACTTCCTGGCTCAAAGAAGATCTGCTATACCCAGCCCACCAATGGCCAGTATCCCCCAAACATAAGACTTTGGGGCACCTGAACCTGAATCGAACTCTTCAAACCCTGAAAAAGAAACCCACCTTCCCTTCCCAAGAAGCTGCTCATAGGTGTTTTAGCTAAGCCAGTAGAAGCACGTTCATATATAGCCCATCTCCTTGAGTCTTTGCACAACCAGATCTTTTGCTTTACTTAAAATTTGACATTATAACCTCTTTTTCATCCTTTTTCTTCTTTCTTGAGTGGTGCTCTGGTTTGTATGATTGTTGTTCATTTCGGACCGTGCCTAAGGAAATACCTGTATTTGTTTAGGAAAATAGCATCACAACATGATGAAATGAATGAACTTGAACATTTTATGGTACTGTACCAAGTTGTGGTTTATTAGACTAAGCCTCTGAGATGCAGGCATCGCGTGTTCAAGTTTCAGCTGGTGGATTTTTGATCCAACTCCATCCTGGGAAAGTAGCAGAAGATGACTGATGTGTTGGGATCCCTATGGACAATGTGGAAAATGGATGGAGTTCCTGCCCCTGACTTCCAGCCTTGGACATTTCCACCATTTGCGGAGTGAAGCAGCAGGCAGAAATCTCTCTCACATACACATACAAACACACACGCACAGACATCAAAAAGGAATTCACATAACATACATAACAATGTTTTTATTTATATATATATAAATATATATACAGATATAGCTATATCTGTATAGCTACATATAATGATACATAAAATAAGAGCAAGAAAAATGAAACTAAGTGAATTTTTTTTTTGGTGGCAAGACATGTTTTTCTAGTTAAAGTTTTGGATTTCACTCTGAACCAGACAGTCAGGGATTGAAAAATACAGTGCATACAACATGGAAGCTCGTAAAATGTGCATTACATAACGTGGGCAAAACGATCGTAAATTCACACGCTGGTAGGGCTAGGTGTTCGGCACAGTGGCTTACTCTCTGCTTGGCACATCCTGTGGCAGAGTGTGTGTGTTCAAGTCTGGTGCAGCTGCGATTCCAGTTTCCCAACATGCACCATGGCAGGCAGCAAATTAGGGCTCCAGTACTTGGGTTTCTGGCACCTGCGTGGGAGACCCTGACGCTGTCCCTGGCTCTTGGCTTTCGCTCAGCCCAACCCAGCTCTTGCGAGCATTTGTGGAGCAAACCAACAGAAAATTTTCTCTTTCTCTGACTTTCAAACCAAAAACTAATTTTAAAAAACATAAGGGGCACTGGTTCTAATCCCAGCAACCCTGCTTCCCATCCAGCTGCTTGCTTGTGGCCTGGGAAAACATTCAGGGATGGCCCAAACCCTAGGGACCCTGTTTGGGAGACCCCAAGGAGCTCCTAGCTCCTGGCTTCGGACTGGCACAGCTCCAGTCATTGTGGTCACTTGGGGAGTGAATCAACGGATGGAAGATCTTCCTCTCTGTCTCTCCTCCTTTCTGTCTCTCCTCCTTTCTGTATGTCTGACTCTCCAATAAAAATAAAATAAACTTTATAAAGAAAAACACATGAAAATGAGTTTTAAGATACGTCACTGTGCTGATACAATGAAATCACAAAACAATCTCATTTTTTCCCCTCCCAACCTACTTTGACCACAGTAATTGCCAGAAATTACTGTGACCTGCAAACACGGTTCAGGACCGAGACATTTGTTCGTTTATTTCATTTCAACTGAGAGGAATTTTTGCCTCTTAGGACTATGGATCCCTCTCAGCCTCCAAAAGTAAAACTTATATTTGAAGATTGTCTTTGCAGTGTGACCAATGGACTATGGCTGAGAAGTTTGGGGTCACAAAAATAAAGATCGCTCTGCTGTATGTGGACTGAAAATGCACAGAAGAAATAGTGCAAGTCAAGGTCTGTTAGACACAAGGAAAGATGGTTAAAGTGTCACATTCACTTATTCAGCTGTGAGAACAAGCTAACAGTAGTTGGAGCAGTGACTTGGTCCCTCACAAAGCTTCCTCAAAAGTTCAATTAATAGAAAAGTTGGGGTAAAACCAGTAAGTTAACCCACGTGTTTACACACTTGTGTGTGTTCACACACTTCCATGTGAGTGTGTTTACTTAATGTGCAAGCGTTTACTGGGTCTGGACAAGGGCCCCTGGGAAGTCACGCGGAAGTGGGGTGGTCCTGAGGGCTCCGTGGGAAGGGGACCCGAGTTGGCTTCTGGTACCATCTGACCTAGTGGTGTTCTCTCTGTAGGAGAGTGAAGGAAGAAGGCAGCCCCAGGTCTCAACCTCAGAATTCTCACCATTCACTGCCACAAATTCAAAAAACTTCCCCTATCGGTTAATTACCCAATCTCAGCTATTCAGTTAGGGCAATAGAACATAGACCCAGAAGGTGCACCTGTATGTTTCACACACACACACACACAAACACACACACACACACACACACACTATTTTGAGGGATCAAGTGAACAAAATGATTACAAGCCATCTGGGTGAAAATGTTGCCAGAGCAGGGCTGGGGCCTGGCAGCTGACTGAGTGGTGTAGGGGCAGCAGTTGGTGGCTTCCCAGGGCATTTCAAGTGTGGGTAAGTTTGGAGTGTTCAATGTCTGAGTGATTTCTGAGCCAAGTTTTTGTTATTCTGTGCATCATTTCTTCGGGGAAAGTTGGTGCAACAGTCTATGTCACTCTTAAACAGGTGAAGAGGTCCTGGCTTCGTAGAAACGGTATATGTTCTCAGAACACTTATCTAACTATAGCATCTATCAAAGGACCGTCCTCTTGTTGATACAATATTTATAAAAAGGAACGCTGAGCCAGACAATATTCAGCATACCAAATATACTATCTGAAATATGAAATGTAGTTGGAAACAGTATTGAATATAGAAAATAAGAACATAGAAATGGCAGAATGTTAAACTGTAGTATTTTATATATAAAAGTAGAAGATATTTTTGTAGAGTAGCCATACATTACCATGTACAAGTTGGACTCCAGGGGAGATTTCTAAGTAAGAGGAAGTCCCTCCGGGAATGGAAAAGTAAGGCAGCCACGTGCTGCAGTTTCAATGGGGCCTTTGTTTCCATCAGTATTGTTCAGCCTGTTAACTCAGTTGTCTCTGAGGCCCCAGAGAGCTGAGGTCTGCATATGAACCAAACATACAGCTATTTTTCAAAAGGAATAATCCACGTGCAACATAAGAAAGGTAGATTAAATGTGGGTCAGGAAGCACCTGCTTCCTCCACAAAAGTTATACTCAGAGGGAAAAGAGCAGTCCACTTTGCAAGAACAATCTAAACGACGCATGTGCACAGGCAGAACCCCTGTGGATTACAGACGGATTTCTGTGAACATTAATTCCAAACTTACACAACACACATTTCTCTACCTTTGTCTAATTCTATGCAGAATTTAAACTACACCTAATATATGGGATGGAAACAATACACAGGGCTGAACCTGGCCATGTAATGCTAAATTGGGGTCTCAGGTGGTGGAATTACATTTCTTTACTGTGTTTTTGCCTTTTGTATGAATATCTAAACTTCACAGATTTTAGTAGCAGAATTCTTTTTTTAAAAAAAGATTTATTTTTATTGTTTTTTTATTGGAAAGGCAGATATACAGAGAGGAGAGACAGAGAGGAAGATCTTCCGTCCCATGATTCACTCCCCAAGTGAGCGCAAGGGCCGATGCTATGCCAATCCGAAGCCAGGAGACTCTTCCAGGTCTCCCACGTGGGTGCAGGGTCCCAAAGCTTTGGGTCGTCCTCGACTGCTTTCCCAGGCCACAGGCAGGGAGCTGGAAGGGAAGAGGGGCTGCCGGGATAGAACCGGCGCCCATATGGGATCCTGGGCATGCAAGGTGAGGACCTTAACCACTGCGCCACCGCGCCAGACCCTAGTAGCAGAATTCTAACTTTGGGAGTTTTGTCTCACAAAACTGAGAAGTTTGTATTATCAGAAAATACATATAATAAAATTATTATTACTGAACTGACGAACATTTACAAGTTTGAGAATAATGATTTTCAAGGGGTATAATGAGCAAAGGGAACTCTCAAACACTTGAATGGAAAGATACACTGGCGATTCAGGAAGATAAATATGGCCAATTTGAGCAATGGATTCCACGGAAACATCTGCACAGTACATTTGTATGTGCATGAATATGTAAATATTTACGTAATGAGGAGCTATCCATATGGACTTTGACCTCACGTGGGTTTCCAAGGAGGATATTGCCGCACTTTCTGTAGCAGGTAAGATGCCCTTGGGGACTCATGTTGCCCATACAGGGTATCTGGATTGAAGTACCAGCTCCTCTTTCCATTCCAGCTCCTTGCTAACATGCGTTCTGGGGAATGGCAGAGATCACTCAAGAAAGTGAGTTCTTCCACCAACACAGAGGAATTGCACTGAGCTCTGGGCGGCTGCCACCTGCCTGGCCTGCCCTTTGTGGTCACAGGGATGTGAGAAGAGATTCAGTGGCTAGAAGATCTCACCGGATCTTGTCTCCTCTGTCTCTGCCTCTGTACTTGTCAAATAAAACTAAGCAGCAAGTATAAAAACCAAAGTAAAAATTATAACCTCTGGACATGCAAATGGACATACACACGTGCGCACCTACACATATACACACACGAATACTGGCCAACCGTGAAAACAAGAACCAGAATTGGATCAAAGAGTTAACACGGATGACCCACACAAGCATGACTTGGAATGACCAAGAAGAAAGAAACGAAAGAACACAAACAGGCAAGCACTGGGACACCCCGGGCGAGGCACTGGGACACCCTGGGCGAGGCACTGGGACACCCTGGGCGAGGCACTGGGACACCCTGGGCGAGGCACTGGGACACCCTGGGTGAGGCACTGGGACATCCTGGGTGAGGCACTGGGCACTTCATCCTTGGGTGAGGCACTGGGACACCCTGGGTGAGGCACTGGGACACCCCGGGTGAGGCACTGGGACACCCCGGGTGAGGCACTGGGACACCCCGGGCGAGGCACTGGGACACCCCGGGCGAGGCACTGGGACACCCTGGGTGAGGCACTGGGACACCCTGGGTGAGGCACTGGGCACTTCATCCTTGGGTGAGGTTGCCTCCTGGCTTTCTTCTGTCCCAGCCCCAGCCATTGCAACACCTTGGGGCATTAACCAGTGTATGCAAGAGTCTTTTGTCTCTCCCTGCTTCTCTGCCATTCTCCTTTTCAAATAAATAAAATGAAATCTCATTTAGGTAGAAAACAAAATGGAAAAATAAAATCGATTTGGGTCCAATCAGTTTTGACATCCATGCATGATTTTGTCATGATTCACATTCCCACAGGCTTTGTGAAACAGCCCTATTGTAAGTAATTTATGTGAAAATATAAATTCCTAAGACTCAAATCATACCTCACAATAATTATGTCTGGCATAATGCGGTAGAAAGGTGTACCATTGGGGAAATTGCATTGGTAAACTTTTAAACATTCGGTCGTGTTTCATGATTTAAGGGGAGTAGGCATATCCAAATTTGTTGCTTTTCAAATAGATGTATCTATTTTCATTTTTTTATTTGGATTTTAACTACCTTTTAACAAGTTCACTATGGTTGGTAGATCACTTCTTTTTAAAAAATATGTATTTATTTATTTTTCTTGGAAAGTCAGATATACGAAGAGGAGGAGGAACAGAGAGGAAGATCTTCCATCTGCTGATTCACTCCTCAAGCGGCTGCAACAGCTGGAACTGCGCCAATCTGAAGCTAGGAGCCCAGAGCCTCTTCCGGGTCTCCCGCATGGGTGCAGGGTTCCAAAGCTTTCGGCCATCCTCGACTGTTTTCCCAGACCACAAGCAGGGAGCTGGATGGGAAGTGGAGGTTGCCAGGATTAGAACCAGCACCCATATGGGATCCCGGTGCATGAAAGGCAAGGACTTTAGCCAGTAGGCCATTGTACCAGACCCAGTAGGTCACTTCTAAGTGCAAAATGATATTTTTGCTTTGTTCCTCCTTTTTCTTTCTCTCCCGCCTTCCTTCATCCCTGTGTTATGTTCTAAAGAAAGAACATTTTTAAACTCCCATTATAGTAAAATGTCCTAATATTTGACCAAATAAGAAGTTTAGCAAGTGAGATGTTTTAGTGAAAGATTTTGCTGTCTGGATATTAATAGCAAATGAATGGCAAATGTCCATCTTATCTATTTATAATAAATTCTGAAATAATCACAGATGATTCTTTACATTTAAAAAAATAATTTTAAGATGTATTTATTCTTATTGGAAAGTCACAATTACAGAGAGAAGGAGAAATAGAACCACAGATCTTTTACTGCTAGTAAAAGGCCACAATGGCTGGAACTAAGCCAATCCGAAGCCAGGAGCCAGGAGCTTCCTCTGGGTCTCCCTCACAGGTGCAGGGTCCCAAGGTTTTGGGCCATCCTCCATTGCTTTCCCAGGCCACAAGCAGGGAGCTGGAAGGGAAGTGGAGCAGCTAGGATATGAGCTGGTGCCCATATGGGATCCTGACACACGCAAGGCGAGGACTTCAGCAGCCAAGCTATTACACTGGGCCCATCACAGATCATTCTTAACCATTGGTTTGACAAAGGTATAAAAAGTCATGCCTACAAACCCTGATATCTTTCCTGAGGTCACTGATGACAATTTCGTATAATGTCTTCCCATCATGCCAAGCAATTGTCATGTTTGATTCTGTGTAGCACTGAATTGTGTGGATTTTGGTATAACACGGTAATGTAATGGACAAATCAGCAGGAAAGAGACATAGCACAGAGCACTAACAATTCAATGTATCTACAATACATGTGTTTCAGATATTTCAGGTGAAATTATATAGAGACAAAATTTTATTTTTTAATCTAATGATACATCTCTGTTTTTAAATTAAGAAAAAAAAAACTTCCTTTAACAATGTGATGAATAAATACAGCATCTTGGAATAACGGATGGATTTTAAGTCCTCACGGCGCTTCCGAGATCCTTCGATGTTCTTGTTCCATTATTTGTAAAGGCAGCGCATCATTGGTCTGTGGGGGAATTCGATTCAGAGAGGGATGCCACATTTTCTTACACGGTCACATGGAAACAACCCCCAACATTCTTCATATTTATGTGGCATATTTAATTTTGCACCCCACACACAGTGTTGTTCCAGTCATGTCAGCGGTTTCTAGCCTTTACCTTTTCCAGAATACATTCATGGTCACTTTAATACAGCCATCTTTTAAGTGAATAATTCACTTTGAATTCAGCAACGCCGTGCATTGGGCAACGGAGTCAGATCTGGAATGGTGCTACCCTTCCTGTTTTGGGAATCACATTTGTCGACATCAGATGGGTGCCACTTTGTTAAGATCCCTGGCGACTGAGCTGTAGATGGTCCTGCACATAGGTGAAGTGTTGCTTCAAGAGCAGCGACACAACTTAGCCTCCCTGGGGGCCGTGGATGGCTCGGGCAGCCAGGCTAAACGCACAGCCTGCTCTTCCACAGGTGCTGGCACTGTGACAAAGGCAACCAGGGCTGCTCAAACAGGCCACAGAGCAGCAGCCCTCACACCCCGGGGGGCTTGGCGTGTGTCCCCTCCACACCCGGTGATGCTCTCTGCTAACAGCTTGGAGTACCTGGCTGTGGGGAGCCATGCAGTTGGGTCGGATGGCATGGGAGTGTGATGAGCACCGCTCCTCAGTTAGCAAGGCTGCGAGGAGTTTCTGGCTGCGAGGCAAGGCCTGACAGAATGTCTCTGGTCACCTCATTGCGGCCTCACCCATTGTATGGAGCTCAATCACCTCTCTGGTGTTTCATAGAATTCTTTTGAGGCTATTGTTGTTGTTTTTTTTTTGTTAATGTGAAGTGATTCCTGTAACTGGTATGACACCTCAAATTGATCAGTCATGTTACGATAAAAACACCTTTAGTAATGTAAGGATATGACACACAGTTAAAAGTATACAATAGTACAATTGAGCCCACTATGTTTCCAAACATCCTGTTATATGCCCACTTTTGTCCTGAAGTTTGCCCTAGTATAAGTGATGTTTTCCTTAAGGAATGGCTTGTAACAGATGGCAATTATGGAGGTACAAAGAGTTTGTTTACCATACACCTTGAACTGTTACAACACATGATATGACACATTTTAGTTTCTTACCATAGAAAGCAAAAGTATATGGGGCATCTGTTATAAGGAAATAGATGTGACCCCCCTCAAAATGGCTTAAAATCTCAATCTTACATTGGCACTTATCTTTAGGGAAAGAAAACAGTTTATAAAGATAGGAGAAAGTTTCTTGTAAAGGCCCTCTTTTTGTAGATTGGCTGAGCTGCCTTGATCCCTTTCATTGCCCTTTAACAAAAGAATGAAAAACAATTGAATCAGCACTAGGTGAAGGTGACCGTAATTAATGCATGATTTGATTATGAGATTTAGCAAAGAATCTATGTTACATGCTTTTATAATATCCTTTCATTTATGATCTTTTAATTCTGTATTCTTAATATTTCAAGCAATATTAGTTAGTTCGTGTTTAGTAAAAATTGATTTTGAGGATAAGTAAACCACTTGTCACTATGTAACCGCTTGTGTTGCCAACCGTGGAGTTCCTGGCTTCAGCCAGGTGATTACAGCTTTCAATGATAATGGTTTGTTGAAAATGTTTTCCTTAGGATTATTTTTTGTATTCTCTTAACCATGAAGTAAAAATGAAACAATTGGATATGGTGCAAAAGCTTGTGATGATTTGTGTATAAATAAAGAAGGCAACTTTTCTGAGTTGTCCTTTATGAGCATCATGTCATAGTGGTCCATGTCTTATCTCTTCCTATCACCTTGCCGATCCACGCATCCTTTGCAAGCTCTCAGTCAGCTGGAGCTGGTCTCCGGCACTTGGCCCTTCAGCAAAGCAGAGAGCATCAAGCAAAGATTGTAACCTTGTTTAGAAGAAATCTGCTTACCTGTGCTACAGGAAAAAGAGGCCGTGAGACAGAACCCAGTATTAAGCTTGCCCAGATTAGGCCTATTTTTAGTGATTATCTCATGCCCCTTGGCAACCTCACCTGAATATCTCCAAAAACACAGTCCAAAACAACCTGGCTTTGCTTTCTTCCTCCTCAAACCGGTTTGGCGTTTTGGTTGATCCTGCCGGCACTGCCCAGCCACGGGCTCAGGGCTTTTCTCCTTACCCGGCCACAGGGAAGCCGTCAGGCCACGTGGTGTCTTCTCTGCCCACGTGCTGTCCTCACAGTTCTGTTGGATCCTTGTTCTCCACGGTTCTGCACTCTGTCCACCTCGTGCCCAGCCTTCTTCAACTGCCACCACCCACCGAGTCCCTTGCCTAAGCTTCACTCTTCTCATTAAAGGCTGTTCTGTGATGGAATCCAAAGATGTCTGTGGATGGAAGCCCCACTGTACCACAGCTTAAACCCTCTGCATTCCTCTCTCCGCTCGTTTTTCATTCTTGCTTCCTAATTGTCTTTCGAGGCCGTCCTTTGCCAGTTCTCCAGTGAGGTAGGCGTTCAGACCCGAAGGAAGGTTTCCGATGTGGCAGGACCCCGTGGTACTGGTGTCTGCTCCGTGAGTGAATCCGAGGTGCGAGGTGGATCTCCAAGAAGACGTGTGTTAAGTGAATACAAGGGGAGCCGACACAGCTGCTTCTCCGGTCACTTCTCTTAAACGCTATAATCTACATGCATTGCATTTGTTTTCAGGTTTCTAAAACAGTGTTATCTGTTGTCGCCCGTCGGTCGCACACATTCTCCGTTTGCCAGGAAGCCTTGAACTTTTTCTGGATGTTCTCAGAATGTAGCTTTCCTCTTCCAGAATTTATGAAAATATCTGGCAAGTTCTCATGCATGAGTCCCTCACCCCTGTTTTATGGCACTACATTTTCCCAGGGTCCACCTTTAGCCTGTAACAGAGAAGCAGCTCATACGTATATATTATAATAAATAAATACGTGATGGCAGTAAGCACACAAGATTAAGGAAAAATATTACATGGAAAATGTGGAGGGGTTGCCTATAAGGAATAAATGAGTAACAGAAAAGATATAAGCCATACTAGGATGATAATGCAAAATCTGTATGGAAAAATAAATCTGAAAGAATAAACTTCTAAAATATTAACATGACTGTGTGTGAAGAAAATAGCTGGGGTACAACATTTTCTATTTGGCTTTCCTTCTTTTCTAAAGACGTATTTATTCTTACTGGAAAGGCAGTTTTACAGAGGAGGAAGTATGGAGAGAAAGATTTTCTATCCACTGATTCACTCCCCAAGTGGCCATCACGGCTGGAGTTGAGCCAATCTGAAGCCAGGAGCCAGGAGTTTCTTTTGGGCCTCCCATGTGGGTACAGAGTCCCAAAACTTTGGGCCACAAGCAGGGAGCTGGAAGGGAAGTGAAGCAGCTGGGATGTGGGATCCCAGAGCATTCAAGGCAAGTAGTTAGCCACTATCCATCACATCATGCCCTCTATTTAATTTCTTTAATCGCTTCATGGATATTCTTACATTAGTGATGGCACTAATACCTTCCATGATGTTGTTGCTTAATGAGTATTTATCCTGGTAACCTTCTTAGTGATCAACTTTGAATACGAGTATAATCCGGGATTATCTGAAGGAAAAAAAAAAAAAAACAAGAAACCAAATTCCATTCTGGTATACTCTGCTTTTGCTTTCTCTTTCTGCTGAATAGGAGAGTTTGGGAAAATTACATCTGTCTTTTACTTGTGTGGCTTGGAGGCATTAGACAACACACAAGCCCTTTGTCGGGCACAAAGATACAAACACACAGAATTGCACAAGTGGAGCGGACTCCCTTGAGGCTGATCAAGATCTTTAATGAGAGACACGTGTAAACCCAGCCAGGCGCTCAACAAGTCTGTGCAGCCCCAGCTTATGTGATCCTGACTCTAGCATCTAAGAGCCGCTGGGCGCTTCCAGGAGAGCTGTCTGTTTGTGTGTGACCCACCCCCAAATCCTGGCAGCTCAAGAGCTTTCCTCTTCAGCCCCACAGGGTTTTTCAGGAGCCAAGCAGGCCTTATCAGCTCAAGGTCATGGATAACATCAAGGGAGAGAAAAAAAAGCAGAGAAAGGGGCTTCCAGGCTACCATTAGGGTCTGCCTGCTTCCTTGGGACCTATAATTAAATATTTCAGAAGGTTCAGTTGTAGCTGTGCCAACCGGGATATGAGCTCTAGCCGCTGTGATCCAAGGAAGATAGAATTAAATATGTTTTTCCCCCCTTTGTTCTCTTGGGTTTTTATGATACGGAACAAATTAAAGGCCAAGATGCAAATCCTCTTTTTGTCTTGGCACTACGAAGTGGATCAAGTCAGCAAAGCACCCAGCGAGGGTAAACTATTTCTGGTTTTTAGACTGTGTTATCCAGAATGACACACAGTAATGACCATCTATGCATGCTAAGTGGTTTTGGCTTTAAAAACCTTTCTAACCAATTTAAAGTTTTTAAATGAATTGCTTCAACAAAAGAACGCAGTCGACTAAATGAGACTCGGCCAGAATGTGGCATTTTTAAAAGGCGAGAGTTCTCCTTTCATGAGTTAAGTGATCTTTAGATGGGATGTTGGTTATAATTGGGAAAAATGCTGAATTTTTAGTTAGGAAAAACAACCAAATTCTAGTCCTCATGGAACTTACGTGGATAGATCATTTAATGTAGATATTTTTATGTTTACCTTTAAAATTGGAAGAGCAAAGATGCTGTCCCCTGCCTCAAAGGACAAAAGAAAGGATACAGAAAACAGTATGGGCGAAAATTCTTGCAAATGGTGAAATACATACATATATATATGTATGTATGTATATTGCAAGGCAGACACACTGTGTTAGTTATGGAAATAACAGGTTATTTTTCTTTCCTCATCTGGGTTTGTTTGCCGTGTTATTCTGGTCCAAGTAATATTTTAAAAATTTATTTTTATTTGAAAGGCAGAGATGCCTACAGACAACAGATGGGCAGATGAATCCACCTACGGATTCATTTTGAAATACCTGCAACAGTTCAGACTCCGCTGGCCCCAATCCAGGGGCTGGGAACTTGTCTCCTATGGGCAAGAGGAACCCTAATGTTTGAACTACCACCTGCTGTATCCTGAGGAGACGTTAGCAAGGAGCTGGAATAGTATGTGTAGCCAAGACGTGAGCCTCGGCATCTGGGATGGAATGCAGCCAGTCCAAGTGGACCACTGGACCGGATGCTCATCCCTTGTCCAAGCAAACTTAATCTAGACCTTAAACAGACAGACTTGGAAGAAAGACAATGAAACACATAAATCCACACCTACTTTAGGTTAGCAATGTTTTTAATTTTTAATTGTTGGTTTGGATTACCATTCACTTACCATCTCTGTGTGGCTTATAGTGAAAGGCATATTCCACTATTTATTTTAAGAGTCTATGTGTGCTTCTTTCTGAATATCAAACCACCTTACAAAAATAGCTTGAATCTTTATGTGCCGAGTGAATATATTTCAAGCTTTACGTCACTGAAGATGTGTAAGACAGATGTTGCACTCACTTTAGCAGCTAGGAAACCTGGACGCGGAAACACCAAGCTCTCAAATGGCAGCTGCCTATCTTTGCTGCAGAGCATGTTGGGTAAAATGGAGGGAGGGTTAAAAATTGAATTCTTAAGGTGAAATTTTGATTTTACTGCAGAGTCTAGTGGAACTCCTTGACTTTGCTCCATTTTCCGTAACTTGCTGTCTATGGCTTGTTCAAACTCTCAAATTCTCAAATTCTCACATTTGCATCGCTTGGTTGAAATCCTAGTCTTGAAATAGCAATTACCTCCCACAGAGTCCTCTACGGTAAACTTTGGAATACTCTAAAGTTGTTTCAGTATTCTGAAATATTCTAGAACATCCTTCCAGGTGTGCCTCTACTTCCAGGCGGTCACTTCTCCCTCTTTGATGCCTGGGGATCATGAGCTTTACTCCCAATGAAAAATTTGCCTATGAAGGATTCTTTCCCTTCCTACAGGTGTATCTATGCATGGCTTCTCGGTCTCTCCCTTATTCTGGCCTGCTCTGATGCACTTAATAATTTGTATTGAATTTCTGGAAGTTTTTAGTTCCATTCCATGTGTTATTTCTTTGCCTAGAGTTTCTGTGGTCAGTAAACAAAAACAGCTGTGCTGACCTTTAAAGCCACAAGGCAGATTCATCTTCCCAGGAATGTTCCACAGTTCTTCCCGGAACTCCTACTGGTACCCTTTCTCTTAATGAGCTTTCCCATTATACTCAGTTCCTGGACCTGGTTCCAGCAGGTTCAGCTCACTCCTAACTCAACCACAACACGCGCGTAGGTCCCAGGGCTTCCACTTACACAACATACAGGAAAGCAATGGGACATGTGCAGCCAGGAGTGAACAAAGCTAAAAGGATTTTCTCCCACAGATTCTCTGTTTTCTACAGGTAAATAGGTGATCGTTTAATTAGTCTCACCAAACATCACACATCAGTGACATGGGCAAAATGTGTAACAATAATACTTGATTGAACGATCTGTGTTATTTGCAAGAGAAACCTCTTTAGATAACTCCAATAAGATACAAGTAGTACAGGTATTTTCAGAAAACAGTTGTGTAGTTTGATTTATTCGATACCTATTTGGCATTGAAATAAATTAGTTTCTAAAATATTTTTTTAATATTTATTCCTTTTTATTGCGAAGTCAGATTTACAGAGAGAAGGAGAGACACAGAGAGAGAGAGACAGAGACAGAGATATCTTTTGTCTGCTGATTCACTCCCCAAGTGGTCACAATGGCCAGAGCTGAGCCAATCCTAAGCCAGGAGCCAGGAGCCTCTTCAGGTGTCCCATGTGGGTGCAGGGTCCCAAGGTTTTGGGCTGTCCTCGATTGCTTTCCCAGGCCACAAGCAGGGAGCTGGATGGGAAGCCGGGCCACCGGGATATGAACTGGTGCCCTGGGGGATTCCAGTACACGCAAGGTGGGAACTTTAGGCTAAGTGCTGGGCCTTAAAATAATTTTTTTAAACTAATGTCTTCTGTCTATACTACAATGAAATAAATGCATCCAAGGTATTATTTATCACAAAAATTGCAGTTTTTGCATTTAAAACACATTTTAAACAATCTTAGAACAACAAAATGCATTTATTTTTTATTGAATTTATGTTGCTATTTTAAGAATTTGTTTAATCTAATAAGCATTCCACGATGTTTTCTTTTTCTTAAGGCTACAGTGTTTTCTGGGTGGTTCAGAATTCTGACATAAACATTGGAGATTGGTTCCCCATAATTACAACAATTTAATTTTCTCTCCCAAGGGCAGGGGGATAATTTTCCCCAGAATAATCTGTGCCATAATGAAGAAAAAGACCACTGTGGGCTTTTGAGCAATTTAACGTAAAGACATAACATTGCAACATAGAGATTTTCTAGAATGTTCTTCAAGTGACTTTGTGGTCATATCCATTCTCTAGTGTAGTTTCTGTTGCCAAGAGACATCTGATGGCAGTAAAGGTGAGATTGTTCGGCCGCAGGTGCTGCCTGCTCTCGGCCGGCGATGGAAGCCCACTGCCGGCTGTTGCCTTCTTCAAGCATCAGTGGACCGTTAGGCCACGATAGGTCATGCAGAAACTGTGTCTGTGTATCCCAGGGCATTTGTTTCCAGCTTGGACTCTAAATTCTATTTGACAAAATCATTCTTAGGAAAATTCCTCCAGAAGCAGGCGATTTTAAAAAGCAGTGACCAGAAATAATTTCCTACGTTTCTATTAAATCATCCACTCAGCTGTCAAGAGTTCAAGAATTGTTTGAAATTTGAAAATTCTTAATACGTGTTTCAGGTTGAACTTACTAGTTGAAACGTTTTCTTAGTCTTTGATGGTGCTTTGCTGGTGAAGTTATTAAACCACCTTGCCAATGACGGCTTAATGTAATTTATTCAGATAATGATTTGCTACCAGATACGACAAATCTTTGTGGCTCTTCCTGCTGTTTACAACTTTGCTAGCACTTTTATTCAGCTGAGGAATTGTTTGGTTTGTTGCTTTAGATACAATTCATAGTTATATTATGTCTCTATTTAGTCATTATTTTTAAGTCCTTTGCAACTCATCAGTTCCACAGTGATAAGGTACCTAAACAGAGTTTGAGCACTTAAACTTTAAACATGAAATGCATATTTAATACGTGATGCATGGTAAGCAGTGCTAACCCAAAATATGTTTCAGGAAATTATGAGGTCCCCAGGACATCTGCCAGCTGCCTGTCCACATCAACATCAGCCTCTAAAAGTTTATGGTTCTTTGAACTTTCTGTCAATATTTTCCTATTTTAAAAATTATTTGAAACGTACGTAGAGTGGTGGCTGCGCGCCATCGTGTCATTCATTTTTTTCTAAATATGATTTCTCACCTGTTCTTCTTTATCACAGGAAGCTGCTGTCCATTCAGTTGTAATTTCCTGGGGAATTGTGTCACACGGACATTACCAAGCGGTACTTATTCTTTCTCTGGTTTCCTGCGGACTTTCGCTTTGTTTTCGAGAAACAAAACTGCACCATTGCCGCAGTGGACAGCCTCTGGCCAATGAAGTGCTGACACGTGCGCGGGGCTCCCTCACTCCCACGTGGCGTTGTCGTGCTCCTAGGATCCTAACAGGCTTGGAAGACAATGACCTTAAAGAAGCAACCGAAAACCATGTTATCACAATATCGAATTCCACCCCAATTACCAGCAAAAGAACCCTCGCGCCCGGCTCAAAAACAGAAGGAGAATCAGAAGTGAAGTACAACTGTGTAATCATACTGAAAGTTCTAAGTATTTAATGAGAGAAATACGCTAAAGCTGCTTGTTTTTAATGATTTGGTGAATTTCTCCCGAACTAATTGCTGGGAATCGGCACATCAGCTTGTTTGCTAATCTAACATCAAGATCTGGGGACGGCTTTCTTCCTTCATTTCTGTTTCCTTAGAGCCGGTAAATAGCTTGGGAAGTGCACATTTCCAAAATTAAGCCACTAGTAATAAAAATACAACCCCTCAAAAGTCATTTTCCTCCTTGACATGTCATAGTAGCTTAAAGGTTCCTCTAATCAGTGACAGGTAAAGAAATGTTATGTGGACTGACGATCCATTGGTAAGAAGTAGGTAGAAGGGCAGCAGGACCCAGAGGTTAAAGAACAAGGACCCGGGATGGTAGCCTAATGGCTAAAGTCCTCACCTTGAACACATCAGGATCCTGTATGGGTACCAGTTCGAATCCTGGGGACCCTGCCTCCTCCCATTCAGCTCCTTGCTTGTGGCCTGGGAAAGCAGTTGAGGACAGTCCAAAGCCTGGGGACCCTGCACCCACATGGGAGACCCCAGGAGGCGCCTGGCTCCTGGCTTTGGCTCAGCTTAGCTCCAGCTGTTGCATTTTCTTGGGGAGTAAATCACTGGATGGAAAATCTTTGTCTCCTCCTCTCTGTATGACTTTGCAATAAAAATAAACACATCTTAAAAAAAATAACAAGCATGGATTTGGCCAGCCGTCTCTGAGAGTGCCTCAACTCTGGCTTCAGGCTCTGTGAAGTTAGGCAAATTGCTCAGTTGCCCTGGGGCAGTGCCTCAGTGTGGAATGGTAGCACCTGGTGTCTATGGTTGTTCTGGAAATCAGTGAGATTGCACCTGGAAACACTCACTGTGTGGTCCCGCGTCCCTACCCGGTGGGCATGCCAACTCCCCAGAGCGAGTTCAGGAGGAACGCTGCCTCCAGGGACCGTGCAGTGAGAACGGAGGAACACTGCAGTGCAGTGGGAACGGAGGAACACTGCATTATGCTCTCAGTGTCAGCTGATCTACTCCTCCTGGGAAAATGTAGCATTACCTTTACGAGCTACACAATTATCAAGCAGATTCTATTTCCGAAAGAAATGGAGCCTTAAAATTGGAAGCTAATTTCATACAAGCTAATGTTGTCCGAGACATGTCACTAGAAATAACGTCAAAGAAGCGACAAGAAATCCACGGAACTATTTAGAATAATTTGCAACCATTAACGAGGACACTGAGGAGCTGATGAGAGGGGAAGGCTTACAAGGTGAAGTCAGCAAAGACGCGTGCACCCACGTGCGTGCCCACGCGTGTGCTGACGCAGCGAAAGGAAGCCAGCGTTCTGGGGACAGACTCATGAGGAGTAAGCATCGACTGGCTTCGGCAGGAAATGGCCTACCGACTTCGTGCAAAGCATCCTTCGCCTGTGAAGAAAGCTAGTGCAGCACCTTCAGTCACCTCTTGTGAGCTTCTTCTTTTTTTTTTCTTTTTTTTTTTTTATTGATTACATTGCATTATGTGACACAGTTATATAGGCACTGGGATTCCTCCCTCCCCTCCCCAACCCCGCCCCCCCCCCATGGTGGATTCCTCCACCTTCTTGCATTACCACAGTTGAAATTCAGTTGAGATTCTTTCATTGCAAGCATCTACCAAGCATAGAGTCCAGTATCTTATTGTCCAGATAAGTTCAATGGTTTCTTGGGATAGACCATCTCTGGTCCAAAGGTAGAGCCGACAGGGCATCATCCCAATCAATTAAAAGCCCGACATTACATCAGTAACAATTCACAATGTTATGGGATCAGTTGATATTGAGTAACCAACATGTTAAAAGAGAGAAAAAAAAACCGGAATGAAACCACATCCTATGACCTCCACATTGACACTTCAATTATTAGTTTATATACAACTAGGTTCTATACACCTTAAAATGGCTACAGGTCACCATTCAGCTGTCTCATGTCTATTTTAATTTTAGTATTGAGCAGTTTATAGCGTTGAAGCATGATTTTGCAGAACCTGGCTGTTTTTCGGGCAGTCTAAACTTCTTAACACACACACACACACACACACACACACACACACGGGTGGCACGTGTGAATTTCCTCAGGGCCCAATTCAGTACACAGGAACTCACTTCTGTGTTTTCTCACAGCTACCCAGTCCACTCCCATTCACTTATTCATCCACATGTTTTGTCCAGAGTGTGGCTGTAACAAACGGACTGAGTGTGGAGTCCCTCTGCAAAAAAGAAGCAGAGACGTCGGCGTGCCAGTGCCTCCCTGGGCAGAGCAGCTTCGTGATCGCATCCCGAGGAACAAGGGGACTCTGGCTGGTCTTCGGTTTGCTCAGCCGCCGGACAAACCTGCTTTTGTATAACAGAGTCAATGGTAGAACTGCACATGCAGATCCAGTTTGTTGGCCCCAACAAATTGAGAGCTTGCAAGAGGGCAAGGCCATAAGAATGAGCTAGATTGTCAAGTTCAGAAACCAGCCGTTCATTGGCAGATGGGAGTTCTCACATTAGAATCCTCAAAACCGCAACCCCAAACATCCTTCTTTGCTCCACAAAGTATACGGCCGTATAGGGAAGGTGCTCTCTGAGAAATATCTTTTCTCCCCCAAACTAAACCCATTTCTTGTCCTAAATCAGACTTTTCTCCTTCTCCCTTGCCTGTAGGTTGCTGTGGTGAATTGTGCGTTGGAAAGAAGTTTACAGTCAGTTTGTTCAATGGAATTACGCAACCGTATTCTGGTCAATACTGATACAAAAGTGGATGGCAGGTGGAAGGGTTGTAGGAAAAACTTTTAATGTAAAGTTAATTTTTATTTCACTTAAAAAAATGTTAATTGTCGTGCGGATATGCTTGTTACTAACACAAAATAGCTGCTACAATATATAAGATGGCCTATTGGTGGTGTAAAAGACAATTGCAAAATTACACTGAAATTAATTCATGGTTTTTCTCTACACCCCAAGCACAGTGTCATTTGTTGCGCATGCCTTAGACCGTGGACCCATCCGAAAGGGGATGAGGACGTCCTATTTTCTTATGCAAAGTCCTAACGTGTGAGTAAGGATCAGGTCTAGCAGAACTGTAGAATGTATTCCTAAATAAATCTTGGAAGATTTCCCTCAACTCTGCCACAACAGATCCCTGAGGCCGAGTCAGAGCTGCCATTCCCCACCCTTTACCCAGAGCGGCTGCCCAGTGTCTCGTTTTAAGATTCACACTTACAGGAAAAGGTTGAAAACAATTGACAAACAATGCTTTCCTTGGGCCCTGCGGCATGGTCTTGCACCTAAAGTCCTCGCCTTGAACGCGCCCGGATCCCAGATGGGCACAGGTTCTAATCCCGGCGGCCCTGCTTCCCATCCAACTCCCTGCTTGTGGCCTGGAAAAGCAGTCGAGGACCGCCCAAAGCTTTGGGACCCTGCACCTGTGTGGGAAACCTGCAGGAAGTTCCTGGATCCTGGCTTCAGATCGGCAGGGCATTGGCCGTTGCGCTCACTTGGGGAATGAGTCATCGGATGGAAGATCTTCCTCTCTGTCTCTCCTCCTCTCTGTATATCTGACTTTCCAATAAATAAATAAATCTTTTAAAAAATGCTTTCATTTCCTTTGATATTTGTGTTCATAACATAAAAATATAAGCTGCCAAGTCACTCTTCTCAGCTAGAAAATGAAATCTGTTTAAATATACCGTCGAAGGATGTTTAAATATACTGTCAAATACATCAAAAGACATTCAAATGTATCTGTTGATCCAACATGCATTAATATCTGCTTTATGCTTGGCACTGGGCTAAGACCCAAGGGTATAATAAAAAGCAAAAATGTTTTCTGTCTTCAGAAATTTACAGTCTAGAATGCCTCAGCACACATTATTCTATTTTAAAGAATGTATCCTTGAAAGAGTTTAGCAAGTCTGTTTTTAAGAATAGTGTTATGGCCTTTTTCTTTTCATTTCTTTCGTCTCCTATTCCTTCCCTTCCCTTCACTTCCCTTCCCTTCCCTTCCCTTCCCTTCCCTTCCCTTCCCTTCCCTGTTTTCCAAACAATCATTTCTGCTGGCACTTTTTCATACAATCTGTCTAAGAAATATGACTGAATGAGGAAATGAGTCACGTAAGTAAACAGCTTCCGTTTACCATCACAAATGGGTAAATTAAGGAGCCAGTGTTGTTTGCCATCTGAAAGCTAAAGAAGGGTATATGTTTTTTTTTTTTTAAAAAAAATCAGTTATCCAGGACTATAGATTTTTCAGAACACAGCTTCGGTCAGGAAAATAAGTCTGTGACTGGCAAGGCAGCAATGAAAACACACTCTTATTTTTGGTAACACTGGAGTCATAAATAAAACAGGGGTGTGTAAATAACCACTCAGTTGATCTGAGTGACTCTCGTGGAATGTGGGGATAACCCTATCCATGCACAAATGTGGCATTCTTGGAATGTGGCAGAGGTGTGCAGCCTTTAGAAGACATAGCTGTTATCCCTAGGACTAACACTTGGTGTTAGCCTCCAAATTAGAACTGTCAGCTCAGGCTTCAATCACAGCTTAATAGGAGTGCGCCGTACAAAATATACTACTTACTAAGCCACAATTCACCGATTAGACTCCTTGTCTTTTTCGGTGTTATTTCTTTGATAAAAACAGAGATTACAGTCACTTGGCAACCTTCTCATTTAATATACCACTTGTCTTTTAGGATGATGAAAATGTAATACACTGTCGTTATTGTAATGCTTTGATCCTCTGGGTAAGGTGGGTGGGATTATTACAGAGAACTTTTCACTGGGTGCAGAATGCCTATTAACACTTACTAACTATCTGAGCTAGCCAAGGATAAAAGTGGTAATTTGGGGAAGAGGTGAAATCACCATCACTGGATACATCCAATGCTGTGGCCGTTGTTTACTCTTCCCCACGCGTGCCCTCAGGAAGTCCCCATGCATCCTTACTGAAGGTCATCAGAGTTCTGGAAAAGCCAACTTGAACCTTGATTCTGTTAGTAGAGCACACGACCAAGGCCATGCTAGAAAGGAGTTGAATCTCTGGGCCACAAAGACCAGCTCCTGAGTGAGCACGAGAGGGAGGACAACCTGTTAGAGCTAACCTGAAACTTGGAATAGGCCATCGGGACGCCACTGATCCCAAAGGTGAAGGAGGGAGAGCTGGTGCTGGGAACGTGTGGCTCTGTCCTAAGCGCCAGGGATTCCACATCTCGGAGGATTTGACATGTGGAGAGGTGGATTAGGAGGACCTACCCGTGTGGTGTCATTTTACTGTTGAATAAATGTTTCCTTGAACTCCAACTTACTTGCCAACTTCAGTTCTGCCAACTGGCAAATGACCTTCATTATTTAAGTTAACTGAGATTGGGATTCCATTACTTGCAACTCAGAAGAACTCTAATGGACCCAATCAAATGCGTGCCAGGTAGCACCGCGGGAAAGAGATTGGAAAAGGAATTCAGACTATACACGGGTAGTGAGAAGGCTTTCAACTCTGGCCTCCTAATATCCCATGACCCCAGTTTCTCTACGCGAGTCTGAAAATGTCAGCCAGATGTTCTCCATCCGTGGTATGTCATAAGCAACATCGATCTCCCTGAGCAGTTGTCAGGACACTACAGTTCTCATCTCAAACTGCTTGCTGCACCACAAACTTTTAATTATTCTCCTTCATCTAAGATGGTCCCTGATTAATTCGAATTAGGACATTTATTTCGGAGTGTGATTTCTTCCTATTGAGTTAGTATTAAGAACAAAATACTTGGGAGAGATCTAATACAGAATCTAGGCGACATAAACGGATGGACAAGTTTTTACCTTGTGGCTCCTTTGTTTTCAGAAGAATGCTGGGGAATAGCATGTTTTGTTTAGTTAAGAGTCAAGTATCCCTGCCAAACAGTAGCCCATCTCGCTCTGGGTTCGTTACGGTCCAGTTGTATCAGAATAGAGCTCTACCCTGAAGTAGTTATCAACTATGGAAAGCCTGTCAGCTTCCTAGAACCTACCACTGGGACTCAAGAAAGTATGAACAGGAGGCACCGGAAAGACTGCATCTCTGTGATGTCACTTGCCAACACTGACTGTTTTCTGAGAAGGAACTGAACTAGTTCACCGAGGCAGAGCAGGGTGGAGAGCACCCCCGGGCACCCCCCACTCCTTGCCCCCGGCCTGCTGCATTCCATAAGAACCAGGCTCACTCCTGCCCATGGGAGGGAAAGGAGGAGGCCCTCACCTGAGCTCACATGGACCATTTTCAGAGCAGGATGCTTGATTTACAAAGGGCCTCTGTCGTCCTCTTCCTGAAAGAAGTGATTTGGAACCCCACTTGTTTTTGGCAGTGGCGCTCCTTCTCTTGCAGCATGCATGATTGTTCTGTGGCATGCGTGATTGTTCTGTGGTCAGTAGCATTTCCTCCCCCATGGGTTTTACAGGCTTTCAGATCCGAAGTGAGCTTTCAAAAGGACATCTCGTTATTACGGTACTTTATGAATCTCTTCCAAGTGTTTCACATCTTAAGTCTTGGGTTGGGTGATGTGTAGTGTGCAAAACCACCTCCTGGTGCACTGCCATTCCGCATGGGTGCCAGTTTGAGACCAGCTGCTCTGCTTCCAATCCAGTTTCTTGCTAATGCGCTTGGGAAATCAGTGGAACATCAAATCCTTACAATCCAGTGGGATCAGTGGAGTCTTTGAGTACATGCATCTATTACGGAGCCCTGGGTGAAAGCTCCAGCTCTTGGCTTCTGGCTTCAGCCTGGCCCAACCCAGGCCACTGCTGCCATTGAGGAATGATCTAGTGGGTAGATTTTTCTGTCTCTCCCTGTCTCTCTCTCTGCCTTTCAAATAAATACAAATGAATCCTTTTTAATAGAATATTTTCAGTGTCTTACAAACTGACTATTTTGTTAGTCTTCATGCTTGACCAGAGGGAGTCACGCGCAGTAAGGGCAGGTGAATTGAGAGCTTTCACAGTGATTTGGAAACCAAGCCTAGATACTCCAGGGGGCTGCGTGCTGTTCTTAAGCGTGCCAGTGATTCCATACCAACATGCACAGAATCTTTTGAGATAATTTTTAAATACTTCTTTCTCTTGAGTGCTCTATAAGGATTTATTGTTGTCATTTTATATATATATAGAGAGAGGAAGAGAGCAAAAGAGGACCATACTTTAAGTTAGAATCCAGTTTGCAGCAGATATTTTAAAACAACGGGGAGATTTAATCTGAGGAAATCGCTTGTGTCAGCAGCTGTCACAAACATGTGTCTATGTCGGAATCTAGAGCAGTTGCCATGCTTAGTCTCCGCAGGGAAATAAGACTATCAGTGGAATCTGGCTCCTTTGAAGCGCTTCAGCTCTTTTCTTTCTAATTTCAGATGTCAGTAGCCAGGCTGAGATGACTAAATCAGGCAGAGAGTATTCCACTGAGCCCTTAGTGTCCGGGACATCCCCTGGTTAGCAAGAATGTTTTGAGCACAGCTGAAAACAGGGAACATACCTTCCTTGTGCCGAATGCCCCAGTTCCTATGAAGGTCGCAGAAGTTTCCTGACAAAGACATCTCTGCTCAGCTTCCTCAAAGGACTCTGAACCATCAGCTGACACCTTAAACCATTGCGCACCTGCACAAGGCCCACACAGCCCCCTCTCAGTCTCCAGACGCCTTCATCCTCTCTCTCCTTGCTCTAGGAGCCCAGGAGTCTTGCTGGACAGACACTTGTCTGGTTGAGAAGGGTCGGAAGGCTGTCTCCTGATGTGCAGAGCCACGCAGGTCCCCAATGCACTGGTTGGCTTTTCCTTTTTTGCATAGATTTGCTTTAATTCACCTGTCCTTTTTAACGTGGTTAAACTTCTTGTGACTTGAAAGGCTGCGTCTTTTTGAAATTTAGAATCGCCTAGGGGTGGGTGCTTTGTGCAGTGGAATAGGAGACTGCCAGGAACATCCTCTTCCTGTTTCTGAAGGCCACGTTTCCGTTTTCACAGTTCTACTTCCAATCCAACTCCCTTCTAATGCCCTGGGAGTCACAATGGTGGCCCTAGTGCAAGTCTGTGCTACCCACATGGGAGACCTAGCTGGAGCTTCCGGCTACTGCTCTCTCTCTCCTCCCCGCCCTCCTGTCTTTTGCACAAATACATATTAAACCATGAAACAGCTCAATGAAATAAGAGGAGCCCTGAAAGAGAATTGAGAGGAGAGACCAAATTCTGACAGCTTGGCCCTAACACAGAGCAGGGAGAGACCAAATTCTGACAGCTTGGCCCTAACACAGAGCAGGGTGAGCTCCAACGGGCTTCCATGGGACTCACAGTGCGGCTACGGAAAAGGTTGCTTTACAGCCTAGAGTTTTCGTGACTTTCCCACCTGCTTGTGTCACCTCTGAGTTCCTTTCTCTTCTATAGCAGATGGAAACGGTGACGCGGTGTCTTCTTGGGAGGGTCCATTGTGAGGATCACTGAAGCGAGCCTGTGGGTGCTTGGCATTTGGACAGCCCACACGGCCCCCAGTCCGTGGGGAAGTCTCTTCAAATCTCTTAATACTCATCACTATAAAGAAGCAGATGCCACTAAGTTGTAGGAAAGGTTGAAGAATGATCAACTAAGAAAATGAAAAACAGAAACTGTATGGTCGATCACGTACATGCATCCATATGATATCCACGGTTATTGTTAGGTAGGTTAATCTTTCTAAAGGAAGATGAGGGGAAAACATTTAGGAAAATATAAAACCACATTCAATGTTACCTTTTATTTTTAAATTTGCTTATTATCATTTATGATACAGTTCTATTGGCTCTAAGATTTTCCTTTTCCAAGCCCCTCCCTACCCCACTGATTTCCCCTGTATCATGACAATAATACAGTCTTTCAAAAACAGCTGTAAGTCCATAATTTTGCTTTCTAGTGTATCCTGTCATTGTAGATATGACAATGACAGAGTCAGGCACCCTATTGTCAAGATCTATTTAGCAGTTTCACTGGGAGTCCATCTTTGGAAGTAGAGATGCACACTGCATTGCATCTTCACATCTGTATGTGACAATCTCTACTACACAGTTAATGTACATCCCTGTAAATAAAAAGCCAGTGTTGCTTTTATAACAAAAGGACTGGTAAGAATTGGATGCGACATCAGAAGATCTAGGACAGCAGAAAGACTGAACCTACTGCAAGAGGTTACAAAGTAACAGGTGCTTAATATGGTTAGGGACATTAAGAAGTCTTAACAAAAAGAGATACCCATTATGAATGGATTTATTTGTTCCAACAATACTATACCTAGTTTATAAAAATAAAGCATTCTTAGATATTACAAGCATTATGATTGTTCCAAATGTTTAAAGAATATTGCAAAATAAGAGGGCAAGAAAGAAAGGCGACAGGGTAACAATTAAATGAGTGTTCAGTGAGAATTTATAGTGTTCTTACTCTTTATCGTCATCTAGCTAGGGTGAAGAATTTTAGAGGGAAATGGAAATGACGTGTGAAGCTAAAAAAGAAAAAAAAAAACTGTGCTGGGGCCCAGCACGGTGGCCTAGCAGCTGAAGTCCTAACCTTGAACATGCTGGGATCCCGTATGGGTGCCGGTTCTAATCCCGGCAGCCCTGCTTCCCATCCAGCTCCCTGCTTGTGGCCTGGGAAAGCTGTGGAGGACCGCCCAAAGCCTTGGGAGCCTGTACCTGCATGGGAGACCTGGAAGAGCTCCTGGCTCCTGGCTTCAGATTGGCACAGCACCGGCCGTTGAGGTCAATCTTCCTCTCTGTCTCTCCTCTTCTCTATATATCTGACTTTGCCATCAAAATAAATAAATACTTTTCTAAAAAGTGTTACTGTCCTTAGGATACTATATGCACATTGAAAGATGAATCAGGAAAAAAAAGAAAGAATAGGGAAAAAGTATGGAGGGAATCAGAATGTGGCAGTGAGAGAGGAAAGAAGAAAGGAGGAAATGAGGGAAGGAGTGGGGCAAAAAGTTAGAACAGACACGTCTGCTCTTCTTCTTATAGTGCTAAGTGTTAAGCGAACAAATCAAAGCTAACATGAAAGCAGAGAGGGTAGAAGAGGAAGCCATTTCCTCTACAAGTGAAGTATGAGGTGGCCGGAAGAGAAATTGCAGAATTCCCCCGACCTCTTGGATCTCAACATTACCTTTGCCGTGAAGAAATGAGCAAATTCTATCTATGTACAGAAACACTGTTTTCAAAATTTACTCTAGCAAGTGTGCGCACTCTCATGACATCCGTCCGTTGGTAGCTGCCTGTTCATTCAGTAGCCCTTTTTTGCAGTTGTTATTCGCGAAGCACTGTTTGAGACACTGGCTGATCACAAATGAAACGGGAGGACAGCAGGTGTAGTAGCTAAGACACCTGGAACACCTGCATCCCCGGGGGCAGAGCGCCTGGATTTGAGCCTTACCTCTGCGTTTGTCCCTGCTTCCTCTGGCGAGCACCCTGCAAGGCAGCAGGTGAGAGCTGTGATGTCTGCACGGCCGCCACGCACAGGGGGAGATCCGGACTGAGTTTCTAGATCCTTCCTTTGACATGGCCTCATCCTGGTTGTCAGTCACTCAGAAGGTGAACTGGCAATCGAAGACTTCCTCGTCTTTCTGTCTGTCTCTCTGTTTTTCTGTTTGGTTTTCTTGTTGTTTTGTTTTGTTTTGTTTGCATCTTGCACAAATATGAATAGTTAAAGTTTTAAAAAATAAATATTGACAGATCTGTCTGATCTGCAGATGGTCTCAGGGGGAGAGACTTATTGGCAGACTCCTGGCAGTGGGCAGGAGGGGCCTGGTGATGTGTCACTGTAGCAGAAGCCAGATGGTGAAAGCCCAGAGGATGGAAGAACAACAGCTGCCTGCCCTGCAGGGGCCCAAGGAGGGCACCTTTAGAAGGGGCTCCCGAACTGCAAGCAACTGGCACTGAGAGGTCGAGTCCTTATGCAGAATGCATTTGACCCTGAAGGCATTCATGCACATGTTATATTTCCAACATTTAGTCTTTAGTTGTCAAGACTTATCAGGATAAAATCTGCAGAATATTTTATAATCTTTAAATTATGTCTCCATCAGAATGTGTTGCCTTGCAGTGGTTAATGTGGCCTCAGTGGCTGCACCAGGCGGGAAGGTAGTGCAGAAGTTCTCTGATATCTTCAATCAGCCTTTTTACTTTGGCTTCAAGAGAGCATATTTCTCTTTCTGCATAAGACCGTACAATACCCAAATGATCTTGTTACAGGCAAAAGGAGTTAAGAGGAGGGAGCAGAATGCGGTACATGCTACTGTTCTATAAATTGGCTGCAACCTTAATCACGTTGGCTCTGGATGAAATTACTAGTTTACCGGAGCAGTTGCAGAGGCACAGTAACACTGATACATCTTGGAAGGTCAATGTCACTTGACTAGAAGTAAATACAGTGTTAATGATTACATAGATGAGTGCTATGCATTACTATATATCATATAGACAAAAAGGTAACACACACACACCTATCCCTTACTTCAAATATTTAATTCATGTTTGAAATCCATTCTGCAAGGGGAAAAACTGTCGAATAATCAAAAAGCAAATGTTGAGTGGAATAAGTCAGACAGAAAGATGAATACCCCATGTTCTTCGTTATAAGTGGAAGTTAAAATGAAATAAAAAAGAAATTCTGAGTGTATCAGTACTGCTGCAAATATAGGTTTGGCAAACTTAATGTTCTTTGTCGAACCAATGGAATGGTTTGAAAAATGAATGGAAAGAATGATATACACTTGTAGTTTTAATGTTTTGCGACTATTTTAAACTTTGCTGTATAATAACTACATTGAAATTCCCTCCAACTCCAGGGAGATTGTCCTACATTTAGAAAGTTACTAAATGTTGGCGTGGATGTGGGGAGAACTGTATCCTGCTTCACTGATGGTACGCGTGTAGGCTAGTGCAGCCACAATGGAAGTCAGTAGAAGAGGGCTAAGAGGACTGAAAAGTGATCTACTCTATGACCAGCTATCCACTTCTGGGAATATATCCAAAGGAAATTAAATCTGCATATGAGAAAAAGATTTATGGAAGCCCAGGGAAGTCGTAGCCGCTGAACGGGTACCTTACCCTCCCGGCCACATGGCTGTGCCTGGGAGAACCCATGCAGCACCAGGCTGCCTGCTGGCGATCCTAGCTCCCCATCTGCCACTGCTGGGCTTGTGAGTGACCAGTGTGCCAACTGGCACTGGGCAGCCGACTCTGGAGTCATGGGGGTATCAATTTCTGCCTAGGGACATCTATGGATAAAGCCACTGTATGTGTAAATGAGGAATGAATCCTGAGGGTCACTCAACTACAAAGTCACTGTGCTTGCAGGTAAGCGAGGGGACTGAGATCTGGTGGGTTGGAGGGGAGAGACTGAAGATTTATATGGGTCAGACTGATACACCAGTCTTCATGGTAGTCCTGGGTTGGGCTTGTTATCATGTAACATGGCTGACCACCACACCAGTGTACATGCAGGTTATGGCTGGGGGCCTGACTGGTTGGGGGCCTGACTGGTTGGGCTAGATCTCAGTACTTGACAGTAAGTGTCCGATCAGGAAATAGGTCACATCAGACTGGGCTATGACACTTACTAACAAGCAACAGAACCAGATCCGGGTTGGAATCTTGTGGGGAACAAGTGAGACCAACACTATGGAACTACACGTCCTGCTGGTTAGCTTGAGTTGGGATGTTGATGGGCTCAGCTAGGTGTGACCATGTAATTCACCAATGCTCACCAGTGCTAGGGCTGGGAACAATTGGGGCAGGTGGGTGTAGAATGAGTTGGGCTAGTTGTCTGCCCCTGATGGGCCATAAGGGAAATCCAAATTAAGACCATCTAACGCCAGTAAGAATGGCTCATATACAGGAGAATCAAGATGGCGGAATAGGGTAAGGACACGTTTTGTTAGTGTATTTGTTACTAGTCAAGGGCCATCAGTCATTAACTCAAATAAATCTGTAACTATAAGAACTAATCTTGACCCTAGCTACTGTGACTGCAAAAGGATGGCAGATCCCTCAGTAGGACTGCTTAGTTGGACCCATTAATCATCAGTTAAAAGTGAATAAAACTCGTTAATATTGCTTTAAATCATAAGTGCAGGTGATTTGTTGTACATCAAGTGAATAAATGATTTTTCTCTTTTTGTAATTTTTTAAAAAGATTTATTTTATTAAAGAAAAGGAGAGCGGGAGAAGAAAATACGTGGGAAACAACGAAAGAGGGGAATGCCATTGTGTAAAATTATATCTACTAATCGCACTGTGTCTAATAAGTTAAAAATAGAATTAATGTTTTATAAAAAGATTTATATTATCTATTTGAAAGTTGGAGAGAGAGAGAGAGCAAGGGTAGAGAGAGCACTCTGACTGCTGCACACTGTCCAAACGGCTGAAATTTGGCCCAAAGTGAAGCCATGAGACAGAAGCTTCAGCTGGGTCTCCCATGTACAGGGAGACATGACGTCATCTGTTCTCCCAGGCACAACTCAGGGAGTTGGATGGGAAGTTGGGCAGCTTGAACCAGCCCTCCAATATGGAAAGTGGGCATCATAGGAGGTGGCTTACCTTGTTGTACTACAATGCCAGCATCCCTTTGAATGTTTTTATTATTGTTATTTTTTTCAAGTCAAGCAGCATTTCCTACAGTTGAGATACTTAAAATTACATTTTCCACATGATTTAACATGACCTTTTTTTTGCAATGATTTATTGTTAAAAATGAAACGTAGGAGTAATTATGTTAACAGTAATAAAAAAATTATTTGAAACATGAAACCCAGATCATCGAATGTAGTGAACTGCTATGTGATGAGTAATCATACTAAAGTGCTTTTTTGCTTGCCAGGTTTTCTACAGCCATCTCTGAAAGTTCACAACTGTTATTAACAGCCATATTTAATAATAAAATTAAGCATAAGAGTGAGTAAACCGTACTTAGACTACTTTAAGAAATGCTCTAAGCATTTTTTTAAATAAGTATTTGGAATTGGTAAAATCTGCTGACATTTTAGTCTTGAAAAGTACTATTTCTTTGAAATGTACAAAGAGTGTCATTATTTTGATCTCTGTTAAACAAGGACAATTTTATAAGTCTCTCCTTTCAGAATAATCTTCAAATTGCCTTAAGCTGATAAGCATCTTTTTCATCTAAGTCCTAATAACTAAGTTAATTATACAGTTGATTATTTAAAAAAATCTGTTATTTATTTTATTGTTCCTTGATACAATTCCATAGACTCCGGGAATTCTCACCACCTCCCCGCATATTCCTGTCATATCTCCCCACAGAACTTATTTCCCCTATGTCAATTACAACAGTATAGTCCATAATTTTGCTATTTAAGTGTATCCTGACATTGAAAGCATGGACAATGACAGAGAGACCAGCATGCTATTGTCAAGACATGTTCAACAGTTTTATTGGGAATCCATCTTTGATTTGCAAGTAGAGATGTACACTGCATTGTACCTTCACATCCATGTGTGATAGTCTCTACCACAGTTGCTATACATCCCCTTAGAAGAAAAACCATAAACCAAAACCAACAAGAGAGAAAAATAGAAAATTGACAACAATATGAAGTTAAATAATATGCTCATGAATGACTAATGTGCCACTGAAGAAATGATAAAGAAAACCAAAGACCTTTCTGAGGCAAACAATGCAATTGTGTCAGCCACGAGTCAGTGAGGAAATTAATAAGAAAACCAAAAACTTTTTTCCTTAATGAAAGTAAAAACAAAGATATCAAACCCCCTGAGTTGGAGAAAAAAAAAAAAAAGTATTGAAAGGCTATTAATTTTGTATTTTTTATGAAGGCTTCCTTATATCAGAGAGAACATATGATATTTGTCCTTTGGGGATTGACTTGTTTTATTGAGCATCATGTTCTCTAGTTGGAACCATTTGTTTGCAAATAGTCGAATTTCATTAGTTTAATGGCTGAGTAATATTCCATACAGGAGGTGATTCTTAATGCTGTGGGTTGAAAATTCTGTTTGTGGTTCACATTGTGTCAGAGCTGGCTTGATTGCTGGGGACAGAATATAAAATCTAACCAAATGGCAAAGGAATATGACTTAAGGACAGTGGGAATTACTGAAGTTCCAAGCTAACTTTTTTGTTTGTTTGGCTTATTACCAGAGCTTTGAATCAACCTAACATTTACTTCTCTTTCAGCAAACTCTTAAATTCTGCAGTGTTTTCAGCATACTCCTGCAGGGTAAGAATTGTCATGTCTCCAGGTGTTTATTCCAAAAGAAATTTTTATTTCTTGCTCAGACAACCATTGTTTCCATTGCAAACCATGCACAGCCTACGGGAAGCTCCTTCTCTGGAACCTTCTTTAATGAAGATTTTAAATCTCATTTATAGGAGAGGCAACCAGTATGTCCAGCTACACGTTCATTAACACACTGGAATGTACACAGGAGACCAGAAACACAGAAAATTATGGCAGTATTTCTAGACCAAACCTTTGGTGACACAAACACTTGCATTTAATTGAGCTGAATATAAAAATGATTTAGAAGAGCGCCTGTTTTTATTATCTAAATTGCTTAATTCTTAATAGTCTAATTTCCACTGTGCGATGGCCCAGAGCTAAGAACTGCTGTAGAGGGAGCGTTTGCTGGTCACAGATGATCTGGGATTGAAACAGCAGGATGCTCTCAAAGCTGTTGTTGTTTACCCGCACAGCCCAGCTGCAGTGTAGCCTTCACATCACCTAACTCCTCACTTCTTTAGGGGCTGGTACCAAGGCTGGCCTAGGAGAATAACACCGGGTTTATTATCATGAAGCGGGCACTTAAATTATAGCTCAGCATACATCACCACTGCCCTGTCAGAAGCTGCTATCATTGTTTGTTTGGGGTAGTTGTCCAGTTAGTTCTGTTCTTCCGCTACAACTCTAAATGTGTTGCCATATCGTCCTTTCACAACAGGGCCTGTGTGCACTGCTCCACCTTTTTCATTATGTAGGGCATGTTCTTGCAGGTGAGTCCTAGTAGCTGGGTCAAGTGTCCCAAGCATTGCTGGATTCCCGACATCTGGGGGCCCATAAACCCAGCACCCCCCTAGTAGGAGGGCCCTGGTACCCTGGGCCAAGAGATCCCAAGCTCCACCGGATTCTCCACCCTGGGGTTTATGACAGCACCACCTACCTTGAAGGTGGGCCCCAGGGTCTGGGCCAAGTGAGCCACACCCCACCAGTTACCCTGTCCCCAGGGCTCAGAAACAAGCTCTTTTTTTTTTCCCAATATATACAGAAACAAGATATGAAATTAGTGGTGTAAAACAAATGAACATTTTGGAAGAATTTGGTACATAATACAATTTTTAGATTGTAAATAATCCTCAATATGTGGTATGAGGATACACACTAGTTCATCAGAGAACAAAGTTATACTCCTTCCTAACTTTTTCCAGATCCAAATGTTAAATTGAAGCCATAAGAGATGTAAGTGATAATTGTTAGATAATGTCCACCGACCGACCGCCCGCTTGGTGAAATAATATCGGCAAGTTGTTCAGAGTTGAGATGGAAGCTTTATTGGAAAATCCGCTCCTGGGCCACCTTCGCGCAGAGAGGAAGGAAGAGGGAAGCGAAAAGGGCGTCTGAGATACGTGTCTGGGAGTTTTATACCCATCTACACACGTGGGAGGGCAAAGGGGCTGTTCGTGTCCCAACTATGCAAGGAATGTCCATTCAGGTGTGCCATTGGTCAACTGGAATCCCGCCAGGTAGGTGACGTAACCGGCTCCTGTGGCCCCTCCTCCTGTGGGGGCGGGGCAGACCCGCCCCTAGCCTCCAGTGCCCTGGGGAGCCATCATTCCGGACTCTTGGTAATAGGAAAGGGGGCGACGAAGTCGTTCTGGCTACTTCCTGCTGAAGGGGGGGGCGTAGTCCCTAATTGTGGTCCGGAGAGGGCTCCGTGGGCACTGGGACGTAGGGGTGGAGCAGCAGTTGGTTGAGAGTGACCCGTGAGGCTTCTTGGATTTTTTCTTTGGCAAACCTTAGAAAACAAGGAGCAATGGTTAATAAAAGGCCTATAACTATTAATGGGGTTAGTATAGGCATGAGCCAAGTTAGTAGGGGGGATTCCCAGATGTTAAAACCCGAATCCTTGCCCAGATTTGGCCAACTATTGAGTCGATCCCTTATTGACTGGAGATTTTTTATCCCAGTTTCTACTATACCAGATTCGTTAATATAATAACAACACTGTTCCTGTAGGAAGACACAGGTTCCCCCTTTGCTTGCAGTCAGCAGGTCCAGGGCTCGTCGATTCTGGAGTGCCACTTCAGCTAGCGAGGTGATTTGTCGCTGCAAGGATGCCAGGGACTGGGCTGAGTCTTCTATAGCCTGGTTGAGGTCTGCTTGGAGCTTGTTGACCTCGACGATGGAGTGACCTAGGGCTCCTGCACTGAGGCCTATCACCAACAGGGAGGTAGCAATAGACATTCCTACCAAAGTTGGAATGAAGACCGCCAGTTTGGTTTTTTCAAGATCCTGGGAATTTGAAATTTCCTGTTTAGCTTCTAAGCAAGAAAGCAGTGTTAGTTGGTGCACCTGCTAGAAAATAAATCACAGTTGACTGAAATAGAAGAAAATGAATTGAAAGAATTGGTGCTGGAAGCAAGACAATTACATTGAGCCATGTTTAGACATGGGCAGGGGCTGGCCAGCAGAATGGAGATCCCAGACACCTTGCAATATATGAGGTTTCCCAGTGCGACACAGCTGTTTGGAATAATAACATTTGTTAAGAGGTGGGCTAGACATGTGCCCTTGACAGTGGCATGGGTTGCAATACACTAATGAGGCAAATCCAGCTGAAATGAAGAGGAATGGTTTAGCTGTTGTCCAGAAGAGTAAGAGAGGAGTGAGGTAGTCAGGAGAGTTGGTGGGTCAAAGAAGTGGCAGACAATTTATCTTTGGTACAAGCACTAAAATGTTTGAGGTGAGAAATATGATACCAGGAAATGTGATCAAGGAGTTTGGCAGCCACAGGCATGGTCAGGGTCACGAAGTGAGGTCTGGTCCACTGAGGTTGGAGTGAGCGTGGGTGGAGGGTCTTGAGGAGGACCAGGTCACCAGGCTAGAGAAGAGAGGCATCGGGGTCTGATGGTGTGGTAGCAGCCGGGTCTAGAAGATAGCAGTCGACGTGGTCTCAGAGAAGCTTTTGTGGGTGAACACATGGGTGAAATCGATCTGCCAATTCTCATCTGGTTAATGTCCTTGCAGCTGGTGAGTAGGCAACCTGAGCTTAAGGGCTCCTTGAGGAAAAACAGTGGAAAACATTAGGCAGGAGGAGTTAGTGAATGAGGCATTGGTGATGGGCATCCCTTTGGTGGTAAGGGATTCCCTCTCCTGCCAGATGGCAGAATGGGGAGGCAATTGGCCTCTAGGATGGACTCAGGAATGAGTACCACATAGGCTGCATGGTGCAACGATGCAGGTTGGACACCGAGCTACCATCCACTAAAGAGTGAGGTCAGGAGACTGTAGAGGCTGGTACAGCAAGCCTTCCCTAGGTAAGAAGTGAGAATCGAGGACCGGCTGGCAAGAGTGAGAGATTGGAAGTTGAGGAAAGTGTTAAGGGGAGAGGACGGTGGGTGAAGTTCTCAGGAAAGACTCATAGTTACATCTCATTGGTGCATAACCGGAACAACACACAAATTCCACAAGCTGTGGGAAAGGGGAAGCAGGAAGCAGTGTCAGGGTCCAGGTTGGGATGTTGGAATCACTCACATTTTTCCTTTCTGTTACATGTTGGGGAGGAATGGCAGGCTCTTAGCCCTGCAAAAGAAACTGGTTAATGATTTGGTTAGAAGAAATTTATACATTTGAGTGGATGACACAGGAATGGAGGGAGGGGTTACTTATCAAAATGATGGCTTGATTTCCTCCTGAAGCTCACTGGAATATGTAGTCTCTGAGGGTTGGTCTTGAGGAGCTTCTTTGGGGTGCCTCTATGGTGACACACGGATCATCTTGGCAGGTGTTGACCTTCTGTGCAGATTCCACATTATGGCCATTCTTGGATGGAGTGTCCATTTGACTTAGGCAGAGAACTGGGAACACTTTTACTTAGCCCCGATATCGCGGCTTTATGTTGTATGGAATTAGTGGGGAAGCTTAGGCAGGAACATGCATGACAGCTGATTAAGATTATCTAGTGAGACCTTGAGAAACAAGACAGGATGTATAGTCTGGCCTGCTTCTAATCTTGTATTCTTTCCCTCCCTCTGCTCATGGGGACTCTGGCTGCTAGCAGGAGCTAAGTCAGGGCCTATGGTAAGGCCAGGGCTCCAGTAGACAGTGGCCTTCAAGGTTACAGTGTTAGCTAGTAAAAACTGTTTCTAGGTCTTACATACACGAACTCTGGAGTTTCAGGTAAGGTCAGGACCATCCATCTCTTCACATAGAGTACTGGAAGAGACATCATAAAGGAAGTGTGAAACTGTGGAGACATCCCATTGACTCCCATTACCTGGCTGGACAGAGAGGAGAGCTGGCCTGAAAGAGAGGTTGGTACAGAACAGATGGTGTCTCTGGACAGAATATACAGCTTTACCTGTGATGTTGCTGACCCCAGGCCATCCCTCCATAGCGACAGATGCTTTGGGAGCTGGGCAGAGTGAAGGGCTTTCTAGCTTGTGGTCCACCATGGTTCTGACCCAGGAATACTTTGACCCCCAGGGCAGTCCCATTTCTAGTGGCCTGGCTCTTGGCAGAGCTAACAAGACTCTTTGAAAGCCACTTCTATCATTGCAGCTGGCTGCCCAATATTCTGGCGTCCCATATCACAAGCAGGTGCTACTTGAGGGTAGACTAGCCTTACTGGGTCTCCTAGAGAACAGGTTACTGTATAAAGCCACATTAATGAGCCTCCTGATGCCTAGCTCACTACTCTTCCTCTGGGCCCTGGTTAAAGTGGGCCACAGAGGCAACCACGGGATGTCAGCCAAAGGGATGCTCAATTCTATCCCTGAATGCCTTAATGGGCTGATCTAGGAATCTGTAGTTACAGGCATAGTCCTGATAGTTTTAGGGTAATGCCTATGAGAAGATAATTAGGCTGCTTGGTCTGACAAGTTAGCCATCCCTTTAAAGGGTCTGGAAATCAAACTGTGCAGCCTGAGTCCCTCAGTGAGAGAGAGAGAGAGAGAGATGAAGAAAGTAGTTGGAAGCATCAGATTAATTACCATCAAGTAAAAACACTCAAATAGAAGTTCTAGAAAGCATTTGCCAAAGGTCTGATGTCGGCTACAAATTTGAAACAAGCACAGCTTTACAATTAGCTTAAATTGCACATTAGAAAAAGCAATAATATCAGAGATAAATATTTAGAAAAATGCTATAGGCAATTTAAAGGACAATGATAAATTACATTGCACATAAACCATACAAGATGTATTCCTCTCAAAACTTTCATGACTTCCCATTCCTTCTACGACATGCTTTAACCTGGAAATACTCTATAAAACAATTGGTAAGAGCACGTGAGTTTACCTCATGGCTTGGAATAACTTAGCAGTGGATTAGAGCAACTCTATACTGGATTATTTTGATATACAAATGTTAAATTAAGTTACAGAACAACTTAGCAAATTACAGTTTTGTTCTTTAGATGTTAATTAGCTTATCTTTTATCCCACCCATCTTAGATAAGGGGTGGGGGTGGGGATGACGAAAGGAAAAAAGAGTTAAAAGCAGTTGCTGCAGCAGCAGCAGGGAATCAGGCATTATTGGGGTTAAGTCAGAAGAATCAAAGAGGGAGAGCAGGTTAGGTTGAGGGTGAGAATGGAGAAAGGCAAGATGGCAGACAGGGTCCTGCCACATGAAGGAAGGCAAGATGGTGGACAGGGTCCCATCAGGTGGAGGAGAAAGGCAAAATGGTGGATGGGGTCCTACCACATGGAGGAGTGGGAGGGGAGCTGGGAAGATGGCGTCAGAACAGGAAGTGGAGAGAGGGGGCTTGGGAACATGGTACCTGCGCAGGAAGTGAAGGATCCGAAGGAGGAAGGTTCTGAGTGGGGGAGGGTGAACTGGGGAAAGGCGAGTTGGGGAAAATGTGAGGTAGAGGTCAGAGAGGTCCTTGGGCAAGGATAGGGACCTTCTGTGCAGCAAGGATGTCCACACAGAGGGAAAAAGGAGGAACAAAGAGAATGATGGGGTTAGGTGGAATTAGGTGGGGCAAGATATGGGAGTAGATAGAATAAGGGAGGGGTGGGAACATAGCAAAGAAACAGAAGGTGAAGCAAAAGTGACACTGGAATCCAGTGGCTATTCAGTAAGTGAAGGAGTCTGGAAACATGACAGAAGGACTGGGAGCGTAGAAGAGGTGACCAAAGAGGAGGTGACCTTGGGGAACATGGCACAGGGACTGGAGGAGTAACGTACAAGGTGGATGGGCCAAAGGCTCCGAGAGAGACGAAAGTGCAGGTAAAGAGGCTGGCAGAGAAGGAGGTGGGGAAGAAGTGGGGGCTGGGTGGAGTCCTAAAAGTTCTGGTGGCTCAGAAAAGGTAATGGTTAGGTGAAAAGTCTAAGAGATCCTTGGGAGAGTGGGAGGGCTTAGCCTTGGCCAGGAGAATCTGAGTCGTGGAACAGGAGGAACATAGGGAAGGGCAGGAACGGAGTTTCCAAAAAGCTTCCACATAACAAACTTAAGACCATTTACCCTCGCGAGGACAGAAATTACCCAATTCCGTGAGGATCTGAAAATCAAACGTGCCTTCCGCTGGCCATTTGGAGCCTTTTCCAACACGTACTGTGGCCAGGCCACGGTTGAAAAATGGACAAGGCATTTTCTGCGTAAGTCCAGGCCCAGACCCATGGTTTTAAAATTGGCCAATAAACAGCTTAAGGGGGTTTGGGGGCCATGAGCTCAGGACATTTTGTTGCCCATCCTGTCCCAATAAAGTATCTCACGGCTAATCTAAACACAAAGAAGGCGTCCCCGCTTTGAAATTTAGACTAGAGGGGAACCTGGTTCCCCGTTAAGGAGGGCCAGTCAGTAGGGGGGACGTCTCCCACCCCACTGAGGGCCCTGGATAGGTGGGAGCCGGTCAACGACCAGGGCGTCCCCCGTCTCGCTGAGGGCTCAGGACAGGCAGACCACGTGTACACGGTTTGGGGGGTCTGCAGGAGGTTGGGGGAGTACTTTTTGGGACAGGAGGAGCAGGGCGGAGGGGCTTACCTCACGTCTGTCGTTCCGCAGCCGGCAAAGGCCTTGGGGCTGGCGGCTTAGAGGTGGAGAGAGGAAGGGGGGAGCTCAACCAGTTTAGGGAGCCCACGCATCCCTTCCCGGGTTTCGGGCACCAAATGTTAGATAATGTCCACCGACCGACCGCCCGCTTGGTGAAATAATATCGGCAAGTTGTTCAGAGTTGAGATGGAAGCTTTATTGGAAAATCCGCTCCTGGGCCACCTTCGCGCAGAGAGGAAGGAAGAGGGAAGCGAAAAGGGCGTCTGAGATACGTGTCTGGGAGTTTTATACCCATCTACACACGTGGGAGGGCAAAGGGGCTGTTCGTGTCCCAACTATGCAAGGAATGTCCATTCAGGTGTGCCATTGGTCAACTGGAATCCCGCCAGGTAGGTGACGTAACCGGCTCCTGTGGCCCCTCCTCCTGTGGGGGAACAGGCAAAGAAACCTTGGCAACAGGATTCTAGACTTGCTACCTTTGTCTGTGGCTAAGCAGAATGTGAAATTTGTAGCTATTACTAGAGGACTATACTGCTGTCGTGGAGGGAATTGGGGAAAGAGGAGGGAGAGCAATTCAAGAATGCCTGTACTTACAAAAATATATCATGGAAGATAGTGCAAATAATGCTGAATGCTTTAAAAAGAGATGGGCCAGATGGAGCTCGCTGTAAACAAGCTAATTGAGTAAATTCCTGATGAGGTCTGGAAACACCAGATATTAAATATTAGCTAGTTGTCAATGAAGGTATTGCCACTTTGGTGACAAAATCTAACAACGCAACAAACGGCAAATTCTGTCTGAGGCAGAGCACGTAAGAATCCTCAGTTTCTGACGTATTTCACTGTTCCAATCTTACTTTATCTTAAATAGCATTAATGCAACCAAAATGTGAGAGTAAAGAACGATACATAAATGTGTATTTCCCATGATCAGATAGAAATATCCCACATCAAAAGATCAATGTGTGAAATCATCCAAGCCCTCCTTTTCTTGCATTTTACAGACGTCAAAGTCCAAAAGAATACGGCTCTTCATTTGAAAGAAAAATAGTGTGCTCAATCTTTGGATGTGAGCTTTAAATAAACCATCAGTATCTGAAAGATAAATTTTAGAGAAATGGAAGCCTGAGCTTGTTTATCAGCGTAGTTACCCTTTTCATAACATTTTCAGTCAGTTATTGCAAAGTAGATTTGGAATACATGGTACCGATGGAATATTTGCTTGTTTCATTTTGCCTGGTTATTTTTTTTTTCTCAACCACGTATGTTCAGCAGATACTATGTGGAAATCGAAAAGCACGAGGTTTTACTTTGAAAGAGTTGTATGGTTTTTAACAGGAAGGGACAAAAGGCCATGGCTTTAGAAAGCACAATTTGGACAGCAAACACGCATGTATTTTTATTACCTCAAATCATGTTGTCGTGGGATATTAGCTGCATGCTTCCTGGATCTGAATCTAATTTTTGGTTATATAAAAAAATTTCATTAGAAACAAATTTAGAAATCTTTGATGTCTTCCCAAGAGCATTATTTTGTTTTCCTACTTAAAAATTTTCAGCTTTTCTTCCCTTCGTTCTAGTCTCATGTGAGTTAAGGTTACACATATCTCAACAGCCGTCTTTTTGGCAGAAAATGAAGACCACAGCTTCCACAAGGTTCTGTGCCCGCTCCCCTCATCTTCATTTCAGAATTGTTTCTGCATCTGGTAACTTAATCGATAAGATAGATAATATTTTTTTCAAATGTAATGCATAATTTACTATACAATAAAATGACTATTCTTTTCTATTCCCAGGCCCAGTTTCTACCCAAGGCCCAAACACAATTAACATCTTGCATCATACTAAATTGAAAATGAATATTCTAGAAGATTTAAGTATATTGTTTTCTGTACCTAAGAGTGCTTCTGCATTTCAGCTTCTCCTACACATACGATGTAGTGTGTGGAAAAGAACTCATTTTGGCAGAATGATACTTAAGTAAACTGTAAAGTGGTCAGATAAAGAAATATGTAGATACTAATGTTAAAAAAAATTGCGTGTTAGAACTCATAAGTTTCTGTAAAATATAGGCATACTCAAAATAGTTCAGGGAAATGTGGCTATGAAAAAAAATGTTCCTAGATTTCAAAATGATTCTACTGAATAAACTTCTTTTATTCTATTTTCCTACCAGCTTTTTATAATGTCCTCATCCTGTTAAATGAAATCCATTCTCTAGTTATTATTGATGGCTCCCCAGGGCACTGGAGGCTAGGGGCTGTGGGTCTTCCTGTTCTAAACCTGAATGCTTCTCACTCACCTTGGCATGTTCAGTTTCATTGCACACCCTCTCTCTAAAAACGTCTAATCCTTGTTGTGTTTCTGATTGTGTTTTTTTCATCCTCTGGAAACCCAGGTTTCATTTCCTTCTTTCCTTTTACCTACCTTCTCCCAAGAGTACGCTGGGAAAGGCCTCACCTTTGATATGATCGATTTTGACATCCAAGTAAGTGTCTGACTCTTTCACTTTTCATCAAATTCAGTTACCCAACTGATTCGCCAGGCTTCGTCTAATGGTGAACCCGAAGGTTGAGCCCTGGTCAGCAGGATGCTGGGCACCAGACGCGAAGCTCCTGGAATGTTGCGGCTGCATCGCATGGACTCAGTGGACATGTGTGAGTGCATGAAACTACTCAGAAGAAATTCTGGCCGTAGAAGTGGGGCACTGCGGTGAATTACCACACGAGGCTAGAGACTGAATTCTCAAGGATTTAAAAGCATTCATAATAGGCTGAGTGGAGGAATAGATTAATTAAAAATTTAGAAGCTATCCAATATTTATGAAGGACCTTCATGGTAAACTGGATATACTCAAATGTACAACTGTGATAATTGTTAATTATTAAAATCATAATAAATGGTAGCACGGATCATTTTGTAGAATTGGTCTTCCTAGAGATAACATGTTTTTGTTTGCTCTTTCGTCCATAAGCACGCACACTCTGTTTTCTTGCTTGCTGATTGTGGAGTCTTGGCTGGATTTTTGCGCCCAACACACTTCACAGCTTTGCTTCCAATAACCCTTCCTTCTTTTCATTTGGCCGTCCTCTTCTAGAACTACATAGAAAAGACTTCCTTTTGGTATGATCAAGTTCAGCATTGAGGTGTTTTTTTTACTTGCCTTTTCTTTCCTTCAGAGATGGTCATCAAGTCAGTTTTCCAAATTTAATCTAATTGTGAACCAAAAGTTTGATCCCGAACCCATGAGACACTGTTCTGAGCCTCAAAGCATCAGCCACCCTGTGCAGCGACTTCCTCTCCTTCAGAAAGGATTTTCTGATCTGTTACTCCATGTACTTGCTTTGTAAACATTTTTAATCTTTATGTGACTTTTATAATACAATTCGTATGTAGTGTCATGCCAATAGGAAAGAGCATTTTTGAGCATTTGCAATCTGTCCATTACTATTCATATCAGCCCATGTTGTATATGTTAAACCCTTACAACTGCTTAAGGTAGATTCTGTGTTAGCTAAATTTTATGTATGAAAGAACTTAAGTCTCATAATCAAAAATTAGGTGCCAGGTCTGGAGTTCCTAGTGATATCTGCCCCTGCCAGTGAACTAAAACTGCCCTTGCAAGGTTACCTGCCTCACCCCATGCTAAATGCATTAGCCAACTTCGTGTCTTCCAGAACAGATTGGTGAGCAAATGTTTATTAACTATGGTGTCAGCTGGGGCTTTCAAACTTTCTTCAAAGTTTTGTGATTCATTCTCTCTCTCTCCAGTTTTTTTTTTCTAGAATTTGGCCATGTTGTTACTTTTTTCCCTCAAATTGTTTGTTTCACGCCACAATGACTCTTGTGTTTAAAAGGCAAACTGAGGCACAGTACAATGCATGGAGTCGATTTAAACACACAGCACTTCATGAAGTTGGGAAACTCAGGGTCTCAAGTGATTGACATGTTTCACTCAGAGGGTAAAGCAAGAAGGAGGCTTTCATGGAAAGAACTTAGAAGTGAAGCAAAGATCTTTGATAGGTTACAGTCCCACAGCCTTCTTCACCGCACAGTTCCTATTTGGTAAGTTCACTCACTGCTTCTGATAGGCAGAGCTGATGTTCTGTTTTTGTCCAATACTTTATAAGCACTCACATATTCTCATATTTCACTTGGTCAAGGTCACTAACAAGGTCTGATTGGGTTTGCCCACTCACACATTTCAGGCGAGGTATAGTTTGTAACTTTAATAATTGTTTCACGGATAAAGAAAAAAACTATTAGGAGTATTTACGTACAGCTCTCCCTTCCCATTCCTTCATAACCTTGGAAAATATGTTTGTCCTCCCATTTAACTGTTTCTTCTAACCTTGCTCTCATCCTTGCTCCCTCTAGCCCTAAGCAATTAAGGTTTCAGGTGCTAACATCTACATCACAGAGGTTGGAGTTTCGATTTCACTCCCTCTTACACCTTCCTGCCCATGTGCCTCCTGGGAAGCAGCCAGTGATGGCCAAAGTATTTGGGTTCCTGTCACCCATATGGAATACTCAGATTGGGTTCCTGGCTCCTGGCCTCAGTGTGGTCAACATTGAGCCGTTGCAGGACAAACCAAGTATCTCTGTATCCTTCTGTCTGGTTCTTTGTCTTTCTCCCTCTCTGACTCTGACGTATGGAGCCCTTGCACCTTCCCTGTGCTCAAGGCCTACCAAGGACTTGGTTCTCATTCCTAGTACTGCTTCAGCTCTCCGCATCCTGACTCTTAGTTCTACTCAGCAATGCCTCTGTTTGCCAGGACTCGGTTCCAGGTCTTATTCTTTCGTCACACTGCACACAACCTTTAGACTTGACTTCCATCTGCAGGACTTCCATTAGTCTACATAAATCTTTGATTTTAAATGGGAATCTGCCACCCGGATGTCTCCTGAGCTTGAAACCAATTATGAAAGCCTGTTCTTAGTGTTTTCCCCTTGGATGTCCTAAAACTCAACTCTCCTTCTCTTTCCTCCATGCTTCCCTTAATTTTCTTTTCTTTTCTTTTTTTTTATTTTTAGGATTTTTTTTTAATTAAAAAAAAACAGATTTACAAAGGAAAGGTCAGAGGGAGAAAGAGAGAGACAGGAGGAGAAAGAGAAAGAGAGAGAGATCTTCAGTTCACTGGTACACTCCCTAAATGGCCATAATAACCAGGATTAGGCAAACCCAAAGTCTGAAGCAAAGAATTTCTTTCTGGCCTGCCATGTGGTTTCAGGGACAAAAGGACATGGGCCATTCTCCACTGCCTGTCCAGGCCATAAGCAGAGACCTGAATCAGAAGTGGATCAGCCAGGACATGTGTGACCCATATGAGATCCAGCACAGCAGGGCGAAGATTAGCCCGAATGCCACTGCACAAGCCCTACCTCCCATGTCTTATGTCTAATGAATCAAGATCATAATCTACTCTTACTGAAGACGTAAGCTTAAAGTGGAATCACTCCAAAATGTTGCCTTTCAATCCTTTTATTCAATCAGTCTTCAAAACTTACTGGTTTTACTTTCTTTGGAATCGACTTGCATTTTATAAATTTGATTTCTAAATTTTTATCTATTCGTTTATTTATTAATATAATTTTTTCATTTATTTAAAAATGGCTGCAATGGCTGGAGTAGAACCAGTCCAGGGGCAGAAATCAGAAGCTTCTCCCAGGTCTCCCATGAGGCCATCTTCTGCTGCTATGTGGTAGTGAATTAGCAGGGAACTGGATTGGAAGTGGCACAAGCAGGACTTGACTTGGGGCGCATTTAGGATGTTGACGCTGCAGGCTGTGGCTTTCCTGCATATACCATAGTGGAGATCCTTGTTTTTTTTTAATGTTTTACATAAGTATTTGAAAACCTGATGGCCAAAGAGAAAATGGGAAAGATTGAGATCTCCCATCTGATGGTTCCCAAATGACTGCAATGGGAGGGCTAGACCGGGTCTGAGTCAGAAGCCTAGAGCCCTAACTAGGTCTCCCCTGAGGATGGCAAGGGCCCAGGGATTGGGTCATTCTCTGCTGCCTTCGCAGAGTCTATAGAATGGAGCTGGATTAGACAGAGTAGCTGGGACCCAGGTGTTCTTATACGGGATGCAAAAATTGAAGGCAGCTTCTTGATACACTGTGCCACAATACTGGCTCAGAATCTATCTACTTTAAGTCTAATAATATTTTGCCAACAGAGGTGAATTACACACACACACACACACGTCCACTATACTCATATTCATGCTTACGATAATTCTTTACCCATTATACTCACGTTTTTCAGTAATTCACAGTTACCAATGGGAAAATACATTCCTTCCCCACAAGATGTCTGTGTCTCAGGACATTAGGGGGTCGTCTCGGGAAGGGGGAGATCTGGATACCCAGGTTTGCAATCTTTTCAGGCAAGACTGAGCCAAGATGCGTCCTCTCCCATCCTCATGTCCTGCATGGTTAGACAGACATCAAGCTAGGTCTGGGGAACCAGAAGCCACATATCTCCGTGTGTGTAATTCTACCTTCTGCCTGATCAATTAAAACGCCCCCTTTTCTGGGATGCATCTGCTTCATCTGGGACCTAAGAGGAAAATACCATGCCAGTGTTGATATTGAACTCCACGGGAAACTTTTGGATGTCCCATAGAACTCCTGGGTGAGTTTGTACCTAGAATGGCACCATCCCAAGCTAATAGAAGAGACCAACAGCTGTGGGGGGTGCAGCACGGGTCTGTACACGGACTGTGATTGATGCGACTTTCAAGGCCTCGTTTCTTCTTCCCCTCCCTTCTCTTTCCAGGTAGATCCTCTTCCTACCACCCAGTCACAGTGAGTATTTCTCCGTACGAGCAATGCATGCTCACGTGCGTGTGCATAGATGTGTGTTTTGGAGGTAGGTGGGTGGGTGTTCGCCTTCTGAACTTCCAGATAAACTTCATTATGTTATAGACATTATTTGCATCATATTTGCATGTATAACGTGAGCCTGGCATAAACAAGTGCCACTCCTGACCCAGATCACCCAGGAATGCATTCCTAAGGCTTTGCCTCCTTCCTCTGGGCTCGGTGTTCCGTGCCCTTTCTTATCTTCCCTTTTCTTTAAGAAACGTCCAAGGCTTGTTATAGAGTAATTGCTTGTTCCGATTGCTCCCAAGAAAGGCCAAGAACAAGGCCTGCCATTCTGCTGAATCTTTTTATGTCAAAGTCCAAGGACTCTCGTTGTTCCCTTGATGAAAAGGCCCAGCGCATCCTGCTGAAGGATACCTGGCTCCTTGGTCACAGTGTCTTGGAAGTTGCCCTTGGCAGCGTGCATGCACCTTGGTGTCCCCAAAGACGACAGTACAGGCAGACCAGCGACAGGCTCTGGTGGAGCCGACCAGATGATTTAGGCACCTGTTGCTGTGTGCAAACTCCCTCCTTTCTTCAGAATCACAAGTCTTCCTGGTGGTGGTAATGACAGGGTTCAATGCTTTTCTCAAAAAAACTGTTGGAAGTAATAATAGGACAGCAAACTCACCGCGAATTAAACAGTAGAGATCTTTGTTCCCATTCAGGCCTTTTATGTCACCTGGCCAATAGGAGAAAAGTTTGGTCAGGAAAACTCCCACCAAAAGCAAAGGTCATACTCTTCACGTACCTCACGTGATTGAAACATCATTGATTTCATGAGTATTAGCTGTGCCTCCATCCGAAGGCCAAAATAAAAATATAAGATTTATCTCCCCTAAAGCCTCACACCAGCTTTCTTAACTTTCTCATCCATTATGTTCCAATCGTACCTTCCCCATGCTGAGCCATAGAATTAAATGAAAATCTCTGCCAGTGAAAACCTAAAATTACCTAGAGAATGAGAGGGCGCCTTGAACGTAGGTCCCTGAAATAAAGCTTAGTCACCCAGAGCAACCGTATAGAAGAGACTATCACATAGAGATGCGAACATGTAATGCAGGGTGCATCTCTACCTCCAAATCAAAGATGGACTCCCCATGAAACTGTTGAATATACCTTGACAGTAAGATGCTGGACTCTCTGCCATTGTCCATGCCTATAATGTCAGGGTACACTTAAATACCAGAATGATGGACTTATGCCTGTTTTTGAAGGACTGTACTATTATAATAATATAAGGGTAACAGTGGGGGTGGAGGGGAGAGCAGACTTTAAGGAGAGGGGAATCCCAGAGCCTGTGGAACTGTATCATAAAATAAATTTTTAAAATACGTAGGTATATATTAAGATATATTTATTGTTATTGGAAAGATTTACAAAGCGAAGGAGAGACACAGAAAAAAAAATTGTCCATCTGCCGGTTTACCCCTCATGTGGCCACAATGATCGAAGCTAAGTAGATCGGAAGCTCAGAGCCAGGAGCCTCCCCTGAGTTTCCCAGGCAGGTGCAGGGTCCCAAGGCTCTGGGCATCCTTGACTGCTTTCCCAGGACACAAGCAGGGAGCCCAGTGGAAAGCAGAGCATCTGGGACATGGAGTGGCGTTCATATGGGATCCTGATGCATGTAAGGCGAGGACTCTTAGCTACTAGGCCACCGCTCTGGGCCCATAAAATAAATTTTTTAGAAGTCATTAAAAAAGGATATATGTTAACATACGGGTAGCAATTAGGCCAGCCTTCAAGAATGCATCTATGTTATTCTGAGAACATTTCAGTTCCGTCAGATGGTTCTGTGGAGGACAAACCAGATTTCACAGAATTCTTCCTTTGACTCCGTATCATATTGGTTTCCTAAAACTCCTTCAGCATTTTGTACAACTCGGAAAAGACAAAGAACTCACACGTGTGCTTGGGCAGATGCAGGCTTATAGCACAGTGTATATGAGCAACTGCTGTGATGGGCAGTTCTGCCGGACTTTTACAAGGATCTCCTCATTCAGGGAGTGCTAACTTGCGTAACAATGCCTTTTGTCTCCTTCCCAGTACAAGACTGATGTCAGACTCTTCTCGAGAGTGGCAAATGGTGACTCAACGTGTTTATTCACAAAGAATATCATTCTCATTTTCTTCAAGTAAGGTAACTATAAATTCAATGCCTTTCTACGCTTTAACATAGCATTCACTCTCCTCATATTGTTGTAGTAGAGACAGGAGTTTTGTTGCTCTGGAGCACTGATTCTGGAAAAAAAATTCCTGTCTCCTATGGTTCTGGGAGGAGTTTTTTTTGAAATTATACCTCCTTCTTTCTTTGTTCCATTATTATTATTATCATCATCATCATCATCATTTTGTGATTCAGCTGCATAAGCCCTGGGATTTCCGTTAACTCCTCCCCAAATTCCCCCTGCCCCACACTGGGTCCCCCTGTATTATTATTATAGTTTAATTCTTCATACACAATCATATGTCCATGATTGCGGGCATGGACAATGGCAGAGTCCAGCATCCTATTGTCAACAGTTTCATTGGGAGTCCATCTTTGACCTGGAAGTAGAGATGCATACTGCATTGTATCCTCACATCTGGATATGACAGTCTCCATTACACAGTTTCTATATATCCCCTTAACTGAAAATCCACAATATAAAAGCGACAATGTGTAATGGAGACTATCATGTCCAGTAGCATGTTATGTAGGTTCATGTGTTGTCAATTCCTTTTTCCCTTCCAGGGGGGACTTTTGAATGTGGTGCCTGTGCTGGTTGGTGTTGACTCGCCTTAGGTTTCTCTGAGCTGCCTTCCCCCCGTGTCCTGCACAGACGGATCAATAGGGAAATGTGAGTGAAGTGTGGATAGCTGAGCCCAGGAACAGACCTGCCACTGCCGAGGCAGGGAAGCAACAGCTACGCAAAGTCCCCCCAGCGGGTCCCCTTCTCCGTCCCCATCCACAGCCTGGCTGCCCCGTTGTCCGGCGAGCTCCAACTTGTCTGCGGGCACCAGGGTGTTGAAGGTGGCTGGCTGAGTGATAGTACGGCCTTGAACAGGTACGCTCCTGAGGACTCAGCATGGAAGGGTCACCTAGGAACGTTAGAAGGATTTACGGTTAACTAGCAAGACCCGGGGAACATTTTTCTGGAATGACTGATACTGCTAACTGATGTGATTATAGAGGGACTATAATTTTAACATAATTTTAGTGTTTCCAATTTGGAATGTTGAGATTGATGTCATATAAAATATTTTCCTAATAGTACAACTTTACTGTCTGGCAACATTACACTTGCCTTTAACCACAGCACCACATGTGGGGAATGTGTGAGGCATACGTCTAGCCATTGTCCTGGGACTTGTTGGGTTTGAATGTTTCTTTTCTATATACAAATGCAAAACTGTAGCATGCTTCCTTGACATTTTATCCAACAATACATGTAAAGTTCATAATAACAAAGTTATTATCTTGATTCTAATTATTTCTATAATTAAAAGAATCCATGTGGATACTTTCTAATAGTTGGAAGACAAATTTCTTTATGTGAAAAGACAGGCTAGGGTCCAGTGCAGTAGCCTAGTGGCTAAATACCTTGCTTTAAACATGCTGGGAGTGCCCTGAAGGAGCTGGTTCTAATCCCAGTGGCCCCACTTCCCATCCAGCTCCATGCTTGTGGCCTGGGGAAGCGGCAGAGGCTGGCCCAAAGCCTTGGGACCTTGTACCTGCAGGAGAGACCCTGAAGAGGCTCCTTTCTCCTAGCTTTGGAGCGGTTCAGCTCTGGCCATTGTGGTCACTTGGAGAATGAATCATCGGATGGAAGATCTTCCTCTTTGTCTCTCCTCTCTGAATATCTGACTCTGCAATAAGAAAATAAATAAATCTTTAAGAAAAGAAAAGGCGGGCTTCCTGGAGTGAGGTGGTGGAAAGACCCCTTTCCAACTCTGCCTCGCTCCTCAAGCAGCTGCACTGCAAGGAACTGTGCAGGGCGGAAGCCAGGAGGAGCCTGGGCGTGCACCTGCGCCTCCCACAGAGGTGCCAGGGGCCCAAGTCTGGAGGCCCTCTTCCTTGCTTTCCTCTCTGCCTGAGCAGATAGCTGGATCTGAAGTGTAGAACCTTGGGCTTGGGTATGGCTCAGCTGGGACGCTGGCACCTTAGACGGCAGCTGAACATGCTGTGCCATGGGATTTTACCTGCCTTCAACTGTTTGGATGGAAATTTACAATTGATTTAGCATTGCATGGTGTAACTAATATTACAATAATAATGGAGAGAAAAACGGATTACAAGAAGTAATACACGGTGCAAATTTCACAAGACATGACAATTTCATTTCACTAGGACACACTGAAACAGAAAGTTGGGGGTTTGGGTTATTCTCTTTCTTTAAAGAAAATAAAATTGATATTTTTTAAAAATTCACAAGATACTAGGTTTTTCCCTTTCAAAAAAAAAAGCTACCATAATTATGCACTTAAAGTGGAAATTTAAAAATAGACAACTCCAAATGGGATGAAATCAGAATGAAATGTGTACAGAACCTGAATTTGTACTTAAGTTGGCATTTCATACCAAAAGCAAAACTATATTCAAGAGGCAATTAGTAAACAATTACACTAATTTCAACTATTATTTATTTGCTTTTATTGGAAAGGCAGATATACAGAGAGGAAGAAAGAGAGAAACTTCTTCTGTCCAATGGTTCACTCCCCAAGCAACCGCAATGGCTGGAGCTGAGCCAATCCGAAGCCAGGAGCCAGGAGCTCGTTCCTGTTCTCTGAAATCGGTGCAGGGTCCATCCTCGATTGCTTTCCCATGCCGCAAGCAGGGAGCTGGATGGGAAGTGGAGCCGCCAGGATTAGAACTGGTGTCCATCTGGGATCCTGGCATGTTCAAGGTGTGTGCTTTAACCGCTACGCCATCACGCTGGTCCCAACTGTTTCTTATTTTGATGGGTTTACTAGACAATCAACACTTTCCCATGTGGCCTGCTTTATTCTCTTGCTTAGCACTGACCTACAGCTGGAGTGGAGGAATCGCGCAATTCTGAACAGGCAAAAAGGATTCCAGGGTTCCATCTCTACGGGGATTTCTGCAAAGTAGTTCATAAATATTTGACATTTAGTCTTAAAAATATTGACTCCTTGCACCTATATGTAGTAGAAAATTACCAAGTACTAAAGAATTATTTTTCATGAACTGAAAAAGTGGAAAGAAAAATTGGCTTTTGCCCTGTTACTCTAATGCAATCTTTATTAGCATATTAATGGTTTTTCTCATTTGTGTTGAAAACATCTTTGAAGACAAGAACAAAGACACTGTTGGAAACAATGACTTACTGAAGCACAGCTAACATGACATCATGTAGCTTATAAAACCGCAGACACCACAGTGTGGGCCAGGGAGTACCAATGTTTGCAGGTGCATAGGAGCGAATGTTTGGTAAAATAGTAATGGGAAAATATGGGGATGGGTTGTTTGGAGGGGGGTTCTTTGTATTATGTTTAGTTCATTATTTTCATATATGCAAATCAACCTTTGGTATAAAAGCTGGTAGCAGTGATGTATGGAATTATTAATTCATAGTTGATCTTGTCCATTTGTAAGCTGATTTTCTTTGATTATCGGATTTCATTGGTGCCGTTTCTAACCAGATTGCACTTTATTTCTAGTATTTCTTAGCCAAACAACATGGAGACCAGCTCTTTGCAAAATGTATATTAGCTTAAAGGTCAGGTTGACGTGTGGGAGACCCAGGGGAAGCTCTGGAACCCTGGCTTTGCCTGCCCGAGCCCTGGCCACTGAAGCATTTTGGGGAGTGAGACAGTAGGTAAAATTCTCACTCGCTATCTGTCACTCCTCCTTTCTCTCTGCATCTCTGTTTTTCCAATAAATGAAACTTAAAATAAGTAAGTAGTCATGTTGTCAGATCTGTAACCCAACACAATTTTTATTTATTATATTACTATTATTTTCCATGGTACAGTTTTATAGGCATTCTTCCCTTCTTTTCCTTCCTCTCCATCTCCTCTCCTGCCATTTTTCCTCATATTATCACGGTGATATAGTGGTTTAGTAACAGTTATAAGTTTAACTTTCCGCTATTTAAGTATTTTAGGGCATTGCCAGTATAGGCGAGGTAGATCATCCAGTGTCCACACTGCCAAGGTGTTGGCAACGCCCGTGTCACCACTTACCCCTAGGGTTATGAAACAGACAAAAAAGACAACACACAGACAACACACAGTGGGTCATTCTTGTGAAGAGAATGCCAATTTATTCAAAGTCAAGCTGCATCTTTTATAGTCTGCTTGGCCCCTCCCAGCATTTCCCCAAAGCTCAAGCAAGCCTAAGCTCCCCCTAGGGTATGTAAAAAAAGGGAAGCAGGGAGGAGGGAACTTGAGGTCAAGCCAGAGGCTAAATGCATCAGGCCAGGATTGTGTATCCTGTTACACCTTGAGAAACAAACTAAGCTGTGGAGTTAACCCTTGGGCCGTGCACCAAGGTCTGTTTAATGGAGGTGGAGTGGGGCAGGGGAGAAGAGGTGGCGGAGGAAACAGAGTTCAGTGCCTCCCTTAGTCTTGTCTCTGTAAAGAAAAAAAAAAAAAAAAGACACTTCCCAGCAGCTCCCTCTAGGAGGGAATGTGCTTGCCTGAGCTGTATGATACCTCTAGAAGACGCCATGTAGTCCTCAAACTATATGTTTACATGGAGACTTTTCTGCAGGTCCTGGATAAAAATAAAGTGCCCTGCTAATGTGTGTGTAATTCTATTTTTCTCTATCTGTATACTTTCACTTTCTCGGCTTTTGAATAGGAATTACCTTACTTAAAAGCCTAGAATGAAAGGGTGCAAGCAAGTGCAAGGGCAGAAAGCGAGGTGCAGCCACCCGACTCTCCCTTCTGTCACAGCCCGTGGAGGGCAGTGCCTCTCTTAGAAAGCAGATCTACCCTCCCAGCTCTGCTGAAGCCTGCAGAGGTTGTCCCCCACCCCCGCGCCTCGTGGGGTACGGGGTACGTAGGAAAATAGACCTTAAGAACAGGGTGCTCTGCAGCTCTGCCTGAGAAAATTGATCTGATTCCGTAACAGAGTGTACCGAATTCATGCTGAAAGACTCTAGCAATTGCAAAAGGCGGGGAGCTCCCTGAAGAGCAGAGCAGAGCAGAGCAGAGAGCCTGGGAAAAAGAAGAACCCCGCTGAGGTTACAGTCAGCTCTTGGGCTGAGCAAGGCTGCAGGCAGGTGCTGGGGAGCAGCGATGTCAGGCGGGGACACGCTCACATCTCCTCAAAGGAAACCCAGGCCCTCATGCGGTCAGGGGTTTAAACACAACCTTTGATCTGGAGGATACACCTACGAAGACAGACATAAAAATAAATCACCTTAATCCCTCACATTCTGAGACTCTCTGCTGCCACTTGGGAGGCCCCCAGAGGGGAGTTCCAGATTACAAATCCCTGGGTTACCCTAAGACAACAAAGCATAAACCCCCTGGGACTCTGATAGGAGCCCCGAAGCTTTACAACAATGACTGAGTGGCTATGAGTGTCATGGGAATATGCCTCCTGGGTTTTTTGTTTGTTTTAATTCAAGGTTCTTGTTCCCATATGAGATGTCAAAGTAAGAGCTGGATTTATTTATGGCAGTAGTGACTGTACATTCACGTAGGAGAGTAGGCAACTGATGAAGAGAGGAACTCCCAACGAGAGGGCCAAAGAGAAAAAGGAAGACTGCCTGGGAGGAGAGAATGCCAGGATGGACAAAAAGAGCTGCTCCCCTATCCAGTGTTTGCCTATAGGGAAAGGGGCGGAGTTGCCCTAATTGGACACACCAATGGCGTGGCATGTGGGTGGGGATTAGTGTAGGGAATATCTGGGGAGCTGTAAGGTATCATGGTGTCTCCACCAGGAGCCCTGTGCACACAAGCTCCTTGCTGCAACTTCTCTGTGCTCTTGGAGGAGATGCAAGTGCATGGTGCTGCTCGAATGGCACGCAAGCATTCGGGTTGGTGTGCTGGACTGCAGGAATTTTCTAGATTATTCACTTCCTTGTCTAACTTCACTGTCTACCTGATGTCGTAAGGATCAGGACAAGACACAAAACCAAAACCAAAAAAAAAAAAAAAAAAAACAGGGACGATGCTGAGCGTGGAATTGGATGCACACATGGGTGGGGGAAGTTAGAATTTTTGGAACTGAATCAATCAAGTTGTTAAATATGTGAGCAGATTATTCAGAAATCCACAGAAACAAACACCTGAGGGTTATCAGTCCAGCTTTGCTGAAAGATATTTCAAATGTTCAGCTTCCCATAAGAGGTTAAATGTCATAAGATTGGAAAATGTGAGCAGTGCACAGGACAACGTGGAAGGAGGTAAAAAATTGTGTTTAAGGGATTCTAGTGGTGGGGTGGTGAGCTTTCATCAGCTATAAACAAAAGGACTAAAGGAAATGATTTACCTGAGATGAAGAAAATGCAATCGAGCAGTGAATATCAATAATAAAAATATTACTACAAATGATCCAATTCTGGGGTTGAAATGTAAAACAAAACTTAAGAACTTAGACTAAGAGAAGAAAATCTCAGCAAACTGTAGACCAATAGAGATTAAGCAATCAGCAGTGAGAACAAGAGAATCTTGGGAAGAAGAGAACAAAACGTTAAGGACTCTTAAAACACACACAAATGTGTCACGGGGAGAAGTAAGGAGGAAATGGATTGGAAAATATTGCAGAGATTCTGGTTGGAGTATCCCTCATTACAAACACAGATGCACATTTGCACGTGCAAGAAGCTCCAAGAACAGTGAGGCATCATTAGAAAACGACTGAGACTTAGATGTTATGCATCTAGCATTGACTGACAAGGGTTGATGATGCAAATAACAAGAGACAAGTCATTTATTATGCATTAAAGGTGCAATATCATCCACAGTTCATTTATCAGAAACAATGACGGGCAGAAGCATTGGATAAACATCATCGAGAACTAGAAGTAAAACTGAGGCAGAAGATCCAAAAAAATCACCTTTCAAAAATGAAAGAAAAAGACACTGGTGGATAAACTGGGAAGACAGGCTGCTGGAATTCCTGCCTCCTCGTAAGAAATCACACACAGCTGAGTGCAAGTGGGAGATGCCACACACACTTCGTGCTTACCTGACTCTCCTCTCCGGGGTGACTGAATAACTGTGTTGCCTATTGGTAGCAATGGGTGATCGGGCTCAGGAGTTCCTCTAGACACCAAAATCTGAAGATTGTCACTCACATATATTAAATGATGCAAAATTTTAGGCTCCCCACATAGGAGAGATGAAATCAGTCATTTGAGTCACCATGGCTACCTGGGTCTACACTGACAACAAGCTGGAACCAGCAGCAGAGCTGAGGCAATGGGAGGTGGGCCCCCAGGCAGCATCGTAATTGCTCTACCAAACACCTGCCACATTAATTGCTTCCTGGAAGGTAAAAGACAATTCAAACTCAAGAAAGTGAATCTGACATTCTACATTTCTAATGGAGTATGGGGAGGTCACTTCGCTCACACTGCATTACTACATGGAAAGTTTGATGCTTCCAGACTCCTGATAAAAGCATTACATGAATATTATGGAAAACATCAAAGTGCCCCTGTAATCATCAAGAGAGAGAAAGAGAGGCAGCCACACATCTGGTGGTTACGTCACCAAGTGGGGTCCCTGACACCTGCCATCTGGGAGACCTGGAGTGAATGTCGTGTGTCCCAGCCAAGCCATTAAGAATTTGAGGAGCTAATTTTCAATGAAAGTCCCAGGTTTCTCCCCCTCCTGTTCCCTGTTGCTATTGCCCTCTTGCTTTGCCTCAGGGGGAGAAAAAATATCTGAGCCGAGTTCTGTATTCAATGCCTTATTCTTTTCAGTAATTTCTCTAAAACCTGCTAATGATGTTTCTGTTCCTTGGTTATATATTACACATAATAGGTGAACCATCTGAAATATGATCTACGAGTGATCTCCTTTCTGCTTGGTTCTCTTGGGATTTCAACTTTAAAACGAACTGCTAGCCATGAATCATTGCTGCGGTGTCTGTGGGTAAGGGTGGTACCACCCAACACTCTTTTAGAATGGAGCTGAAGGTGCATTACTTACTCATGTGATGGGACTCCTTTCCTGGTGACCGTGCTTGGTACTAACCGTTGGCTGCCATGCGGTCCCAACAGCCTCTACTTTTGTTGTGATTCACCAGGAAGAGGTACAGAGAGGAGGAAAGAGTTTACAAATCAAGAGCAGAGTCTGCAACACTACATTGTTGGGAGGACAGTGACAATACTGATAATAAAGCAAAAAAATCATTGCTTTAATGCTGCAGCAGACTTTGGGAGGAAAATGATAGATTTGGGACACTTCATTGCAAATTTAAGATTCATATTCAACATTCAGAGGTCTTGTATGGCAACTCCAAAGGAGCCTTTGATGCCCTGCAGCCACAAGGTAGACTTGCCCAACACTGGATCTAGAATTTGGTTATACTTACAGGAAAATGAAGCTTTGAGCTCCTACAGATCCTCTGTCACAGATGGGGACGTGATGGAGAAGGGATATCTGAGACCAGGGAGGGCAACATTTCAGTGAATGAGCTTGAAAAACTGGAACACTTGTCCAATGTCCTAGATCTTCCTGGCTGTCTAAACGAATCCTTTCTCCGACTCCAGAGGAGGACAATAAAATGATGTTTCTAAGTAAATGTCCTCTAAAATAGTGTCTGATATCCACACAACATATCACACTGCCAGTCCTGGCTGCCAGTCCTGGCTTCTGAACAAATAGCAAGAATTGTCTCTCAGGACTGTGATCTCAGAAATACAGATACACCTTGATCAGTAAGGAATAACCTTTATTCCAAAGGAATTGCAGGGTCCATCTGGTACGTGCTGACAGGGGCATGTGCAGAAATAGGCTTTGGCACTGTTATTCAGGAGGATGACTGAACATGAAGTTGAATGGGAAAGAATTCATTGTCATGCGGGTAGGTGAGTATTGATATTTTGAGGAGGACACTTGGAGCCAGGGGACAGGGTTCCATTTAACATGACGATGCTTGAAGACTAATGGCGAGGTGCACCCTGAGAACTGTTTCTGCTTTGGATAGTAGTGGCCATTCATTAACAGGAGGATGAATAAATCCTAATGTTGAGATACAATGTAGGGAGACTAGCCCAAATAAATGATATGCAACTAATTGTATTAATTGAAATTTGACTTTCGGAACTATGACAGTTAGGCTTGCAAAATAATTTCCATGCTCTCAATAACACACAGTGAAATTTTATTTGAATGACCATGAGAGAATTTCTGAAATAGTACTCTGATAAATAGTGGCTATAATTGCTTCCTGCTTGTAATACCAAAAGCAGCTTCAGGACCAGTGAGAATGTCCACATAGATTTTCATTTTCCTGCATGGAATATCATAGAGAGCTGAAGTTCTGCATAGAGAAAGTAGGCTGTGTCATACACCAAAAATTACAGCATGCTGTATATATTAGCCTACTTGCTAGCTATTTATTTTCATTGGGAGACCAGAGTACTAGCTTATAACACTCAAAAACATACCTATCAAAAATAGCGAAGACCGGTGTTAACTCACCTCATCCCTGCTTTCTAGGGAACAAATGTGACAAGACAGAGGCTAATTGCTTTTCCATCTGTTTTGGCTTGGTGGCTTGAAATCAACAGGAATTTTCTCCAAATTCTTGCACATTTGAGACTAAAGTGTCTCAAGCTCGTAGTGATTGAAAGTCTCAAGCTTTTAGTGACCAAGAAGGAAATTATAACCAAGTCTGGAGGAATAAATTCATTATTTAAATGTTCTGATTCCAAAAGAATTTATGGAGAAAAGTTAGATATACTGAGCAATGTCAATTTACATTTCTTAGGGTTTAAATCCAGTGAGAGTGCACCAGATCCAGTACAGTGAAATGACAGTTGCGTAAAGAACTGCGAAAAAGCCTTCGCTCCCTGGCGTCTAGTGTGGGAACAGTGCTAAGATTCAAGTACTGGTGGAACAATATTAAACATCACCAAGGCAACACTATACCACATGCAGCGCCACGTCCCTGTGGATAGGACTAAGAGGCATTAATAAACAAAGATGCAGGTGAAAGCAGTCATTCTTCATCACTGCTTCAAAGCCTAACACAGTCACTCTCTTCAGAAGTGCTTCGGGTATGCTTTCCTGAATACTTTGTCCAACAGTCAGAGAAAATCTGGTCAGAGGAACACTACTCTAATTTCATGAAATCATGAAAGAGATATCCATGTTTACTGGACTACTACAGGCTTAAAGCATTTTATCTCTTTGCCAAATGAAACCATGTTTGTCAATCAGTTATAGGTATACCTTGAGCCCCTACGCTATGGCCATGCTGCTATGGGTGAAGAATGAAGTTAATCTGCAATTCAAAGACATGGAAACCCCTCAGATGCCCGTCAAAAGCGGACTGGGTAAGGAAAGTAGTGTAGCTACTCCATGGAATACTACTCAGCCATTTAAAAGAATGAAATGAAAGGTTCCCTGGTGACCATGATGCTCAGTGAGATAAGACAATTCCAAAAGGACAAATATCATATGTTCTCTCTGATATAAGGTTGCGATGGACCAGCTCGGCCGGGAGCAATCAGTCCAATGGGAATAGGACCCCGGGAACGGTGGGCAAGGATTTGGTGAGTGACAAACAGACATGACAACTCAAGGCAATTGTATCTGTGTGCATTTTGCAAAAGCAAGGCATCAACTTATATACAATAGATGATTGCAAAGGGACATTTTCTTTGTTTATTCATGTGGTTACATTTCTACAAACAATTATTCCAGAGAGGTAAGCCGGTCTGGTGAGAAAAAATCGTTCTCTAATAGCTTGGTGATAGACTGCAGTTGCTATTTCTTGGGGACGCGGTTTGGCACCAGTTGCAGCTTTAAACATTGAGTGGTTAGCTCTCATTGTCTCTCGTTGTATTGTGTGCCTTACATTGGTTTTAATATTAACCTGTCTATTTTTCTCACTTTTTCATTTTTGTATGTTTTTTTAAGCTATAGATTTCTATTATAATCTTTTTAGGAATTCTCAAAAATAGTCGCAGGTAGGTTTATTAAAGCTAGTGATCTGATAGCTTTTATTCCATACAGCTTGCAATCTTTGCCCAGTTTCCTGTCACAAGTCTTCATAGAACTCTAAAGGAACATTGAGCCTTTGCCGCACATAAATAGTATTATTCCAGCCATAAAGATAAGAGCAAAGAGAGTACAGCCAGGAATGCCAAGACCACTGGAGATGCAGCCGAATCCAGGAGGCATCCTTCCTTGAAGCTTCCACCTCGGCCTGGTGATTTCTCACGCAGGCTCCACTGGAGGTGGCGTGACATGAGGTGATCTTCATGAAAAATACAAAATTAATAGCCCTTCAAATACTTTTTTGATACATCTCAGGGGGCTTGATATCTTTGTTTTTACTTTCATTCATTACAAAAAAAATTTCTGGTTTTTTTTTTAAGATTTATTTTATTTTTATTGGAAAGGCAGATATACAGAGAGGAGAGACAGAGAGGAAGATCTTCCGTCCGATGATTCACTCCCCAAGTGAGCGCAATGGCCTATGCTATGCCAATCCGAAGCCAGGAGCCTCTTCCAGGTCTCCCACACGGGTGCAGGGTCCCAAAGCCTTGGGCCGTCCTGGACTGCTTTCCTGGGCCACAGGCAGGGAGCTGGAAGGGAAGCAGGGCTGCCGGGATAGAACCGGCGCCCATATGGGATCCCGAGCGTGCAAGGCAAGGACCTTAACCACTGCGCCATCGCTGGGCCCTGAAGTTATTTTCAAGTCTTAGCATTTATAAAGGAAGGAAGTCGCAAATACCTACTCTGTTCCAAAGCAGAAATTCTCACAACCCTCATGAACCTAAGACCCCAAAGGCACATATTCAGTGTAGATAGTCTCTGTGTTAGCATGTCCTTCCTATAATGAAATGGTCGAGGAAGGCTGGTATTATTTTTAAAATGAAGATGTTGGCTCAGGATTCTGAAGTTATCAGATCTGGGATCCGTATCTGATGAAAGCTTTGCTGATGACGTCTCCAAGTAGCACGGTGATCACACTGCAGAGGACAGAGCAGGTGGGTGTCTGCCTTCTTTATGAGGTCAGCATTCTAGCATGGAGACTTCAGCCTAGTGAAGGAAGCCAATGTAACATTTCACAAAGTCTCTGTTTCTGACTCCCAGAGTGAAACTAAGTTTCCTCCATTTTAAATGCAATGAATATATGACATTGGGAATTAAATTTCTATATGAATTTGGGGGAGAACTCATATCAAAACCCAATGATATCTGTCAATATTTATCAGGTCAAAAATCAAAGTGGAGAGAGTTGAAATTTTAATTTATTCGTTGGTTTAAAACAGCAAACATAAATCCTTTACATGTTGACTGCACATTTTATGACAAATAGCTGTTTTCTAAAACAAAAATTCTAGTAGGACAAATGGCCTTGTTTTATGTTTTATGTTTTTACAAATCTTGATAAGACAACTGCATTTTCATATCTGCTTTAATACTTTAACTGATTGCACTATCATGCCAGGCAGACTAGGACACTTCACTGCACACTCATGAGAAAATGAATCTGAAATGTTTCACAGCATCTCCGTGATTATTGGAAAATGCTTTTGTTTTTGTAAACTCCCTGAAAGGCCTTCTGGGGCCCACAGAGGACCACGACAACACTTCAAAATCCCCTGTCCCAGTAACCCAGTGAGTGTAGGTGGTAACACAGCATCATGTACTAACATAGCACTGGACAAAGCATGCCTTTGGCTGACATGGTAATTATGCTGAACTCAATCCTTGCTCTTGAAATCTGCGTTTTAAAAGCAGTAATGTATTGACCTGGTACTAGCAAAATGACCACAGTCTTGAGGAGTTTAAGTTCATTTCACATTGCTTTATAATTGGAGGTGCAGGTAAACATTCCTGTGGTTTTGTTTTTGTTTTGTTTTGTTTTGTTTTGTTTTTTTCCTATTTGCTCTATTTTAAGACATCAGCAAAAAAAAGAAATCAATCATTTGCATCCTAGTTTCTATTTTTCTGTACAATACTGTTAAATTTCAGAAAGAAAGCAGCCACAAATCCCTCTCATTATATATTTACTGATCACTGATGTGATCATATATTCACTTTAGAAGTTGACTATATGTCCATGTGCCACCAACATCGTGCTGCAGGAGGGACCCAGGGGAGTGTGACCTTGGAGCCTAGGTAGAGAGAACTTCCAGTAGCTGGTGGCTACTTGGAGCACCCAAGCCAGGTCAGATTCACTGCTTGGGGACCTGGCCATAGCCACCATTGCCACACAGTGAACAAGTACTGGGCTTTGGGCAGCCAGTACAGCAATTGGGACCAGGCTCTGTCTGCTGACCACCCGACGGCAAGTTCTGGAATCTTGGGGGTGTGGAATTGTTGCCTAGGTACTTGCATGTATGAGGCCACTGTGCGTGTTGGTGAGGAATTAATTCTGAGGGACATCCAATGATAGGGAAACTCTTACTTGAAGGTCAGCAAGGGTACTGAGATCTGGTGGTTTGGAGGGGAGAGACTGGATGATCCATATGGGTCAGATTGACACACCAGCTTACACGTGAGTCCTGTGTAGGACTTGATACAGCCAAACAATGGTGAGCACCACATGCCAGTCCACGGGAAAGCTAATGCTGGGGTCTGTCTAGCATGGCTAGATCCTAGTACCTGACAGAATGTCTGATAAGGGACCGAAAACAGGCTGGGCAGATCCAGGCTACAGTACTCACCTGTGTATCCTAAAACAGGGTGTGGGGCAGGCTGGGCCTCAATATTCACCAGCTCATACAAAGCCAAGATGGAAGGGCAGACTATGCTGGGCACTAGCCCAACACCCACTGGCATCTATGAGATCTGGGTCTGGGAGTGGGTCATGCGGGGGAACTTGGGAGACTCCCCTAGTGGATCATAACTCTCACTGATGATCACATAGTCCAGGCTTGGGGGTCAGGCAAGATGGGCAAATTAGCTCCAACTATTGGCTAATGCATGGGTCGATTATGGAAGGGGGTGGACCAGGCAGGGCCTAGCAAACTTAGCTCATCAGCAAGAACAGAAATCAGCCTGGAGCACTGGTTATCTCAAACTAGGCTCTTACACTGACTGGTTTGCATGGGCCAGGGATGGCAGGCTATAGTATCTAGGGCAAAGGTCAAGAAAGGTGAGGAGTTATGCCAAGCTGGGTCAGAGCAACCACCAGCACGCACATGATCTATGGCTGTGAACAGGCCTGGTTTGGAAGCTAAGAGGACACCCTGGCTGGGTTGGGGCTCCCACTGGTGATTGTGGGGACTGGAGTGTGGGTTGGGGTCTGCTCAGATATGGCTGCAGTCTTTCTTGGCACAAGTGTGGATTAGGGCTTGGCACACCAAGCTGGGTTAGATTCCAGCACCAACTGGTGCTCTGGAGGACCAGGGTAAATGTATGATGGACTAGGCTAGGTCTTTGGCCCTACTGAGTCATGGGTAAGATGTGCCTGGATATGGACAAGCCTTGGCTGCGCTGAAACATCCAACAGTAAGAACTAGAATGGGTTGAAGGCCAGTCAAGAAAGGCCACTGTTGCTGCCAGGACAAGAGGTGAATTAAAGAGGGCTGTCCCCTGGACCCACCGGTGTCCGCAAGATCTGACAATGGGAGAAGTTCTGATGGAGGAGCTTGGGAAACTCCTCTGTCAGGACACAGTCCCTACAGGTGAGCACAAGAACCACGATAGAGAGCATCCCAGACCAGACCAGAGAAAGGTACCCAGTGGCATACATTTGGCATAGGTTGGGGGCGGAACAGGCTGAACCAGTTCACATCACCTTCTGGTGAATGTGAGCACCAGAATAGACTGTGGGTTAAGCCAGGCTCGGTCACAACAGATACCAGTATGCATTGCTGCTGTGACTGGGTGCCAGCTGTGCTGGTCTAGGCTGTAACCCCTACCAGTGTCAGCTGGAATTGGGGTGGACCAGGCTGGCACTCACTGGCAAATGCTGAGGCAAGAAGGACCATGCCAGACTGGGGCGCAGCACCCAACCAGCATATGTGAGAACCAGCGGAGCAGGGGGCAAATCTGGTAGGGGGGATGTGGAGGGCTCTGCTACCTAACCACCACTCCCACTGGAGAGTGTGAAGTGGGATGGGGGCAGACCAGACCCCAGCAGAGCTATAGCACCTGTGGGCCTCATGTGAGCTAGATCAGGGAAAAGCCAGGCTGGGCTGACTGTTCCTACTGCAAGCATAAATCAGAGTGGGAGAAGGTTGGTTGGGTTTAGCTGCAGCATCAGCTGGCAGATGCTGGTACTGGTGGCTAATTTTGTCAAAAACCACCTGGAGAGTGCATGTTCTGGGAGTGGGAGTCAACCCATTAGGGAAACAGTGGGTGGCACCTCCCTTCTGGGTAGTCATTCTGACTTGTGAGCATACAAAGCAAGACTGGGGCAGGTGTGGCTAGACAGAAAGTGGCACCAACATGTGTGTAGCCTGGTTAGTGGGGCTGGTTAGGTTGTACTAGGCTTCAATGCCCATTGACACATATGAGAGCTGAATGGGAAGTGAGACAGACTGGACCAGTGAGATAGACTGGACCAGTCTGCTATACATTCTGGCAAGCATGGGAACCAGGGAAGCGGGTGGGCCTGGTGGGGAGTATCGCAGGTTCCTCCGACTAGGCTGCAGCTCCCACTTGTTTGCATTAGGGACAAATGTGTGGTTGGCAAAATCAGGCCTGACTACAACACCCATGGGTTCATGTGGAAGGTAGGGCTGGAAACGGAACTGACCCAGCAATTGAGCCACCAGCATATGCATAAACTGATTGGGGCAATGGACTGTTCCAGATCCTGTACTGGCATGCACACATGATTCAGGTTTGGGATCACCTCAGATGACATGTCTTTGGGTATCCTTCCAACTGAACTGTTGATCTCAGAATCCCAACCATGAAGAGAAGTGCAGGTTCTGAGTGGGAACACAATATTTTTCCAATAATTGAAAATCTCAAGTGAATATATGTTTTAAGTTTATTTTTAAATTTATATGATGTTAACACAATAAATCAGAGTGTGATGGATCCAAGGGTTAGGGAAAAGTGATCGTTGTTTCCAAATTTTCTATTTCTCCTTGTTTTGGGGAGGGAAGGGGTGAGATCAGGGGAAAAGCCATACCCAGCCTTCCAACTGTCCAAGTACTCAGACATGGGGAACCGCCACCTGGTATCAAGCCAGGGTCCCAATGTGGTGAATACTCCATGAGTTTTCCCATTCTGCTCTCACACTCACAAAGGGGAACCCCAACCCAGCTGAGGCATCCCATTAATACCCCAAGCAGGCCTGTTCCCAGCCATAGCTCTTGCACGTGATAATGGAGATGATTGTTGTACAGGAGTGAGAACCCATGCTTCCCCACAAATTCTGCTTCGATTCCTGATTCACCCACAGGCTACTAAGTGTCATGCCAGATATAATAATCTTTCTTGTTTTGTTTTTAAATTGCATTTTGCAGTACAAGCCATACTAACTATGTATGAATAAAGCCATAAAAGAAAATTAGCATGTCATGGGGAAATAGTAGATATGGAAGAAAGAAGCAGGAGAAAAACACGTAATTACAAACTTCCTTTTTATTATTAACTTGCATTTCAATGCTAGCATTTTTTTCCTTTTTCAATATGCTGTTATTTGAAGGCAGGCCATTAGAGAGAGAGAGATGGTTCATTCTCCAACATAGCAGGGCTCAGCCAGACGAACATGTCCATTCAAGCCCCAAGTACTTGGACCATCTTGTGTCGCGTCTCAGGCTCATTAGAAGGGAGCTGGATGAGAAGTATGGCATCTGGCACCGTAACCAATGTTCTGAGATTTGATGCAGTGTGGCAGGTGGCAGTTTAACCCACTGTGGCATCACAACAGTAACTCCAAAATTTTTATGTCCACAAGCAATGACATATTCTGGAATGTAAATCTAATAATATATGGCTGGGAATAAAAATAATTCAAATCTTTCTGCTGTTCAAAATCACCATGGTAGCCGGGGAACCACAGCTCAGCTGCTGGAGGCGTGCATACAAGTGTGGCCTCTCCCAGGCTGCTCTTTAGTGGAGTTATTTACAGAGAGTGGGGGCGGAAGGGACAGAACTGACTTAGTTCAGTTTGATTTAAAAGAAGTGTCGGGGGGAGAGAAAGAGAATTTGTAGCAAAAGTGACTGCTCACTGCACAATTTAGTGCTTTTTAGTGCTTTCTCTTTAAACTTTCTTATGAAATCCTAGGAAACATGAAATAGAGCTTATGGCACATGCAAGTATTGCTGTTACTCAAAAAGTTTTGTCTTGCCCTCTTAAAATGCATTTGCATTTTTTTTTCCAGAGAGAGAGAGAGAGAGAAAAGAATGAGGGAAGAAAGAGAGAGAGGAGAGAGATGTAGGTGGCAGGGAGTGAGCGTCCTTCGGGTGCCATCTCTCAGCTCCCAGGCAGCTGGAAGTACAAGCAGTGGCCGTTTCAGCTTCCATCAGAGTTCTCTGCTTCCTGTCAGTGTCTGCATGTTTGCAGGGTGCATTCCAAGGTCCCCGGGATTCAGCTGCGGTGAGAGAGAGGGCTCCAAGTCCTTAGGGAGTGTTCATCATGTGGGAAAGTGGGTATTAACTAATGGAGAAAAGTGAGATGCACCAGAGCCGTGAGGAACATGAAAGCCAGAGGTGGGCAGAAAATACGTGGGAAAATGAGGGAAGTAAGTGATGTAGTGCTAAAAGAGTCATCTACAAAAAGCCTCGCTTCAGGATAAGGGTGTCCGGGTAGAAAGCAAAGCAGAGTGAATCCACCTGCAGTGAGAAGTCTCCTGAGCATGTGAGCTGCAAACTGCACAGCTCCTTCCTGGAGGGCCAGGGGAAGAGTCAGCGTGGGCAGCATCAGCAGCGCTGGCAAGAAACAAGCCGTAAGGTGACCAGAGAGGGATGGGGATCATGCAGGATGCCAAGGGTCACGGGCAAGACATGCCTGACACAGAGATGGCCTGACTGGGTGGAGCTTTCGGATTCCTACTTTACGACCTAGACAGAGTCGGGGTCCAGTTAGGACGTTACTGAAGATCATGGAATGAAAGGGTATCAGTGGGACACAAGCCATAGCTACAAAAAATCGGTGAAAATGGACCAACTCATGAAGGTAAAGCTGACAGAGTTTAATGAAAGATTGGAAGTGGGGAGCAAAACAAAACGATAATTTAAAAAAAAAAAAGAATGACTCACTCTTTTGTGACCAGTTGTGACTCACAAGGAGTGGGGGGATCAGGTCCGAGGAGGAAAATCCATCAGTAGCAGATAGGCGATGAGTTTGAAACGGTAAAAATGTTAACGAGACACTTTGAATGAAGAGGAAAGTTAGAAGAGCAGAAACACCCTTGGGAGTCAATCAATCAGTATCTGATCGGCTACGTTCGGTGAAAGAAAGCCGTGAAATCTCGTTGGAGAACAGGATTCTATTTCTCATAGATCTTACGCTGTCCATTGCCATCAAACCATCGTAATGCCGAGGGGCGGCCCTGCTGGATTTCACTCCTCTTGGTGGACTGGGTTCTGTTCTTCTCCGGCCGCAACCATTCCAGAACTTAGCATTTTTTTTTAAGATTTATTTTTATTATTTTTGTATTGGAAAGGCGGATATACAGAGAGGAGAGACAGAGAGGAAGATCTTCCGTCCGATGATTCACTCCCCAAGTGAGCGCAATGGCCGATGCTATGCCGATCCGAAGCCAGGAGCCTCTTCTAGGTCTCCCACGTGGGCGCAGGGTCCCAAAGCTTTGGGCCGTCCTCGACTGCCTTCCCGGACCACAGGCAGGGAGCTGGAAGGGAAGCGGGGCTGCTGGGATTAGAGCCGGCGCCCATATGGGATCCCGGGCGTTCAAGGTGAGGACCTTAACCACTTGCACCACCGCGCTGGGCCCAGAACTTAGCATTTTTTATGCCGACAACAGAGAAGAAAGAGAGATTGTTCAGTGGCCCAATCACATTCTAGGTCACACCTCATCCCATTGGTCAACAAGTCACAAGGTCAGTCCTCAAGTAAGGAGTAGGAACAATTCCTTGCACCTCTGTGGATTCAGTGACCCACGGAGCAAGGGCTGTGCGCGCAGTTAGACGGGAAGAAGTGAGGACGAAAGCAGATCTGGAATGACTGCAGGGATAGGTTTTTCCAGGAGCTATGGATGAGTTTCCGTTCCGTTTGTTCCAGCCAGCTTTCTATTGTTGCTAGCAAACTGATTGGCTCATGTGAGGCATGGAAAGTGCACTGTCCTGGTTTGACTCCAATAAATCTGTTTTTCACCACACCGAAGACAGAGAAATGATTGGAGCCAATGCGTGATTCTGTCTTCATCCAAGTGACCACAAAGAGTAATTGCCTAGAAGATTTTGTTTTCTTTAAATTCCACCTATGTTTATCCATATATTTAATAATGAAACAGGGAGAGGATAGACTTCAAGTAATTTGGCTTTTTGCTCTAACGCAACAGCTAGTTTAGTCTCCATCACTAATTTATCGGAAGAGATCCTGATGGGTGAGAACCAAAAGAGTGATGAATGATAGGAGTCTAAGGACTGCGTTTTTGACTCATTCACGCAGTGTTGGCAACACGATCAACCGGAAGCTGATCTTGCGCCCCTGCAGACCGGGGCGCAGAGTCTAAAGGCATCGTTGTGAGAAAGTGAGCACACATACCTATCCGGTCCCTGCAAAGGGCATTTGACCCTTCTTGAAATGCACAGGATCTATGCAAGCCTTTGAAACTCATTTGTATGTGGGCTGTGACTTGAAAGCATCCTTCGGATTTTGAGGGATGGCAAAAATACATACTCTATGGCCAAGATACTTATCTTTGGAAAGGAATTCTAATATAAGCATGACAAACATTCGCATGCAAATTGCACATGGATTTAGTAGAGAGCTTAGAAACATGCAGATGGACACGGGGCTATGGTAAAGCATCTGCTAGGAGAGAAACATTTCGGTTTTAGCAACTGCACTGGAAAACTGGTTTCCTATTGCATATAATAGAGCACAGTGGTGCATTCTTTTCCTATAAAGACAAAATCCATCTAGACATAAAAGTGCTGTTGATTTCATTGCTCTATTTCTCTACTCCTTCACATTAGGCGTGTTCCCTCAGAACAAGATTTTTTTGTAATACTTTGAACTTGATCCAGGCATATATGTGTTGAACTCTCATTAGTGAGACTACATGGACGGGAATTTTGCTTTCACCAAGTAACAGTTTATAGCTTCATTGTGTAACGGGGGCCTACTTGGCTATCAAGTAGACCTAATTATGATATACTTGCAGTGTAAGATTGCAGTGTTTTCTGCTTTGTATTCATAGACAAAACTTCCCTCTGGCTAGTAAATGTTAAGTAGTCTTAGAGATGAAATGTGTTGTTAAAGATAGTTAAGCAGATACTGGCCATTATTTGGCTTGGAGAGGTCAGCTGGAGAGAAGCCAAACTCAGCTGGATCCTGCAAAGGTCTGCATCTGGCCTTGGGAAACCAGCGGCCTCCAATCAAATCGGAGCAAAGCAACCGTACGTGCATAGGAAAGGAAAGGTGAAAGGAAGGGCCTGATTTCTCCAAATCCTCAGTGTTTAGCTGTTACACAGTGTTTGTATCATGCACAGAATATGGAAAATGGTATACAATGTTGAGATGTTACACAGAAAATAGAAAATGTGAAAGACCTGAAAGGTGATTGGTCTCTGACTTGGCCTTTTCGTGTTTCCAGGTCTCATGCACTTGCAGGAATCAGTACACAGCAGTAACTGCATGATTTTAAATTACCCCCCAATTCCTCCGTGTACATCAATATTTGCATCAACATGTATGTATTTTCAGTTTTCTTCCCTCAAATTCTTAGTGGCAATGCATACAAAATCTCAAAAAATGCTTTTTATGTTAGGAATGTGCAGGGTGGATAGTTACAAATTACTCAGGTTATGACCAAGAATAGTATAGGCGTCACTGTTTTGAAAATGACTTAAAAGAATGTGTGTGGGTGTGTGGTGTGTGTACACAAGTGCGGGCAGCATGACCGATGAGAACTTTATGGTAGCTGTGAAACTGCGGAGAATGGATATGCTGCTGGATGAAAAAAATGAGAAGGAAACGTTTCTGCCTTGGCATTATATACACACAAATGTTATAAAGATACTGCAAAATTAACAAATGTCTAATTCTGATTTGTGTGGCAATCTGTTTGGAGAATTTTTACATTAACAGTAGTCGTAAATGAACAATTGCACCATTTGACTTGATGTGTTGCCACAGTTCCAAAATACCGCTCTCTCTGGAGGAGAGAATGTCAGTTGAGACAGTTAATTCATTTTTACCCAACTTCATTGATTCAAACACCCACTTAGCTCGAATACACCCCAGGATTAAGCGGTCTGGTTACAACTGCACCGTGCCAATGAATGGCATCTCAAACAGGATTTCATGATCTAAGTGGTAAATGAACTTTGTTTTTCTGTGTCTCTGTGAGGCGATGGGGTAGAAAGTTCTCACAGCTGCCAGACAAAGAAAGACTCTATTTAAAGAGTGGTTGGAAGCACAAATGTTGATTATCTGAATGAAAGAATTTAATTAAGTTTCCTAAAGAACAGGCTACCAGTGACATCACTGATTGGCACCAAGAAGCAGGGGAATACAGTACTTAACATTAAAATATTTTTCTTTTAATGATGCCAGTATTAGATTTTGGCTGCTGTCCTGGCATAGGCACAATGGTTTGGCAACAAATTAGTTATTTTGCAATTGCAGATGTGAGACTGTGGGGTGTGAAAATCTCTTTGCCAAGATGGCTTTGGGAATAGAGCCAAAGCAATCATATTATTTCCTCATCTATGTGTACATCCTTGTTACGGATGCAGCTGAACTCGCCCATTTCCAATGCTCATGGGCTGACCCATCACACTCAATTGCTTATTCATTAAGAAAGCACGTATTTGATAATTAGCAGAAAGGTACTTGCTGATTGTCACCCAAGCCCTGGCTCTGATGGCTCACCTGCACTCACGCAGTGACACAGTTGCATCATTCCTATTTTAAATGTAGTGGTAGCTTTGTTTGGAAATATTTTGAAAGTGGTGTGTGTGTGTGTGTGTGTTCTCAGAATTCTGCATTTCTATTTTCAAATGGGACCAAAGATGCAAGATCTAGTCTGTTACTTGTGTTGACAACAAGCAGCTTACATAATATAACATCTTAAAGCTTACTCTTTAACACAAGCATAATATAAACATTTATCTGAAGAAAAAAAGAAATTTGGATACTTGTGACAGGATTAATACTGAATATTTATAGAATGATATGAACTACGTGTCCCCCAGTAATGTAATTTTGGCAGAAACAAGGTGCGTAATTCCATTTCCAATGACAACAAAATAACAAGGAAGCATTTTATCCTATCTTCTGCTCACAGATGCAATACTATTTTTGAAATGTTATTTTAAAATGGCTTTGTATCCATTTGCTCCGTTGTCCTGTGTACTGAGCGGCTGTGCCTCCTACAGTATTTTAAGCAGTAATCGGATTGGATTTACAATAAAAGAATAGTCTTCTCTGTGCAGGCGCTAGTGGTTTTCTCTTCCAGCCGCTCCTGTGAGACTGCTGGCTCAATGATCTCAGTGAGCTGTCATTGATATCATGAATCCAGGGCGTAGAAAATATTTGTGTTGCAATCTATGTCATAATTGATGTAAGTATTTCAAAATTAGCTCATGTATTGATAGTCATAAGATGTGGAAAAAGCCTATCTAAGATTTTTTCTTAAATGATCTTTGTTTGGAATTTAACCTCTAGGGTGTGGTGATACCAATGTGGAAGAAAAATGACATAAAAACACCACCCGTTGAGGCTGCGCCAAGGTAAATTATGAACTGGGTGTTTTGTCCTCCACTTGCTTAGACTTTCTATTTGAAACCTTGTAGCTCAAGTATTCCTGTGACTATTTTCCTTTTTTCAGAGTGAGAAGGGAGACACTTAGTTCCTTTTTTGTGTTTTATGTGAGAGCCCGCAGAGTTCAACTGAGACTGAACTCAACTACACAAAGACGGCTGATAAGTTAATCAGAGGGGAACCATTCTGGACCGAAAATGTACCGTGTTCCTCAGCCTGTTCCCCTTACTGCACATCGCAGCATCACCAAAGCTCTGGCACATGTTCTAAGGCCAAATCTCACGAGGAGCTGCAAGTCTGCATCTTCAGAAACACCTCTAAGTTTGAATCCCTAGGTGCAAAAATCTTTATCAGCAGTCATCATGCTCAGGACAGGCTAGGGAGCCAACGCTCCTCGCTGCGGTTCTGCGGCGATCACAGAAAACCACTGTCCCATCTGGTTGTGTTTAACTTTGTGTTGTTGATATGGAAGAGCTGTTCAAAAAGCACATGAAATTAATCCCAGGAGAGATGGTGTAGACTACAAAGGCTTATGAAAAATACAGTACACACAGGATAACAGGAAGGGAAGTGTATTTTTCTTGGACTGTGGTCCCCGGCTTATTTATTACAGGGGAAGAAACAGAAAACAGACACTCCCTTCCCACTCTGCCCCAGCCTAGAATACTGTTGCCTCCCAGGAGGAAGTGCAGAGCTGGCCACTGCTGCAGATCTAATTTAGGTCTCATAGTTGCACAGTGAGGAGGTCGTAGCCCACTCCCAGGAAGATGTGCAAGGCGAGGTAGCCATTTGCCCAAGCTGCTAAGCTGCTAAGTCTTAGAATCCGTTCATGAATCAGGGTTACTGTGTGTTTCCCTCTTTCCTGGACTCATTTGTTTCCTGAAATTCAGAACTCAAAGCAAAGAAATCTAAGTCTGTTTTCCTGGCAGAAGAAAGAAAAAGCATAGCTTTTTTTTTTTTATGATGTATCATTTATTTGGAAAAAGGGAAACAGAGGCAAAAGACAGGAGGAGAAAGAGTGAGATACAGAGATTGAAAGAGAGAGATCTGTCACGTGCTGGGTTACTCCCCAAATTCCTGCAATAACAGGAAGTGGGCCAAGAGGCGGGAACTCCGGCCAGGTCTCCCACGTGGGTGGACAGAGAGATTCACACTTGAACCGTCCTCTGCTGCTTCCCAGGGTGGGTGTCATGAGGAGGTTGGACTTGATGCAGAAAAACAGAGACTCAAACTAGGCATTTTGTTACGGGCAATGGGCATCTAAAGGGGTATTCTAAACGTTGGCAAGAAATTCTTGACTGTGAAGTGTGTCTTCATATCTGCTTCTTTTCCTCTTCTGTAAAATTCAAATCAGATCTCATTATGTATGTTCTGAATCCTTGTAAAAATTTGGAAAATTGTGATGTTCAATTGTCTCGAAGTGATATGATTAGGGAAACAAGGTCTGAAGCTCAGTGACTGGGCAGCTTATCAACTTTTGGCAAGTTTTGCATTTCTCCATTAAGTAATAGATCTTTAGTTTTTTTTTTTTAATCTCCAGCTGTATATTAGAAATAAGTAAAGTAATGAAAATGCATAAATTAATACACATAAATCAATTTAGTCCAATATTCAAGAAAAGCAGTTGAACCGGAACATTGCTACTACCAGTTACAAGTATATTGTGAAACTCATGGTGTCGTTACTATAGAACAAATTAATAATTGAGAAGGCTGGAAAAGAAAGGAAGACGGTTTTATAAAGGCTAGATTCCTGGAGTCATCAATTATTTTTGAGCTCATCTTTTGGAATCTGCCAGTGTGTTCACAGATATATTTACAAGGAGTCTACCATTTCAGGCTGGCATAAATTAAGCTAGAATTCAATTTGGAAAAGCAGGCATCTGAAGCCATGGTTTTTAAATAGCGTGGCTCATCCAGGATCAGTAAATTGAAGTGCTAACATTGATTTTAGTGAGTCACTCACAAGCGGTTCTGATTTGCAGGGAGCCAGCAGCAATGCATGGGCTGAGTGAGTCCCAAGGCACTGTACACATTGATTCTCAGACGCCCAATCAGATTGCAGGCACTTTTTGCACTTTGCATCCACAACTTTGAATGATGAGCTTGTCTTTGATCATGAGCTTTTAAACATAATCCAGAAAGGGGCAAGAGCTTGTGAGGAATCTCCTGCCTGCCCTTCGCCACAGGTTTGTAGCTGCCTCCCAGAAGGACGCTTCCCGGGAGCTAGGGCCAGGGGACAAAAAAGAGATGGAAGGAAAAAAAAAATTAGAAAGGGAAGGAAAAGTAAGCATTATTACCAAAGGACTGAGAAGAATTTTGCACTGTAAAAACTGGTTTCTGAGGTCAACGCGGGGTGGGTGTAAGGAGCCTTTGCAGTACAACTATGGGGAGGTTTTTAAAGTTTGGCGTCGCTCTGCCTAAGGACACATTGTCCCCTGCACATCTGCATGCTTGACTTGAAGTCTTTTAGTTCCGGACAATGAAGGCAAGGATGCTTCATTATGTTTTCCCAAACGAGTGGACTCTAATTCCTAAAGCTGTAATTACAATCAAAAGCGAAAGGCAGCATAAAACTAGCAATACGTCTTAGGAAGAGCTCTGGGAGGTGTCCAGCGCTATCTGCTTTGTCACCTTGCTTTTTATTGCTGTTTCACTGAGTCTTTATGCCTGCGTTTACAATTACCCTTCCGGCGACCTTTCTCATTGTTGTCTGATAATAGTGGCTTTTTTTTGTGGGAACTGGGTAAAGCTGTCAGACCTTTTAATTTGCAGATGGATGCTGTGGTTGCTCTCTGCCACCTGCTGAGTTAAAAGGCTGCCTTCCCAGCAACCAAGGCCACTGGGATCCTTGGGAGTCATGCCCATGTTGTGACCTGTTGCCTTAGGTAACATCTGAATGTGACAACCATAGCTCTTTATGCTGCGTACTGGGGTGGGATTCAGTCTCCTACCCCAGCATCCTACAGACAGAATCAAGCTGCTGCTACACAGAACGCATATCAACTCTGATTTCCTGATTTATAGCTAATCTAACATCTAATCTGCCACTTATATTGTTGTGTGAATTCACTGCATAATCAACTGTAAGTAATCAATGATATAGACTTAAGATTTATGGATGGGACTGTGATGTATATTGATAACATTTAAATGAATCTCGGATGTTACAGGATAACATCTTTCACCTTTGTGGGACTCCAGGAATAGCTGGTAACCATCTTGGGATGAGTAAAGAACCTTTTCAAGAACACAGAAACATTTAAAAAGGACAGAAACACAAAACAGAAAGCAATTTGCCCGTAGTATTACAGATCCCATTTTCTAACAAGGCTGGCTTTGCTTAAATCCACTCCTACTTCTCTATTTCTCAGAAAAGTCCTTATATTGCTTTCTTTCTTTCTTTCTTTCTTTCTTTCTTTCTTTCTTTCTTTCTTTCTTTCTTTCTTTCTTTCCTCCTCTTTTTTCTCCTTTTGGGGGATATAGCTATTTTGGGGAGTCATATTTTATAATAGTTATTTATATGTCAGATATGCAATAAACATTAATTTTGTATTTTCTTATCACACACTGAAGATAGAATTGCTCCTCCCTAGTGTAACCAGGTTATCTCAGGGCCAATTCTCTCATACGGAGTCCTCAATTCGCGGTAGCCTAGTAAGTCCTCACCTTGCACATGCCGGATTCCATATGGACGCTGTTTCTAATCCTGGTGGCCACACTTCCCATCCAGCTCCCTGCTTGTGGCCTGGGAAAGCAGTTAGGACAGCCCAAAGACTTTGAGACTCTGCACCCAAGTGGGAGACCCAGAAGAAGCTCCTTGGTCCTGGCTTGGAGTCTGCTCAGCTCCCGCCATTGCAGCCACTTGAGGAGTAAATCAGCGAACAGAGGATCTTCCTCTGTTTCTCTCCTTCTCTCTGTATATCTGACATTCCCAAATAAAATAAGTAACTCTTTAAAAAAAAATAGATAGTGCCAGAAAAAGCGAGATTGAGAGCAATATTATACCATTTCATCTTCCGTAACAATGCATGCATTCTGTGTTGCAAAATGTGGTCCGGTTGTCCATGTGAGGAAAAGTAGGTGGCTAAAGCTTGGCTCATGAATAACACCACTGCATCTTGTGATATGATAGTCTTCTTGACTTCCCAGTTGGAAAATGAAACCCGTCTATCCTGTGACATCATTGAGAAGTCACAGCTAAGCCTCAAAGTCAATGACTGTGACCATTCAATAAATCTGGAGCTGGCTGCCAAGTTGCATCACTGCAAAGGAATATCTTCTCCATTGGGAAGCCAATTATTTTAAAGCCCTTGGAACATAGCTGAAATCCAGGAAGGAAATGCCATCTTCTCAGTGGACACACTAGATATTAGGCTCATGATTTCAAACCCTTCTTCCCCAAAGCATTTATATGTATGAATTACAGATATTTCTACCGAGCATGGTTTCTACTGAGCATGGTTATCTGGTTCTTGAATATTTAGAACAAATAAAGGTGGGTAGCTTTTTTTTTTTTTTTCTGCCTCGACAGCATGTTGTCTTAGGTTCCAGGAGGACTTTAAACTATGGAGGGAACTTGGGTTTGTTCCAGGAAAATAATGACTCTAATTAACTTCTAAAAAAAGTTAGAAAAGTTCTCTTCCTGTAGAATAATCACTGAAGACTCCAGAAAAAAAAAAAAATCAGCATGGTTGAATGACCATATTCACAAGAATATTTAAGTTTTATAATATTTAGGAAGAATGTACTGGGCTGCAATTTCCCTGAGGAGAGAGGGGTCTTTCTTTGGAAGTGTTATCCAGGTTCACGTACAAATCTAACTGAATGATATTGGGCAGGGATTCTCAGAACGCCTGAGAATCCACCAATTGAATTCTTCAACCTGAGATCCACCAAGCTAGATGTACCATACTCACAGTTCTTGTCAAAAACTAAATCACGCTTGGTAACCTAAATTAAAAATGATTTTCTTCAAAAGATTCTCCAGGCATATTTAAGATTGATAACGGAGAATGCCAGCCTGTTTATGTCGCATGAAGCTCAGGTGAATGGATAACTTGGGATACACCCATGAAAGATGTCAATATCCCTTTTGAAGAGGAAATATATTTGTCCTGCCTTTCCACACACGTCTTAGGAGGGTCCTATGCTTTAAATGTAGCTGATAAGCAGCCTGGACTGGCTGGACCATGAGTCCAGGCATCCAGGTGGGAGGCAGAGTTTAATAAAGTGGTTTATGCCCCTGTTTTCCAACACCCAGGGTTAGACATGTGGACAGAAGCAGCCGAGTCTAAACGGGCCTGGGTGCGATCTGCAGGAGGATTCTCTGCGTAGATCATAGCAGGTGAGATGCCTGTGTGCATAGGAGAGGCGTAGAGAAGCTCTGAGAAGTCACTGGGAAAGGACTAGAACTTTTACAAAACAGCCAAGGTCCCTGGACTTTAGACGTGGCTAGGGAAGATGAAGAGCCACAGATTCACTCCATGCAGACTCTTCAAAAAGATTGTCCGAAATATTCGTTGTTGAAAAAACCTGTGCATGATTTAGATTTCTTTATGTCCAAATAAATGTAACGCTGATTTCCATTTTCACAAGTGTTTTTAAAGCATCCTAATATTTACACCACTGCAGGAGTGGATGAGATGCCTAAAACTAGAAAGTACATTCATTTTATGAAATTAGGTTTTAGCTTTTGCACACTAGAGAAGCAAAATGAGTGCCAGGTGCGTCTCATCGTGGTTCCAAGCTGACGTCTGATGACGCACTGTTGGTACATCCTCTCCCTTTTTGGCGTGATACCTTTACGAGTACTGCTTCCAGAGAAAAAGAAAGTAAATCTGAGATATCATTCTCCTCTCTCAGATAAACACGGTCCAACCAAAAGGAGACATCGTACTTCTGCTGATAATCTATCCTTTTGTTCCCTGTATGGGTTAATCTTGTTTACCACGCACATCAGAAATATTGCTCTGCAGAACAATCCCCGTTTTGCCATTTATCTTAGGGTTTTGTTTCAGGTGAGGTGGTTTTATGTTTAGAAGAAAGAAAAAGGGGTCAGTTTGCTCATGTCAAAGTCATTTCAGCCTGTACGAAATTACTGTAACCCGTAAATAAGAGCCTCCTGCCATGACTGCCACTCACTCTCAGATACTACGTAGTTGATTCCCAACTCACAGAAACAGATAGAAGCTGCAACGTGGCAAGTCATGTCTGCAAAGAGATCCCTCATCACTGGTTCACTCCCTAAATGACCTTTACAGCCAGGGCTGGGTCAGTCCAAAGCCAGCAGCCAGGGACTTCATCCTGGTCTCCAACATGGATACAGGTGCCCAAGCACTCAGGTTGCCCTCCTCCGCTTCCCCAGGCAGGCTTGGTGTTTCGCTGATGATCTGGGCAGTGAGCATGCTCTGGCATCAAATCAGAGGCTCCCTCCTCTTGGCAATGTTAATTCGTGTGAGTAGAAGGGAATAGTCACAATTGAAGCAACTTCTAACTGTGTCTTAGCCTTTCTGTCAGGGACTTGCATCCCTTGCATGTATTGCTTTGTTTCTGAGTCAGCAGGGAGCTGTGCTATCAGACTTCTTCTGTGTCTTTCATTTTTGCAGGATTTCCCTTTAAATTTCTGGCTTACCATTGGTTATCACCACTAGGATTGCAGCCTCAGGGTCTCCCCATTTGCTACAGGCTGAACTTTATGTTGCTGCACAACAATACAGGGTCACGCATCTCAGGTGAGGCTCAAAGTCAGATCCCACTTCCTGCCGTGGGAGCTGCTAATTGTCCCAGGAAGTGCTGTCGGAGGAAAGTGCTGAGCTGATGGAGCCCACCGGGGTGGAGTTAGGGAGGCCCATGGGAACTGTGACCCTTAATGGTGCCACGGTCATCAGGTGTCTGCTCTCCATGTGCAAGCAATTCCCAGTATGTGCTTTGCTTTTGTCAATGTCTAAAGCCCTGAGTTAAATAATTTGACTTGTCTCCATTTTATCACTGGTTGCAGAATAGGGAATCCCCTGATTTCTTCATATGGGCATTTCTGGAGTTAGTTCTATCTTTTTTTACATTATTATTATTATTAAATTAAAATACTATTTTGATTTATTTTTAACATTTTGTTCCCGAATAGTTTTGCATTTACAAAATGCACATATATAAGGGAGTATAGTATCTATCTTTTTATATGTTTTATTTCACTCAACGTTATGACCTTTCTTTCTATTCACTTTGCTGCAAATATTAAAATTTCATTCTTTTTGAAGCTAATTCCACTGTGCATATATACTGCATTTTCTTTATCCCCTGTGAAGGGCTGCTTCACCCAAGCACCCAAAGGAAATACAGTGTAGGTGAGACTTTGTGAATGATCTTGCACACGAGAGCAGGTGCCTGGTGGATCAGTACACATGCAAAAATTTTCAGCAAGCTCCTTATTTCCAAGCATTTGCTTCAGCTTTGGGCATTCCTAACATCCTATTTGCCCAAGAACTTTTGAGTGCAGATAAGCTAGACTAAACATTTTTATGCTAGCTGTTTTTCTGCTCACAGCTAAGTACCTTTGCAAAGGAATCAAATATTTGCTTTCCACTCCAATTCATCAGCTGTGGGACACTTTGGTCAATCCCAGATCTTGGCTCTTGTGTATTCTGCTGCAACAAATCTGATCAAGCAATTTTATGCCTTTTAGACAATGAGTTCAAGTCTTGGGGTGTATATTGAGCAATGTAATTGTTAGACCATGTGATTTTTAATTCTGAATTAATGGTATATTTACAGAAGAGTTGCAAAGAGAGCAAAGAGAAATCTTGTTTCTTCAAATTAAGATATTTACATTCTTACATTCTTTGAACTGTATCTGAATTTCAACTTTTTTTTTCTGTTTTTCTGTTAGCATCAAGCTTTTTTAGGATTGAATCCAAAGTACATGCTACCTTTTGTTCCTACATATCCTCTGTTGCCAGTTTATGATAGTATCTCAGCTGTGAAAGGCCTTGAGACTTCTCAGAAGTACACCCTAGGCACTCCGGCGTCTGCCTTGGTCTGGATTTTCTTACAATTGGGTCTGCACTGTGGAATTTTAGCAGGCCTATCACAAAGACAGAGATTCCCAGTGTGTTAGATTCATCAGGTCAGCAGACCCAACCCATGTCCTTGGCTTTTCACCATAAACTTCTTGTTTTTTTTCTCCCTTCTCCACATCTTCCCCTGCTCAATGCATTACAAGTAAGTCACTGGGGCTAGAATTGTGACATAGCAGGTAAGCTGCACCCTGTACTGCTGTTACCTTGAAGGGTACCAGTTCCAGTCCTGGCTGTTCCACATCTGATCCAGCTCCCTGATAATGCATATAAGAAAGCAAAGAAGAATGGCCCAAGTGCTTCCGCTAATAATGTTTTTCCTCCCCTGTTCTTCCTATGCATCATTGTACAAAAAAGCGAGGCCAGAAAAGGATACTGACTGTGACCAGGGTTTGAAGAAGCTCCAATTGGGGGAGGGGCGTTACCTTCAAACAATCATGGGACAACCATTGAACAAGGACAATAGAGTGAAACTTACACAGAAATGCACAGGAAAAAAAACTTCCAGGCACAGAGTCAATGGACATTCCTAGAGTGGGGCATGCCCTGTCCAAGGGGCAATACAGGGACGTGAGGGAAGCAGAGAGCGAGTGGACTGAGCTGGACCTCACGGACCATTGTCAAGATGTCAGCTTTATTCTGAGAGACAGGAAACCGTTGGACGGTTCGAGGACAAAGTTGACACCATAAGCATGAGTAATAACAAACGTGATGCCCCGGAGTCTGGTGTTGCTCTGTGTCTGTGTTCACAGAGCGGTGGAGGGAGTATTAATTGTACCTCTGTATAAGGAACTTTTCCTGTTTTCCTGTTTTGGTGTGTTTAGAACCTTTCATGAAATGTGCTATTTTTCCATGTCACTAAATCACAGTGTTGGGCTCTGCTGCCGAAGACTGTGTTTAAGCTTAATTATAAGACACTGTAGATATGACATCTGTAATAACATCCTCTCACCAGTAAACAGAAATGCTGATGATAATGACCAACCCCATTGTGACAAACACTGTATCATTATCTCTAGAACATACGGTTGATGCTCTCTGCTTTAGGAATCAAATGGATTGGATTGTGGTCATCATTAAGATGATGCTATTTTTAGATAGTTTGGGGGGTATTTTCACTCCTAGGAAACTATGTATTAACTTACAGGTGTCTTTAAATTACATGCTAGAAAATGCTTTTCAAAGTTTACTAACTGCTCTGTACCAATTTCTTTCTTCTAGCGTAAATGGAAAATCTAAGCAATCAATAATGATGTACACATAAAATAAAGCATTGAGCCTCATTATCTTTGTTAAAATCTCAAATACGCTGTTTGAATGGTATGTCGCTTGGCAGTTATTGATAGTGGTATGGCTTAGTGTGTTTAGATGAAAAATGGCTATAGAAGTTAGAATGGAGGGAGGCCACTCACCCAGGCAAAGAGACAAAACAAAACCCTTCCAAATTCAAAAGGGTTGCACACTATTCTGACCTAGTCTCAGGTGAACTCTTATGAGCCAAAGAGTATGGAGAGTGAAAGAATTTCTTTAAAAGGCAAGCTTTAGGCCTCTAAGCTGTTAGACATATCAGGAATAAATACATGGAACCCGACATGTTGACATGTTGACCAGAGTATGAACATTGCATCTCCCTCCAGTCTTCACTCACCAGCATGCCATGTATCCTTATGACGTCAACATTATGGCCTCATGGCTGGAGACAGACACAACATCTCTAACACAGAACCAGGGAAGCATCTCTCTAAGTCACTGTTGATGGCGGCCTGTTAGGTCTGGCCTGCCACTGCTCAGCTACAGTCATCTGATTGCTCAGTGTTGATGCTATGCTTACCGGACCTTGTGAACCAGGTCACCCTGCGTTTGGGGACACAGTGTGCTGCGTTGTGGGGGCATCCAGTGGAATCCCTGCCTCCCTGCTCTCTTCCCTGTGGGCTCCAATAGTCATCTACCCCAAGTCACGACAACAGAAACGTTGCCAGACAGTGCAGCCTCTCTGACAGCTATTGTCATAACGTTAGAAAAAGATAATAAAGATCTCAAAGAGAAAAGCACAAACCAAGTCCCAAACATAGCTTTCTAAAGTGATGGTTTGGTTCTCTTAATTATGTGTCCAGGCATTGTATGCCTCCCTGCTTCTCCCTGAGGGATCCTGAGAGCTACTGACAAATAACTTCAGGATATTAACGACACTCATGCCCTAACACGGGTCTCAGACCAATGACAACCTATTTTCCTGTTGATACATGGCGTTGGATGAACAAGCTGTGCTGTTTATGTCCATTTGTGTGCTTATCTAGGCTTATATACTTCTACATTCTATTTATATAAATGGATCCATGCAAATAGATTCTGTCCTATGCGAATTCACTTGATTCTTAACTCTTTTGCTATTTTTTCGAAAGATTTATATCTTAATTAAAAAGGCAAGAATTACAGAACTACAGAGAGGGAGGGAGAGAAAGAGAGAGATTGATTATCTTCCATTAGCTGGCTCACTCCCCAAATGGCCACATGCCACCAGGCTGAGCCAGGACAAAGAAGAAGCCAGGAGCTCTCACTAGATATCACACATAACTCAGGGACGCATGCTGCTTTCCTGGGCCATTAGCAGAAAGGTGGATCAGAAATGGAGAAGACAATCTGGGACTCAAATCGGTACCTATATGGATCCTGGTGCCGAAAGTGACGCCTACCTGCCACAGCGCTGGCCTCCTGTGTCGCTTTAAACATTAATAGCTAATATAAGGTGATTCAATGGGAATTCATATTTGAAAGCCTTATATCATTCGGAGGGCTGAAAGTGCAGAGGCAGTGAGATCTCTACAGCTAAGGCTATGCTTTGTTTTGCCAATTCCTCCCTATGTTGGAGCTTGTACCGCTTTGAGAAAGGGCCAGTCTTAGAAGGGGAGAGATTCAGGGGAATGAATAGAGAGGCTTTCAGTAGACAGCATTTTCCTTCTGCACATAGAGCTACTCACGAAATCCATGGGCGAGTCACAATAATTGGAAGCTAATTGCAGACTTACTCCTGTGCTTTTGGTGATTTCGGTAACCATGCTAATGAAGACCAATAAAGCGCTTCAAAATGAGAGACAAAATAGGAATTCGGGAGAAATTTTGCTTATTGGAGTATGGCATAGTTACACTGGGAGTACCAACATCTTGTTGCTGAACACTTTGTATTTTACCAGACTGGCAAATTGGTTTTCTTTCTCTTCCCATGCTCCTATCAGCAGTGGTCTACAGAAGTTAAGCAGAAATGGAAATGAGAAGTGAGTTTTAAAGAGCTGGGCATTTGGCCCGGCAGCTATGATGCCCATGGAGACACCTGCATCTCCCTTTAGAGTGTGTGTTTTGAGTTCCTACTTTTGCTCTCCATTCTAGTTTACTGCTAATGATAAAATCTGGGAGGTGTCAGTTGATGCCTTAAGTGTTCAGCTGCCTCTAGACATATGTGATGCCAAAAGTGTGTTCTCAGCTCCTGATGGTGGACTGGCCTAATCATGACCTTGTGGGGATTTATCAATTGAACCAGCAGATAGAAAATCCCTGTCTACCTGCCTTTCTGTGTGTCTTTCCTAAGTGCTTCACTGTGTGTGTGTGTATATATATATATATATATAATGTATTATAAGGTAAATGTTACAGAAAAGAAGCAAATATATCTAATTTATTTTTTATTACATATTTGATTAGGATGAGAAGGGGCAAGGATTGGGTGAGGGTTACCACGGCTACAAAGGTGGGCGGAGTTTGCGTTGGACCCAATGCATCATTTGGACCTTCAGCTGGATACAGACGTAGATCCAGCACATCACCAGGGCAATAGAGCCCTGACGGACCAATGATGCACTCAGCCCACATTTCCTCTCCTAGTAAGGACCAGAGCAGCACCTGCTCTGGTTTCCGCATCAGGAGGGGAATAAAACCCTACTGAAAGTTTGTCTGCATGCCTTTTTCGCCTGCCCCTTTTCATCACTGCGGCTTTCCACTTTCTGTCTCTGTTGTGCGGAGAAAAGACCCGAGATCAGGCCTCTTTCCAAAAGTTGACTGAGGCTTTTCTTTGGTGGTTGGTAAATCTGACAAAAGGGAAAGTTGGTGAGACCATTGGTTCCACATTTGCTTCTTCCTGTATCTGGGGGAATGGGTAAGATAAGGGGAGAAGCCACACCCAGCCTCACAACAGCTTTAGTACCTGAGGATGGATCGGCCATCCGATGTCATCCCAGCATCCCTGATGTGGAGCATGCTCCAAGGGTTCTCTGCTTAAGTGGTTTTGATAGTAAATGTTGTTGATATTGCAGACCAAAGACGAGGAAATCCTCCCAAGGTCCATTGAGTGATACAGTCCATGTAACAGAATCTACTCTCCCAGATATTTGCTATCACGCTTCACTAGGATACTTGACCAATTTGCTCTGCCCTCCTTCCTCTGCTGTGGTACCAGATGTCCCCTGCAGGTTCCAATGGTCTGATACATCCTCCATGTGCTTCTGAGTATGATGTCCACTGCTCCATCAAAGCCACTGAGGAGCCCCAATTTTGACTCATGTGTTCTCCCCACGTTGGAGTTCTGAGTCCAGTGGTTCAGTTGGGAAACCAAAGAAATCTTGTCTGAGGTGATCTCTAACCTGTCTCTTGTGTGTTTGCCTGTCTCTCCAGGGTCCAGTTCATTCTGTCATCTACATCAACCTACGTCGACACTGGTAGTTGCAATTGCTGGATCAGATCTATCTCCAGCACCATTTCTTATACAAACCAATGGATCCTGTGGCCCAGCTCAACCTGACTCTCCAGACAGTTGGTCCTCACATACAACATTGGGAGCTGCAGCCCAGTTGGAGTGACTCCCAATAACTCTACTGGGCTGGCCCGTAGCCCTGGTTTCTGCAGCTGCCAGCATGTGCAGCAGACTGGTCTGATTTGTCCCACATCTCATTCGGCCCTCATATACATCAGTAGGCATTGAAACCTAACTCATCCCAAATGACTTCACCTTTCAGCCCACCCCCAGGCCCACCCCCATTCCTGGTCCTCATGCTCACCAGTGAGAGTTGCAGCCCATCAGAGAGTTTCCCATAGTTTCCCTACTGAACCCATTCCTTGCCCCAGATCTTGCACTCTCCAGGTGGTTCTGCAATCTAGCTCACCAGGATTTGCCCCCAGTTTAAGCTTTTGTCAGCTCATGCTGTGGCAAAATCCAACCAGCCTGCCCTTACTCTGGGTCATGCCTGCACCAGTGGATACAATCAGTTAGCCCCAACCCAGTTCACATGCAGGCTAACAGGTGTTGTAGTCTTGCCCAGCCTGGTGTGCCCCCAGTCCCAGCTCTCACACTTAACAGCAGGAGCTGTGGTCCAGCTGTCCCCACAGCTCTCCTACTGGACTCACAGCACCCCACCCCACAGGGTCTCACGTGTGCTGTTGGGTGCTATGACCCTGCCTGTCATGGCCTACCTCACTTCAGCATTTGTTGGTGGGTGCTGCAGCCTGCCGAGCCCAGTCTGCCCCCAGTTCAGGCTCACCCTGATGGGTGATGCTGCCCGAGCTACCCCAGCCAGCCAGCAGTCCCGGTCTAATGTGACTGGTTGGGGATGTGGCCCAACCAGCCCATTCTGCATCCAGTCCTGGTTCTCAGACCTGCCAGTGAGTGTTATCAACTGGCCTAGCCTGGCCTTCCCCTAGAGTTGACCCACACATATGCTGGCAGGTACTGTAACCTGGGTTGGTCTGAGCTGCTCCTTGCCTTGGTCTTTGTGCTCACCTGCAGGGACTGCATCCTATCAGAGGAGTTCCTCAAGTACCTCTATCAGGTTTCCTCCCAATGGCAGATCTCACACACACCAGTGGGTCCTTGGCCTAGGCTTACTTTGTCTACTTTTTCTCATGGCAGTAATAGTGGCCTTGACCTACCAACCAACACCCATTCCAGCTCTTACTGTTGAGTGTTATAGCCCAGCCACATCTGGTCCATGCCCTGATCCAACTCTAAAGTGGCCCAGGGGAAACCAAGACCTTGCCCAGCACATTCTACATCCTCACTGGCTTTCATGAGCACCAGTGGGTACTTGCATTTAGCCCAGTCTGGCACACCCCAGACCCAGTCCACACCAATGCCGAGGGTCACTACAGCCATGTCCAGCCCAGATCACTATCTCAATTCTAGCCCTCAAACCCACCAGTGATAACCACTACATAGCTGGGGTGTCTCTTAGATCCCTGACCAGGCCTTTTTCAGCCATAGCTCTTATGTGTGCCAGCAGTTGCTGTGACCAAGCTTGGAATAGCCCATCTCCTATCTTGGCCTTTGTCATTGGATGCTGCAGTCTGGCTTGGCCAAACCCACCCCCAGGCCCAGTCTGCCCCATCATTGATTCTTGGAATTCAGTAGATGTGTTAGCCTATCCCAGCATGACACACACATCTTGAACTTGCCAATGAGCTAAGGTTTTACTGGTCCTGTCCATTTTGCTCCCCTCCTGAACCAACTCCCATACTTGCTAATGGGTGGAGCTGCCCTGCCTGGCCTGACCAACACCCAGACCTGAATCTCATGCTAACCAGCAGGAGCAATGACCCACCAGGAGAGTTTCCCAAGTTCTCTCAACAGGCCCACTCCCAGACCAGATCTCACACATGCCAGTGGGTACTAGGCCCTTACCCAGCAGAGCTTACCCCTCCATCTCAGCCTGAGTCTGAGGTGGTAGATGGTGCAACCTGGCCTGCCCCACACCCTATTCTAACATAATACAATTTAAATTGTTTCTGAGGTTTTTGGTAATCAGAGTATAAACATACAAAATTATGCTTTAATTGAAACTATGCAATTTATTAGGAATAACATTCTGAAAATTATCCTGACTTTGATGAACTGTTCTTTTTTTTTTTTTTTTTTTTTTTTTTTTTTAAGATTTATTTTTGTTATTTTTTCATTGGAAAGGCGGATATACAGAGAGGAGAGACAGAGAGGAAGATCTTCCATCCGATGATTCACTCCCCAAGTGAGCGCAACGGGCCGATGCTATGCCGATCCGAAGCCAGGAGCCTCTTCCGGGTCTCCCATGCGGGCGCAGGTTCCCAAAGCTTTGGGCCGTCCTCGACTGCTTTCCCAGGCCACAAGCAGGGAGCTGGAAGGGAAGCGGGGCTGCCGGGATTAGAACCGGCGCCCATATGGGATCCCGGGCGTGCAAGGCGAGGACTTAACCACTTGCGCCACCGCGCCGGGCCCGAACTGTTCTTATTTTAAAAAGAAATTAGTTTTGCTTCCATTGAGAAACCTTATTTTAAGAGTGACAATGAGATTTTTGGAAATGTCCTATTTTGTTCTGGTATAGAATTAAAATAGCACATGCAAAACACTTCATTGTTTATTTCTGTTACCAAGATGCGTGGCATGTTTTTAAAATTTTTGCTAATATAAGGAGAACAAATGTGCATTCCACAGGTTCAGTTCCAAGAAGGCAGACTCAGTTTCCACCCTCCCCTACTCCCTGTCAATATCCCTTCCTGCCTCTTCTCTCATCAGTTTTTTTTTGCAAAGGTGTAATTTGAATTTGCTTTATATTCACAATATTAATTCAACATTAATCATGATAATTAGCAAGAAAGTATAGACTATTCTACTGATTTATCTGATTCTTCTACTCCATGATATTCTTTTTAATTTAATATTTATGCTAAATTTTAAAAATTTTATTTGAGAGTTTGAGATATGTAGGGGAGAGAGAGAGAGAGAGAAGGATTCCATTCTTTTGTTTACTCCTCAAATGGATAGGTAAAACGTTTGGGTCAGGACCAAAGCTGGAATTTGGGAACATGAACAGGTTTCCCATGTAGGCAGCAGGTTCTCAACTGCCTGAACCATGCCCTGCTGCCTGCTGTGGTGCCGATTAGTGCGAGAGATCTGCCCTGGATCTCTGCCTGCTTAGCCTGTGTGCAAGGACATAGACACACGACAGACGGAACCCCAGGGGCAATGCCTGACTGGAATCTCAGCTAACCAAGAACTCAACCTGGCCCTTCATTGGGCATGCAGTGGGTGCAGTGGGCTGCTCCCCAGTATCTCTTCTTTGTCCTTGGATGAGTGTGCTGGGACTTCCCTCCTAAACAATTCTAGGAAATTAAATGTAACACTCATGCTGTCTCTCAGTCACATGTAATAAATTTGCCCAGAGGTGTAGTTTCCAGCCCAGGTGCTGGCTTATGTGCACATGTAAATTTCAGCATATCTGCCCATGGAGTGAGGCACAGCTTTCTGCCCTGTGTGCAAAATGGAACCTATAGCTTGATTGCAGGATCCAGAGCAATAGACATGTCTACCAGCCATCCACAATGCCGTTGTTGAGTAGGAGTACTGCTGGGATTGCCCTTCTGCCTGTCCATTTTCCTACTCTATATAAGCTTGTAACATCTTCCAAATAAATGAACATCCCTCACCAGTTTGTCTCCAGTGGTTCTGAGGCTAAAGAATACCATTGCCTCACCCCTCAGTGGTCTTGGGGTCTGCTGCACAGAAAACTCCTGAGACATTAGGAAGCTGGAATAAGAATTTGCAGTCAAGTCTAATAGTGGAATCTAAACATCTAACTCATGATTATTTTTCTAGGCCAAATTCCTATCCGTCTCGCTGAGTATTTTTAAAGTAATTTTTACTTTAACGTGAAGTTTAAAATATTTTAAAAAGCTGTGCGGAGGTGAATCTAACATCTTCATTTCGTCCAGATTTAATAAAAAAAAATTTTCATAGCTACTTATCCTGTTATTACTTTCTGAAGAAATTCAATATTATCTTCAGAGTAAAATCTTTCTGTACAAATCCTGTATCCCCTCTCCATTGTAACATGTATTTAGAAACAGTATGTACTCTCTTTCTGAATATCTTTATATTTTGCCAAGTATGTGTACCATCGCAGTATATGCCATTGCATGTGTATTTAGCAATGGTTACATAAGTGTTATTTGCATCTCATTTAAAAAACAATCATTTTCATTTTATTTGAAAGACAGAGATAGAATCTTCCATCCACTATTGGTTAGCTCTTCAAACGCCCATGACAGCCAGGCTAAGCCAAGATGCAACCGCGCTCCCAGAACTCAGTCTGGCTTCCCCATGGCTGGTGGTTACTTGAGTGGCCTGCTGGAGCGGAGCCTTGCAGGAAGCCGTATCAAAAGCTAAGTAGCAGAGCTTGGGCTCCTGCATCCACACTGAAGTGCTGCTCCGACTGCCAGTTACTCTCCCAAAGCAGCTTGCTGTGCGTGCACCTGAGTACTAACTCATGGTGACCCAAGTACCTGCGCTCTCTCCACCGTCCCAGGAGACCCCCATAGGCTTCGTTGCTCCCGGCTTGGCACAGCTCTGACTTGAGAGGGCATTTGGAAATTGCAAGTGGGTGGAAAATCTTTTCCTCTGCCTCTGTTTTACTGTGTGTCTCTCTTTCACTCTTTCAACTAACTAAATAAATAATAAATATATTTTTAAAAAGAAGTGACATAGTCTGCATTTCTTAAGACGCTATGATACAGCCTGTGGGTATCTTAAGAAATGGCTTTAGTTTCTGAGCCAAAGCTTTCCCCTATTTTATCCATTCAGTTTTTTGAAGAAATACTTCTAGTGACATACACAGGAAGTTGTTATTGCAATTTCTACGATGAAATACTGAAATTTCCTATCCTATTGCACAAATATACTATTTACCCATTTAGCATCCTACTGATGGTCATTTGCATTTATTTCACCTTTTGCTCTTTTCCTGATGTGTTTGCGCAGTAAATACCCCTGCATGTGTCTCATTGAATGCATCTGGTTCCTGTAAGATTTGAGCTCAAAGTGGAATCATTTTTAGGACTACTATATAAAGCTACAGCTCTGGAAAGAAGACATCATGCCCAAGTCCTTTCGGCATCACCTCCTGCATTACAAGATACAGCGTAGTGGGATGCGAGAATCAGAGGAAGAATCAAGATGTACAGCCAGGCACTGTGATGTGGATATGAGCATCCTAAGCAGTATGCAAAATGCCTGTTCCCATGCCGATCTTTTGTTGTAAGGTTTTTGACCCAAAATACGACCGCAACCTCAATTTTTGTCTCACAGGAAAAAAAGAATTTTTATGCACCGTTTAGTTTTAAAACAAACTTTATTAGAAATGCTGAGAAAAAGGCTGCCATCCTAGTGACAGGAGGGGAGAGAAAGAACCCAGACCTTGTGCCATAGGGGCTTCTCCATAAGCAAAGGAAAATTCCTGTTTACCTTGGTACCTGGCTGTGGGACAAAAGGCCCACAAGGTGTTCCTGGTGAACTTCCTCGGTGTCTTTTTAATGATAAAGAGACCAGTCTGACACTACCCTCTTGGTAACGGTTAGGAATTGGGAGCAAACTTTAGATGGGGAACTGATATGTTCATGTCTCCCTTGTCTCCTGGGAGAGGGGTAACATGTTCTTGATATGTTAATTATGCACTTGTCTGTTGGGAAAATCATGCTCTGGTGAATCCAATACATGGTAGAAAAAAATACCATTTTTGATTTGAGCAAAAAATAACTTGGGGACTCAGAATACCCTAACTGCCTACTTCTTGGTCTGACTGTTCTCACACTTTCACATGCTTAAAGTGCCTACAGTCAGTAAAACAGACTTCAAAAAATAACTTTTGCAAATATCTTAATTTCAAGCATTTTTTGACTTTGCAATTTTTTTAAGATTTTTTTTTTATTGGAAAGTCAGATATACAGAGAGGAGGAGAGACAGGAAGATCTTCCATCCAATGGTTCACTCTGCAAGCGGTTGCAATGATTGGAGCTGAGCCAATCCAAAGCCAGGAGCCAGAAGCTTTTTCCAGGTCTCTACGCAGGTGCAAGGTCCCAAGGCTTAGGGCCGTCCTCAACTGCTTTCCCAGGCTACAGGCAGGGAGCTGGTTGGGAAGCTGGGCTGTTGAAATTAGAACCTGTGCCCATGTGGGATCCTGGTATGTGCAACGTGAGGACTTTAGCCGCTAGGCTATTGCACAGGGCCTGACATTGTAATTTTTAAATCTGTCTTGAGGTCATTTTTTCAAGCGGCACACAGTACAGTTGGATCTATTTTTCTATGTGAAGAGATGATTGCTTTGGAACTATTTAATTTTCCATCCCTGAAAATACACCTGTCATTTATCAAATTCATTTGATCCATGATTCAATTCCAGCTCTTGCTGTTTCCTTTTCCAAGCTTGTTCTTTCCTTTCCTCTGAGATTATACTGTATTTTACTCAGAGGTTCTGTGAATTTGCAGTGAATGCGTAGTTATTAACTGCCCTCTTGCTGTAGCTGAAACTCCAGTCGTTACATCTCCTAAGCTCAAACCCTTATTATCCGTAACTGAATAGCAACAGAACACTCAAAGGACTTGCAGAGCAATGCTTTCAGGAAAAAAGAAATGTGTATATTTTTTTAAAATAATGACTGTTAGAATGCATTGATGATATATTTTGAATAGAAAAGTATATAATGATTTTTTGGGTGATTTTAGTTGACTTTAGCAAAATTCTGTCTGTACATTTTTGTTTGGGGTTGTATTTTCTAGTTTACTGCACAGCATGGAGTGGATAGGGACTCCCTTGTGTCTTGCACAGAAATATTTTCCATACAATTTTTCTGCTTTGTAGTGGGTGTGTGTTCATGTGTGGTTGTGTATTTTTTCTCCCCTGTGATACCATCTGCTATACAAGGAACAAGCCCCAAGATATTTCACACTGTGATTTTCTTCCATATAGCTGACAACCTCTAATCTCCCTTGGAAATGTAGAATTTCCCTGATAAATTAAAATATATACATATATATATAACCATTTTTTATTATTATTAATTGCAAGCATTATGAGACACAGTGTTATGGGCACTGGGCTTTCCCCCACCCCTCCCCGAACCCTCTCCCCATGGTGGATTCCTCCACCTTGTTGCATTATCACAGTTCAAATTCAGTTGAGTTTCTTTCATTGGAAGTATTTACCAAGCATAAAGTCCAGCATCTTATTATCCTAGTGGGTTCAACTATTTTTTGATGAGACCATCTCTGGTTTGAAGGTAGAGCTGACGAAGTATCATCCCAATCAATTAAAAGCCCTGACACAACATCAACAACCATTTACAACCTTATGGCATTAATTGACATGGTATTGATTAACAATATGTTAATAGGAAAATGCTGGTTCTTAACTACATCCTGTGACTTCTTCATAGACATTTCAATTTTTGGTTTATATTCAACCAGATTCCATACACTTCAAAATGGCTATAGATTACCATACAGCTGTCTCGTCTATTTTTATTTTTGTATTTAGCTGTTTATAGTGTTGAAGCATGATTTTGCTGAACGTAGTTGTTTTTCGGATGGTCTGAACTGGCTTATAACTCTAGCAAGACATGTGTCATCAGTTTAGGTACAGAACATTTTTTTTTGGAGGGATGTACAGAGAAATCCCCAAAACCCCAGTGAGGCGTAACTAATCTTTGTGTCCCACCTAATGTGGTATAAGTGAGTCTACTCTGACCCTTTCATGTCTGATTCTAAGCTTTCCTTTGTTGTTGTCTGTCCATTCTAGGTTTTTTGTTTGTTTGTATGTTTGTTCGTTTGTTTTGAGGGATTTCCGGAGTGATCCTAATGGTCTTCGCGAGAGAGGGTGGGGACCCAGAGCCGGAGCTAGGCGAGGACCAGAGAAAGCTCACTTCCCTAGTTCCGAAGGAGGTTTATTATTCTTCTGTTTCTGCAGACTCCTCAGGATTCCTGGTTGTCATTCCAATGATGCTGGTTTCTGCACGGCAGATTTTGGATTTCTTCCATCCCTGTGGAGGCTCTAGATGGGGGTGAGTGACCTCAGAGTTCTCGGCCTCTGAAGGCACTCCTATTCCCCGTGGTTTCCTTGGCAGTTGCAATGTAGTCCTTGGTGTCCATACTAATAGTCCTTGTATATAACCATTCTTAAAACACCCAATGTTTTTGTTGTTAGATCACTAACTACCACAAAACATGGAATTGACACACACATATTTAATTCAACAAAATGTACATGTGAAAAATACCTATCTTGGAGCAATGTTCTAGTTAGATTCTTTTTGGTTAGTTAGATCAAATACCCGCATCAGTTCTGAGCACTGGTATGAGGTAGCTAGGTTCAGGTTCTTGTAACCAATACAAGAAAGAACTTAGAGATAACGAGTAGTTAGAGGTAAGTAGAAAAGCAAGATTTATTTGCACCTGCAATGAAAGTGTACACTCAAGTTGTGCAGGCAGGCTCAAGAGAGATTTCCATTCAATAATGTCTGGGTCCATCCTTTTATGTTACCTGGAAGCTAGTGATTGGCGTCTGTGGTGAACCCAGTTGAACCTCATAAGGAGGTTGGGCATGACTTGAGCCCCACCCACTTCCTTTGGCCTATCCTGGGAAACTTGCAATTGTTAATGGCTTCAGTTGCATGATGGGAGTTGGAGTGTCAGCCACGACAATTTCGTGATAATGGCCTCATGATGAGCAGAGGTCATTGCGGGGACGAAGTTGCTATTGGCAACCGCCTGCTCTGAGTGGCGATTTTGAGGAAAATGCAATTTGCTCTTCAGGGAAGGAGTGGGGAATTGGGCCATATATTGTAACGATGGCGAAGCACTGGTAACCTCAGCTCATCCTGTGGGGTTCTTCCTTACCGGCATCAGGTATTCCCTCTCAGGAAAATTTCATCCCTTAATCTTTAAGGCAGGTCGAGGAAGAAGGTCAGTCTTCTGTGACTTCTTCGTGCAGAGTGTAATCTGTCCCAGTGTGGCAATGGAAATTCCTTGCTGACCAATACGGGAATTCCAATGGAGGAGCTAAGCTTCACCAGCAGTAGCTGTTAAAATGGAGAATCATTCTCACATGAAACTGTTGAGTTGTGGAAAAGACAAATTCAATTAGAGTGAGTAATTAGAGTGAGTAAACATGGCCCAAAAAGAAACAAGAGTGAGAACAATTTGGAGAAGGTGGGAGCAGAGGGCCCTCCTTTAGCACATCTGTGGAGATGCAAGTGTAGTCCACTCAGAAAAAGGTACTCCCAGCCACATGTGAGAAATGTAAGATGCATCAGCATGTGTTAGAGACTAAAGACCAATGTTGATCATGCACAAAGGCATTTTCTAAAGCACTGCTGGCTTCAGATGATTCCATTCCAGTGTGCTTTTCCCTGTGTAATCTGTACTTGAGCTAATCATGAAAAACAAATAGAGCTATTTTTAAGTACAAAGTTTATGCAAAACCTAATCATGTTGAAAAGAAAATAGCGTAGCTGCTCAGCTGAAATTTGCTGAGTTGGATAATCTTCGCGATCCTATAGTTTTATTTTTAGCAATATTGCTCACGGGGCTGTGTGGATTTTCCAGCTAATACCACATGTTTTAAGCAGGATAGGAATAGCATGCAATGTGAAGGCAAAGGAATTTCGTTGTAGTAAGAGGTAAAAGTCTGAATTTTCGTAATCAGCAAACTGTGCCTTCTCACTTGTGGCAACTCTTTGGGTTTGAATTGCTTGCTGAATAAAGACCCTATCGGGATGCAAGGGTGTGTTACATAGTTGTATATGTATTTATGTAATGAGTAAATCCCAACATATTTTTGCTTATAAAATAGTCCTTAATGTGAACATTTTTTGACATCCATGAGGCAATAACACTTGGTAATAACTAAACTCACATGGAAAAACCTAGAGACAATTACTCTTCCTATTTTAAAATCCAAATGTACTATTCCTTAATGAGAAATTTGAACATCTGATATTTCTTTTTTAAGTTTTTAAAATTTATTGTTATTATTATCATTTTATGATACAGTTCCATAGGCTCTTGGGATTTCCCTTATCCCCTCCCCAAAATGCACCCCCCCCCCAGTTCCTCTAGATCGTTACTAAAGTATAGTTCTTCATGCATAGTCATATGTCCATCATTGCGGGCATGAACAATGGCCAAGAGTCCAGCATCATATTGGTCATTGTCCTTCTGGTTAGCAGATTTTTCTCCTTAGGTTTCTTAGCTGTGTCACCCACAGGCTTACAGTTTGATTTTACTTATTGCAGTTGGTACATGGCTCTTTGCTTGCAGACAATTGTGCCACTCTCCCAAGCAAGTTCCAGATCTGGGTTCTTATGTTAGATTTCCACCGTGGTCTCCACAGCCCAGTTCCTGGCTCACCAGGCTCCACCTCCTGGGATACTTTGCTGAGGATGCACCATTGTCTCTGCAACCTTTCTCCCACTACAGTTGCAGCAGGTCCCAGGATTAGGGAGACACCAGATGTCCTATATAGCTAGGTTGTTGGTGGTGCTGATCTTGCCAGATCCTGTTGGCTGTTAGGTCTGATGGCCACACGGACCTATTTTGACCCATACAATGCCACAGTCGATATTATTTTTCCATGACCAGTGCAATCCACGTAACTCAGTGAGTTCTTGCGAGCTCAGCACATGCGCAGTTCACTGTTGTCCCCTGTAGTCCTAAAGCTTTTGCCACACTGTACAAAATGGCACCTGCTGTGCCACTACTGGAGTTCTTTAGCTAGTTGCTTTACTTATGCATTTCTGCATGGGCTGTTGACTTCCTTAAGTAACCACTTACATATCAGCTTCTTATCAGAATGGGGGAGTTATGGATATACGTTTAACAGGCTGTCTAGAGTCTCTAGTATTCAGACATTCTCTTGCTTCCACCTTCTGCAGAGCTTCTTCAAATAATCATCTTTTCCGCATAATTGATTTAATCCCCAGACCTTCTCCCCATTTAGGGGCACGAGGGACAATCTGAGGGACCCCGGAAATGCAGAGGCAAGTTTAGGATTTAACTTTGGAGGGGCATAATTGATTTAATCCCCAGACCTTCTCCCCGTTTAGGGGCACGAGGGACAATCTGAGGGACCCTGGGAACTTAGAGGCAGGTTTTAAAATTTTTGCAGGGACATAAGTAAATTTATCATGGGGCTAGAACTCACTAAAATGCAGGTAATTAAGGGAGTCCGAGATCTGCTCCACTCACAAGGCACCGACAGTAAGCTTAAGGCCTCGCAGAAGTTCATTGAAACTATCTGCGACGTATCCCCATGGTTTGCTCTCCTTGTAGCCACCTTTTTCCTCTGGCACTTGGTAAATATTACTTTGTCATCCCGTCAAGCGGTGGTGCATCCCTTCCTTCAAAAATTATCTGTAAGAAGGGGGAGGGAGCCGCAAACCAGAGTAAGTAGACAGAAGGAACTCCAAACCAGGGTAACAAAGAAGGAGCTACAAGCCAGGAATAGTAGACAGAAAGAACATCGAACCAGAATAAGTAGACAGAAGAAATTCCAAACCAGGGCAAATAAGCAAAAGAAACCACAGAACAGACAAAGTCTAGAGCAATTGTGCAAAGTAGATTCAGAGTCCTCTTCTGAGGAGGAGGAAGGGGTAGAGTATGGAAGTGAGTCTTCCAAGGAGCCCCCGCCCATTGGAAGTTTGGCTGAATGCTTTTGCTGTCTGCTTTTTGATTCATCCAGACCTCCAATACCTGACTCTAAGTTTTCTGTTGCCTGGTTGTCCACCTGTTAAATATCTTTATAATATGATTAGGAAATAAGGTAAAGTCAAGAAAAAAGATTTTACAGAACTTGTTCTGTAGGCTTGCAAATTGTACTTTGGTAGGTCTTTTGTTGTGATAAATGTTTGGCAAGCTAGCTTCATCTGCATATCCATGGCCCATGGCAACTTTTGGGGTTTTAGAATTCTAAGAAATACAAGTAATACAAGGCAAATCTCTTAAGTTTCATTTGTGATATTTTCAAAAATGTGAAATTTTATCTCAAATAATTTGTTTTAGAAGTAAACTCTAACGCATTGTTAAATTATTTCAAGGTATAAGTTAAATTAATGTGGTATTGTATACAAAGCATTTTTATACTTTAAATTCAGTCTTGTGTTTTCGGCTGGTTATCAAATTTCTCACTGCTTAAATTGGTAAAGATTTTGTATTTGTTTTAAAGGTATTTGAGTGATGATTCCATGTCAATAACGGAGTCTAATCTATAATGCATTATACTAACAACAACAAAAACCTTCTTTTAGATATTTTTAGCCATCCTTAAAAAGGCATCCAAGAATTCAAGTTTCCAATTCTAGGGTTTCCCTTGGTATTCGTATAAAACCTCAGGAATGCCAACGGATTTATCTCCCGTTTTGTGGAGACTATTAATCAGGCTGATTGGATTAAGATTATTGCTAAATGGAGTAAAATTTTGTCATGTCAAAATGTTGCACTCACCTATGGAGTTGTGAAAGTTTAAATTTTAGTTTACACAGTTTTAATGCCTTAGCTGTACAGTTATGTCTGGTTATTCACTATGTATTCTTAGCATAACATATTACTGAAAAGACTAAAATTTACATTCTTATTATAATAAAAGAATTTCATAATAGTGACTTTTCTCCCTCAAAGTCGTGGTTCAAAGCTATTTACTTCATGGTTTTTCAGCTACTGGTTTCTGGTGAACACTACTACTACTAAGTTTAATTGAGAACAATTTTTTTTTAAGTCTCTAAAAGTGTGTGTGTGTGTGTGTGTGTGCACGCGAGCACATGTGTGTCTTAAGGTTTGTCTTCTGTATAAGTTGTTTAAAATTGTAATAATGTGTTACTGTCTCCTTATTAGTCAGAAAATGTTCTAGCTTTTTGTGAATTAAGTTTAAACTTCCTGTAGGAAACATTTTAAAAAGCAGGTAAATTTACACATCTGTCTCATCAGCTAGTGATCCTTAGCTGCAAACCAGGACACATAATTTGCATATCAATATCAAAAGCAGGTTGCCTTGAACTCTGAATTCTGCAGATACTCCCAGAGCTTTCTGATAGGACTGTGAAAGTATCTAAATGATTTTAAAACTTTGCTACAAACTCATTTACTTTGAATAAGATTATTATTTGACAGTTTTCACTCTATACTGTCCCCATTAGAGTAAGCAACCTGGTAGCTCAAATCTAAGCCTTCCTTGCTTACAATCCTCAAGGACAAGGTATTGTGCAATGTGCCAATCATACTATTTAGGATTATCTTTTTAAAACTAATAAGGAGGAGTATAGTACTCCCCAAGATCATTTGAACCTGGTATTATTTAACTTAAATTTTCTAACATTGGATGCTGAAGGACGGTCTGCTGCAGATCGTCATTGGAATCCGTCTCATAAGGAGAAGGGTTATGTGATGTGGAAGGATCCGTTGACTGGTCAGTGGCAAGTGCCAGATCGCGTCCTCCTATGGGGGCAAGGTTCAGTTTGTGTTTTCCCAGAAAATGAAAATGGTCCAAGGTGGATTCCTGAGAGGCTTGTCCGTCAAGCTCCTGCTGCTGAGTCTTGTGAAAGCTCAAATACTGGCCAAGATGATGGCATTTGAATCAGAAGATCGATGGGATAAGCAAGTATATTAGACCTTTATATAAGTATATTAGCATTTGGTAAGCACCCCTCTCTTTATCTTCTTTGTCTTATTAAGAGAGGAGTTAGACTGGGTAGTAGGCAGTCAGGGTATTCTGGGTCCCCAAGTCATTTTCTCAAATATAAAATCCTCCACCATGTCTTAGATTCACCAGAGCATGTCTCTTCCAAGGGACAAGGATGCTATTAGCATATCAATTCCCCACCTGAAGTATCGGCCATTACCTCTGGCCATTGTGGGAGGGCCTCAGGCTGATATTTTTATCATTGAAAGGAGGGCAGGAAGAAGTAATACACATCTGCCCTAGGCCTGGAATGTCCTATGTCTGGCACCTTTGTGGCCTTTTGTCCCAAGGCAAAGTGCCATGGAAAGCAGGAATTTTCTTTGTTTATGGATTTCCTGCCAGTTTCACCTTAAACCAGACTATCAGACTATCTGGTGTGTGACCCCAGTTGTTAAGGGTCTTTATAAATAGCTCAATTTCTGCCTGTGCTTTTTCTTATCACCCCCCTGTTATTACCACAGGGAAAATACCCACCTTTTCTATGTGGCAGCTTTGTGGGGTATGGACATGCACTGGCATGCACCCCGTTTTTCCTTCTTTAGGAATGCAATTATTCCTATGGAATTTATCAGTTCCATCACTCCTCTGGACTTGAGGACTCACTCACGTGGATGTACCTCAACTCCTTGAATTTTGAACTTGTGTCTGTCTGTATTATCCCTATGTTTCTCTCTTACATACAGAAAAGGCCTCTAAAGTGAATGACACCGAGTTCCAGTGCACCCTGACAGCATGCTAGAATGGCAATTGTGATTCTGCTGTTATCCTGCAGCCACCCTGAATCCTGCTGTGCCTGTTGGGACTGACGGAGAGGCCTCTGTTGGCCTGATAAGCTCAAAAGAGACTTTGGCATAACGGCGACCATCGTAGCCAGTACATCCACAGCCGCCACCAGCAGCTATCATGGTGACAGTGATCGAGGTCGCAGATCAGACTGCCAGAGTTGTGGAACAACAGGACTTTACTATGAACATGAGTGGGTGGGCACGCTTACGCTGTATTTGCGGTTTGAGTTGTTGGCATAGAACAACAGATGCTGTGATATTTGGTCTAGGCCTCCTGTACTCCATCATATGCCTCTTTGTGTGTAACTCCCCTGTAGTGCAAAATGTTTCTCCAGGCCCGGGAATTGCTGTCTGTGCATTGCTACCGAACTAAGATGTTTCTGTGGTCAGGGCCTCTTGTCCCCCATTATGCCTCTATGTATGTTTCACCTGTGTAGTGCTATGTTTTCTCAAGCCCAAGAATTGCTGCCTGCTCGTTGCTACCGAGGTAAAATTCCAATTTCCTGTAGGTGTGCCTGTGGCAGCCTGGGCACACTGAAGGACAGTGACCATGGGATATAGCCGCCTTTGCACTTTTTTGCCACCCTTCTCTTCTTGTGCCACATCTTGATGCTAAAATCTTCCAATCTTCACCAACAGCCCATTTCTGACGCTTCCTTCACTGGTTAGGGAGCTCAGTGAGCTGTGAAATAGGTGTTCAGAATGATCTGACTTAGCTGGCCTTCTGGCTCCAAAGAAGTATCCTGTCATGTGTGACACACTCCAAGCTTCTCTTGGGAAGCAGAGGGACCAGTAAACACGTCTGTTCTCCATTACTGTTGAATGGGGCCGGATGCAGGTCACATGCCCTGCTCCCTTTGCTCTCCGTCAAGTCCAGTGGTTAACTCCAGTCATTTCCTTTTTCCAAAGAGTGGCTGCCTTTGGGTAGCTCCTAAGCTGGGCACTGGAAGGTGGATTTTTGCTGTAAAGGGCCCTGAGTTTTTCTGTTCTGTGCCTGTATAGGAGATGGGGCTTCTCTCTCAGGTGTGTGCAATTGTCTAATTTCTGTAATTGTATTGTAATTGGCTGGCAGCTGCCCTAAAAAGCTCCGCTTCTTCCAATGTGCTGTTGACTCTTACCTCGGTAGCTCTCCCATATTTACTCTCATCTCAGCACTGTTCCATCCTGTGATGTAAATGCATTTTATTTTGTACTTTTATAAGTTGATTTTTCTTAGTAGTAGAAACAGTGAAACCACAGAAATTCATTTTTGGTCTATGCTGTTTCCCCCTTAGCTGACTAGATTTTTAAAATTCATACAAGATCCGAAACAGAAGTGGATCTTCATTTTCTTTGTCTATAAAATAGAGTTAGTAAAACAAACAAAAATTGGCCAAAAACTTAAGTGAAAGGTTAAAGTGACTGTATTGTGGAATGAGAAAAGAAATACTAGTCTGATTCTTGAGAGCATGAAAAAAGCGAAGCGAAAACACAGTAATTGGGTAGCCTAGGAGCCCAGCTGGAATGTAGGCACACAGCGACCCTGTAGGCTCAGCTTGGCTCCAGGGATCTCAGCTTCAGGATCCAGCAGCCACGAAGTCTGGTTTCCCCACATGCCCCTCACTGTGCAGCACTTGCTCCAAAAAGGATGAGGGAGGGGGTCCTGTCTGGGCTTTGGGTCGGGAGGGAGCCTTGAACTGGAACTCACTGGAAGCTACTCTGCAAACTTGAGCAGGCAAGCTCTCTTGGGATGGAAGTTTGCCTCGGAACTGAAGCTAAGGGGGCTCCCTGGCTTTAAACAACTTAAAGACTGTGTGTTTACATTAAAATGCAACTCTTATCTTTTCATTGCAACGTAATGGATGAATTTACTGGCTTAGTTCTTTCACTTTCATTTCTCAAAAAAGGGCAGAATACTCCCTTGTCCAATGTTATCTTCACTGTGGAAGGCAAGTGGAGGGGTCAGCATCGGGCTGAAATGAACTCTGCTCATGGCATGGGGCCACCCCACCCACCTCTGACTACGTGCCCCCTCGATCTCAAATCCATCCTGCTCCCATTCTTGTCCTTCACCTATGTCTCCTCTTTGAAGTTTTATCTCATGAGGAGGCAAGAACATGGAGTAAATACAGCTGGGAAGAGAAGTGACTAATGCTCTTGCTGCAGGGGCCCTGAGAAACAACAGAAATGCATCGATGCACCACATGGAATCTCTTCTCTTGGTATTCACATTACTTCAACATGAGAAAATGAGTGAAAAGGAAAAAAAAATCTTCCTGCTTACTATCTTTCTAGTTCCTTCCAGTGTCCTCACTGTTGAAATGAATCAAGTTTCCTAGCAACTGTTTATACATATACAGCCCCCCAAAAGACAAAGGCAACAGACAAGAAAAGCAGCCGAGCACCAGGAGCAAGTGACCCACACAGCACAACCCTGTGCTCACACAGTCCCTCCTGTGCTTGCACCAGTTGGTTAGGATGCTTTTTTCCTTCTGTTTTTCCCTAAGCAACAAAGATCTGCAACACTGTTTTGAAGCTGGGAAGGTTTTATAGAGACATGGTTTAGCCTGATCTCACTAGTGCAACATTCAGACGCTAGCTGCAGTAAACACTTCGAGCACTTGAGTTGGCAGGTGCTTTGTAACATTTACTCATACTAATTTGGTTTCTCAAGGAATTTCCAAGTAGCCACATACTCAACTCTATGCTTTTTAACCTGAACATCATTGAAGTTTAGGGATGCCTAGTCTAGTTTGTGAGGAATAGATTGCATTGTGTGTATGCATGCATTTGTGTGTGCTAGTGAGTCTTTGTGTGTATCTCAGTGTGAAAGACAGTAAAACAGAAGTAAAGCATTTCCAGTTCATAATGTGTTCACTCTGTAATCCAGATTGTGAATGGAAACTTCAATCAACTTCCTCGGAGTATTAGCTTTTTGTTGGGTATCAACCACTCATCTCATCCTGGTACGGTTGTCAGTAAGATGCAGTGAGCAGACTCCCCTCACCACCCCCAAGTACTCAGGCAGTGAACACATCTGGAGCAGAGACCTGCACCCACAAGGGGCAGAGACCACTGCCCTACCAGGAACAGAGACCCCCACACATCTGGAGCAGAGACTACCACCCAACAGGGGCAGAGACTGGCTCCCATCAAGGGCAGGGACCACCACCCTACCAGGAACAGAGACCACCATACATCTGGAGCAGAGTCCTCCACCCACCATGGGCACAGACACCACCCATCAAAAGCAGAGATCACCACCCACCAGGAACAGAGACAAGTACCCATCAGGGGTAGAAACTAGCACCTATCAGGAAAAGAGACCACCACCTCACCTCTTTCTGTTGCTGCATGTGTACCTACTGGGGTTGGTCTATGGACTCTGCCACAGGCTTGGCCCTTTTCAAATTATCCTGAGGATAAAAAAGCACATTTTATAAAATCTTGATTTTGTTGCAGCTGGCTGCTACGAGCGTAAGTATTACCTAAGTTATGGTGTCTGTTTCATTTGAAATAGCAACTAAGATTTCATGTGCCTCTTGTAGCTCGTAAAGACTTGAACTTTATTTGATTCAGTTGTGAGTCTTGGTGTACGTGACTACAGCAGTGAAGTCAGAACCTGCACTGGTTTGACAGTCAGGGATCCTGTTTTAGGGCTTGATTAAACTCATTAAAAGCTAGGAGAGCATTTATCATGAGCGTCCAAGACAGTAACCTGGTTACAGCACTCATTTCCTGAGAATTTCCTGCTCTGGCTTTTGGTCAGGATTGGATTTTCTGTCTGTAGATGGATGGTTGGTGTCACTGTACGGGAAGGACCAGAGCACAAGACTGCCACACGTTCATCAGATGTGAAGAGGCAAGCAAGCTGGCTCCTCTCTATGAAACCATAGCTTCATATTTCCTCCTCTTTCATTTGGTGCTACATCCTTTGGCCTCTTGTCCTGGCGGTCTTGGTTAAGATCACAAGAACCATGGTAGGCATAATGGCAGAGTAGATTAAGCCACTGTTTGACATACCAGTGCCCAGTGTTGGTAGAGTTGTTTCATTTCAGTTTCTCTGTGTCTAATCCAGTTCCCTGCTAATGGTACCTGCAAGGAAAAGGATAGCGACCCAATTACTTGGACCTCTGCCACCCATGTGGGAGACACAGATGAAGTACCTGACTCCGGACTTAAGCCTGGCCCAGCCCTGGTTGTCACACTCACTTGGAGAGTTAACCAGCAGATGGAAAATCATTCTCACTCTTCTGCGTATCTCTGCTTCTCCCACTTCGTAAATCTGTCTTAAAATTAGTTAATGAATAACTAAATCAATTGATTAATTCAAGCAAAAGAGCACCTGACTGCCCAAATCTGGATCCTATGTGATACTGTATAGCTTTCTCTCACTCTATCATCCATGTTTTATCTGCAAATTCCAAGCTTCATCACACCAGATTTTAATGAAGATGAGAGAAACTCACAGTTATTACAAAAGTACGCAGATTCATGACAGGGAACGTGTCGCCATTCCCTAAGTTTCTTCTCTTACTTCTCTGGAATGATTTCTTCCTTTTGTGGTGTTCCATGCTTGGGATTCACCACATTTGTGCTTCCAGGTCACCTGATACTTGGAGCTTTTCTTCCATTCTTTTCTCTCTACGGCTGCTAGAACGTATTGGTTTTCAGTGTCACGAACACAGTTTCCTCCTCTCTCGTTCCTGACCTGTTCCTGATCTTTCTCCTCCTCTTCTGTCTCACCTTCTGACACCTACTCTCTTACCTATGCCCTGGGCTGTCCTCCGGGGCAGTGCTCTGTCTTCAGGAGACACTGCAAGATGAAGCTTCTCTGTCTGGCTTTTATCATCTTGTTACTTTGCCTTCACAATCAGTAGTTGGTCCTCAGTTTCCATACTTTCTTCCTCTGCAGGTCCAACTCACCGTGGATGAACAATATTCCATCGGCGCTGACGGAGAGGCTGTGATGAAATTGACATCATTTTCATCTGAGGTAACAGGTACTGACTTTTCGTCTTCCCAGGCAGTACAGCATGACCACTGCGCGCATGGCATTGCGACTCCCACCTCACACTCGCCTTTATTGTATGTTTAATGTAATACCAAGCCTATAGTTTTGCATTAATACGTGAGTTAATCCTAAGTTTTGTTACAGCATAATTAAGGCTATTGGTTCTATGCTTTGTTTTATTCAAGCAATCATATGTGAGAGCTATTATATTTTTCCAGAAAATATATTCTAACCATATTCTTCACTTATAATTAAAATTGTATCACATATATTTTATATGTAAGTACATATAATTATAGGGACCCCATACATTCATATTATATTTCAATTATTTATAAGTTATACATACAGTTATGTAAATTTGTAATTTCTTCGGATATCAATTACAAAAAGCAATGTATATATATAGAACTGGGAGTTATAGTTCTAAAAAGTGTTGAACATAATAGAATTTTATAATTCAAGTACATTTTCCTTGCTACATAAAGAAGAAATGTGTATCCCTGTGCACTTTGCAGCTTTGGCTGAGAGGTAAGCTTACATTGCAATAGGCCCACAGCAAACATTTATGTCCCAGTCCTGTGGCTCTGTCCGAGCATGAGTGACACGGGCCTGTCTGCACACCCTGGGTCTCGGGGAAAGCTTCCTTCCACGTATGGTTTCACCTTTCATGATTCCTGTTCATTCAGTTGGAAGAACTTGCTTCAAATGCAACCCAGAGAGAAAAGGAAGCAAAAGCCAGGCAAGAGGGAGGAGAGGGGAGCACGTATCGATGTGGGAAAGAGCCAGGAGAACGGCTAGTGAGAGAAGCGACCCACACTGCCCTATTGGCTTTGGAGGGCTTGCCTTTCTGAAAAGCATTCTGGCGTCCAGCATGGAAGCCTAGTGGCTAAAGTCCTCACCTTGCCCACCAGGATCCCACATGGCTATTTTTTGGAAATGTAGTTTGTGAAAGAAAGCATCATGGGAAATAAACAAGAGGCGCTGAGCATCTCTGGGGAATAGTCCCCATTCATCGCCTCTCCTTCTGTCAGGATGCCAGATTTACTCAGAGCTACCCTGTTGGTGGACATGAAGCAACGAACCATGTCTCTCTGGTTTATTTTTAGAAATAGGGACAGAATATTAGTTACTGCTATGTCCTATCTTCCTTTCCACTGACTGTGTACCCTTTGGGTTCTTCAGTGAAGAAATGCGCCAGTAACAAGCATAGGAGTAGCTCCTATTTTAGATTCTTCCGCAGCCAGTGTAGGTTCAGTATTCTGACTGGAGGTGGCGTGATGTGTTCAAGCCAGAAGCCTTGCTTCATGATCCTGTTCAACGGCCTTATTGTAACACATGAGGCAGATTCATTTATTTACTTGAGCCAGTAATAAACAGAGAAGGAGAGGGTGGAAGATATCTTCTGTCTGCTGGCTTACTTTCCAAATGCACTCAACAGCCAGGATTAGGTCAAGCTGCAGTCAGCAGCCAAGAACCAAATACAGGCCTCCCACCAGGGTGGCAGAGGCCCAGGTATCTGAACCAGCATCGCTTCCCTTTCTGGTGCGATGGCAAGGAGCTAGGCTGGAAGGGGAGAAGCCAGGACTTCCATGGGTACTCCACGATGAATGCTGTTATCGCAAGCCATGGACATGCCGGGCCCTAGCACCTGCCCAACACTGAAGACCGTAGTCTCACAAAGCTGTATAAGAACGTCTGTGTTATTTTCTTAGTACTATCATCTTTTGTTTTGGCCGCCCATGTTACCAGAAGTCAGGATACAACCTTTTTGGAGCTTCATTACTTTTGCCAGAAGGAGAAAAAATAATAATAATAATCAAGAAACCTTCTTATTCTTACTCCCAGCACATACAATTTCTGTTTTCCTCTGGTAGAAGAATTAGCATTGTTTTCTTGCATAGAGGATCTTTAGATGAAGAAAAATTCTGTTGTTTCAAACCAGCGATAAAGATGGCAAAGACAAACGTCAGCCTATTCCCTCCTGCTTCAGAAGAGCCAATTTCAACATTTCACTGCTTGAGTAAGTTCTGGAATAAAATTGGCAAGCTCAAGGCAAGTGTCTCGTGAATCAACAGGCATTCACCAATTCAACTCACGGACAATGTCTCTTTTTATTTTTTAAGTTGCTTCTGGAATCTCCCAGTTTTATGAATGTCGTTAGAAGTCATTTTTGACTTTTATTCTAAGTGTCTCATAAACTGTTCCCTGTGCACTGTATCTCATATTTATGACCATCTGTGGATCTTCTAGATAGAAGTAAAGTCAGAAATTTCCAGAATTAATGATTTATGCCAAAGATGCGAGTGCTGGAATAGTGAGTAAGGATGGGCCAGCCTTTTGAGCATCTGAAGACTATCTTTAGGAAAGAAATGGACCAAAGTACCCACATCAGAAACCTCATTAATCATGACTCTGGGCATGCTGAGGGTGTTGGCGTTGGCCTGCTGATATCCTCACTTCAGTTCTGCATCCTAGGCCCTGTGCATCTTCAAGCTCCTCTCCCTGAGTGGACCCATTATCTTCCCTCCCAAGCAGCTTTTCTGTAAATCACAGGTAATGTTTGCTCATGACTGGAGCTGCTCCTGAATCCACCAAAGCTCCCATCTTAAAGGGGAGCTCTGTGCAGTCTGGCATCAGTGCCCTCTGTTTACACCCTTGCACTTCAAAGTCGGGCCTGGGAGAAATTCTGATTGATCTGACCTCTTATCACTGGCTCTTACTTCAACGCGGGTCAATCTAAATCCAAAGCATTAATCAGGTCTGGCCCTGGAGGACATGAACAAGAGACTAAACACACAGAGGCTGCTGGAGGCCCCCGTCTTTGCAGACAGCTAGCATGCAACTGTTTACCCTAGACGCTCTCTGATCCCCCCAGCCCAGCCCTTATGGGCTTTTCTTCTGCACAGTTTGTTGAAAGTTCCTCTTGTAAAAGTTGTCTCTGAGCTCATTTTCCAGGACAAAATGATCACGTCCCATCCTTGCTCATGCCATGTGCCACTTCACTAACCATCTCATTTTTGTGGACGTCCCTCTCCTTTACAGAACTCGATATCTCCGGCTTCTCTTGCTGTATCTAGCTCCTTTAGTTACTCTCCTCTCCGAGGGGGCTTCTCTGCTCGAACCGCAGGTGTAAGACCCCAGGCTGGGTCCTGTACTCTTCTCTCCCTCTTTCTCTCCAGTCCATTCTAATCTACCACTCTCATCTGCACCATTAATCCATACTGACTCATAATTGTAAATCTTTGGCTCCAAGTCTCCCCCGTGTCGAATTCCTGTCCGATGGCCTCACCTGAATGGCAAGAGACTATCACACTGAGTACAACCAGACTCACATCTCCCCAACCTGTTTCTGCATGATTCCCTGCTCCACCCCAATGCTCAGGGCCCAAAGTAAGCCAAGGAGGAAAACACACACATTAAACAAAAGGGAAAACAGCTACTCACCTCCCGCAGGGACTAATCAACAAAGGGTTATCACCTCCATCTTCCAAAGAATTCTTTCCTCACCCTCCTCAGTTGCCTCTTAGCCCAAGCACTGATTTCATCTTCAACCTTTCTTAGTGCAATGGATTTCTTTTTTAAAGATTAGTTTGTTTTTATTGGAAAGGCAGGTTTACAGAGAGAAGGAGAGACAAAGATTTTTCATCTCCAAGTGACTGCAATGGGAGGAGCTGAGCTCAAGGCAATGCCAGGAATCAGGAGCCCCTTCGGGGTCTCTCACATGGGTGCAGGGCCCAAGGCTTTTTCATGTGCTGCTTTTCCAAGCCAGAAGCAGGGAGCTGGAATATGAGCAGCTGGGACATGATGGATCACTTTTCTGCCACAGTTCATACTCTGCATTCGAAGCATTAATTTGTAAAATGTGATATGAACCATCATTTCCTGTCTAAAATCCCCTGGTGGCTTCCGCCCACACTGAGGAAGACTTCCTTCTTCCGCTCTCCACGCTGCTGCGTGAGTTGTCTTCCGCTGGCTTCCCTAACTTCCTACATCTTTTACTCCATGTCTTCCTTACCTTTTCGTCCCAAGTGTAATCTGAATCCATAGACCTTTTGCTTCTGAACTACTGATCTTCGATTGTTTATTCAAACCCTCAGCTTCTTTTGCCATGAGGTCTGGTTGACGTGTCCATGCCTGAGAGGATTTCTCAGAGCATCCAGATAGAATCTGTCACATCTGGAACGGTCATATGTTGCTTCATTTCCAGCATTTTATTCCAAATGTTTCTGTTGATCAATTGTCTGCTTACTGTGTCTCCTCCACCAGACGACAGGTTTCTCAACAGGGAAAGACTCATCCTTTATCATTGCTTCCCTCTCCATTCCCAAGGTCAAAAGTGTTCCTTAATGTGTATTATTTAGTAAGTACTAATTGAACAAATAATCAAGTTTGATTTGGCAAATATTGGAAATACAATGAATAGTTGAGAGTTGTTTATTTCTTTAACAGCAAAAAGTTGATACACAGCATATTTGAATACCAACTATGTTGTAAGATATTGAAGAAATACTATCTCATTCACTACTTCTTCTCACGCATGTACTCAGTGTTATATGCCTAAATGTCGAGCACCATTTGCACAAGGTCTGCCAAGATGAAAGCCTGACTTCTCCAGTATTAGCTGACTTGTTCTCTAAAGGCGATACAGGTATTCCAACACCTTACACCACTGTTGTCGGGGCAGCCTTTGACACACAGGTTTAAGTCACTGCTCTTGACTCCAGTACCCAATATCAGAGTGCCCAGTTGTTTCCTGGATGCTCTGTTTCTGTTTAGTATATGTGTTACTAAGGCGGGCACAAGGACGCCGCTTCTAACCCAGCTTCCTGCTGAACTGCTTGGGAAGCAACAGAGCGTGAGCCGTAGGCTTGCCTCCCTGCTGTCCGTGTGGAGACTACACCGGGGCTCTGGATTTTGGGCTTGGTCTGTCCCAGTGCTGCTGGGAGCGAATCAGGGTGCAGAAGATCAGTACTCTCGCAAGAAATGAGTTGAGCTAAGAGTTGCACAAATATAAGCACATAATGATATAGAAACATTCATACTCACAGTAGTGTGCCCCTGGCAGATGGCAATGCTCCAAGCTGAGCATTTTGACTGTAGACTGGCAGTGTAGAATTTGTCATGCACTCTAACTTGGGAAGGACCTTCCTTCTAGGTAGAGGATGCAACTACGGAAGGATGAATGTAATAGGTGATTAGCCAATTATAAACAGTACAGTTCTTTTCAATATTAAAGGCAGAGAGTTTTGATGGACAATGCTGGAAAATGAGGCAGACACCGATCTACAAAATGTCTTCAAATCTCAGATAAGGAGCTAAACTCTACCCCAAGAAGGAAGAGGGAGTACCATTAAATGGGATTAAACCATACATTAGAGAAAGGAACCCTCTCAGAGACCATTGTGAGGGACAGTTTGGCAGGGGAAAATGAGATCAAGAAAAGCCATTGAGAAGGCTCTAAGGGAATTGTCATCTCAGCTGATGTGGACCTGATCCGTGAGGTGACACTCCTGCTGGAGAGCGGGCAAGGAGTGTGCTGATACACTTAGAAAGCAGGACCCACAAGTTTTAAGGGACAGAGGAGAAGGAGATCTAGGCTAACTCTCTTTCTGATTTGCCTTGTTGGGGTAGCTGGGAGGTAAGCATTTGGGGCTAATCGGTGATGATGTGCATGGTAGGAATGCGAAATTTGAGAGATTGGAGAAGGAATGCTGTGGCAAGGAATAGCCAATCACTGTAAAGCTTTCCATTAAACAAAGGCTTCATAGTTACTATAACATGACAGTCTGCAGAGTATAAAGGTATGAGAGGGGTGGTAAAGTTCAGAAGCCCACCTCTGGGTTCTTCTGAAGCATGCTGGATCAGCCAGACTAAGAGGCGAAGGACAGCACTGCAATGTCCCAGAAACCCTGGGTGCAGGTACAGTTTCAAAGCATTTACAGGAAAGGCAAGGCCGCCAAACGCTTGAGCAAAACGGAGTCTTCGAATCATCTTTTTGATTTGGGAATTAGAGAGGCTATGGATGACTTGATGGTAATAACTCAAGTGGCACAGTTTGATCAGTAGCCAGAAGTAGCAGGTTGAGAGGTTTGGAAATGGAGCAAGTGATTCCAGTGCAGCTGTTCATGAGTTCTGAGTCAGAAAAAAATTTACTCACGAAAAAGAAGCTGGTTTTGGGCCTATTGTGATAGTTCAACTAGCTAATCTTCTACCTCCAAGCACCAGGATCCCATTTGAGCACTGGTTTCTGTCCTGGCTGCTCTACTTCCCATCCAGTTCCCCGCTTGTAGCCTCGGAAAGCAGTAGAGGATGGCCTAAATCCTTGTGCCCCACACCTGTATGGGAGCCCCAAAGAGCCTCCTGGCTCCTGGCTTCAGATCGGTGCAACATTGGCTGTTGCAACCACCCTGGGAATGAACTAGCTGCTAGATCTTTCTTTCTGTCTCTTCTTTCAGTAAATCTGTCTTTTCAATGGAAATAACTAGCTAAAAATCTCTCTTTTTTAAAGCTGGCCTGGGAATAAAGGAACATCTTTTTAAAATTCATCGTAGGAGTTGAGTGTAACATTTTGGTGTGTATTCCTAACAGGATCACATGGATCCCCAATGCTATAAACATTGCAACTGACACAGCTGGAATTACCCTGACACTGATTTGGCATGTCAGCACAAATGAAAATGGCAATGCCCCACCAACTTTCTGTTTGTTTCTCTAATAAAACTCTCTGATTGCGTTTCTTGATTTGAGGCCATATCTAGTTTTGGATCGGTCAGTGGTATAATACTGTTATCGTCTGTGCTACTTGGAAGAAAAACAAAAGTCTTTTTAAGAGGGGGAAACTTCTGATGGGATTTTGGGTTAAAAGAAAAAGCTTGAATGCGCACAGCACAGGCCCCACTCAGTGTGTTCCTAGGTTGGGTTGTGTCTGGTTTGTGGCTGTAGCCTTGGTGGAGATGACCATAAAGATAGGTGTTATAGTCCTGGGACAGACCTTGGAGGACTTCTTGCATCGTGTCACCCACGCTCGAGGTTAATTAGGGCTGAGTCTGGAACTGACATCTGAATCGCAGCAATGACGGACACTTTCAGAGTGGTTTCAGTTTTGTCCCTTGTTCTTTTCCCTTTTGAATAAGGCATTTTATATTCTGGTTGTTTTCCTTGGAATTCTTCCAACATCTGATCTTACGTTTCTCTTGGCGGCTTTATTTGGATAAGCATGCAGCTAACTTTCTCTCACCAATGGATATTATCTCAGAGACTCTGTTTACAGGTTATTTAAAACAACACAGAATACATTTGAATCATGTAACTGCATTTTTATTGTATCCTTTATCTTAATAAAAATAAAATGGTTTAGGATGATTTAAAAAGTAACTTTTTTCTTATCATTTATCAGACTTATTTGGTTGAAAACGATAAATGGGTTGTTGTTTTTTTTTTTTAAAGATTTATTTATTTTATTACAAAGTCAGGTATACAGAGAGGAGGAGAGACAGAGAGGAAGATCTGCCATCCGATGATTCACTCCCCAAGTGAGAGCAATGGCCGGTGCTGTGCCGATCTGAAACCGGGAACCAGGAAACTCTTCCAGGTCTCCCACCTGGGTGCAGGGTCCCAAGGCTTAGGGCCATCCTTGACTGCTTTCCCAAGGCACAAGCAGGGAACTGGATGGGAAGTGGAGCTGCTGGGATTAGAATCAGCATCCATATGGGATCCCGGTACGTTCAAGGCAAGGACTTTAGCCTCTAGGTCATGCTGCTAGGCCCGATAAATGGGTTTTTAAAAGTTTTTTAAAGAGAAAAGGAAAGAGAAGGTAAGAGAAATGGAAAAGAGAGAGAGAAAAAAGAGAAACAGAATGAGTTAGAAAGTTCCTGCATCCACTAGTTTACACTAGAAATGACTGGAGCAGCCAGGGCTGGGCCAGGCAGAAGTTAGCAGCCAAGACCTGTATCCTGCTTTCCCAGACAGGTGGCAGGGTCCCAAGTACTTGGTCTCCTGCTGCTGCTTTTCTAAGCTAGAATCGCCTGGGAGATGAATCAGAAGCAGAGCAGCTGGGAATTAGGCATTCTGATATGTGATGCTGGCGTAGCAAGCTGCAGCATAATGCACTATGCCACAATGCTTACTTCAACTGAGTACATTTCACTTAATCCTGGAGCAGGTTCTAAAGTGGGACATTGACCAAATTCCATGTGGGCATGGCTGAAGAATCAAAGAGCCAGTGGCAGCTATTGTGCTAATTCAAGTCCTAGCTACCTCACTTCCTGTCCGGTTCTCAGCTAATGCATTTGGGAAAACAGTGAAAGCTGGCTCAGGCGTTTAGGCCTCTGCCACCCACGTGGAAGAGCTGGAAGGAATTCCTGATTCCTGGCTGGGTTTCTGGGAGTGGAAAATCTCTTTCTGTCTCTCCCCCACCCTGCATTCTACCTTTCACATAAATAAAGAAATCTTGTTTTTTAAAGAAAAGTTCATCAAAGAGCATCTCTGAATGAAGCAGTTATAAAACATCAGATGCACGCTATAGAAAATGACACTTGACTATTGGAGAACGCTGAGATGGTCGGTATATAGTCACACTTCCAAGTCTTCCACTGTTCTCTGGTTAGAATACACAAAAGTGTTCCATTTACATAATTCCTTCTGCTGCCAGGCTTACTTCCTCCTACATCTCAGGTGGCAACCGGGGCCAAGGCTGGGGACTCAGAGGCTCCCTGTTGCTGATTTTTGGTGAGGTTTAGTGAGGGATGGCGGGGCAGTGGAAAAGCCGAAGCCTAGAACCTTTCCCTTAATTGCTTTTGAAAGCAGCTCCCGGTTTGGTCCTGGGTGGAACAGGAATGCTGAGGACCTCCCACGGACTCCAGCTGCAGGGACACCTGCTCACTTGCTCAGTGCATTCAAATATTGCTGCAGGTGCTGTCCTGTGGGGGGTCTCATCTCCCCACTGCAGTCTTCTTTTTTCTTCCAGAAACTTGTTAAATGTTCTCTCCGCAATAATTTTGAGTGACCCCCGAGTTTTCCAAATTCTCTGAATTTGCAAAGTTACACATCCTTCTGTGGAAATGTTAGGTTGTGTGTTATTTTCAAAACGATTCCAATCAACAAGTAAATGTTAATGAAGTAGTAAGCAAATGGATAATATATGCCAAAGGAAGAAAATGAATCCTGAAGTTTAAAGGAAGAATCCATCCACACTGTAGCACGTGCGTGCGTGTGTGTGTGTGTGTGTGTGTGTGTGTGTGATGCATCGCTTCACTGCATTCTGAGAAATGCCTTGATAAGAGCTGTCCTCACTGCACTTCACAGAATCTGACTGCCTAAATGGAGAGGGGGCGGTGTCACCAGAAGACACAAGCTGATGGGACGAGTGCCCTGTGCACCCATTTGCAGCGCACCAACGTGTGAGATCCATTTCGCCGTGCGTGATTGTGTACACACACACACACACAATTGCTGCCCTTCACAGATTTTTTTAGAAGATTACAAAACAAAAAGAAGTCAGGAGGAGCCAGGTCAGAAATGGAAAGGGGATTCCATCCCATCCCCAGATCTCCCTACTTGATGGGAGGAAGGAAGGATCATCTCTGTTGGGTGCAGAATTCCCTTATTTTTCCTTCTGCTAAAGCTTTGGCTAGCTTTCTCAAAACACTCTCCTAGCAGGAGGTTGTTAGTCTTTAGCCCTACAGAAAGTAAACAAGGAAAATTCCTTGCAGCTCTCCCCATCTCCTCCCTGCCCCCAAAAGCAAAAGCAAGCAAACAAACAAAACTCCTTCTCCCATGTCGCTGTCCCGCAGCGATGGACTTGGTGCACGGAGCCCATAATAACATGCGTGGACCCTGACTGATGGTCAAAAGCTGAAGTTTATTAGGGGCATCAGACTCTATACACTGAGAGTCCATACTGTTTCCCTCTCTTGATTGGAATTCCTTTTGTTTTGTATATTCCACCAGGTGTTCTCATTTACATGCTGTTTATACTAAAGGTAGCCATTTGGTTGTTGTCATGCAAATACTGTTCAATGAACTGCAAACCTGTGCTCGCTGGCCTTCCAGGGTCACAATGTCCTCCTACACTCCCATACTCGTTGTCTGCTTTTGCTGTGACTGGAGCTCTTGGTAGTCATGGCTTTCACTATGCTGTGTCTTCAAGAATGCTCGGATAAACTCAGGTTTTAGTTCTTGCTTCAGTGATTCCAGGAAATTCTTCACCAACATGATCTTACCCTTAGAATGTCCATTGAAGACTCTGCTCTCACCTGCAGGTGAAGTCCTGTAACCGTTTAGAAGAATTTTCCGGTTGGAAGTGTGTCAGTGGAACCAAGTGAGATGCCTGTGGCATTGGCTGTTACACCTGCTGTTAATTGTCATTGCTTTTCAATTAGGAAATCGGTAGCATGATTCTTCCCATTCTAGTTGATGTGGATGACCTGACACTGAGTTCATCATCTTCATTATCATCTCTTCTCACAAGCCAACCACGTCTTTGATTTCATAGTCTCTTCATAAAGCATCATTTGTTGGACCATTTTCCCACCTAAGTTTCTTCATAAGTTGATGTTTGTTCTTGCTTCAGTTTTATCAGAATTCATGTTTCTCTGATAGGGTTTCTTTTTTAAGCTGACATCTTATTCTTAGAGGTCCAAACCAGGTCCTGTTCAGATACCTTTTAACAAGTTCATATGAGTTTATTTTTGGTTCAAAAAAAAAAAAAGTGAAATCTGTGCACAGTTTTCTTGTAATTCCTGTTTCCGTGGACTCCCTGAAGGCTGTTTGCCCTAGTGTGTCTTTATCTGGGCACTCATGAGCTACTCCTGTAGTTCAGTGTTTTCCAGGATTTTAACAGATAAAATTCTAATGGAGTTTCCTCGAATTTGGGCAACTGTCAATTTAGCTAGTAACAATCATAACTTAAAAAGAGAGGTGTTTTGAACCCAAAACTATGCTCCTTTCCCACTGTGCTTGCTTCCAGACTCCCTAAGGGCTGCTGCCATCTGCATGGGGCCTTATAAAGACACCCACACTACAGCCAGCAACTTAAACTAGGGAAAAACCAGTGGGCTCACCCTTGCATGACAATCGGTGCTTTGCTTGCATCAGAGGTTTAACTCACTTACTGAAATACTGAGAGATTTAGTAAATTTAGTAAATTGCCCATTTCTTATCGATATTTTAATATTGCATTGAGTAGTGCTGGATATGGTTAGAAATAAGTCAATGTGAAAAAAATAAGCTATTTGGACAGAGATTCTAACCTTTCCCTTCTGTAAGGGAACATTTATTTTTTTGAGAATTCAAGTGCAGGTTAATTTTTAAGTGAACATTTCTTTAGCACCACCATACCCAATAAATAGCTGCATGAGTAAACATGTGACAGGTATTCAGGGAAGGAGTTCAAGCCACATCCTTCCCTTCTTAGCTTGCCCAGGGTGCTTACATTTTCAGTTCAATTTCTTCAAAGAAAAATACCCTGATCTTGAAATATAATTGGGCTTATAAAACAGAGAAATTCGGTATTCAGCGGAGTCACGGCTCTTGGTGATTGCTATGGTTATTCTGTGTGGAGTCCGCAAACTTAACAGTTCACACAGCCCCGGTTTCTGCCACTGTTGCTGAGACGTGGAAAAGGCTGCAGGGGGCGACTCTATCGCATGCGCATGCGTACAGCTGAGTATTGTGGAAGGCTCAGTGTGTGTGCTGTCCGCGGTAGGATGCCATTCCAGCAAGTCTCAAAACCACTGGTGAACGTAAGTGCATGCTGCTTATGAACACGGTTGGATAAGCCAAGAGACCAAGATTTCAGGATGTTTTAGCAGCTCCCTTCTGTCTGCAATGTCTACAATCTGCAGGAGAGGATACGGAACTCTCAGAGCAGAACTTTCGGTCTTCGTGGCTGCTCGCCATAGAAGATTTTGAAGTGAAATGTACTTGTGGAAGTGGAATTATTCAAACATAGTCCTTCTCACGTAGGCCTCATAATGCTTTTCTCCTGCTAGAAGTACTGTCCAAGTCAGACTTTAACCCATAACACAGAAACTCTGTTATTTATGTAGATGTGAGCTTTTTTGTTTGTTTTTAAGATTTATTTGTTTTATTTGAAAGTCAGGGATACAGAGAGAGAGAGAGAGAGAGAGAAAGAGAGGAGGAAAAGAAGAAAGAGATGGAGAAAGAGAGAGAGGGAGAAAGAGAAAAAGAGAAAGAGAGAGATCGATCGATTTTCCATCTGCTGCTTTCACTCCCCAAATTGTCACAACAGGCAGATCTGATCTGAAGTCAGGAGCTGGGGGCTTCCTCCAGGTTTCCCACCTAGGTGCAAGGCTTCAAGGCCCTGGCTTAGCTCCACTGTCTTCTCAGTCCATCTGTGGGAAACTGGATCGGAAGTGGAGCAGCCAACATATGAACTAGTGCTTTTATGGGATGCTGCCACCACAAGTAGAGGATTAGCTTGCTATGCCACCACACTGGCTCCTAGACATTACTTTAAAAAAGAAAGCAGAAATGCTATGTGTCAGTGTTAAGCCAGGATGAAAACAAGGACTTCATAAAGGTTTGCAAACTTATTATGAAATTTGATTTCACCATATTGTCCTTGAGGTAATAATGTGCCTGCTGATTCTGATGAAGAATATAAAGAAAAAAGATCATTAAATCATAGGTTGAAATGACAAGGGGGACATTTTCTCAGACCCATCAGTCTCTTCATTAGCATGTGAAATACTCTTGTTGTTAGGGTCTTGGAATAAAGCCTCGGGGATGGTTTTGCTCATATTCCACGCAGGATGCAACTGAACCTTACTTTACATTTGTAATCTTGTGAAAGTAATTATCTGTATTCTTTATTGGAACAATGGGAAAATGGGTCATTATATAATTCAAAGAATCCCTCACCACACGTTTGTTTTGTTCCTAGGAAATCAGGAATAATAATGGAAGATTCCAGATTTCTCTCGTTGAATGTTATCCATCAAGCCAGCATGTTGAGCCTTTTGTATGTGACTCCAAGGAGCAACAGAAATATCACTCAGGGTCCTTGAAGTACATGTTGATACTCCCAGGTGTGTGTCTGCTGTTGGAACTTATGCCTCTTGATATTTTAGATGAGAAAAAGAGTGAAGAGGAACAGTGGGAAGAAAGAGCAGCAAGGGCATTTTCATATCCGCATTAGCATCCGCTGAATCCATGCAGCTCAACACAGGGCCCATCTAGATCTGTCTTGTCTGTCTTTGCCACCCTTGATGAGCAAGTCCTTGGAATAGCAGTCCATTCTGTCACAATAGTTATGTTGTCCTTTGCGGTGCTTACTCTATCATGGGCCTGGAATGATGGCCTGGGGAAAGAGAAAGCAAGGAAGCTGTGTTTGAGTATATGCATGCCTACGCTAAATCCTGATCTGGCCAGCATCATAAATTTACCTTGGATCAAAACCACGGCTCTAAGAAGCTTCTCCTCTTGGCTGGCTTTGATGTCTGACTCATCACATCCTCAGATGACTGTAACAGTCTTCTCCTCAAATCCTTTTAGAACCTTGGGATCAACTTCATTTGAAAGATGCAGAACATGAATTGGGGTTGTGGACAAAATCAGAGCCAAAGAGATTATTCAGAAGATGATGTTTGTTTCCCTGAAGAATTCAATCCAGCTAAATAACCCGACAAAAGAGAGAGCAGCTCATGGGAGCAGGACTTCCATAGGACCGACTTGACACCTGTGCCAACTGCCATGATGAGGAAGCACAGCTCCACAGGAAGCAGTGCCTTAAACATCTGATGCTGCAGAGAGGCAAGACTGCGGCAAAGTCTTTCCAACAGTAAACTGGGAATACCTTAGTGATATCCATTCACTTAAGGATGCAAACTGAACTTGAATCACTGTCTTGCAAATATGTGGGCATAAAATAAAGAGTAGTCTTTGAATAAAAAAAAAAAAACAACTCATGAAGCTCAATGCTTTGCCATGTTGGAAGAAGTTTACATCGTTTTAAACGCTCCTCTGATTCCAAAGTAATGCTTTATAAAAGTTACTTGGACGCATTTTTGTAAGTCTGAAAATAGAAGAGAAAATCTCCGAGACCCAAATGAGAACACAAACAAGAATTGATAGAAAAGAACCAAACAACTGTATGGCTGGTTTGCAATTAGCTGTGTTGTGTGTTTCTGATGTAATCGTATAAGTGGATAAATTTTGTGTATAGAATCAGTGAAGACATTTTAATATCAATATTATTAGCAATGATTTTATTTCTAGTACTTGAGAATTTTACATCATAAGCACATAAACCGCCCATAATTTTTTGTCTTCTTTGTCCTACTTTACAGCTTTCTAATATCTTACTTTGTTTATTTTTCTCTGTGATAAATCCTAGGTTGACAATGGGGTTGCATTGGATTTCCAAGTCCCACCGTTGTCTTGTGGCTAAGACAGGTGAATAACTGCCTTCCTGAAGCACAAACATTATCAAGTAAGAATTTCAGCTGCTCACAGAAATATACCCAGTAGAGACCTCGAGGAGGCACAATGAACGATCTAGACTTGCTATCACATTTTTGTGTATTCTTAGACATTCGCTTCTTTTTTAAACAAGATTTATTTATTTTTAATTACAAAGTCAGATGTAGAGAGACTAGAGGCAGAAAGATCTTCCATCCGATGATTCATTCCTCAAGTGACTGCAATGGCCGGTGCTGCATTGATCCGAAGTTGGGAACCAGGAAACTCTTCCGGGTCTCCCATGTGGGTACAGGGTCCCAAGGCTTTGGGCCATCCTCTGCTGCTTTCCCAGGCCACAAGCAGGAAGCTGGATGGGAAGTAGAGCTGCTGGGATTAGAACCGGCGCCCTTATAGGATCCTGGCTCATTCAAAGCAAGGACTTCAGCTGCTAGGCCATGGGCTCCAGGCCCAGACATTCATTTCTGCTATTACTTTAATACCAACCTGTGTGGACCAGAACTCTTACTCTTGTAGTTTTGTTTCATTTTGTTCCTTTAAAGAGTCACTTGTTTATTCACAAGGAAGAATTACAAAGAGAGAAAAACAAAATCTTCCACTGAGAGGTAGCTTCCATTCATTGATTTACTACCCACATGGCCACAATGACCGGATGCGAGGCAAACTGAAGCCAGGAGCTGGGAATTTCATTCTGGTCTACCCTGTGGATGGCAGGGCCCACATACTCGGCCCATCTTCTGCTGCTTTCCCAGGCTCATTAGCAGGCACCCGGAAGAAGAACAGTCTGGAATCGAACCAGTACTCATGTGGGATGCTGGCGTTAAAGGTAGCAGCTTAAACTGCTGTGCCACGGTGTTAATGGTTGGTCTGTTCCTCACGATTCTCTTTAGTGCTGCTGAAAATGTCTGGCGTCTACAAAACAGGTTGAGAAATTCTCTAAGAAAACTAATCGTGCAGAATTTGAAAAAATACGGAACATCCCATTTAGCTAAGCAGAGATTTATAAACTTTAGCTGTTTTTAAATAGCTGCATTATTTTTTTTTTCCTTTCTCAACTTGGAACTTTAATCTTACGATAAACTTGACTTCTAATATTTTGACTCCATATAGAGAGATAATATCCCAGCTATCTAAATACTTTTCTTTCTGCTGCCTACTAAAAATTCTTCTACTCCTTTTGTTTGTTTGTTCTTTCAAAAAAGCTTTTTATTTTTGCTTTAAATTCTACTCTGGGTTTGTTCTGCCATAGATTTTTGTTACATGAAAACTTTATTCTCAGGCCAACATGATGCTTCAATTAGGTAATCCTCACCTTGCAAGTGCTGGGAATCACACACTGGAACTGGTTCGTGTCCTGGCTTCTCCCATCAAGCTCGTCACTTCATGTCTTTCAGGACGCGTTGCTGTTTTTTGGCTTTGTACACACTCTATGCTCTCCTGCTCATCTCATGATTTGACTGAACTTAACATTGTGGATTATTTGTGCTGGGCTGTCTGGATTTGGTCTCCTCCTGGTGACTACATGGTCATTTTCCCTGGTCATTTTCCTTCTCTGTCTTAGGCATTTGCGTTTCAATGGGGTCCTGATTGCCAAGAAGAGCCCTTAGGTCTGGGACATGGTCGCTGCTTGAAAGGTGTGGCTCTTCTAGCATGTCAGTGCAATGTCTGGGCTGCTTAGAAGCTCTCAAAAGTGGAGCAACTCACAACCTCTCGGTCATCTGGGATACCTGCTCATTCTTCCACTCTTGAGCAAGGTCCCTATTTACTGGCTTTCCTGTATCCCTTATACAAGTACATTTCAAGGCGGATGAGAGAGAGAGAAAGAGTGTGTGTGTAAGAGAAGTATAGCATGGTTTACTGTCCAGGTGAACCAGTCCATGCTGAAACCAGGAGCCCAGTGGTCAAGCCAGGACACCCTAGGGAGCACTTGGCCCTGCTGCAGCCTTCAACTGCTGTCCATTCACATGCACATTAGCAGGAAGCTGCAGCAGCGAACAGGGCTGGGACCTGTACCAGACAGTCCTGTGTGCGATGCTGAGCATCCCAGCTGCATCCCCATTGCTGGACCAGACCCTGCTTCTGAGGGGGTATTGGAACATACAGCAGGGACTCCATGGCCTCAATTCCTTGCTTTACTTCTTCTTCTTTCCCCTCCTTCTTCTTTGTTTTCATCCTCCATTTCCAGTTGTTTTGGCATCCCAGAATTCCAGCTGTGATATCCTAATCTAGTAAAATGGCAAATTTTGGCTTTTTGGGTTTTACTCTCTGTACTCCATGTTGTGTGGTTTTGGGAAATGTCCAATGCTGATTTCCCCCACACATCATGTCTATTTTGTTGATTCGTGCTTCTGGGTCTCAAAACATTTTCTTTTGTCTCCCAGGGTTATAATTTCATTCCTGGCGAGGATCTTAGTCCGATAGAAGCCATTCCATAATGACTGGAGCCAAAAGACTCTTGGGCTGCTTTGTGTTTGAAGTTCTTTGTGATGACGGTGACGCTGTATCCTCCCGCCGCTGCTATGATCAAAGGCTTGGGCTTTTCTCATTAATGGCAAACCTATTGCTGTGGGAGCAGCCCCCTCTCACTGAGGCAGAAAAGGCTCACTAGAGGCAAAAACAGCAAAAGTTTCCTTCTCTTTTTAAAAATTTTAAATGATCCAGTTGCATGGGCTCAGGGATTTCCCATCACCTCACCCCCAACTGCCCTTTCCCCACTGATTTCCCCTATGTAATTACAATAATATAGTCCTTCAAAAACTGTCATAAAAGAGGGTGTTTTCTTTCTTTTTAAAGAAATGGTTATTTTTATTGCAAAATCAGATATACAGAGAGGAGGAGAGACACAGAAGGAGGTCTTCCATGTGATGGTTCACTTCCCAAGTGACCTCAACAGCTGGTGCTGTGCTGATCCGAAGCCAGGATCGAAGAACTTCTTCCGGGTCTCCCATGTGGGCACAAGGTCTAAAGGCTTTGGACCTTCCGCGACTGACTGCTTTCCCAGGTCACAAGCAGGGAGCTGGATCAAGTGGAGCTGCTGGATTTAGAGCCGGTGACCATGTGGGATCCTGATGTGTTCGAGGGGAGAACTTAAGCTGCTAGGTTACCCTGCTGGGTTCCAGCCTTCCCTCTTAGATTCTTTTACGACACTGCTGAAATTCATATGCCAGTATCCTTCATGGATATGAAATTTCTTAACTTTTATCTCATTATTTACCAGTCTCATGGATCCCAACAATACCCTCTCCACTTGCACATTTATTTGCATTTCACTACATTAATGCATTTCCCACTCTTTCTCTTTTTAAATCATTTTCACCTCTCCTTTTCTCTATAGCCTGAATATTTTCTACTTCTATTCAATTTAATAATCTTCCTTTCCATTTTTTTGGTAACAATTTTTAATGAGGTGTGATGTTACAGAAAGTATGGTCCTGTACCTCAACTGCTTTTTATGATTAGCACAGTATTTTATGAAGGAAATAATCTCACAACATTTTGCTAATTCTTATCCTTTACTATTATTTTAAAAATTATTGTATTGTGCTTAAAAGATAGAACTGCAGGGGAGTGAAGAGAGATCCACTCTCCAAATGATTTCAGTGGCCAGGGCTGAAACAGAGTGAAGCTAGGGGCCAAGAGATTTTGTTGAATTTCACATTTGGATTTATGCGTAAGAAATACTGCACATCAACTTCAAACTACAGGAAACACAATTTTCTCTTACTCCCAGAGTGTCTCTTCCCTTCTTCTATCACTTATTTATTTATTTGGTTGGCGAGCTTTTTCCTATTTACAGATTTACAGTTTTTTTTGTGTGTGTGTGGAGGACATGCACCTTGATTTATTTATCTATTTGTAGGCTACTTTATAGTTGCCTTTTTTCAAGTTTAACAGTTTATTATTATTATTATTATCATCATCATTTTATGATACAGTTCCATAGGCTCCTGGCATTTTTCTTATCCCAGCCCCATTACTCCACTCCCCACACACCAGCTCCTCTATATCATGATTGAAGTGTATTTCTTCATACACAGTGATATGTCCATCATTGTGGGCATGCACAATGGCAGAGAGTCCAGCATCCTATTGTCAAGATACAGTAAACAGTTCATTGGGAGTCCGTCTTTGTCTGGAAGCAGAAATGCATACTACATAGAAATGGATATACCACATCTGGATATGTTAGTCTCCATTTCACAGCTGTACATATCCTCAAATGAAAAGTCACAATACAAAATCAACAATAGGAAGCAAAATAGAAATTTACAATGCCATGAAGTTAAATAGCATGTTACTAGATATGACAGTCTCCATTATGTAGCTACTATACATCCCTTAAATGAAGAGCCACAAAACAAAATCAACATCAGGGAGAAAAAAGAAATTAACAACACCAGGAAGTTAGATAATATGCTACTAAATGACTGATGCTAGTGTATGATCTATGAGTCACTGAAGAATTTAATCACAAGAAACAATTTTGAAGAGATGAAACCAACAGAAAACATCAAAATCCATGCAATATAGTTTCCACAATTTTTGTTGGTGAAATGTATCTCCTGTAGGCAACAAACAGATGGTCTTTGTTGTTTAATCCCATCTACTATCCTATGATGTTTGATTGAGCTAAGCCATTTCCATTCAGAGTTAAACTGTATGGATGGTTCTTTGGTCCTGTCATTTTAGAAATAGGTTGTTCGGGCCCGGCGCGGTGGCGCAAGTGGTTAAGTCCTCGCCTTGCACGCCCGGGATCCCATATGGGCGCCGGTTCTAGTCCCGGCAGCCCCGCTTCCCTTCCAGCTCCCTGCTTGTGGCCTGGGAAGGCAGTCGAGGACGGCCCAAAAAGCTTTGGGAACCTGCACCCGCGTGGGAGACCCAGAAGAGGCTCCTGGCTTCGGATCGGCATAGTATCGGCCCGTTGCGCTCACTTGGGGAGTGAATCATCGGATGGAAGATCTTCCTCTCTGTCTCTCCTCTCTGTATATCCGCCTTTCCAATGAAAAAATAATAAAAATAAATCTTTAAAAAAAAAAAAAAGAAATAGGTTGTTCATTGGTTTAGTCTTCTGTTGTTATTTTACTGAAATGTTTTTTGCACCTGCCTTTGGTTTTGTTGGGTGCTATTCCTCATCTCTGTCAAGAGAACATCTTCAAGTATCATTTGTAGGGCAGGTTTGGAAGAGGCAAATTCTTTTAAGTTTTCTCTACTGTGGAAGATTTTCATTTCATTTTCAAAGACAAAAGAAAGCTTTGTTGGATATGTTATCATGGGCTGACAATTTTTTGCTTTTGGAATCTGGAATATGTCACTCCATTCTCTTCTGGCCTGTAGATTTTCCTGAGAGAGGTCTCCTGTGAGTTTAATTGGCATTCCTTTATGTGCCAATTGATTTTTTTTTCACATGCACACTTCAGCATCTTTTCCTTATGTTCAATTGAAGAGAGCTTTATGATCATGTGTCTTAGTGAAGATCGCTTTTGATCAAGCCTGTTGGAAGCTCTGTGCTCCTCCTGGATGTTGCTTCCCAATTCTTTCTCTAGATTAGGGAAATCTTCCCTAATTATTTCATTAAATACATTTGTAAACCCAGTTTCTCTCTCTGTATCTTCTGGGACTACCAAAATTCCTACATTAGGCTTCTTAATAGTGTCTTTCAGTTCTTGAATACTTTTTTTGGCCTGATCCAGCTCTGCTTCCGGCTTTTGTTTGCTTATCCCTGATGACAGGAAATATCTTCCAATTCTGACATTCTTTCTTCAGCTTGCTTCATTCTATTTTGGAGACTTTCCACTGTACTTTTAATTTGCTCGACTATGCTCTTAATTTCTGATATATCAGCCTCGATTTGCTTTATTGCTGCCATTGCTTGTGTAAAATATTCCTTAAATTCTTTAAACTCTTGTATGTGCTTCTAATTGTTGATCAGAAGCTTTAAAATGAGTTTTATGAATTCTGTGTCCCCGTTTTCTAGATGTCTTCCTCAGTTAATTCTGAGGTTGGCATAAGGTTTTGCTCCTTTGCCTGAGAGTTTTCAGTAACATTCATTGTGTCTTTGTCTCCTCTTTTGCTCTTTGTCATTGTACTTCTGGTTAGCAGAGTCTTCTCCTTCTGGCAGGTTTCTAATCTCTGTCACCCACAGGTCTACAGTTCAGTTTTCCTTATTGCAGTTGGTACACAGCTCTTTGCTTGCAGACAATTGTGCTACTCCCTCCAGCAAGTTCCAGATCTGGGTTCTTATGTTAGATTTCCACCGTGGTCTCCATAGCCCCAGTTCCTGGCTCACCCTTCTCCACCGCCTGTGATACTGTGCTGAGGATGCATCATTGTCTCTGCAACCTTTCTCCCACTACAGTTGCAGCAGGTCCCAGGATTAGGGAGACATCAGGTGTCCTATATAGCTAGGTTGTTGTTGGTGCTGATCTTGCCGGAATCTGTTGGATGTTAGGTCTGGGTGCTACACAGACCTATTTTGGCCCGTATGATACCACAGTCGGTATTATTTTCCTGTGGGACCAGTGCAATCCATGTAACTCAGTGAGTTCTTGCGAGCTCAGCACATGCGCAGTTCACTGTTGTCCCCTGTAGTCCTAAAGCTTTTGCCACACTGTACAAAATGGCACCTTATGGACCACTACTAGAGTTCTTGATCTGCTGGCTGTCAGATCTGAGGGCTACCCAGACCTATCTTGGGTAGAACCTGTAGAATGCCACATTGATGCAGTTCACTGAGTCAGAAATGAGTTCACTCCCAACTCAGTGTATGCTCAGTCCTTTCCCTTGCCTTTGCTTCTTTAAGAAAATGGTGCCCAATTCAGCTCTATGCGGCTGACTGGGCTGTGAAATCCACTCTATTGTCGCACTGCCGGTTCTGGGATCTGCTGCTCCGACTCTGCTCCTGATCAAATCAAACAGACGACCAGGACGGACAGTTCTTTGTCTGGGTTTACCTCCCAAGCTCCCAGTGAAAGTCCCTTCCCACCTGGTTGCTGGTGGAGTTCCAGCTGCTGGTGGAGTTCAGATTGCCGTTAGCTGAATGCCGCTGGAGTATCAGTCACTGCAACACCACACCGTTGTGTCTGCTGCTTTCCTCTGTCTGTCAGTCTCCAGGTACTCCTCTGCTGTTATTCTGTCCTCTCCTATTTCCTGGAATGTGTCCTCTCTGCTTCATCCTGATTAAATGTTTCTCTGTTCGTTTTAACGTGTCCTTACCCCATTCTGCCATCTTGATTCCTACAGTTATTTTTATTCTAAACACTTAAATCTAATTGAACTTTATCATCTCATCTACTTCATATTCTTACAAAGAGGGATCTAAGAATTCTTTTTCCATGTGTAGCCATGGGTTTATGCACTTCAAACACAATTCATTATAGATCATGTTTTATTATGCCTATTCGATTGCTGATCTTTTTGAGCTTAGAAACATATTCTTTACAAGTAACTGTCTCATATTTCCTTCTTTCAAGGCTTGCTGCATTTCTACTAGATGAATATGATTGCTAAGATTTGGAGCTGGAGATGGAATTTCGGGGAATTATAGAAAACACCTTTGTGTGTTATGTTAGCATCTTTCTTACTTCATCACTCAAGCATGTTTGTGTGCGATTGTGTGCGTTTTGATCTCAGAATGTCAGTAAAGAAAGATCATCTGTAGTAGAAGCAGAACTGCAGCAACCAAACGCCCTGTGACTGCCTAGGAATAGCCCAGCTTGTCTCAGCTCCGCACTGTAATGTTACTGGAGCTCTCGGATTGGTGTTTTCTCTCATGATTTTCCCAGTGTGGGAAGCTAAAACGGTAACAGGTGTTGAGTGTCAGAACCACCAGAGGTTTGGGATATTAAGAAAGGAGCACATCAGCAACAGATCAGCAAGTGAAAGAGCTTGAATGAAGCTTCAGCTCCCCAGCCCCAGTGGTTCTCTGGGAAACATAAAATTAGCATCTATTATGAGAAAAATTTTCCAGTACAATGTTATTAAATAGCATATCCCTTCCAATAAGACGCATACAATTGCGGTTCTATTGCTAAGGATGTGTCTGGAATGACTCCCTGAGCACCACTGGAAACAGGCTTACAGGATAATGAGGATGGGAACAGCTCAGGCCTCACTGTGTGAGCTGAATGCCTGGCGGGGGCAGGTTGTCACGGAAGGTGATTGTGAATATGACCGGAAGGATGCTTGATCCTGAATTGCTAATAATGTGAAGTTAATTAGCCAAACTCACCACTCCTTGTAGGTTTTCAATTTATCCCTTTCCTAACACAGCTCTCCAAGTGCTTTATTAGTCTTCTGAAACCTAAAATTCCCAGAGATGTTATGATTGTCTTTCACTAGAAATATCAAGCTGCTCAAACTCCCCCAGCTTTCCTCTCGCGAATTTCAAAGTTCCTTTAGCTTGTCCTTTCATATCAGCTGGTTTGTAAAATCAGGAGTTTATTATCTCACATGACAGCAGGGTTAATATCATTTAGTAAGACTTAGTAATCCCCAAATTTATTCCATCTTTATGTTCCTAATTCTTTTCTGTATCAAATTTTTCTTCAGGCTTTATCTGCAGTGATTGCAAAGTGACTGTCAGAAGCTGTAAAACTCCACATGGAAGAGTCCTGTAACAAGTAGGCACCTTTTTTCTTGTTTTTTCTTTCTTTCTTTTTTTTTTTTTTTTAAAGATTTATTTATTTTATTGGAAAGGCAGATGTACCGAGAGGAGGAGAGAGAAAGGAAAGGAAGATCTGATGTCGGATGATTCACTCTTCAAGTGGCCTCAACGGAGCCAGGAAGCCAGGAGCCAGGAACTTCTTTCTGGGCCTCTCAAGTGGTGCAGGGTCCCAAGGCTTTGGGCCGTCCTCGACTGCTTTCCCAGGCCACAAGAAGAGAGCTGGATGGGAAGTGGAGCTGCCGGAATTAGAGCCAGCACCCATACAGGATCCCGGCATGTTCAAGGTGAGGACCTTAACCATTACGCTATGGTGCCAGGACCCAAGCACCTGTCTCTGCTTGCTGTCTCACTCTGGCCCTTACTGAGCTGTGCAGGTTCCCTGCTACCCTCTCTGCCCTCCATTCCCTCTCCCTCCCTTGCACTTTCTGGTTGACTCCTGGCACCGTTTGACACACTGTGAATTTCACAGTTGAGCTCCAACTGTCTTTTTCACAAGGGAGGGGGTCCTGTTTTCTTTTTTCTTCGCTGTCCCTTCTGAAATCTGTGCTGCAAACAATCCTTGTGACACAGCAGGAGTTAGCTTGGTCCTTAATGAGCTGGTCTCTGGTGGCTTCTGTGGTGTCAGCATGCTCCCCCCGATTTCCTGTTGCTCCTCTAGACTGGCTTCCAGTTTCCATGCTTAACCTCGGCCTCTGACTAATAATAAAATAACCCTGCTCTGTGTCAGTAACAGCACACTGGGAAAGGACTCATGTAGCAGATGTGGAATTCAACAAATGCTGAGGCTCTTAGACCGTTAATGAATTGTTCTGGCCAGGACTTGAGGTGCCATCTAAATGCAGGGAGGTTTAGAGATATAGTTGTATTATAAGTCCAAAAAAGGGATAGAACTGGAACTCTGACAAACTTTACACCAAAACAAGTGTGACTGTCACACTGCTGTCTACACCGAAAGTCAAAGAGCCCTGGTGACGTTTAAAATCATCAACAGTCCAGGCAAGATGGATCTGACACCTGCTGAGGATGTTTCGCTCCAGTTAGGATGGCCAGAGGTGCAGGATGCATGTTTAATCATTTTAGTTAAGCAACAAGTTTTATACAATTACAGTTATTTCTTAAATGGCTTAGGAAGTGATACTTACACATAGTCATTAAAAATTAGCATAGCACCCTGAGTGTTGCTCCTCAGCATAAACCTCGCAGCTCTACCTCACTGCACTGTTTACGTACTGATCTTTGATACTCCAACCCCAATCCAGGGAATCCTGGGACCTCATTAAGTTGTAATGCATTTTTTCCCTTGATTTTTAAGTTGGCTTGGTTTTTCTGTTAAGATTCATGTATTCATTTGAAAGACAGTATGACCGAGAGTGGGTGAGTGAAAGAGAGATTTTTGTTTCCATCTTCCTGCTTCCCAAATGCCTAGAGCCCAGGTGCTTGAGCCATCTCCCGCTGCCTTCCACAAACATGCTTTCCCAAAACTTTATCTGTGTGCTATTTTTGAGAGAAGAAATAGAAATTGCTAAGCAACATAGACTGAGAAGTATTTAGTTCGGTTTCAATGTGTTATTATACTCCATAGGATACATCTATTATATGCGTTTGGTACAGACGGCTCAGTCCATTCTGTGAAAACTTTCTCAACTTCTCAAGTGAGCAGTAATAAATCCTTACCTATATGTAAATTTTTAAAGGTTATATGGCTTTGGCAACTATAGAAATCATCAGCCACGTTGTCTTTCTGTAAATGCATATCGCATTTGACTGTTCCACACCATTACTTAAACATTCTTTCACAGCAACAGAATTTAAAAGTTTTCGATTTTTATTCTTCGTAGGAACTGAGTAAATCTTTCTCAAAAGTTGAATAGGTAGAATAATTAATGAATCAACATGGGTGCTTGAATATAAACATTCAGGCTTAAAAGAAGACTACCCTGAAGCCAAAAAAAAAAAAACAAAAAAAATTTAACACATATGTCAATTAGCATGAGAAGTTTTCTTGTAGGTAACCAAATCGGACAAATGTTGATTTTTAAATGCACATAGAGGGCACAGACATTGATGAAGTGGTTCCAAATGACTTATGTGCTGTGTGATATCTGAATCTTCTATAAGCTGGTTGTCAATTATCTGTTCGAAATGTAAACATCTCTTAAGATTTTGACAGTGGCATCTATGGAAATCCTGGGAGGATAATTGCTACTGAAGACTTTGAGCTCAAGAATGAACATGATATCAATATTTTTGTGGACTGAAAATGATAGACTTGAAGAAAAGTTGAACCTTTGAAGCAAACATCTGGTTATGTAATGATATCAAATTAAAATGTCTATTCAATTCATTTGAGGTCTTTTTCTATGACTTAAAAAAAACCACATTTATTTATTTTTATTGGGAAGTCAGAAGAAGAGACAGGAAAAGATCTTCCATCCATTAGTTGACTCCCCAATAGCCAGAGCTGAGCTGATCAAAGCCAAGAGCCCTTAATCACCTAGTACGCAGGTGCAGGGTCCCAAGGCTTTGCGCCATCCTCTACTGCCTTCCCAGGCCACAAGCAGGGAGCTGGAAGGAAATTGGAACAGCTGGGACATGAACTGGTGTCCACATGGGATCCCAGTGCTTGCAATGCAAGGACTCCAGCCACTACGCTACTGTGTCATGCTCTGTCTGTGACTTTTATGTACTGCAAGAACGGGCCAAACAATACTTACCTTTCCTGACATTTGAGGAACAATTGATTCTTTGGTAGTTGCAACATAATTGTACCCAAGAAAGGAATGCTCCTTGTGGTGAGTTGGTAGCAGTTTTATTTTGGAGGTTTTCTTACAGCTTACTGGGCTTAGCTAAAAAAATTATGTAGGTCTTTATTTGGCTCTGTACTTGTCTTTGAGGAGACTGAAGCTGCACTGTTGAATGCCAGCTAGGTAAAGAAGGTTACAGATTTTTGCCTTAATTGTGCAAAGTGTATTCTTACAATAATATCCTGAAACATTTGCCTAATTTTTACTGAAGTTATTAAAGAGGTGAGAAATTGAAATTTTTCCTTATCAGTATTTTATAAACATGTAAAGAAAGCAATGTCTTGAGATGTTTCTCCCATGAATTGAGGTGTAGCTAATTATGTTGCCTGTGAAATATCAAGTTGCATTTATTAAGCAAATATTCAAATATTTCCTCGTTACCAGAGATAAACTTAACTTAATGCATAATGATGATTGAGCAAGAACTCAAACCAATTCTCTCTGCCCTTAGGTTCATGCTCTTCTGAATAAATTGTTGTCTCAGAGATGAACTGATTGGAAAATAGAGAGATTGGCTCTCAGGCTCCATAAGGAATGAATCTGGTGTCTCCTTTGTTATGAATCTTCTCAGAAGTTTGCTATCATCCTTCTCTTCCTTGTAGTTTGATTTATTTACCGTTGCAGGTTTGCCGTCTTCTAGAGTTTGTGTTTACTCTGTATCCACACAGTTGTAATCCTGCAACGATCTTGCTTCTTCAAGTTCAATTTCTTTTCTCACTCATGCTGTACTGTTTTAAAAGAGTTGTACTTCTCTTTCTTCAAGTCAGATAGTTATTGCTTATAGGCATATGTTCTGCCGCAGAACTAAGGATTATGACAAAATGAAATGCGATTTCTATCCCTGAAGAGATCATGGTCAAGCTAGGATAAACACATACACACAGAGAATGGTATTTGGGTCCTCCCAACGTAACACAATAATAACAGTCAAATAGATTGAGAAGACTTGCAATTCAGGATTTGCTGCAGTAAGATAGTCGGTAAAATTTCAGTTGAGCTTTGCCAACATACACAGGCAAGAAGATTAGTGTAAATAATTCACAGTAACAGCAAAAGGAAGAATTCTCTGTGCAATGATTATGGCTGTGGTCCAGAGAAGTTGAAGATCAACTAACCAGACACAAACCTCCCATGGAACTGGATAAAGAAGTATATCTGTCTTTTCAGTTTCATCCTAAAATGGTACTAGGAGCCAAATCTTCAGCCTGTCATATTGGCTGGCTAGTTTGGGATGTTCCACTTTCTATCTTACTTCCTGCTGCTGGCCTGAGAAAGCAGCGGAGATAGGCTAAGGTCTTGGGCTGCAGCATCAATGAGGGGAGACCTTGGGAAAATTCCTGGCTCCCAGCTTTGGATCAGCCCAACTCTGGCCATTGCAGCCATTTGGGGAGTGAACCAGCACATAAAGCATCTCTCTCTCTTTCTCGTTGCTCCCTGTCTAACTATTTCAAATTATATATATATATATATATGTGTGTGTATATATATGTGTATATATATATATGTGTATATATGTATATATATATGTTTGTGTGTGTGAAAAAGTAATGTGTATATATTTTTAAAAGACCCATTAGATGGTATATAACGCAATAAACAGTTATACACCATCTCATATCTGAGAAACAAAGAATGGATTTAGGGTTGGTTCTCTCCCATCATTCTGGGGACCCCAAAGCAGCATTTGTGCTTCTTGTTTCTGACAGGTTAGTGTGAACTAATTTGAGATCTGGTTTATTTGCCTCATAGAGAATTACATACAGAAGATCGGTCCTTTCCCATCTTTCCTTGCAAATAAGCTTTCTTGGACAGCAGCTTACATGGCCACATGAGAGTGCTGCCTGCGAGAAGCAATGCTACACTGTGGGCATCTTCACACTGGATCTTCCTTCTGCTCTTTCCTTTCAGCACCAAGTGATTCTGCCGTCAGACAAAGGGACCATGTACACACCATGGACTGGGCTCTGCTCTCTGTCAGCAGGATCTCAGCAACTCTATGGAGTGCAAATCCTGAACTAGGACACATTAGATTTAGGACAAAAGGCCATTTGTGCAGTTGAACTTGGGGACTAATTAAAAAATAGCAAAGAAAATGCCAAGGGAGGAATTTGGGTTTTATTAAGATTTATTTATTACAAATGCAGGATAGGGCCTGGCACAATGGTGGCTAAATCCTCACCCTGCATTTGCCAGGATCCCATATGTCTGCCGGTTCATGTCCTGGCTGCTGTATTTCCCATTCAGCTTCCTGCTTGTGGCCTGGGAAAGTGGTAGAGAATGTCCCAACCTTGGTACCCTGCATCCACGTGGGAGACCTTGAAGAAGTTTCTGTTTCCTGGCTTCAGACTGAATCAGCTCTGGAAGGTGTGGCCACTTGGGGAGAGATCCAACAGATGGAAGATCTTATCTGTGTTCTCTGTAAATCTGAGTTTCTATTAAAAAATAAGGAAGGGAGGAAAGAAGGAAGGAAAGAAGGAAGGAAGGAAGGAAGGAAGGAAGGAAGGAAGGAAAGAAGGAGAGAGAAAGAAGAAGGAAAGAAAGAAAGAATAAAAATAAGAGAAAGAGTGAGATCCAGTACTCAGAAGCTTCCTGTGGACCTCCTGCATTACGGCAGGGGCCAAAGTAGTTAGGTCATCTTCCGTTGCCTTCCCAGGCATGTGAGCAGGGAGCTGGATGAGGAGCAGAACAATTGCTTTGACAGAGCACTATGCTATTGGATGCTGCTGACAGGTGGCAGTTTCATCCACTGACTTTGCAAAGCCAGAAACGGTTACATAAAATAGAAGGAAGATTAAAAGTGCTCAGATTGTAACTGAAATCATTATAGTATGGATTATCTAGGGAGAACCCATTTCGCTGCAAAATAACCATGAGCAATCCTGGAAAGCGAATTGCTTGGAATGAAGAAAACACATTGTGTCGAAGCAGAAAAACAGCTCAGGCAGGGCACAAAACAGTGAAGCAGGAGGTGACAGAGGCAAAGCGATGGCAATAGATTGCTTCTGAGCCAAAAGAATAGACGGTGCCACCTGTCAAGTGTGATCAGATCAGGGATAATATGCACTAAAACACACCGAGTTGCTGCAAGAGCATGCTACTCAGAGAGGAGTGATGGAGTAGCAATTACTCAAACTAAGGGGAAAATTGGACAGGAGACATGTTTGGGATTATGAAATGCTACGAAACCATAAAAAGCACAGCATGTCCTATAGTAGCTTCCAGTTGGTGTTGTTAAAATATAAGAGTAACAGTGAGCGAATTAGGATGTGCACAGCTGAATATTGTCTAGAAAGAAATGCGGCACTATGAGAAGATGGCTCATAATGTGGTAAATGTTTAAGGCAATCATTTCTGTAATAACTGTAGTCCCTCCTTGAAATGAGGAAATTACAAAAAGGCTTCAGGGAGTAACCAAGAAAAGGTGTCTCGCCCTCACTTTCTTCATGTTTTACTAGCGAAAGCAGGCATTTATCCAATTTTCAAAGAGATGCAGAAGCCCCACAGATAAACAGGCACCTGTGGAGGGTATGTCCCAGGAGCTCTGTTTGCAGAGGATCCGTTGCTTTCAGACATGTTTTAAAGTGCTGAACAAAAATGCAAGACTGCAATTAGGCTCCCAAGTGGTGTGTGCGGATCTGAAGTACGGAGATCACGCAGGGTCTGACGGCAGCCTGCAGGTTGCAACTGAGGCTATGGAAGCCAAGATTCAGGGGAAGCCTGAACACATTCAAAGTCCTGGACAGAGTAGGTAAAGAACAGTCTCGGGCTTCTCTGCAAGAGTTCACAGACTTTGGATAAATGATTCGGCTGTTGATTTATTAGCTATAGCTATATATTTAAATACATAAAATAGTGATATGAGCTAACATTTCAATCCACAGATACAAAATAGTGAGCAAAAACAGAGTACTTTGGCGGGAATAATGCACACCTCCTTCAACCTGTCTCCAGCGGTTAATTTAAAACCATGTGAAAACGGGATGACTCGAGGAGAAATACAGCAACACGTGTTATACCTGTTAACAGCTCTGTAACCTCCATTGGTAGGTTACTGTTCTATGTTAAATTCATACTGATGAATATTACCAAGTGCAAAAACTAGCACACATTAGATGCCATTTTCCCCTTTTGCTTTCATTTTGCTGAATACTCACTATAGGCTCTGTATTACTAGGATATTTAAAAAGGGCCTTGCTTCATCATTTTTCCTACACATATTTAACTCAACTGAGCTAGAGGGTAGTTCCTAGAATAAGCATTTAAATACAATACTGGGTATTAAGTACTGGCTTATCTGTTCTCAATTCTCTAGCAGTTCTATTCTAAGTGCTTCCCATTTGTTGATCAAATCCTCTCCAATGCCATCCAGTCTATACACAATGGATTTTTAGTCTCTCTTCCTTTTGCCTCCTATTACCGGGGTACCTCTGTTAAACCTACACTCTAATTTTCCCCTCTACCATGAAGGTCCATGGTAGTGGTCACTTCTACAATTCCTTGTACTGAATGTGCCACTTTGTTTTCTCTCGGAGGGATCTCAAACACCCATCAGAATAGATATCAACAGGAACGTAGCTCAGCATGGCTGACCAGGGAAACCACAGGAAAGCGAAACTCCAGAGGCTTGCCATTTGAAGGGCATCCCTTCCCATCTCACCAACTCTGCCACAGCCACTAGCTCCACCCTCTGTCCACGCGCAAGTCTTTCTTCAGCTCTGCCTTTGGTATTCTCAGCACATACATGATGAAGTCAGTGAGCTGACTGTGTCGCCTCAGGCTCGGGGGTGGGGCTAGCCTCAGACTGATTCATCCAAGCACTGACTGCATTGTGGAGGTTATCATCCATCCAGGATTGCCCGTCTGCTTCCGTTTGGGAAAAGGAAGGTTCTGTTTCTCCAGCAGCAGGCATGAAGCACATGGGTCTGACCCCTGGCAGTGCTTGGTCCGTGAGCACTGATGCACACACACGTAAGGTCTGTGAGGGCCTACACCTGCCCAGTAAGTGAATCAACACACCATGACATTTAGAGAATGCAGGGAAAAAAAAGAAAATGTTTTATATTTAATGGAGCCTTTCTCGCTTCTTGAACAAAGAACCCCGCATTTACATTTCTCACTGGCAACCGCAGCTAAGTAACTGGCCTTGGATAGAGCTGTTAGATTTTAACCATTAATCTTACATTAAGATCCTTCTTGTACATCAGGTGCTATAGTAAGTTTCAAGAGTTACAGAGACTTTCTTCCTCATTCAGTCTAAAGCATAAAAAAGGGACTTGGGCACGGAGGAGGAAGGTGGGAACAAGTAGGAAGAAGAATAAACAGCAGTGGGATGGCATCTTGCAGGGGAACATTATGAGTGATCCGCTATGGACATGACCCACTTGGCCTAGGTTTAAGCGACATTGAATGGGTGGGATGGGAAACCAACGGAGCCATCTAGCTTCCTGATGTTGGATACGGGGAGGCCTGTGCTTGTCTTGGTCAGGTTGCTTGGATTATTGGTCACCATAAGAGGAAGTTCAAGGAAAGTTGTGCGAGAGCAGGCAGTGAGCAACATGAGTAGTACGCGTCAATAGGAGAGTGTCAGGGGAAGCTGGTGGAGAGACTGGGACTAGAAAAAAAAAGTCATTTATTTTGCTCAGTGATATTTTTGAAGTTACAGATCGTCGCGGGGCGCTGAATCTCTACATCTGCTGTGGCAGACAGGCACAGAAAAGAGAAGCGAATAGAGGGGCGAGTTATTTGACTAGGCTTGTGGTTTAGTACTGCCCAGTTCCTCTCCTCACACCTTTTTATTCCCTGCCTCCTTGCTCCTCTTCCTTCCCCTTCCTCCCTCCTTCCTGCCATCTGTTTGCAATAGTTTTTGTGAGGGGTACTTAGAGAGGAAAGGAAATGGGATACCTTCTCTACACACTGCCAACACCAATGCCAGGAGTCAACTTTACAGATCATTCATTTCCTCACTTAGGCTTCTCTATCGTAAGAGATACTGAGTAATCATGTTTTTACTTAAGCAATGCATGAATAATATTTTACATGGCTTGGCTAAAATTGTTTTCTGCTGATATTTTACATTCGTTTCGGATTAATTTCTTAGACCCCAATTAGAATACGGGAATCTTATTTTATTTTTTTGAATATTTGGGTTTTTTTAAAGATTTATTTATTTTTATTACAAAGTCAGATAGACAGAGAGGAGGAGAGATAGAGAGGAAGATCTTCCGTCCGATGATTCACTCCCCAAGTGAGCTCAACGGCCGGTGCTGCGCCAATCCAAAGCCAGGAGCCAGAAACTTCCTTCTGGATCTCCCACACGGGTGCAGGGTCCCAAGGCTTTGGGCCATCCTCATCTGCTTTCCCAGGCCACAAGCAGGGAGCTGGATGGGAAGTAGAGCTGATGGGATCCCGGTGCGTTCAAGGCAAGGACCTTAGCCACTAGGCCATGCCGCCGGGCCCTATTTGTTTATTTTGAAGTCAAAGTTTATAGACAAAGGGAGAGAGAGAGAGAGAGAGAGAGAGAGAGAGATCTTCCACTTGCTGATTTTCTCCCTAGATTAGAAGCTTCTTCTGGCTCTCCTACACGGGTGCAGAGGCCCAAGCATTGGACCTTCTTTTTCTGTTTTCATAGGCCATTAGCAGAGATCTGCATACGAAGTGGAGCAGATGAAACTAAAATTGGCTCCTTCAATGGGCTGTCAGTGCCACAGCAGTGGTTTTACCCACTACACCACCGCACCAGCCCCTGTGCAGATTCTGACACATTCAGAGCCTACATAGGTAAGCATGGGGACAAGGGGGGAGGAGGGGGAAGCTGTGGCCTGCAATTCCAGTATCCCAGATGCGGTGCTAAGGTTTCGCCTTTTCAATAATCAGCATGCATTTGGCAGGACTTGTGTTAGCCTGACACGTTAGGTAGTGTGGTCCCTAAATAGTTCTCACCTTACTGTTTAATCTCAAAACACTTCATAGTGAGGAAGCAAAACAAGTTTGCTTGCAGGTTTTGTTTTGTGAACAGCAGACATGGCCTGAGTACATGTGTAAGTGAGGTTTCTGACAGCAAGGAGTGAAAGTACCAGGGGGGATGGACTCTGAGCAGAAAAGTGGAGAAAAGAAAGGTGACAAAGACGGACTGACAACATCATAATTTCCCCTTGACTTCTCCATTCAGAAAGTAGGTGATACAGCTGGCATCAAGTAGCTACTGTCATAGTTATGCGATGAAATATTATAAGCCCCCAGGGACCCTCTAAGTGGTGTGATCACCAAATAATACACGTTGTGAAGTTAATCCACTGATCCCTCTCCGAAGGCCTCATGAAATGGAATAACCAACAAAGCCTACTTTGAGATTCACACTTTTTTCTTTTTAATTAAAAGCGTCTCCTGGAGTGCGGTGTTCGAAGCTGCCTTCTCAATTAAGAAGTGCACATATTGTTTTCTCAAGTTATGAATGACTTTCATATCCCAGAAAGCAGTGCTGCTTTTGCAGCCAAAGGCTGCCTAGAAACCTCTGAGTTTCTGGTCTCCTCTAAGGGCTCCGAGGACGTGTCTCAGACCGACTCACTTCTCTCGGGTGTTCCAACGCCCAGTTCCGTTCAGTGGATGTCTCCGTGACCAGTTGTTGGCTATACCTTTCATGTCTGGGGCTCTCACTCTGTGACCTGCCAGTCTAGCTCAGCAAGTTAGCAGGTGCGGGGAGAGGGTGCCATGTTTGTGGTGTGATGCTTGTGCTTAGGGGGCTGCGTGGATCTGAACAGCCAGTGTCAGGGATTCACACCTCCAGCAATACAAAGACTACAGCAGCGTCTCTCGGCCTTGGTAACACTGACCCTGGGACCGGATGCACTTCTGTGCTGGGTGTTGCTCCCTGAGATACAAGACCGGAGCAGGTTCAGAGCACCTCTAACAAGTAAGTGCCAGTTGTAGATGTGCACCAGACTTACCAGGCTTGGCTACCAGTCAGCTCTCCCTCCAGGAAGCTGATGCCTGGTTGGGAATTGCTACACTAAGCGACTTCATGAATATTACACAGAGGTTTTCCTGTTCAGTTGGCCTATGACGTCTGATTCTCTTCTTGCCACGTCTGGTCTCAGTTACAACTCTGATGTAGACAACTGTATTTATCCTTGAAGATTATTGTCTTCTGCTTCTTGATAGAAAAGAAACATGATCTTATATCATGTCCTGTTGAACCTTGGATTATGAAGTAGTCAGTTATGAGTCTAAAGACTAGATTTTGGTGGCCAGATTTGTGGCACAGTGGGTTAAACTGCCACTTGCCAAGCAGAATGGTGTGCCAGAGTGCCAGATGAGCCCCAGCTCCACTGCTGCCCATCCAGCTCTCTGCCAAGCAACCTAGGAAGGCAGGCCCCCGCTACCCAGGTGAAAGATGAGGCTTTGAGTCTGACCTGTGTTTTGGTTTATCTCAGTATTTCTTCCTTACACTCCCACCACTTTCTCTCTCTCCCATTCTTTGCAAAATAGATAGCATTCGGTGGGCATGAGAGGATGGAAAATTCTCTATATTGAACTTCTTTCAAGTTAATGTGCTAAGTAAATGAACAAATGGATAGTTCAAAGAAAACTTGCATTTCTTAGGATTACTATTTCTAGTTATGTAGTCCAAAAAAAAAATGCTCTGCTTGAATCTTAGCATCCCCACAGAAGAGGGTCTTAACAGTAACTAAGAGCATCCATACAATGTCTAAGCTTCAAACAGGAGTGCAGTTATGGAAAGCATCTGTGATCTGTAGACTGTGGAAATACCATGGAGGTGATAGAAACAGCGAATGGGGCCTCGAACGGACTGTGCTCTTCCCAAAGAACATTCATGACTTGTTTCACCTCAAGCTTTTCACTTTTCTAGTTGGGGATCTTTCGTGTTGCTGCATTGTGTTAATACAATATTACAAGTGTATGATGAATGGATAAGCCACATCACCCACTGGTGTACGCAGAATATCCAAAGGGGCTTTACTATTGGAATCATGAGCGAACTTTTTGGAGGCACCTGCTGGGAAGGGATGCTCTGGCCACAGAGGGACCTGGGGCTCCATGTGCTATTTTCCCTACAGATTAGTGTGTTAGCTGAGCAGGGATGAAGCGGGAGGTTCTCGGGGGCTCACTGAATGTCAGAATCCTTGCAGCATTTTGAAATGTGGATGTGTATGCACACTGGCAGTTTTGCTGAATCTCAGTTCCAGAATTTCCATGGGATCCAGGATCTGGGGTTTCAGATAGGACGCTCACATGCAAATCTCAGCTGACTTGACCCTTTGAGGTCAATGAGCAAACTCCCAATTAATGTCTTTACCAATACTGTGGGGATACAGAAGAACTGCGGTATGCGAATAAAGGGAAGTGAAACATTCTTTTTGGAGGCTTTTTTTCTAGGAAAAAACCTCCAACATGAATACTTTCTCTTCACGGATAGCTTTGACTGGTTTGCTGTAAAGCATTTACACCTGATCTTGTTTTCATGCCCATCTGTAGATCTCCCGATACCAGAATTAGGAAGGACTATGAATTTCAGTTCCTATTTCAACATCACTGTGATTTTTATTTTGCCAAGAGGAATTCTTTTCTAGATACTGTGGTATTTTTATGTGTGTCTCAGTTCATTAGCTATTAGGAATCAAGTTTACCAAAAGGATGGTTAACTGGAAACTCACAGGAAACACATCCTGCTTCAGTATTCACAGGAACTGATTGAAGTATTTCTAGAAAGCTGTGCTTTGGTTTATCTCAGTGTTACTTCTTCTCGCTCTGTTTCTCTCTCTCTCTCTCACTCTCTCTATTTCCCTTTCTTTTCAAAATAGATAGCATATCATTTTTGGAATCTCAAAAGATTTGTGTAATTTTGCGGATATGAATTCTGCTGTCACTCAAATTTTGCCTCTAAGAACAGATGAGCAGGTAAGCTTTGCTGCAGTGTCCAGGTTGTAGATTACTAATGGATAAAAATGCTTTTCTGGGCAGCTCTCACTCAAGGGCAGCTGATTTTCACATATCTGCCAAATCACTAGAAGGATGTAGAGCTGAGAAGCCAGCATAGTTGTCTTATTTTCTAAATGAAAACTTTTGCCTGAAGAACTATGTAAGAATATCCTGACTCCAGAAAGTAACAGGAATAAGGAGGTAAGTGAGATGGCTTAGAAAGTCAGGAGCTTTAGAGATTGTTGGCAGTGATGGATACGAAGCCAACACAAAGTGTTGTTGGGTAAAGGGCGCTGCTGCTGCCTAGGGAAACAGGCAAGATAACTTCATGCTGGAGTATACTGGGTCTCCGGTCTAACATGACTCAGCCTCCCTAAGGAGGGAGGGGTTTTGGACAGACAGGCACACTGGGAGAAAGGCATGTAAGAATGGAGAGAAATGGGATGAACAGCTGAAAGTGGAGAATGTCTAAGCTAACCAGCAAATCACCACAGGTCAGAGAGAGGCACGGAATGTTCTCCCGTGGAGATCTCAGTAGGAAGCAACACCACTGAAGCACTCATTTCACACTTCCAATGGCCACGACTGTGTGGCTTGAGCCACATATTCTGTGGTTCCCTGACAGCCTCAAAAAACTAAAGCAGAAAGCACTGCGTGCTTGTAGAACATCCAATCAAATGAACATTGAATGAAACCCGGGAAATGCTGACTCTAAGCTGAGCATGTTTCTTTGTCGCATCTCCTTGTTGCTTCCATAAACTGCAAGGTTTCAGCATCTTGGTGTGATCTGTAAGCCCTTTTGTTGTGCAGTATCTGGAATAACTCACTGGAGAGTGCATTTAGATGCTTTCTACCATGAACACAATGTACTCCTCAAAGTAAGGACTGGATCTGGATAAACACTGATCATCCCCTGTGCATGTAAATGTGGGTGTAACCAGAAACAGATCTGAACCGTCGACATTCTCTGCTGGAGTCTGAGAAACGCTGATTCCTGGTTTTGCAATCTGCAGCCTTCAGTCTCTTGCTCCCACTTCTCCCTCTCTGCTGTGACTCGGGGGACAGGAAGCATTGGATGATAGCAACCCATGCGAATTTTAATGCTGTTTTTGTCTTTACTGAAACATCTGAACATGTTTAATTGTAGTCACACCAAGTCTAAAAGGTCCTTGACAAGGTTTCTAAAAACCTTGTTTGGATTGAGTCAACTTCGGATTGACGTGATTTTCCGGGTTTGTCTGATGATCCCGAACTCTTGCGCTTGCTGGTTCACTGTTAGCCATGCCTGTAAGTGCTCTGTAGGGATTTGTAGCTTAACATTTGCTTTTGGTCTTTTATATTCAACTGCTCACGGGAACTGAGAGAAGTTTCATTTAGAGGTTTGCTTACTACTTAGCTTTGAAACGCTTGGGCAAGGGTCAAATCAAATGAGCGGTTGTGATCCCCGCAATTGAACATTTCTGCTGTTTATTTCTTTCTATATGTAGGAATTTGGCATCCAGACATGCTATTTCAGTAAGAGGTAATGGCAATGACTGGGTTGGTTGCTGATATGATTAAACGGTACACAGCTAAATCTCCCCTTCTCTAGTGGAGAAAAGACCTGGCTTTACGAAAATAGAGTGGCAGCTGACTTGCCCGTTGACCCAAGCAGTCTTTGCTGTGGCTGTTCAGTAGTTAGCCTCGGAATACTGTAGTCTAGCCTTTTTCAAAGAGCAATTTTGCAAATTACAAGCAGCATGAGGGTGGTTTGACCCTTGAGCCTGTGAATCAGACTTTTTGTACATCCTGGCTGCCTTCTTAGCACCTGTGTGCTCTGGGGGATAAACTGCAGACTGAATTGCAGAGGTCTCAGCTGCCCCTTGGGGACATGAAGGTGACAGAAGCAGCCAATGCACAGACAGCACCCTCTTAGTGCCAAGTTAGTACAGATGGAGAAACCAAGAAGTCAGAGCAGGACCTTGACAATGAGATCAGGAACAAGACTGAAAGCCAGGGATGCTCATTCAACTCATCATTCAATGTACTTGTACAATGTGGTGACACAGGAAATGCTCAGCACAATGTGTGTGTGTGTGTTTCAGGGGCTTTGTACTTGTTGCTTGTTAATTTTTACTCTCTAACATTCAATTAATGTTTTCTTCCTTTCTGTATTAGGTGCTTGCCTTGGGACTTTCAGATACTGTATGATTTATGGAGGCTATCTATATTGTTTGGAGACAAAGCGAACAAAAGGGCTTGGTTCTACTGAACCAAAGGCTTGCAGCGTGTCTGATGTCATCCCACAGAGGGGGCTCTCTCCAGTGTGGGGGCTCAAAGAAACTTCCCGGCCAAAATAAAAACTGAATAAAAAAAATGAGAGCCAGGTAACACCTTGCCGTGTGAAAATAACCAAAAAGTAGACAAATTGCAGAGATCAGAGAGAATTGGAAACAACTGGGTGTCCTCTTGCAGTCACAACAGCCTGTGGAGTTTGGCTTTCATTTCTCAAGGAACTACTTCAGCAGGCAACTCCGTGAATCAGTTTGCAGAGGAAGAAGAGACACGGTAATGAGCTGGTGCAATGGGGCAGAAAGATTGGAGACAGAAGAGAAGATTAGTGTGAATATGTTTAGTAGGCAAAGTGGACATGGTGATGGGCAGCAGTGCAAGGGCGAGTGACAGAGAAAAAGGAAGCTATGCAATAATATGTGTGGGGATGCAATTCCTGGAGGCAGGACATGTGGGAATGGGCTGGAGAATGCAGAGAAGGGACAGTGATGGGTGTTGACCTGGACACTATTGTTAAGAGAAATGCAAAGGCCACACCCACCTGAACATGAAGTCAGCTCATGGCAGTCAGTGTAAGGAAAGGCCTGCTCACTCCCCATGCCCTCTGCCAGCCATCAGGAGGAAATCATACATTAATTTCTGTGAATACTTAAACTCAAAGCAGGAAAAGCCTTCAGTTAAAACCATCATTTCTAGGTGACTATGTTTGGACCAAACTATGCTGCTGCAACACTGTTCATTTTATGTGTCAACTTCTTTTATCAAGAAGAATGTCTACTATATTTACTCATTTTTACAAATGTCTATTAATTTTTTATACAATTCTCTTTTCTTGTCTTGCTGAAAGGAAAATACATTAAGTTCTCTTTTTAAAACAAATTAGACATTCTGTTGATCCAACATTTTATGTGATATTTACTCTATTAGCTGCCAAAATGGAATAAAAACATGCAAACATTTTATTGTCTTAAAAGATACTTGTGCGTCTTTAATCATTGCCTTCAAATATGTTGCTCTCTTCCCTTCCACTTGCTGGCTACCTTTATGAAATGTTCAGCCGGATTCATCTCAGAAGTTTCAGAAGCCCCGCTGCTTGCTAGACTTGCGTTCTAAGGAACTTGGAGAATGGATCTTCCTCCATAATGCCAGATATAGGAAGGAAAGGACTGAAGGATCAAAATTTATCCCACACCACTAGTTTTCTGTTATTTTTTGAAAGGCAGAGAGAAAGAGAGGCAGAGTGAGAGCTGCCACTCTCTGGTTTATTTCTATGAATGTGCACAGCAGACTGGGCTGATCCAGATTAAAACCAGATGGGAGGAACTCAACATGAGCTCCCACACGGATGGAAGGACTCCAAGAACTCTAAGCCTCACCATTGCCTCCCAGGGTAAGATCCAGTGGGAAGTAAGAATTGGAAGTAGATCCAGGACTCCAGTCCAGGCACTTCAACACAGGATCTGAAGTCCTTAGTAGCATCTTGAATGATGAGTTGAATGCTCATCCCCGGCTTTCCGTCTTGTTCCTGATCTCATTGTCAAGGTCCTGCTCTGACTTCTTGGTTTCTCCATCTGTACTAATTTGGCATTAAGAGGGGTGGGCTGGATCTTCCAGCAGTAGTGTTAAGTTTTACGTTAGCTTCCTTAGCTTTGCTGCCATGTCTACTCTAATCAAACCACACTCTCTGGGTACAATTTCTGAGAAAACCTCTCCTCCCTCACCCTTCTCTATACCCATGATATTTACATTCAGCCATGCTAACAATGCATTTCTCTGTAGTGCCTTTGAATATAGAGACTGCCCACATTTATTCCCAGGTTCACTACGCCATGATTTCATCCCTGACAGCTGACGTTGGCTACACAATGGATCTTCCGTCTGCAGGAATTTGCAGGAACGGATCTGTTGGAGATCTTTATTCACAGATACCTCAAAGCCGAAGGAGCAGGAGGTGAAGACCCAGCAGCTCCCTCACTGCCCTTCACTTGGGCATCAGCGGCAGAGCATGGTGGACGCAAGAGGTCTCCGACCCAAGCAGCAGTCAGCAGGGAGAAATAATGGAGTCTTCTTTTGTGGTCCCTGTGTTCTGTTCAAGAACTCACTCTGGATTTGCTTTTAAGAAGGGAAGCAGCATCAAATAGGTTGTGTTTTATGTAGGACAGTGTGCTCACATCTCATTTCCTACAGTTCACGCCCACTCCCTTGTTGGCCCTGTTTCCTCTTTACTGGGGGGGAAGTGATAGTTAATGCTGTGCCTGCATTGGCTCTACCTCTGAAGACCACCTCAGGAGAAGTCTGGCTGCACTGCTGGTTGCTTACTATTCCCTTTGGGATTTATGTTTTCTTCTACCAAGCACTGAGTCCTGGCCACATGTCCAGAATAACAGGAAATACTCTACTGAGCTTCCTTTGGCCAAATTGAGCGTTAAAGCAGCATAACTTGAGACATGGGCTGTTTAAAGAGCTTCATTTAGATGACACACATTAACTCCGAAGAAGACTAGAGCAGGCTTCATTGGGAAGAGCACAAGAGAGCTGACTGTAGAAGAAAGACGACAAGTCTAGAATCTGGTCTGCTACTCTTGGCTCATTCAGTTGCAAGTCACTGTAGCTCTTTCATCTTGGTGGCCTTTCCTGGGAAAGGGAGGAAAGTGTCAAGATGGTCTCAGGCCTTTATGATTCCATGACACAGACCTGCGATTCAAATAACTTTCTAAGTGGCATGGCGAGGATGAGGGCGGCAGCTGCATTGTCCATATGGCAGTTTCTTAGTATCTTTCACAGCTGGATGTTGTAACGCTTGGGAGTTTACACTACAACTAAAAAGTTCCAGGCTGAGTTTTACCAGTTCCTACAAGACTTAGAGGCAGCAAGTAAATTAATTTCCATATATTTTTAAAGGACACTTCAAAAATTTTATCAGCTTGAAATAAACACACACATACAAAGAGAGACAGACACACAGAGAGATCATCCTTCTGCGGGTTCACCAGCCAGGTGTCCAGCCAAGAGCCAGTACTCCACCTGGGTGTCCCATATGGGTAGCAGACATCCAGGATGCTTTAGGGGGAACTTGGATCTGAAGAATAGCAGCTGGGCCTGAATTTGGGAAGTTGGTTCCTAAAAGCAGAGTTAACCTGCTGGCCACAATGCTGGCCTCCAGTTTCAGTAAAGAGCCGAGACAGTATTGAAAGACAGCTAATACACACTTGAAGGTACATCAAGCACTAGGGAATCCAGCTTAACCAACAGGTGGCAATCAATAACAACACCTGTTCATAAAAAATCAGCAAGTGCTAGGTTAAGCTAAATGGAAATCGGAATTCCTAGGGTTCTAGTCAATTGTATGGTGAGTATAAAAAAGCCTAATATAATGGAAACCATGCCACCTTGGCATCAGAAGCCACTATCACTTCACATGGAAGGCTGTGGATTACCTGAGGAAGGAGGTCTGGGATGTATTGGAACAGTGACCACCAAACAAGTATTTGACAGGCATGGAATGACTTCTAGGGGCATTCCCAGATCAAACCATTACATTTGCAGTTACCAAGAGAGCTGAGATAGGGTGGTTCACCAGAAGAGAATCTGGAGGAAATGTTTGGGTCAGGCCAGGGCCCCCACCAATATAGCAGAACTGGGCTAGCCTAGATAATCTAGCATTGTCAACCAGTCCAAACAGAAGTCAGGCATGGAGGGGCAGGCGGGGCAGGGCAGGGATATGCCTCAGCGCCTGCTGACGAGGGTCAAAGCAAAAATGGGCCTTGTCTGACTGGATTGCTTCACCTATTGGTCCACAGGAGAAAAAGGGCAAAGGATGGATACAGGAGGGGATTTATCTGCCAGCTCACCCCTTCCAGAACTATAACTACAGCTTCCGAGAGCTGGAGTTGCTCTCAGTCAAGGCCATGGAATCTACTGCCACCCATGAGAGATGTGCATTGAAGTGGTAGGCTGGGCCAGGGTGTAGCACCCACTGGCAAGTGCCAGGACTGGGGATGAGTCATGTCAGGCTATGCCACAATACCCTCTCGCACACATAAAATCCATTGCTGGCAGCAGGCCTGGTAGAGAAACTTTGGGGACTCACCTATTAGGCTATAGTTCCCCCTGTTGAGCAGGAATGCTAAATATGAGGACACACTGGGCCAGGCAAGACTGCAACATACATTGGTATACGTGTGGGATAGGTCCTGAGACAGGCCAGGTTAGGCCAGGCAGCACTGACTGGTGAGAGCTAGGGCTGGGTGCAGGGCAGGCTAGTCCAGACTGAGGCACCTGCTGGTAAGTGTCAAGACTAGGGATGGGGCCATGTCAAGCTGGGCCACAGCACTCACTGGCATGTACAATCTGGGACTGGAAGCAGGCCTAGTACATGTACTTGGGGAAGTCCCTTGTTAGGCCACAGCTCCCAATGTTGAGTACAAGAGCTGGATCTGGGAGTGTGGTAGGTTGGCTGCAATGCCCATTGCAGCATGTGAGAGCCAAAATAGACACAGGCCAAGCCAGGTTGGTGTGATAGCACCATCTGATTCATATGACAGCCAGTGCTAATGACAGGTCAGCTGGACTAAACCACAATTCCTATTGGCATGCATGAAAACTGAGTCTGGGGGTAGGTCTCTGGTTATTCCTGCTTGCCATAGTAGGCTATAACACCCACCAGTGTGTTTGAAAATCAGACCATGGGCAGGTAAGGCTGAGCTAGGTCAGAGTACCCACTGGTTTATTTGAGAAATGGGGCTGGGAAGAGATTGACCAGGCAGCTGCCACTCACTGGTATGGGGGCAGGCTGGTGTCGGAGAGGGACCAAACCTGACCCTGCACTAACTGACACACACAGGTCAAGTTGGAGCCAGGAGCCAGGAGCTCTTCTGGGTCTCCCACGTGGGTGCAGGGTCCCAAGGCCTTGGGCTGTCTTTAGCTGCTGTCCCAGACCACAAGCAAAGAGCTGGATGGGAAGCAGGGTCACTGGGATTAGAACTCGCGACCATATGGGATCCCGGTGTGTTCAAGGCAAGGACTTTAACTACTACGCTATTGTGCCAGGCCCAATAGAATCACTTTTAAGTTGTAGGATATTTGCCTACGAGTTACAGTTACTAATGTTTTGTAATGAAACAGAAGTTATAAAAAGTGCCGATTCTGATGTGATGTAAAGCTCCTTGTGACACTGGGTTAAGCTGCTGTTTGGGGAGCCACGGGCCCGTATCTGAGTGCCTTCTCAGCTCCTGGCTGCTCCAGTTCGGATTCAGTTTCCTGCTAACATGCCTGGGGAGTCAGTGGATGGCAACACGCGTACTTGGATGCCTGCCTCTGATGTGGGAGCACAGGGTGGAGGTTTGGGCTCCTGACTTCAGTGTGGCCGATGCCCCACTATTATGGGTGTTAGATCCTCGCTCCCTTTTCTCTGTAACTCTACCACTCACACAAACAAAAGAATAAGCATTTTTAAAAACCCTGAAGAGAAAATTATTGCATATTTGAATGTGGCCACCGCACAACTTTTTATTTTTGAATGTATGTCATTTGGCTTATTTCCCTAAGATTTCATTAAGAAAATAATATATAATGCTAAAGAGGAATGAAATGCATGGATTATTAGCCCTGTTTTTATGACTGTCGATTTTTAGGAAAGTAACTGAAACAAAGAATTCTTTCCTGTTCTAGCACAGAAACCACAGGTGAGACAACTTCATCCATAAAGCAAGTCAGTCTACTGCACTGAAATAAAAAGTTATTTCCTGGTATCATAGTGAGAACTCATAACAATCAAAACCAAAAAGTGTATTATAACATTCCTTGGTTTATAAAGGTTCGAGAAAAATCTCAGTGATGAACCATCATGCTGTTATAAAAGTGAGCATCAGAAATGAGCCTTCAACATTCCTCTAACCTCAACCCTGCTTCTCTATTGCAACTAACTCTATTTCAACCATTAATGTCAAACACCCAGGCTCAGTAAACCAATCCTTTTGCAGCATTCTGATCAGTGGCTAAGTACGTCCACAAAATAGCACTTTTCCAGTCTTCCGAGGTGAGTTGGTTTTCTCTTCATTTCTTAGATTGAAAATGATGGCAGAAACAGCTCTTGTAAACATGGTCTGCCAAGCATGGCACAAGTTTGTACATTCTCCAATTCTTCCTCAGCAGCTGAGCCGTGGTGTGATAATGGTAATTCCGTAGGTGGTGAACTGTCAACACACGATGTGGTGAGCGCATCGTAAGTACTGCTATTCCTGTGTTGATCGGTCCTTATCACATGAGTTCTGGGTTATTGTGTTTGCTCGTGAAAGGATGTTTGTGAAACCTTAGAACACTCAGTGTTTTAAAAAAATGTATTTAGTTTGAAAACCTCCTAAAACCACCAAGTAGGAGATCCTGCTGTTTAAATTGTAATAGCTTGGAATGTATTTCAAAAGCCTTTCCGAAGCATTTTCAGATGTTTTTTTTAGAAAAATAATAAGTGGATTTTCAAAATGGTAACATGTGCAGTTGTCACCGCCTCATTTTTAGGCCTGTGTTTGGCAAAGGGCGAATTTTAAGCAATGATAAGAATCGTTGACATCTGTATGCCATGTGACACTTGCTGACGGTTATCTTGTTAATTTATCTGTAAGGGCTGCATTTGGGGTTTCTTTATCCTAGCTTCTTTTACATGTTTGTCTGTAGCTGTTAAAAGTTCTAGGGTCTGGGCCCGGCGCGGTGGCACAAGTGGTTAAGGTCCTCGCCTTGCACGCCAGGGATCCCATATGGGCGCCGGTTCTATCCCGGCAGCCCCGCTTCCCATCCAGCTCCCTGCCTGTGGCCCGGGAAAGCAGTCGAGGACGGCCCAAGGCTTTGGGACCCTGCACCCGCGTGGGAGACCCAGAAGAGGCTCCTGGCTTCGGATCGGCATAGCATTGGCTGTTGCACTCACTTGGGGAGTGAATCATCGGATGGAAGATCTTCCTCTCTGTCTCTCCTCTCTGTATATCCGCCTTTCCAATAAAAATAAATAATAATAATAATAAATATTAAAAAAAAAAACGTTCTAGGGTCTGTGCTTACACGTTGAACAGCCCAAATGATTTACACATTTTTTTGGCATTTGCCTTCTACTCACACGTCTTGAGGAGAGAATTCTCTTATCTACAGATATGTTATGTACCTCTGTGCTTATTCCTCAAGCAATTAAGTCTGACTTACTGTATACAATCATTCATGTATTCTACAATTATGTTCTTTTTTTAAAAAGATATATGATTTATTTATTTTCTATTGCAAAGTTAGATATACAGGGAGGAGGAGAGACAGAGAGGAAGATCTTCTGTCGGTGCTGTGCCAATCCAAAGTCAGGAGCCAGGCACTTCCTCCAGGTCTCCCACATGGGTGCAGGGTCCCAAGGTTTTGGGCCGTCCTCGACTGCTTTCCCAGGTCACAAGCAGTGGGCTGAATGGGAAGTGGAGCTGCCAGGATACAAACCGGTGCCCGTATGGGATCCCGGCATGTGCAAGGTGAGGACTTTAGCCCCTGGGCCACCGCGCCTGGCCCTACAGTGATATTCGTACTCTAAAATCAAGGCTACTTTCTTAGTAACTGCCTTTTCCATAATTTTTCTTGTTTTTTTTTTATTTATTATGCTTGTGTATTTTAATGATTCCTGCATTCTCAAAATATACACCATAAAATGCTGTTACATGATAAAATACGTGCTTTAAATAAAAGGTACGTTTAAATATCAAAAAGTCATAATTTTCTCATTAGAAAAGACCTAAATACTAATTGACATTAATGGTCTTATTCTTAGCGGAGAATGGCCAGGGCTTCCTCTGAATGTACTGCTAACTTTGGCTCAAATTCCTCTTCCTGGGCTGGCCTTGTGGTCCAGGTCCTGGTAGAGAGGTTGCTCATGACACCTGCATTGCATCCGGGTGCCAGTTCACATTCTAGCTGCTGCACTTCTGAGCCACTGACCTTCAATGACCTTGGAACATCTGAGTGTGTAGGTCTCTGCTGTTCACATGGAAGACACAGATGACAACCCTGGTTTCGGCCTGACCGAGCCCTGGTCATTACAGCCAACTGGGAAGTAAACCAGCAAATGGAAGATCTTTTTCTCTCTCTCTCACCCTCCCTCTTTTCAAATAAATACAGGAATGTCTAAACAGAAAGAAACAAAAAAAAAAAAAAAAAAAAAAAGGAAGGGGATCTGATCATCTTAGTGAAAACAAATAAGGGCATATAAAAGGGATGGATTTAATAGATCCAGAAGTCTAATAAAAACATTTATATGTAGAGAGTGCTCAAAGGGAACCATCATGAATGTTTTACTGGCAGTAGTTATTTCTACAAAGTGTTTCTGTAAAATAAGTTTTTTTTTTTAAGATTTATTTTATTTTTATTGGAAAGGCGGATATATAGAGAGGAGAGACAGAGAGGAAGATCTTCCGTCCGATGATTCACTCCCCAAGTGAGTGCAATGGCTGATGTTATGCCGATCCGAAGCCAGGAGCCTCTTCCGGGTCTCCCACGCAGGTGCAGCGTCCCAAAGCTTTGGGCTGTCCTCGACTGCTTTCCCAGGCCACAAGCGGGGAGCTGGATGGGAAGAGGGGCTGCCGGGATTAGAACCGGCGCTCATATGGGATCCCTGGCGTGCAAGGCGAGGACCTAAAATAAGTTTTTGTATGGATATTTTCTTTATCCTGTGACACTCTTACATTGAATCATTCTCTATCAGCAACAACATACTGGACATAGATTGCCTGAATCCCTCGCAGCCGAGATGGCTGGCTCGAATTGGTAGAACGATATGTGTCATTAACAGGAGACTCAGAGTGAAGCATGGGAAAATGATAGAAATGAGAAATGAGAATTTGCCAACTAAATAAAATGCACGAGGGATCCACCCGGGCACGGGTGGGAACAGTCATCTCAGGAGACGGAGTGGAGTGTGTTTGCACGACTCAAGTGTGTTATGCTCATGTGTGCATGTCTAACAAACAGGACTCGCACCGTCCAGGAACGGTTCGGAGTGACCAGCGTTCTCCCAAGCGGTCAGACAACAGACAAGGCTGCAGCCCTTCCACTCTGAGTGTTCCACGCACACTCATGGCACCGTTTGAGTGCTGATGTTGGTTAAGGCAATACCTAGTGGATTAGCATTTCACTATGCTAATGGATACCTCCTCTATTTGTCTAGTTCTCCATAGCAAACCGACAACGTTAATTTACAGGCTGGCTTTTGGTGTGGCCTGCTTGTTGCGCACAGTCCTGCAGCTATCCTAGTACTCCAGGAGATTATTTCTGCTTGTGCATGAAGGCAGGAATGAAGGCAGAGATGTCCCAATGTTGTCCACAACACACCAGGCATGTCAAGGACAACAGCAAAGGGATGCGGTGAGCCAAACCAGGCCTTGCATTCAGCAGATGGAGAGCCAAGCGTGCAGGACCTTCCTGGTTTGGGAAGTGTTCCTCTGGGTGATTACTTGATTGAATATTTTTCATTGGGTCCCCAGTAACAGTGAAAAACACACTTTGCCATTATGACTTGATCTCAGGAGTTGTAAAAATTTCCTCTTCAGGTAAAATAAAAAACGGATTAAAGTGGTAACGAAAAGCAATTACAAATAATCATGTGAATTCATGTATGTGTATGTGCGTGCACACACACGTTTAATCAAATCGTTGATGCTTTAATCTTTGCGGAGGACCCCGACGGAGTTCCTGGTCCCTGGCTTCCCCCTTGTCCAGACCTGGACATAGCGGCCATGGGGTGAGTGACCCCAAAATAAATGATCAGTCTATGTGTATCACTCAGGCTTTCAAATAAATTAATTAATCTTTTTTTTTTTTTAGTAAGGCAATTCATTTGAGCTACCCTCTTTAAATGTATGTTTTCGCGCGTAGATTTGATTGCTAACTACATAAATAAGCCTTGTCATCAGGTCTCCAGGCATTTTTTTTATTCTGCTGAACTGTAAACTCACGCTTAGGGACTAGGCAGACCCTTTACCCATCCGCTCTGTCTCCATGAAACAGAATCTCACCTGTGGCTTGAATTAGTGAGATTACTCCATACTCACCTTTCCATGACTGGATTACGTAGAATCCTGTCCTCAAATCTCAGCCAAGCTGTTGAGAGTTTTTCCTTCTGTTTGTTTTTCAGGCTGAAGGGCAGTCCACGGTGTGCGTTGACTTTGTCCATTCGTGGTGCCTCGCTAGATGCTCACGTGGCTTTACATCATGCCTCTTGGGAACGGCGCTGCAATGAACATGAGCCAATGAACCAGACACGGATTTTATTGACATCTTATTGACTTCAGTGAAAAGAGAGGGAGGATGTGGAAGAGAAGGAAAGAGAGAGGGAGGGAGAAAGATTCTCCACGTGCCAGTTCACTGCCCAAGTGGCAGCCACAGCCAGGCCAGAACCAGGCTAAAGCAGAAGCCAGGCAGTCCATCTCGGTTGCTCACATGGGAGGCTGGGGACCGAGTACTTGAGCCAGCACCCACTGTTTTCCAGGCGTCTAAACAGGAAGCTGCGTGAGAAACAGAGCAACCAATGTGAGACGAAGGTGTCCCAAGCAGCGGCTTAACTTGCTCTGCACAAACTTGTTCCTTCCCCCACTGCACTTTTTTTTTTTAAGATTTATTTATTTATTGGAAAGTCAGATATACAGAGAGGAGGAGAGACAGAGAGGAAGATCTTCCAACCGATGATTCACTCTCCAAGTGACCACAAAGGCTGGAGGTGAGCTGATCTGAAGCCAGGAGCCCAGAGCCTCTTCTGGGTCTCCTACACAGGTGCAGAATCCTAAGATTTTGGGCCATGCTCTACTGCTTTCCCAGGCTACAAGCAGGGAACTGGATGGGAAGTGGGGTTGCCAGGATTCAAAATGGCAGCTGTATGGATCCTGGCAAGCGCAAGGCAAGGACTTCAGCCGCTAGTCCACTGTGCTGGGCCCATCTCCACTATATCTTAATTCTTCCTGTCCACTCTATTTATGTTATGTTTTGGGCTGAAGTTTGTAAATTAGGTGCAGTATCCTTTGCCTGTTCTTGGTTTTGCTGCCCGTGCTTTTGGTGATGTCAGAGCTATAAAATCATGGCCAAAGCCAATGTTGTGAAGTCTTTCCCACTTGTTTCCTGAGATTTTACAGTTTCAGGCTTTGTGTAAAGTTTCAGTCTGTTTCAAGTAGCTTTTTAAGTGTGGTGTAAGGATAGCAAGTTTCATCTTTGTCCGTGATGTTTCCACCTACTCCAATACCAGCCGCACATTCTTGCCATTCTTATCAAGCATCAATTGACTGTATGTGGTTCAATGTTTTATCTCTCTCTTCAGTTTAGTTTTCCCTGTATGTCTATTTTCATTCCAGTGCCATATATATATATATTTTTTATTTTCTGGGATTTAAAATATATTTCGAAATTAGAAATGTGACCTGCCAGCTGCATTGTCTTTTCTTTTTTTTTTTTTTTTGTTTTTGAAAAGATTTATTTTTTGTGTTAGAAAGTCAGATACACAGAGAAAAGGAGAGACAGAGGGGAAGATCTTTGGTCTGATGATTCACCTCCCCAAGCTGCTGCAATGACCAGAGCTATGCCGATCCAAAGTCAGGAGCCAGAAGCCTCTCCCAGGTCTCCCATGCTGGTACAGGACCCCAAGGCTTTGGGCCAGTCTTGATGAGTTTCCCAGGACACAAGAAGGCAGCTGGATGGGAAGTGGGGCTGCCCGGATTAGAACTGACACCCATGTGGGATCCTGGCACATTTAAGGCAAGGACCTTAGCTGCTAGGCTACCGCGTCATGCCCCGTTTTCTTAAGATTGGTGTAGCTAATCATGATCTCCTGTGCTTCATGTGGATTGTAGACTTCTTGGCTCCTTATGTGTGGCACGCCATTGAGACTTCCACAGAGATGGCATTGAGTCTGGGCATTGCTTTGAGTGATCTCTTCCAACTAAGCAATGTGCAGATTTTTCTCATTTGATTGTGTTGCCTTTAAGCTGCGTGAGAGTTTTCACTAAGTTTTTACCTCCTTGGTTAAGCTTATTACTACGTACTTACTCTTTTCAGGGTTGATGTGCTCACTTTAAAATGCAGGTGGCCAGCAACCTGAGGCTATCTCTTTTATTTTGTGGCCCTACATAAAGAACTGCAACCTAGGGCCTGGCGCGGTGGCGCAAGTGGTTAAGGTCCTCGCCTTGCACGCCCGGGATCCCATATGGGCGCCGGTTCTAATCCCGGCAGCCCCGCTTCCCATTCAGCTCCCTGCCTGTGGCCCTGGAAAGCAGTCGAGGACGGCCCAAAGCTTTGGGACCCTTCACCCGTGTGGGAGACCCGGAAGAGGCTCCTGGCTTCGGATCGGCATAGCATCAGCTGTTGCGCTCACTTGGGGAGTGAATCATTGGACGGAAGATCTTCCTCTCTGTCTCTTCTCTCTGTATATCTGCCTTTCCAATATAAAAAAATAATAATAATAAAAATAAATCTTAAAAAAAAAAAGAACTGCAACCTAACTTGCCACAGAAACAAAGCAAATCCCGATCTAGGAAGATAACCGGTAATCGGGTCTTATTCAGATAGAAGCTTCTAGGTTCCAGTATGTTACAGCAGCTACATGAGATATGACTACAACATATGGCAGATACCTAGATGCAGTGGATCGAGAACTTTCTCCTGAGGCTCTGTCCCAGTCTAGCAAGAGGGCTGCTCCCGTTGGCTCACCTAGCTGGGGTGGCTGGGTAGAATGCTGACTGTTTATTCATCGTTTTATACACAAATAGATGCTTCTATATTTGTATATTTTGTATATATATTTGTATATTTTGCTTTTAACAATTTTACACAGGATTTCAAATTCCCTGTGAAGCTAACATGTTGCTGCTGTTCAGATGCAAATGATTTTTCTGTTAATTTTGCTCACCTCCCTCCCCCTCCGCAAGTTCACAGAATTTATTTATCAATTCTGAAAGTTTATTGTTGCTGTTGATGTAACGAAGCCTTACTTTGCAGCCCAGAAAGCTAAATTGCTACATGCAGTACCACCGGCAGCCAGTGTGAGCGCCAGTCAGAATTCCAGCTGCTTTGCTTCCAATCTAGCTCCCTGGAAGCGCACCTGGGAGAGTAGTGGAGGCTGGTCCAAAGTTCCAGGCATCCGTGGTGGAAGAGCCTGACGGAGTTCCTGCCTCAAGACCTCCACCTCACCTAGCACCGGCTTTTTGGGCCATGTGTTGTATGAACCAGTGAATGAAAGACCTTTTCTCTCTCTCTTCAAATAAATGAGTTCTTTAAAAAGAAGTGAAGACTTCACAACCCTTTTCTCAATATTTAAAACCATGTTGACTTCCTCTGTTTTATTTCAGTTCCTCTGTTTCTTATTTTCGCTCTACTAACTTGGGGTTTAGGTTGTCCTTTTTCTGACCTTTTAGCATGTAAAGTTAGGATGTTCACTTGAGACTTTCTCGTTTTTCTTAAACATTGATTTATTTTTATTGGAAAGGTAGATCATATTTACAGAGAGGAAGGACAGAAAGGTCCTTTATCCGATGGTTCACTCCCCAAGTGTCTGCAACAGCCCAAGCTGAGCTGAAGCGAAGCCAGGAGGAGCCAGGAGTTTCTTCCGAGTCTCCCACATGGGCGTAGAGTCCCAAGGCTCCTGAGCGCTTGACTCCTTTCCCAGGAGCAAGCAGGGAGCTGGATAAGACGTGGAGCAGCCAGGACACAAACCAGTGCCTCTGCGGGATCTCGGTGGTTACAATGTGAAGATTTAACCATTCGGCCATCATGCCAGGCTTACGGCCTTCTTTGTCATTGTGAACATTTCGTTACAAGTTTCTCTCTCACTACTGCTTTTCCACTGCCCAGTAAGTTTTATTTATTTATTTTGCTTTTCGTGATATAGTTTCTGAGTTCAGAATTCTAAAAGAGTAAACGCTTCCCCACGTTAACTCCATAATCATCCCCCATCTATATAACTACACCCATTCATTACTCCTCTCTGGCGCTGACTCACACACAGGTTTCTGACGCTGCCAGACGAAAATGGGCTAACTTGTATCAGAGGCTGAGAAATGTTTCCGTGTCTCTCTTTGACATTCAATTATGACATCTTTGTACACCCTCACTTCGAGAAATAAAGATGACATTCAACATTTTCTGTCCCATGGGGGAAGTGCTTGTCATCCCACTCTTTCATTCATTGCGACAAATAGGAATTGAATGACAGCGATACAGGCTGTGCTCTGCACTGTTGGGCATGATGTGTAAACAGTTTCAATGTCCGTACTGTGAACTTGCCCTCTAATGGGGAGATGCACAGAAAGCAAGAGAATCAATCGAATTTAATTAGAAAATAGATCACTAAGGAGAAAGACAAATCAGAGGGTAGGTTTACAGTGAGAGTTTAGAGTTCACATAGGAAAGCCTGAGAAAGACTTGTTGGAAACATAATATTTAACTGAAAACTCAAGGGGGTTATGGAGTAAAGCTATGGCACAAATGGAGGAAAGCATGTAAAAATCATTTGTTGGGCCTGGCCTGATGGCCTGGGAGCTAAAGCCCTCACCTTGAATGAGCCAGGATCCCATATGGGCACCAGTTCTAATCCCAGGGGCCCTGCTTTCCATGCAGCTCCCTGATTGTGGCTTGGGGAAGCGGTGGTGAATGACCCAAAATATTGGGACCCTGCACCTGCGTGGGAGACCCAGAAGAGGCTCCTGGCTCCTGGCTTCGGATTGACTCAGCTCCAGCCATTGTGGTCGCTTGGAGAGTGAATCATTGGACGGAAGATCTTCCTCTCTGTCTCTCCTCCTCTCTGTATATTTGACTTTGCAATAAAGATTTAAAAACATTGTTTGTTCTGTAACTGTTTAACAGGTGACTACTATCCTGAGAATAATCACTGTCAACTACTACGCAGGCCATTCTTCCTGAGCTTGAAAGTGATTTTAACACACAATGAGTCTCCTCTCAGATCCAGGAGTTGATTGGGACAATTCAGAATTATTCAACCTGCTTTGCTCCAGTTACCTAAAGAAAATTCAAAATAAAAAACACTACATAAAAAAGGTGTATTTAAAGAGAAAACCAAAATTGCAATTAAATAAATAACATATGAGGTGGTTTAACTACAAACTATTCTCTAAAAAAATCAGAGAGAATGTGTTGGGGTGTGATGGAGGCAAACACAGCAGCAATGGATGCTACACTTGGTTACCCAGGCGCCCTGCTCCCAGCCAGATCTCCGCATGCAGAATGCCTGGGTCTGCTTTCTGCTGCAGTGTCTGGCTCCAGCTTCCTGTTTGTGCAGAGCCTGGGAGGCAGAGGGACGCCTCAAGTGACTGGCTCCACCCGCTCACTTGGAAGGCCAGGTATACGACGTTCGCAGCTTCCGGCTTTGGCTCCCAGATTTCAGAATACTGTGGTCATTGGCGAGCTCTTGCGCTCACTCATTCTATCTTCCAGACATATATATTAATATTTATACTTATATATAATTAAAAATTCTGTAATCCCATGGTGCAGTTACACTATGAAGCAACTACACTATAAAAGTGCAGAGTACCACTATTGCGCTTTTGTGTGGTAGTATTTCCTTTTGCCTTAAAAGTGTCATCGTGGGTACTGGGAAATAGCATTTTTTTTTTTAATTGGTTACACTGCATTATGTGACACAGTTTTTTTTTTTTAAAGATTTATTTTTATTATTTTTTCATTGGAAAGGCGGATATACAGAGAGGAGAGACAGAGAGGAAGATCTTCCTTCCGATGATTCACTCCCCAAGTGAGCCGCAACGGGCCGATACTATGCCGATCCGAAGCCAGGAGCCTCTTCCGGGTCTCCCACACGGGTGCAGGTTCCCAAAGCCTTGGGCCGTCCTCGACTGCTTTCCCGGGCCACAGGCAGGGAGCTGGAAGGGAAGCGGGGCTGCCGGGATTAGAACCGGCGCCCATATGGGATCCCAGGCGTGCAAGGTGAGGACCTTTAACCACTTGCGCCACCGCGCCCGGCCCGTGACACAGTTTTATAGGCACTGGGATTCCCCCCACTCCTCCCCAGGAAATAGCATTTTTATAGGTCACAAGATTTCTGAAACATAATGGATCCTTACCATTTACTGACTGGATCGAATGGGAAAAGTTGAGCTGTAGTTCCGGGATGTTGGGCAGGAAGCCCTGGGATCCTGTGTATTTCAGTGGAAGTAGCAAACCAGGGTGCCTGACATTCACTCTTTTAGCTCTTTTCAAAGTGTCTTAAAAATGTCATTCTTTCGCTCTTGATTTTATTAAATATCCACTTTGTCTTTTGGAAGGCTATTTTTGCAAACTTAGAGGCTAGCAAATGCAATACAATTTTCATGTTTGTATTCACTAAGAGGAAATAATGATTATACAGTTTAAACAACTCTTCCTAAAGATGGAGTTTCTAATGTATAGTTGTTTGGGAAAAACTATTCCAATAAGAAATCTAGTCATCAAGACTGCTTGTTAGGGACCAGTTATCAGCAGTAACTGACACAGCACTCCACTTGACTTAACTCCTACTTGGCTCATCTCCTTTATGTGTAGTCTTGAAGGTCTCAGATTGCCTAGGTTTCACCTTGCCCCATTGGGTCTAAAGTATTGGAGTACCCCAGGGACTCACACATCTTCTCTCCTCTCCTCCCTGAGTTGCTTTCAGTCTAACTACTCCCACACGTGGGGGATTCTGAGTTGTGATCACTCATGAACCCTACATTCGCAGAGCCAGTCAATATACCTGTATCTAACAGGCATCTCAAGCTCAGATTCAAACCTGAGCTCCTGGGCACTCCGAAATGCTCCCGTGGCTGTCTTCCCACTCTCCTTTGAAACAGAAACCCCATCTTTCCAGGTGATCACCCGTGAGAGAAGTTGGCATTACTCCTGACTCTGTTTTTGAACTTGAATCCCACAAGTCGCTTCAAGACAGCAGCTCCCACTGGTCCTGAATCTGGGCTGTGTCTGGCTCTCTGGGGGCATTTCCTGCCTTTTATCTCCATCAATAAGCATCTCCAGCTCCGCTAAGGGGCCTGCAGTAAAGCAGGGCTCCCGCATGAATCCAGGCGCCCAGACTGCTAATCCACGGCTCTAAACAGGCGCCCAGACTGCTAATCCACGGCTCGTTCTAAGCAGCAGGAGAAAACCTAGAGCCACTTTGCCTCACGAGGCTGCCTGACGCTGGATTCTTCTGGAGGTGGTTACAATGCAGAGGCTGGGACCCATTTGCCATGCAATGTGTGTCCCTCGAAGCAAAGCCTCCTGAAGGAGCTGTGACACCATGAGGCATACGGACAGCTGTTTGTTTATCCCAGAGAGAAGATGGCGATTTTTAACCCCTGTGTGCTGTACACAGACAGAACCAGAGATCAGAATTTACACTGTGTGACTTGGGAAAGTGATTAGAAGAGAGACTGAAAGAGGACTGGAGGAAGTCTTTGGCTGTGCTGTGCACCGTCCAAGGACAGCGGAATCCAGGCGCTGAAGTATGTGGGGAATTCATCTGCCAGGACTATGGGCATTAACCCCCTGGGAACAGCGCAGAGAATGCAATACGAAAGATGCTCGTGGCAGCTGCGCAAGTGCCCAGCCATTAGAAGAAAAATGAAAACATGAGAGCCCACATTTTTATTTTACTCATCGGTTGCCAATAATTCCTCAGTGAATGTTAAAAACTCCCTCCTCTGAATGTTCAGATGAATAAATTCTACACGTTAGAAATGAAAAGTTTTTTTTGTTTATGTTGTTGTTTGTTTGTTTTTTGCTTTGTCTTTTTTTTTTTAATATAGCTATAGCTATATTTTTGACAAGTATTTCCCAATGTGGAATTTAAACTTTAGTGTGATAATCATTCATCCAGAATCCCAAAGTCATCAGTTTGCTGGAATGGAGGAGCATCTGGGAAAAAATGAACATCAAATCCTGCTGAACTACTATATAGCGTCTATATAGGACAAAGTAACGCAGTCAAAAGAAAAAAAAAAATTAGCTTTGATGGGGTTCAGTGCCCGGGACAGACCTGGAACGAAAGAGGCACTCATTTTTTTTTTGTTCTGTAATTCACCCACTTGAAATGATGCACATCAATTAGTAACTTTTTATCTCTTGATCTTTTTATCCAAGTAAGTCACACAGCTCTGTAAGACGGCGACAGACAGAAAATCCTACAGCCTGCCTCTCTCTGTGTGTTCCTTTGAACACCCACATCCATGTGCATATATACACATATTCATACATGGGTATGCATATTCATTTAAAGCCAAGTAACATTTTATCCTTTCTACATTTTACTTAATTTTTTTTTAACTTTGAATTTCAAAAAAATATATATACGCATGTGTTTTCTACATATCTCAATATATTTATTGTACTGAGATTTTAGTAGAATAAAACATTGGATTGAGTCCATCCAAGTCAAATACTACGTAGTTATTTTTGGGTTTTAACTTCTAGGCTTTTGGCTAGAAGTTATTTTTGGCTTTTTTTTCTAGGCTCTTCAATTATAGCATGGCCTGATCCTCTGCAATGTAAGCTTTCACCGTCATTTCATTTACAGTCCTCATCAATTTCAGGTGAATTGCCTGAAAAGTTTCCAAGGGTGTTTCCAGAGTGATGTCCTCACACACTAGCAGCCTGCTACCCAGTCCATCACCTGCTGGAGTGTCTGAATCGTGGTTTAGCAGGGCAGTGTGGCAAGGCATGCGGCTCAGCAGCTGCAATACCGCCCCCTAAAGGCACACAGAGGTATGTCCCAGGATGTGTCAAGATTTGGGGTCAAAGTATTGAAATATTTCTCTCAAACTGATAGCATATAACTTGTATCTGTCTTATGTTTCCTATGTATTTTGCCAAGGGTCATTTGGGACTATTTTTAACCACTACAGAGAATAATCAATGTTTAAAAACAAGTCTATTAGGAACTCTAAGCACTTATTCAGTACCATGCATCTCTATTCAATGGAATGGGGATGTGTGAAGAGCATGAAGTCAGAACTGTTTTAAATAGCAATCCCTCTTTGGAATGTTTCTCCATGAGTGATAGGCAATTAAATGCACTCTGTAAAACTTGCACGTGAAGTGGAAGTGAGCTAGTTCTTTGAAGACCCAGAAAAAGCAGAAAGTGAGCAGCGTGCTACGGGTTTCTCGGCAGGAAGGACAGTTGATGGAAAAAAATCTGTGGGAGAGGAATGCATGCGATTGCAACTTGTTAATATTACGTAAACGCTAATCTTTAAGAAGAAGGAGTGAGGCCGAGTAATGCTATCGCTCAAATTTGCTGTTACAGATCAACACACACGTATTCAAACAGGCTTCTCTGGGGTGATATGCTGCACAGTAATGTAAATTCTTCCATCGATAGAATGGAAGTGGAGCTGCTGGGACGTGAACCATCGCCCATATGAAACCGTGGTGTGCGCAAGGTGAGGATTTAGCCCCTAGGCTACCCTGGTGGACCCTAGATGTGATTTTTTTTTGAAGATTTATTTATTGTTATCCAACAGGCTGAGCAACAGAGAGACAGAAAGAGATTTTCCATCCCCTAGTTCACTCCCCAAATAATAGCAAACACCGGAGCTGGACCAATCCCAAGCCAAGATTCAGGGATCTCCTTTGAGTTTCTACATGGGGCTAGGGCCCCAATGACTTGGACCATCCTCTGCTGCTCCTTCAAGCTGTAAACCAGGAACTGGACTGGAAGTGGAGCAGCCGGGACTCAAACAGACACTCATTGGGTCACTGCACAGGCCCATTTTAACTGTGATTTTAGAGTAAGCAGCCATATTGTAACGATTTTTGAAGGGATTCTTGCTATTTACAGAAACGAGTTTACTTCAAAAGCTCATTGGAAAATGGAATTGCAAAATAAGCTTACTTTGCTGCAGAATTTAAACTTTATGCAGTGACTTTCAAAAACTCCCTGGACAGTATCTATTATGAAAAGAAAGGCTATTTTTGAATTACAGAAATTCTTTACATCAAATAAATACCTTGGAATTCCGTTTTGCCTAATGTTTTACAGTGCTTCGGTAAGAGCTATCTCATTTGAATTCATACAAGCCTACTTTCCATTTATACCTTATTCGTGGATATACTTTAGTGAATCATCATTGTATGGGGGACATTGATATTATTGTTGTGTGCCTGTTTGTTCTGTGGAACACGAGGTGACATTCAAGTACCTAAGAGTGCAGTTTTTAATCAAAGAGTCAGCCTTGTCATGCATTGTATAGCCTGTGAAAGTCAGTTGCTCAGGGCACTCGACAGTTTTGAATATATTTGATTCAATCCATACAGACCATATGGCTTATGTTCTGCCCAGCTCAAATAGCACTTTGGGCAAACAGCATGTATAACACCAAAGTTTTCAATGTATGCACTTTTGGTCTTGATATCTCCAGCTGGCAACATGTAATCATTTTTAGCCACTCTTCATAATGTATCAGAAAAGATAGAATTTCAGAGCAGGTGTTGTGATAGACTTAGAGGTCTATCAAGTACCTCTAAGTCTATAGACTTAGAGGTCTATTCAAGTACCTGTTCTCCAGGTACTGCCAATACACCAGGCTTTTAATTGTGTTTATAGAGTGCACAGGTCCCCTCTATTAGACTCTTAGAACTTGGAGAAGAGTGGCACGCGAGAGTGGCTTCGAGCAGAACAAGCAGGAGCTCACAGGTGGATATTAATTTTTGAGACTTAGCCTGCAGAGACCAATGAATAAGCACACTTTTTTATTGCTGATTACGTAGTACATGGTGGAGAGATACGTGACATTCCTTCCTTGATTTGATCCCTGGAGTAAATCATTAGTGTTTGGCAAAATGTTGTGGAGCCAGACTGCTCTCAGCTCAACATTTATGGGAATTTATATAATTACATTCACATCAAAAACATTTGTTTGGCTCTCTGATTTTTAATTCAGGTGGGCACATTTGTAATGTACATCCATAGTATATCACGCATGAGACTTGGAGCCAGCATCCCTTAAATCGCTTCTCCTTAATTGAATACAAGGATTCTGCACAACCTTATTCTCAAGCATACATTAATGTCTTGCTCTTTGCATTTGTTGTAGCTATTTGCACACATCGCACTACAGGAAGAAGACAGAAAACTTTGGCATTAATATGTAGGTCTTGTCCAAAACTCTCCAAGTATCTGTTACTAAGTTGATGAAATACGAACATGGGCCACAAAAAAAAAAAAAAACAATTAAGCCATTTTAGAAGCTCTGATTCTTGGCACTGATATTCCAATATGAGGCAAGGGACACCACAGTGGTAAAGGGTCATCACTTGAGTCTCTAGTCTTGCCTCAGCCCATGTTCAAGAGCTCACCACAGGAGGATAACAATGCAAACATCAGGAGGTTTTACTGTGGCCTAAATGGAATACATTACATATAAACACTTGGAGAAATGGCATGTACACACATCATGATACATGCTGACATTATTAATATTGTTGCTAGTGAGAATCAAGATAGTGGGATAGGGTAAGGACATGTTTAAACAAAGAAGCATTGGCCAGTGTGAAGCAGAGAGGGCGCATTCTCGGTCATAGCAGAGGGACACCTGGAGACTGACAGACACAGGAAAGCGTGGACACAGCGTTATGGTCTTGCAGTGACAGTGATGAACCAGCAGCATTCAGTGAACTGCACCGCAACTGGAACTACAGTATGACCAAGGTGGGAAGGGACATTCACTGGGAGCTCAGGAGGTGAACCCAGACAGAGAACAGCTTCTCCTGCTCGTCCATTTGATTTGACCAGGAGCAGAGACAGAGTGGCAAGTACCACATGGACAATATGGGAACCGGGTAGATTTCACAACCCAGTCTTCTCCGTAGAGATGGATTGGGTGCCATTTTGTGTAGGAGGACAAAGGCTATAGGAAAGGACTGGATGTGCACTGAGCTGAGAGTGAATTCATTTCAGCCTCAGTGAACTGCAACAACATGGTATCCTACAAGTTTCACCCAAGACAGGTCTGAGTAGCCCTCAGATCTGACAGCCAGCAGATCAAGAACTCTAGTAAAGGCACATCAGGTGCCATTTTATACAGTGTTGTGTTGCAAAAGCTTTGAGACTGAAGGAACAACAGTGAACTGTACAGGTGCTGAGCTTAAAGCTAACTCAAAGCTCAATGAACTGCAGTTATCCCAACGGGAAAATAATACAGAGCTTGGCATTGCATGGGTCAAAATAGGTTTGCGTAGCCCTCAGACCTAATGGCCAACAGATTCTGGCAAGATCAGCACCACTAACAACCTAGCTATATAGAACACCTAGTGTCTCCCTGATCCTGGGAGCTGTTACAACTGGAAGTGGGAGAAAGTTTGTACAGACAACGGTGCAGCCTAAGCATGGTATCACAGGAGGTGGAGACTGGTGAACCAAGAGCTGGAGCTACAGAGACCATGATAGAAGTCTAACATAAGAACCCAGATCTGGAACTTGCTGGGGGAAGTGGTACAAATGACTACAAACAAAGAGCCATAAATCAACCAGAATAAGTAAACTCAAATTGTAGACTGTGGGTAACAGAGCTCAGAATCCTTCCCTAAGAAGAAGAACCAGCTAACCAGAAGTACAAGGACCAAGAGCAAAAGAAACAAAGGCACAATTAATATTACTGAAGACTCCCTAAAAAGGAGGAAAACCCTTTGCCAACCTCAGAGGATAACTGAGAAAGACATAGACAATGAAGATACAGAATTCAAAACACTTGTTATAAAGCTCCTTATCAAAAACAGGAAGCACGTAAAGCAGGCATTTAAGAAATTTAAGGAACTTGTCACACTGGAAATGAATCAAATGAAAGCTGATATATATCAGCATTGAAGAATACAGAGGAGCAAATTAAAAAGTACAGTGGAGTGCCTCCAAAATAGAATAAAGAAGGCAGAAAAAAGAATCTCAGAATTGAAAGATATCTCCTGTCACCAGGGCAATACGAAGAACTGGAAGCAGAGCTGGATCAGGCCAAAAACATATTCAAGAACTGAAAGACACCATTAAAAGGCAAAATATAAGAGTTATGGGAGTCCCAGAAGCAATAGAGAAAGAACCTGGGATTAAAGGTGTATTCAATGAAATAATAAGGGAAAAGTTCCCTAATCTGGATAAAGACTTGGGAAACAACATCCAGGAGGGGCACAGAACTCCCAACAGGCTTGACCAAAAGTGATTTTTACCACAGCACATGATGATTAAGCTCTCTTCAATCAAACATAAGGAAAAGATTCTTAAATGTGCACGTGAAGAAAATTAATTGGCAAATAAAGAAATGCCAATTAAACTCACGGGAGATCTCTCACAGGAAACTCTACAGGCAAGAAGAGAATGGAGTAACATATTCCAGATTCTAAAAGCAAAAAATTGTCGGCCCACAATAAAATACCCAGCAAACCTTTGTCTTCTTTTTGAAAATGAAATAAAATTCATCCACAGTAAAGTTAAAAGAATATGCCTCTTCTAATCCTGCCCTACAAATGATACTTGAAGACGTTCTCTTGACAGAGAAGAGGGATAGCACCTACCAAAACCAAAAGCAAACGGGAAAAACATCCCAGTAAAATGACAACAGAAGACTAAATCAATGAACAGCCCACTGCTAAAATGACAGGACCAAATTACCACTCATTCATATTAACCCTGAATGTAAATGGCTTAAAATCATCAACCAAATATTACAGATAAGTAGACTGGATTAAAAAGACCAAACCCATCTATTTGTTGCCTACAGGAGACATATCTCACCAACAAAGATCAGTGGAACTATGCCTCATGGATTTTGATTTTTTTTAGTTTCATCTCTTCAAAACACTTTTTCATTCAATTCTTCGTTGACTTCTAGATCATACAGTAGTATCTTTTTTTTTTTTCAAGAAGGTTCTTAATTCTTCTTCTTCGTGTTTCAGCGACACATTAGTCATCCAGTAGCATGTTATTGAACTCCATGGCATTTTAAAATTTTTCCTGTTGTTGATTTTGTTTTGTGGTTTTTCAGTATACATTTTCATGTATAGTAACTGTGTAATGGAGACTATCATATGCAGATATGAGGATACAATGCAGTATGCATCTCTACTTCCTGATCAAAAATGGACTCCCAAGTTAAGCGTTAACTGTATCTCAACAACAGGATGCTGGACTCTCTGCCATTGTCCACGCCCAGACATATGACGGACATATGACTGTGTTTGGAGAACTATACTCTAGTAATAATACAAGGGAATCCAGTGAGGAGCAGGAAGGCATCTTGAGGAGAGTGTAAGGGAATCCAAGAGCATAGAACTGTATGATAATAATAATAAAAAAGAAGTAAAAAGCATATTGTTATTAGCACAAATAAGATGATGCAACTTTGAACATCTGGATGTGTAACGTGCTCCTGAAGTGCACCCCACATATGACATACCTTCCTGAGGCTGTGCTCCGTGTATTCCTTGCCCAGGCATTTGTCATGAGCTTCACATTAATATAGGTGTCTACTTAAGAAACTCTTTCTCAGGCATTGTCACTTAAAAGTCTTATCTTTATTTAATATTTTTTCTTAAAGTCTTTTCCTGTCCCAGGCACATTCATGAATATGTATCTCACCGAACCTAAGACATGCATAAGTTATCCTGAATTCCTAGTTTCTCATTTACACACTGATCAAACCACAATGCTATTCGTTCTGCTGGAACTGAGCTGATCAGAAGCCAGGAGCCAGGAGCTTCTTCTGGGTCTCCCAAGTGCAGGGGCCCAAGGTTTTGGGGTGTTTTTGACTGCTTTCCCAGGCCACAGGCAGGGAGCTGGATGAGAAGCAGGACTGCTGGGATCAGAACTGTTGCTCACATAGGATCCTGGAGCATGCAAAGTGACGACCTTAGCCGCTAGGTTACCACACTGGGCCCTCAATTAATTTTTTTAAATGATTTAATAATTATTTGGGAGGTAAAGATACAGAAAATCAGCATCACTGATTCATTTTCTAAAACTCATGCACAGTGAGCCGAGCTCCTGGGCAGCTGGCGTGTTGATTGTGTTTTGTTCTCAAGGTCGGTCTTGGTAAAGCACAGATCATCTCTGGGTTTCAAATCCACCGTCAGGATCTTGATGCCACGTGTTCAAAGCATCCAATGACCACGCTCTTCTGTACCGATGTGCCTGCAGAAGCTTCGGTACCCACATTTATTCTGTTTTAATGATTAATGAATAACCAATCTTTTAAAATCATTAATTACTTATTAATTTAATCATTTATCTCCAAGAGAACTCATGATATTTGTCCTCCATGTACATTTTAATACCTGCGCTATTGAGATATCATTTCTATCTATTAGAACATAATCATTTAAAGTAACCTTCAAAGAGCTTTGCCAAATGCACATATAACCACCACTATAGTAAGATATACCCATTTTGGTTTAGTATTTTTTGGAGATTTACCAAATGAAACTTAACATAATTCCTCAAAAGTAAACCATTGTTGGGCTCGGCACGGTGGCGCAAGTGGTTAAAGGTCCTCACCTTGCACGCCTGGGATCCCATATGGGCGCTGGTTCTAATCCCGGCAGCCCCGCTTCCCTTCCAGCTCCCTGCCTGTGGCCTGGGAAAGCAGTGGAGGACGGCCCAAGGCTTTGGGAACCTGCACCCGCGTGGGAGACCCGGAAGAGGCTCCTGGCTTCGGATCGGCATAGTATCGGCCCGTTGCGCTCACTTGGGGAGTGAATCATTGGACGGAAGATCTTCCTCTCTGTATATCCGCCTTTCCAATGAAAAAATAATAAAAATAAATCTTTAAAAAAAAAAAGTAAACCATTGTTTATAATTTATAATTATGAATGATATGTTTTAATTTGTCATACCAATTGCCTTTTGGTTCCTAGAAGTGGCTGTTTAAGACATTTTTATTCATCATATTTATTATTTTGAGTTTTAGGGATCTAATATTTTGAAGAGCTAAAAAAACAAAGTTAAGGTACTGGGATTATGGCAGAGTGAGTTAAACCTCTGCCTATGGTGCCAGCATCCCATACAGGTGCCGGTCTGAGTCTGGCTGGTCTGTTTCTGCCCCAGCTGGCTGCTGATGCACCTTGGAAAGCAGCAGAACACAGCCCACGTCCTTAGGCCACTGCGTCCATCCTGGGGATCCAGAAAAAGCTCCAGGTTCCTGGGTGCGGATGTGCCCACTGCAGCTGCTACAGTTTGGGAAGTGAATGAGCACACGCAGAATCTCTCTCTGTCTCTCTTTCTCTCTGTCAGTCTGCTCTTTAACTAGAAAGAAATGTACACATTTTAGAAAGAAGCAAGAAAAGTTAGACTTGTTCAGAATCATGTCTTGCAGAAAATAAATGGATGTTGAGCCATTTGTGCCCCGCCTCTTTGAATTATGGACTAAGCAGTAGAGTAGATGAGCTTGCCTTCTTTTCTAATTCAAGCTTTAGAGATGTGTGATGTATTTTCGTTTTCTCTCTGGTCATAGTTTATCCTTGGAAGATGGATTCTTTTTTTTTCCATGATACAGTTCCATAAGCTCAAGAATTCTGCATTCCACCCTCCCCATTCATTCCACAGCCTCCTGCACTGCTTTCCCCCATATTATTACAGCAGTGCAACCCTTCACGAGCCCATCATTCTGCCATTTCAGTGTCTCCTGACATTGTAGATGGCGGAACTGTGTAATGCAGGCTAGCATACCAAGAAGTGAAAATACTGTGTAATGTAAATCTCAATTCCTAGATCAAAGATGGACTCTCAATGAAATGGTTAAACATAGCTTGTATTTTTTAAAATATTTTGCATTGTTTAATTTGTTTGCTGTAAAGATAGCATAAAGTACAATGACAGGTTTTGGAAACAAAGAACAGCGAACAATCATTCTTCCTCAACGATTTTCATCATGAAAATAGGATGTCTCTTTTTCTCTCTCTCTCTTCCTTTTTTCTTTCTATCACTCTGCCTTTCAAATAAATCAAACTTTTTTACAAAAAAGTGCAAATGAGCTTATCTGATGGAGTATTATACTATATACTGAGCATCATAAAGGCCATGTCCTAGTTCTTCTAGGAAAGTAGCACTGACTTACCGGAGAGGACACTCAAAGATGGATTAGATCGCAGGAGGCCACTTCCTTGATGTTCTTAGTATTAAAAGAGCAAGTTTCCAATAAAAAGATTATTGTAGTGTAGATTTTATATTTTTATGTGTAAATATGCTTAAGTGTGTGCGTACATATTTGAAACTATGTGTGGGTGCGTATGTGGCAATAACATTTGCACTAAAGCCATCTCCGTGGCCCAAACATTAGTAATCATTGAGATAAAATGAATTAGATATTGCAAGAAACACTGTGCTAAAAATTCATATTTTACCAAATCCCTCTAACTGCGAAGGTAAATATTTTAGATTGCTTTGTATTGAGTCAGCTCCTTGAATAAAGTTTTAAATGGAAATAACAGTACTTGTGTCTATTTAATGTTCATAAACTTTAGTATGCCATACAAATATTGCAAGCAATGAAAAATGGAATGTCGGGGCATATCACATTCATTTGAAAAATAATATTTTCTGTGTTCTATCAGCTCTGATAAGGGAATCATGCTTTTTTTAAAAAAAAAAATAAAGTAAACTTCTTTTTACACAGCTGGAGGGTAGCCTGCAGGCAGGTTTGTGTTTCAGAAAGTAAAGTATTCATCAGCCAGCTCTTGGCTCAGCACTTGGCAGCCTCTACCAGCCAGGACTTGAAGTGGGATAATACTGTTTTTAAGAATTCCCTCACATTGATTCCAAATGATGTCTTCAACAAGAGGCATCTTGGAAATAATGTGGAACTTTTTTTTTTTTTTTTTTCAGTTCCAGAGAATGGAATCTGTGGTCTTTTTATTTCCACCTTGAATCTCCACTCTGGGGTTTGCTGAATTGACTTGCTGTACTTCACAGAATAATCTTCAATTAGCAAGCAATCATCCTGGCAGTTTAGAAATTCAGCCTGGGGCCCGGCGCGATGGTGCAGTGGTTAAGATCCTTGCCTTGCACGCCAGGGATCCCATATGGGCACTGGTTCTAATCCCAGTGGCCCCGCTTCCCATCCAGCTCCCTGCCTGTGGCCCGGGAAGGCAGTCGATCCTGCACCCATGTGGGAGACCCGGAGGAGTCTCCTGGCTTCGGATTGGCATAGCATCGGCCGTTGTGCTCACTTGGGGAGTGATTCAATGGACGGAAGATCTTCCTCTCTGTCTCTCCTCTCTATACATCCGCCTTTCCAATAAAAATAAAATAAATCTTAAAAAAAAAAAAAAAGAAAGAAATTCAGGCTTACATGTGCTACTTCCTGTTGCCTGCGACACACCTGCCTTTGGGGCCTGGGACTAGAAATGTCTCCAGACGCAGGGGGGCAGACAGGTGCGTTTTCAAGCTTCCTTTAACTTTTGTGTGTTTTTATTTATTAATGTTCAGAGAAAAAGTTTCATTCATTTTAAAGATAGGATTTTAACTGGGGGTACACCCCTCACAAACGGATATGTTTCTAAGAATATAATGAGAGTTACCACCCTCCCTCCCATTTTTATCCTTTCTTTTCATTTAACTATGTTCTTGTGATGGCATATTTTCTCTTGCAAATAAAGAACTCTAGAAGTGAAAAACAAAAAGATGGGTGGTAGGCGGAAATGAAGACACAGGTTGTAAACAAGAACCAATGAGTGCATGCCTAGGGGTCTCCATTAGACCTTCCCTGGTCTCTACCCCTTGCTGTGTTATCTGGAAGTATCACACACGCACCCAGAGTTAGTGGACAGTGAGACAAAGCCTGGACGACACTGGTGAATCTGACTCCATATGTATCTGCTTTTGGTTCTTGTGATATGTTCCAGGGCAGGTCCATTCTCCAGCCTCCTTGTCATGGGAACGAAAATGCAGCTGACATGAAAATCAAAGTGTGAGTGTGATTCTGTTGTCTGGAGGTTATGCTACAGAGCAAAGGGTCCACATGCAACAAACATGCGTTTCACCGTTTTTTCCTTGTTTTTTTCTTTTTTAAACTTATTCTTCTGTGTGCTCACTTCTCTCCATGTTCAGAGTTCTGCGGTGGGATTGATGGTGAAGGCTGGAGCGCTCTATCTTCACCAAATATTAAGGCAAAAGCATTGCAAGCGTGGTTCATTCCAGAAAAAGATCCCACTCCTTGAAAATAGTTGCTAAGTAGTCTAGGAGATCACAAGAGAATATAGGGTTACTCTGAGGAAAACTACAACAAGGTCACTTGTGGTCTTATATGGCGGAATTTTCAGACAGGTTGATAATCTGCCTTGGCTAACTTACCCACTCAGGGACATCACCACTAAGAAACTGTGCCGAAACTGTGAACTTGGCTTCTTCTGGAATGTTCTTGACATTTCTCAATGGAAGATATCATTCTGAGAAAAAAAAAATGTTCCTGTGTGAGAATGGTAACTAAAAAACAAAATACTGAACTCATTCTATTTATTTGAAAGGCAGAGAGAGAAAGAGAGAGAGAAAGAGAGACAGAGAGAGAGAAAATTTTTCCAGCTACTGATAAACTGATGAAATGGCAACAAGGAAACAACGACCAAGTCTGCGTCATGCTGAAGCTGGAAACATGGAGCTTCATCCTGGAGCATCTGCAGGGAGTTGGATGGAAGGTAGAGCAGCCAGGATTCCACTCCTTACTCAAACCCCCACGTCACGGGGCCAGTCCTTTTCAAGGACTTTGGAACTGGAAGTATTTCATGCATATGTAACCATGAATGGTCGCCAGCACGTAGATTAGAAAAGTGGTCTTCATGCATATGTAACCACAGAGGGTCACCAGCCCTGGGTTCGAAAGGCAGTCTTCATGCATACATAACCAGTAACAGTCACCGGCACCGAGATTCCGAAGGCCAACTTCCCTGCAACCGGAATAACCTCAGATTTTCTTTCTCACCGCTTCACTTCATCTGCATTTGGACTTCTAACGGTTTCATGAACTTTGCCTACGTTTGCATTTCTGCTGAATAGGTTCAAATCTTGTTGGAGGTCGCCAACAACACTTTCCTACCTCAAGATGTGGAAGGAGACTTCTGGGTGTTCACAGTTACACTCAAAACTATAATGTGTTGCAGTAAGGGAGTTAAGTAAAAATGGAGGTCAAAGTCTGGGAGAAGTCAGACCTAAGCGGCTCTGTTTCCCTTGCAATGGATTTATCTGGGAACACACTCAGCTGTCCCAGTTGAGAGCTGTATGACATGCGCAAAGCGCCTCCCTGCAGAAGCTCAGCTGAGCCCATGGCATGTACAGGGCAAGGTCAGGGACCTGAACTTGGCCTCAGCTCGAAAGATGGCAGGAATCATTTGTATCACCTTGTGAAGATCAACTTCCCTGGCCACACTGCCATGTTAGGGTCCCAGAGCCTCCGACTTCACACTGTGAGCAGGCTGACTGTTTCAAGGCCTTTTTTGGAAAACCTGAGATCTGAGCAAGCAAAGGTCAATTGCATTAACCTTTTCCTGCACACTTAGAAGAGGGGTTCACAAAGTTTGCAGGAAAAGGGAAGGAAAAGTTGAAATGCACACATAGTATTTTCATTTTTCACGGACTTTGGGAAGGCACTGCCTATTGTATGCTCTTGTTTGTGTGTCTAATATTGTTCTATTGCTATTTTTTCTAGAATTCCATCATGCAAGAATATTCCAGTTAATCAATCCATCCCTGCTGGTGGGTGTTTGTTTAGTTTCTGCTTTTCATGTTTTGAATCATGCAAATACGAACTTTCAAATACAAGTGGCTCTTTTTTTTTTTTTTTGGTGAAAACAAGTCTGTATTTCAACTGAGCGTTTGTCTTGGACTGGAACTATTGAGTGGCAAGCTGTGCATGTGTTGTGTGTCTACATATTTGGAAGCATTTAGATAAATGGCTGTCTTCTTTTGTGTTCACACAAAGAGAAAGCAAGCTTGGTTGTACTGTATCTTTGCCGATATTGATGCTATCATTCTTTCACTTCATCTGAAGTTGAGTGTGTTGTCTCACGCCTTACTCACATTTTGAGCATCATTTTCTGTGAACTCCCCCCTGAAGTCCTGTCAAAGTTTCTGTTGGCTTTCTTTTCTTTTTGTTTTGATATACAAGAATTTTTAGGTTTCACAATTTTTTTAGGAAGATCATCTTGTATTGCGAATACCTTCTCCAACTATGAATCTTTTTTGTTCTTATTTTCTGGATAATATCGCTAATCAATGTAATTTTTAAAATACTGTCCGATACAGTATACTATTCTCACAGAGGGTCTCTGTCCCTTTCAAAAATGTATGGAGATCAATAATAAAATATTTTAAATTGTCGCACTTCATGCAATATTTATTCTTGTGGTATTCTTAGACCAGCAGGTTGGAAATTAATTGGGGTGCCAGTATGAGTGGTAGTGACCAAAGTCCTTGGAGAAATCATGGCTGAATCCCTTCTCCTGCATCGCCCTTGCCACCATCATGCTGTAAGTCAGCAGGGAGCAGGAGCTGTTATCCAGGCATCCCAGACAGCCTCTTAATTTCTGTGAACGCCTCTGACCCAGCAGCAGCTGGGGAGGGAGCCAGTAGACAGAAGATCTCTCTCACCCCAAACCCCATAGCTCTCCAACTTGCCAGAAGTTTACTTTAAAGTATGCTTGTACAATGTCTCAACAACTGAGGGAATGGCCATAGGATCTGCTTATCTTTTCTCTAATAAATTACATCGGTTTAGTTCCGGTTAGTAAGCTATTCTTTCTCACAGTTGTAAAATCCGCTCGGTTTTAATGGATTGCTTTTTTATAGATTGCTTCATTTGCTAATATTTTGTTAAGTATTTTAGCTTATATCTTAGAGACATGTGGTTATAGCTTTTCTTTTGTTTCAGATCCTTGAGAGTATTATAACTAAGGTGATGCTAAACTATAAAAATGACTAAGTATGCATTTATTTATAACTATTTTCTGGATAGCTTTGTGTGACATTCCTGAAATAACTGGCAGTAATAAATAATTGGCTGTGAAGCCAATGAATGTGGATTTTTTGCTACAATGTATGAAATTTCCCTAACAGATGGTGCACTAATCAGACTTTGTGCTCTTTGGCGATCTTTGATGGATTTCATCCTTCAAGGAATACATCTACTTCCTGCAATTATTTTACTCAGTTATCACAATCAATGATAAAAAAAAATAAGTATTGGATGCTAGTTTGGGCAGAGCAGAAGTGACTCCAGCCAAAGCCAGGCATGTCTGGAATGCTGAATCATCCTAACTTTGTCTCTGCACAGAAGGTCAACACCTTCCAAGGCGAGTACCTGGTGCAATAAGCCACATGCATGCAGAAACCCAGGAGCTGCTGCCTTCACCCATCCCTGCACGTAAAATGGCTCAAAGTCCAGTGCTCTGTATACACACACACCCATGTGGAAGTGGTCCCTGCTGTGTCTCAATAGTGAGCTGTCAATCAGATTCTCCCTTGACTAATTAAACTCTTCCTCAACTAAAAGCATCTCTCTTTCACTCATAGTCACATCCAAACCTAACACCGAAAAGGCCAAATTGGAGAAATTATGCCTTTTTGAACTTAGTTAATAGCCTGAAAGTTAATGTATTTTGTGTTTATGATACTTTCAGTGTCATTGATTTACAGGTGGAATCATTGCCAAATCTAACATCAGTGGCCACCATGATCTGATTTGCATAATGTCTCTTGTTCTCAAATCAGGTATATTTTCCCACTTGTGTATTTTATTCCTTGTCAACTGGAAGTTGGATTTTCCACCTTAGTTGCAATGAAATCACTTGTCTCTTGACCAGTGGCAGCCCAACAATATCAGCTAAAGATGGATAGTGAGATTTCATTGCGTTATGCGCAGTAGCAGGGTAATAAATTTATTTTTAAAATCTTAACTAATTCTAATTTTTAAATTTTTTTATTTTTCATGATAGCTTTCCATAGGCTCCAGGGATTTCCTTTTTCATCTTCTCCATCTCTCCCCCACCACGTGATTACAATTGTAGAGTTCTTCAACAAGAGTCACAGATCCATTGTTCTGCTATTTAAGTGTATCATTGCACTGTCGGTATAGACAACGGCAGGACATCCAGCAACCTATTGTCAAGATGCATTTACAACTTCATTTGATGTCCATCTTCTATTTGGGAATAGAGATAAAAACGAAAAGAAAGATATTTTCAAGACAATAGTATCAAATAATTTTAAGACGGTGGTATTTTCATCATGAGTACATTAGAGTCATACCAGGACTTTTCAGAAATAAAATACACAAAGATGGTTGCATCTTTCATTATTTTAATGTCTTCTTGCCCAAAATAAATAAGTAGTAATAATTACAATCTTTACATGTTACTAATAAAGTTATAAAGAATTATGACATACTCTAATGGAATACATTACACAGAATTCAACAATGCTAATGGAATACATTACACAGAAAACCAAGGTATCATTGTACAAATTCACTAATTGTATTTCAGTAGCCTGGGATGAAGAAAGACGAGATAGTCTTTATGTGTATGTGTGTGTTTGTGTTGTAAACTGTACTCCCTAAAATCCCATTGTGGCAATGAATGCCAGTAACAGACTGCTTGATTAGATCATGATGGTGGAATTTCACTGAGAGATCCAGGGACGTGACTTCAGATCCATCAGTTCAGGACTCTGAAAAGATACCTTTCTGGGAAGCAGGAAGGAACTCTTAACCTGACACTGAATCTTCCAGCACCTGCAGCATCCAGAACTAGAGAAATAGTTTCTGCTGATTTTAATATGTCGGTCTACTTTATTCTGTCACAATAACCTGATTAAAACATTAGTGCTCTTACTTCTATCATCTTTAGTTACTGGGATGATAGATACAACTGTTGGCTGAGAGTGACATGGGTAAATAAGGCATAAGGAAAAATGTTTCACTTAGAGCAAATCTTTCCACTCACTTTCAAGGTTGTTAATATTTGGAAGTGGACTTTAAAAAGGATTCCTCTTCTCCAGGCCCCAACATAGTCACTGGAATGTACATATGATCCAATCATGATAATAAAGAGTTAGATTTCATGGTTCCAAGTCACCACTCTGTTGGTATAACAGCCCATTACAAATCCAAGGTAAGGGTGTCATCATCTTTGGTTCTGAAGTACCTTTTGGCTAAATGGTAAGGAAACCAGTGTGGAATATGATGGGCAAGGCCGGCAGTCCTGGAGTTCACGTGCACATGGAATCCTGAGAAATAGATGAAAAATTTAATTATACATCCATGCTTTTCAGGACACATTCACGTTATTGAATGACCGACATCTTGTGATATGATCAACAGCCCTGAAATGCTTTCTAATTGCTGAATCATAAACTCCAGGAGTGAAAATGTGCTTCTGCTGGCTTTGGTTGGGTCTTTTTGGAGAAGCTGAATATTTAGTTGGGAGGAATGACTAAGTCAGGATGCATAAGACTTAAGGTGAAGAACTGGTTGAATTCACATGGAAGAATTTTTAACATGGCAGAGTGCTATGCTTCTCCTGATGAATAAAGAATAAAACCACTTTGCTGAGTGACATTAGAATGAAGCATCTCTGATAAAGAACATCAAAGGGCTGGAAACAAGGAGGGAATAAAAAGGAAAAAGGCATGAGCCTGTCCAAAGGATGCTGAGGAGCTGGACTGTAACATCAGCAACATGTTTAGTTTGCGAGATGTTATGCAGAGGCAATGAGAGGGTCAAGAAATCCCAACTGAAATTGCATTCATAGAGCTTTGTAGCAAGGCAGGAGAGCAAGACCCACAGGGGAACTCTGAGCACACAGGGAGTGAGAGCTCAGGGTGGAGCAGCATCCAGCAGGTGAATAAACATTCATGACGGACGTTCCCTCTCCCTGAACTACAGGGTCAAGGTCATGTTTCTGAGAGGCAGCAGCTGTTCTTTGTGTGGCCAGAATTCAATTCCATAACTAAATTGGAGCAGGGATCTAAGATGAATAACGAAACACAGGCATCTGCTTATTGTCAACTGAGCGAGAAGTCTGCGTGAGGAAACCCAGGAACAAAAAGACTGAAATGGAATAGGAAAGTGAATATTATCAATTTAAAATTCCATGATCTGGGATAGTGGCTATAGCGGGATTAAGATGTTGCCTGCAGTGCTGACATCCCCTATGGGTCCTGAGGCTCCAACTGCTAAAGGCAAAGAAAAGCAGTGGAGGATTCCCTATGATATGGGACCTCTGTCATCCACCTGTGAGATCCAGATCAAACTCTTTGATTCTGGCTTCAGCCTGGTCCATGCCCCAGCTGTTTCGGCCAATTTGGGAGTGAACCTGGGCATGGAGGATCTTTCTCCATCCCTTCCTCTGTAATTCTACCATTCCAAGTAAATGATAAATGTTTGTTAAAAAGAAATCCCGTAGTCTTCGGAAAACCATCAGCTTCTCTTTCTCAACCTATTGTGTATATCTCAGGCAGCTTTTGGCAGCAGGGAGGAGTTAATCCACAGCATGTGTTTCTGAATATGGTTAGCAGTCCCTGAAGCATGTTGGCACAGCATCTGTCAGTCATAACTCGAAGGGGATGGTCTCCAGATCCAAAGTTCAGCTTTGCCATCTCCTACCTTTATTAAAGTAGGCCCATCATTGCAGGCTCCTTGCAAGAATAAAGCATATTGGTTAGCTACTGATTCCAAATTGTGGAGATTGCAATGACTGAGAGCAAAAGAAGAGACACAGGCACAATGAAAACTACTCAAGACTCCCCCTGCAAAGGAGCAAAACCCTTTGCTAACCTCAGAGTTAACTGAGGAACACATTGAGAAATGGGGGATACAGAATTCAAAACATATGTTATTAAGCTTCTTATCAACAATGAGAGGCACATAAAGCAGGAGTTCAAGGAATTTAAGGAATATGTCACACTGGAATTGAATCAAATGAAAGCTGATATATATCAGCATTGAAGAATACAGTGGAGCAAATTAAAAGTACACTTGGGAGTCTCCAAAAGAATGAAGGAGGCAGAAGAAAGAATCTCAGAATTGGAAGACAGCTCCTGTCACCAGGGCAATACAAACAAAGAACTGGAAGCAGAGCTGGATCAGGCCAAAAACAAATTCAAGAACTGAAAGACACCATTAAAAGGCAAAATATAAGAGTTATGGGAGTCCCAGAAGCAATAGACAAAGAACCTGGGATTAAAGGTGTATTCAATGAAATAATAAGGGAAAAGTTCCCTAATCTGGATAAAGACTTGGGAAACAACATCCAGGAGGGGCACAGAACTCCCAACAGGCTTGACCAAAAGTGATTTTTAGCACAACACATGATGATTAAGCTCTCTTCAATCAAACATAAGGAAAAGATGCTTAAATGTGCACGTGAAGAAAATTAATTGGCAAATAAAGAAATGCCAATTAAACTCACAGGAGACCTCTCACAGGAAACTCTACAGGCAAGAAGAGAATGGAGAAACATATTCCAGATTCTAAAAGCAATAAAGTGTAGGCCCAGGATAATGTAATCCAGCAAAGCTTTCCTTTGTCTGTGAAATATTACTTTGTCTTTGAAAATGAAATAAAATTCTTCCACAGTAAAGATAAATTGAAAGAATATGCCTCTTCCAAAGCTGGCCTACAAATAGTAGTTGAAAATGTTTTCTTGTCAGAGAAGAGGAATAGCACCTAACAGAACCAAAGGCAGATGCAAAGAACATCCCAGTAAAATAACAGAATACTAAATCAATTAACACTGCTAAAATGACAGGACCAAATTACCACCCATTAATATTAATCCAGGGTATAGATAGCTTAAACTCATCAATCAAGTATCATAAATAAGTAGACTGGATTAAAAAGACCAAACCCATCTATTTGTTGCCCACAGGAGACATATCTCACCAACAAAGATCAGTGGAAACCATGTCTTATGTATTTTGATATATATTTTTTTAGTTTCATCTCTTCAAAACACTTTATTTCTCATTGAATTCTTCATGACTGTTAGATCATACAGTAGCATCATTTTCTTCAAGAAAGTTCTGGATTTTCTTTTTCATTGCTTCAGCCACACATTAGTCATTCGGAAGCATATTGTTTAACTTCACGGCATTTTTAATTTATTTTTTTCCTTTTGTTGATTTTGTTCTGTGGCTTTTCGTTTAAGGTGATGTATAGTAACTGTGAAATGGTGACTAACATATCCAGATGTGAGAACACGATGCAGTATGCATGTCTATTTCCAGATCAAAGATGGACTCCCAATGAAACTGCTAACTGTATTTTAATAATAGGTTGCTTGACTCTCTGCCATTGTCCATTCCCTCAGTGATGGGCATATGACCATTTATGAAGAACTATGCTATAGCAATTGGGAACTCAATGGGGGGGCGGGGAGAGGATTGGGGAGAGGGCAAGGAAAGTCCCAGGGCCTATGGGACTGTATATCATAAAATGATAATGATAGTAAAAAAGAAATAAAAAATGTGGATATTGTAATAATATATCTATCAGAAATTACAAGGATGCTAGACATTCAGTAATTCAAATTATCTGCTGTAAATGCCTTTGTTTTCTATCCAAATGATTTAATTTTCATATATTTTATTTTAACAAAGGGGACCCCTAGCTGGCTAATTGTGTACACAAAGATTCTGAAGACATAAGAATGACAATCCCTTTGTAATTAATATTGTATCCCAATTCTGTGTTGCTGCCCTACAGGAGCTTTGCATTACAGTGGCTTAGTAGCCACTGCAAGGAAAGCATAGCCTCATGGTTCACAGTTCCTAAATTCAGATTAAAGATCATTTCTTCTTTTGATATGGATAAGGCAGGAAAGTAGATTATCAGGAACTGGACGCCACATCTACCCTTCCCCAGGAATGCTCTTCCTTCAGCTGAGACTTGGGTTGGGTGCCATGTAACCACTCTCCTTCCAACCACAGCAGGGAGCTGATGCACTGTCTGTACTTCTCTCTGCTATGCTTCTCCACTCTTGGCCCATGCTGTTCCTGAACTATGTGTGTGGGTGTGCGTGTGTGTGTGTTTCTCAACTTTAAATCTGCTCCAGCATGTGCATGTATTTATCTCCAGGTAAAACTAAGGAATGGGTTTTAGACCTTCCCTCCCCCTCTCCCTCTCTCCTTTCCCTCTCTCACTACCTGTGTCTAATTCTTCTCCTTCCCTCCCTCACCCTCTCTCTTCCCCCACATCTCTCCTTCTCCATCTCCCTCCTTTTCCTCTCCCCCTCTCTTTTCCTCTCTCTTCTCCTTTCCCTCCTCTCCCTCACCCTCTCTCTCTCCTTCCCATCTTTCACTACCTCTGTCTAATTCTTCTCCCTCCTTCTCTCATCCTCTGTCTTTCCCCACATCTCTCTTCTTCCCCTACCGTTCCCTCTCCCTCCTTCTCCTCTCCCTCTCTCCCTCTCTCCCTCATCCTCTCTCTCTCAGGCCACATTTTCAAATAACCAGAGGTCTCAAGAGCCCTTGTTTCACTACCAGGTGTGGTGGTCAGAGTTGGAGTTCTGGAATCAGACTGTCTGGTTCTACTGGTTATCAGCTGTGTTGCTTTGGGCAAGTTAACGTATTTCTCCAAGTTTCCATTGCCTTGGACTTTGAAGGACTGGATTAGAGAATACAGTTTCTATTTTGGTGCTTATGATAGTTTAAAATAGCAGGAAGTCAGAGCTATTGAATATTATTATTTATCCTCAGAATTACTCTATTGGAATAAAACAGCAGTACTAGAAGGAGTTAGAGCACATGCCATCCACAGAGATGGTCCATCTGGAACTCAACTACCAAAAATTCATTCACATTTGAATCTTTCCAGGAAATCCAGAGTTACTGTAAGAATTTATGATGATTCTAAATGAATCTGATATGAGACTCTTTCAAAGAGAATTGATTACTTTCTATAATTATCAGTTCAGAAGTCTCTGTCTTGCCTTGGGGAAAATTCTGTAAGTTAGAAATCCCTAAGACATATTTATGGACATCCTATTTTTTATAGATTTATCATAGAAATTTTTAAGTACATAGAAAATAATTTTGTTAATACCAAGCTAGGCATGGGGAAATGACCTGATATAATCATGCTGCAAGCGCTCTCACTCTCCTTTATTTCTATCATCCCTACTATTAGCATAGGGATGAAGCAATGCTACTTTGGTTTATAAATTTAAAGATCTTGCAAAGTACAGTGTTAAAGATCTCCTTCCAATCTACAGCTGCGTGCACCTTTGAAAGGAGACCATGCCAGTGGCATCATGATAGCTAAAACTGGAGATGGATTCAAAGTTAATATAGGAAGCTGTAAATCAACTGCTTTGTCTTGTTCAACATTTTTGAAAAGCAGCTAAAAGAAACAAACCAGATGTGTAGGCTGGGGATATTCTCTTGTTGATGTGTTGACTAATAAGGGTGTATAATCAGAAAAATAAAGAAGATTATAGGCATGTGCAAACTTTTGCATTTTGTCTTTGTAGGATGTAGAAGTGAAGTTGGAAAAGAAAGTCATTTCTTCATGTCTGTGGTCCCAGCCTCGTCCAGGCTATAATTAAAATCCCGTCAAACTCTACTTTCTCTGAAAGTCATGATGGTAATCAGCAGGGCCTTTCTTGTAAACTTATTTTTAAAGCATTGAATTTTACAATAGTTTTAAATTTAAAAAAGCAAATTGGGAATTATTATTTTCACATTTCATTTCATATTAATACGCATGAATAACCATACTCAGCTCCACTGGTTCCTTTGATGCAGACTCCTTCTATCCCTCCCTGCATTTTTCAGTATCTCTTGTTGTCCATGTTCATGCTTTCCAAGAAGCCACAGTGTGATGATATTTGGCTGAGAAGCTTTTGGTCTCATGCCATCCTGGGATGTTTGCTCGCCCGAGGTGGTCATCCAGCTGCATCCTGTTACCTGACGAGCTCCCATCAAAGGCCGGGCTGTGAGGCTCGTGCGTGTTCCTAGGGCGCAAGCGCAGACCCACACCTCTCAACACGAGGAAGTAAAGGCAGTGCTGGTCATCGGTGGGGCTGTGGAAATGCGCCTTCCTGACTTTGACACTGACCTCTCCTGTCACACCACCCAGCAATTGCCCATCCTTCGCCTTCTCCCTGTCTGCCACCGGATGCATACCAAACCACACATTATTTTTTTTTAAATGACTTCTGAAGCTTCTTTCCCCAAAACACTAGTGTCATAAAATTTTGCACTTGTCAAAATGTTCTCAACCTTGGTCTGCACATGTTATTTCTAATTTTGATGAAAAAAGAACGTTTTCAACAGTGCCGACAGAGTCAAAGAATATAAACCATGTTCCAGCTGATGAAATTTAATTGCCAACTCGTATCATACCAAATATGGTTACTGGCTAGACACAGAATGGAATGCATCGACAACACCTACCTGACATAATGCAACTAAAGACATGCCAAAAAGCCCAACTTTGTAAACATCTTTGATTTCAGAGACATTTTGTACTTTCACATAATATGTGAACAAAAGCTTTCATTTTGGACAAAACTGTATTTTCTGTACCAAAAAAAAAAGAGCATTATGCCAATTTTTATTTGGAAATACATTTTTCTTCAAGTTCACTGTTAAAATAAATGGAAAATAACATTTTGAGGATTTAAAAATATTTTGTTTATTTAAAACACACCTACACATTAAGAATGCGAAGGAGGAGAGAGAGTAAGACCTTCCCCCCACAGGTTCACTCCCCAAATGATGCCAGCCAGGAGCCAGGGACTGCCCTGGCATTCACATGGTTTAGGGAGCCCAAGTGCTTGGGTCATGTTCCCCTGCTTTCTGAAAGCCCCCTGAAAAATTCATGACATGAAATTAGCTAAGAAAGTGCTTGAAAAGACATTAGCATGACCTCTGTTGGGTAATGTGTTGTGTTGTTTTGTTATAATCAGGATAATAATAGCATAATTAAATACTGAAACTATTAAAATATAATTAATGGAGCACCTTTTCACATGCTAGATATTTTACTAAGTATTCACATAAAGTGTCTAATTGCATCTAACCGACTATTGTACATTGTCTTATAAATTCAGAATCTCAGAAAGATCATTAAATAAGCCACTTTTCTAATTGTGGCAGCCAAATAAGCTCTGAATCAGAGCCTGAAACAATTTAAATCCAATCTCAAAACCTGTAGGGCTTCCATACCGCTGCTTCTGGAACACACATCAAGTGCCTCATCAAGTGTCAGCAGCCAGTTCTGAAACCCGGGTAGGTGTCCATGCTTGACAAGGAAACATGACACAGAGGTAATCAATTACGCTTCCACACAGAACAGAAGGTTCCTGTACAGGTGTGGAAGGTATTACCTCTATTTGTAACACAAGGGCGTGTGTGTTAATAGGAGAATTTGGCAGTAATGTAGCACCAAACCGCAGGAGTCAGGCTAGATCAACGTGTATTTGGAATGGCGGCATTCCCTCCCAGCACAGAGGCGGTTACGGTGGGGGTAGCTGTGGGCCATCTCATGCTGTGGGCGCCATCTCTTTTCTCTTACTTCAGAGTTGGCAAGAACCACTGCTGGACAGTTCATGTGGTACAGGTCGGATAGGCAGGGGACCCTTCCCACTGCAAGAAAAGTAGGCAGTTTTTAATGCTTCTTCCTTCTTTAAAAATTTACCATTGTTTCAGAAAATTCTTTGAAAATGCATAAAAAGAAAATGCATGTATTCCGATCGCCCATTGACAAATGTTGTGGAATACATGATTTGATTTCATAAGAAGCAATTTCAACAGTACTCTGATTCAAGCAACGGATTGTGGTGTTGACCCTTATAGCAAAACATTGCGGCCTTTGCAATGCAAATTGAAAATGGCTTTTCAATGGGCAAACATCAGGACAGAAGCCGTGTGCAGGGGCCAAAGGAGCACAGGAAGGCAAGCTGCTGAGTGGACAGGACGTTTGTATCCTTCGTTGCTGAGACAAGGCACATCATTTGTGATTGATCGGCTTCATTATCAGTGGGATTTTTCACAGTGATCACTTTTGCTACAATATAGTGTCCTACAGCAGCAAAACATTTTCATTTAAAAAGTATGAGAAAGCTTAATTAGTATTTCATACCAAACTGTATAAATATTATAAATCTCGTCAGTAGAATAGCCTTGGAATCGGTAGATGTTAAACATTACTTAAATATTTTCCTTTTTTTATCCTGTTTTTAAGTCCTAGAAATCAAGTCCTAAATCAAGTTAATCATGACAATTAACATTAAAACTACTGAAAATATCAGTCTTAAAGCATAATGAGCACGAAACCACCTAATTTAGTTTCATGAATCAATTTAAGTGCCAGAAAGTACAATCAGATATGAATTTGTTTGGGATCATAGCATCACAAATATAAAAGCTTTGCACACTTCCTGGAACACATAAAAAATGAACTTGGAGTTTGAAAAGATTGATTTCCTTGCTTTGATGTTACTTTAAAGTTTCTGTTCATGTCTTTGCTATTCGAGATTGTGCTGCTGTAAATACAGGATTACAGATCCCTTTCTCATAGGCAGATTTCCTTTCCTTTGGATATAGTTCTAGAAGTGGCATACATGGGTCATATGGCAGATCAATTTGCAGTTTTCTTAGCATTCTGTGTACTGATTGCCATAGTAGTTGTATTAGCCCAAACTCCTACCAACAGTGAAGGAGGGTACCTTTCTCCTCACATCCACGCCAGCAAAGTGTTATTGGTGGATTTTTGAATGTAAGCCAATCTGACTGGGTTTGGGAGGAAACCTGATGTGGTTTTCATTTGTGTTTCTCTGATAGCTAAGGGAACTCAGCCTTTTTTTTTTTCATGTGTCTAGTAGGCATTTGAATATGTTCTTTGAAACATGTTCATTTTCTTTGCCCATTTCTTGACACAGTTGATTGTTTTGCAGTTGTTGAGCTGCACATCAGAAGAAATGTGATGTCCAGATGCCTGTCCAAACATGAAAGGATAAAGCAACTGTGGTACATCTACTCCATGGAATACTACTCAGCCAGAAATTCTATCATTTGCAACTGAATGGTCCCAACTAGAGACCATTATGCTCAGTGAAATAAATTAATCCCAAAAAGACATAACACATGTTCTCTCTGATGTAAGGTAACCTTCATGCAAAATATACTTACAGAACTTCAGAGCCCTGCGTGATAGCATAGTGGTTAAACTCCTCGCCTTCCACGCACTAAGATCCCATATGGTTGCTGGTTCCAATCCTGGCGGTCCTACTTCCCATGCAGCTCCCTGCTTGTGGCCTGGGGGGGGTGCAGTCGAGGACCACCCAAAGCCTTAGGACCCTGCACCCGTGTGGGAGACCGGAAAGAAGTTCCTGGCTCCTGGCTTCAGATTGGCTCAGCTCCAGCTGTTGCAGTCACTTGGGGAGTGAATCATCAGACAGATCTTCCTCTCTGTCTCTCCTCTCTGTATATCCACCTTTCCAATAAAATAATAATAATAATAATAATAAAAACCAGACCTTCCAATACTGTTTTTGCTACATCTCATGGATTTTGAAATTGTTTTTATTTGCTTTTCTTCATATATTGACATTGTTGTCTTCAATACGGTTTTTTTTTTTTTATTTATTCAGTGACATGTTGGTCATTCAGTAGCATGTTATTTAACTTCAAATAAATTTCCCATTTTTTGTCCTGTTGTTGATTTTGTTTCATGGCTTTCCATTTAATGGAATGCATAGTAGCTGTGTAATAGGGACTGTCATATCCAGACTTGAAGATACAATGTGGTATGAATCTCTACTTCCAAAGTTAAGATGGACTCCTAGTGAAACTGTTAAATATATCCCAACAATGACGCTGGACTCTCTGCCATTGTCCAGGATATAGTTAAAAGGTCTGTTCATGAAGGATTATACTATTGTAATAATATTGGAATATTATTGAAGGAGGGCAGGAATTGGGGAGGGGGAAGTGAAATTCCAGAGTCAATGGAACTGATTCCTAAAATAACAATAATAAAAAAAATAAAAGTTTATGCTCAAATTGATGCTTCTATGAAAACATTTCATAAAACCCAAGATTTGATTTTCAGGGTCAGTACTGTGGTATAGCGAGTGAAGCCACCACGGCTTATGAGGTTAGCATTTCATATGGGCATCAGTTCAAAACCTGGCTGTATCATTTACAACCCTGATAATGACCTCCAGAAAGCTGCAGAAGACAAATCAAGGGCTTGGGCCCCTGGCATCTATAGGGGAGGTCCAGAGATGGCTTGCGGATCTTGCTTTTTGCCTAAGCCAACATTATTCATTATGATCATTTGAGTAGTGAATCAGCAGACGAATTTTTCTCTCTCTCCTTTTCTAACTCTGACTGTCACAGAAATAAATCTTTTTAGGTGCTATGGGCTTTGCCACATAACGGGGTGAAAAGATTTACCTGATACTATTTTAGTGCATTATCTTTCATCTCAGTGGTTTTGAGTTGAATACGCAGAAGTAATTGGGTAAAGCAACGGGCCTCTCAGAGCTGCAGAGTCACCTGGAGGGCTTGCTGAAGCTGGTATGGTGGGGCCTCCTTGAAGAAAGACCTCCAGGAACTTTGACATTAAAGGTTTCCAGGCAGGTCAGGCGTGCGGAGCAGAGCCTCCGTCTGCTTCATTGGCCAATCTTGGCTGATGAATGAAGGGCACAGCCCACCCCCGGTTGCTTTTTAAGCAGCTGGTACAATCTTTCCTCCAAGGGCAGCCAGGACATCCATCTGGCTTTCCCCACTGGCCACCCGCCAATAGCTCTGGGGACTTGAGAATGATGAATTAGTGCCTCGGGACATCCATGTGTACAGACGCCATACGTGTAGCTGAGGAATGAATCCTTGGGGACTCCTAACAACAGGGCCACTCTACTTGCAGGTATGTACGGAGACTGAGACCTCTTGGTATGGAGGAGAGAGACTGGAAGATCTGTATGGGTCATATTGATTCACTAACCCACATGGGAATCTTAAGATGGACTTATTAGCACAGAGCATCACTGACCACCACACGCCAGACCACATGAAAGGTATGGCTGGGGGCCTGTCTAGCAGAGCTAGATCCTAGTACCTGATTGAATGTTGGAACAGGGGACAAATCACATTAGGCAGGGCCATAACACTAACCAGCATGCGAGAGAACCAGGCCCTGGGGTAGATTCTGTGGGGGATAAGTGGGCCCAACCCTATGGAAACACAAGTCCTACTGAATAGCTCAAGAGTTGGGGTGGTGACTGGCTGAACTGGGTGTGAACATGGAACCCGCCAACACTCACTGGTACTGGGGCTGATCCAAGATGCAGCACGAGCATGTGCATCCTGAAACAGCGTGTAGGGCGTGTCGGGCCACAACATCCTCCAGCTCATACAAAGGCCAACATGGGGTAGCAGGCTATGCCAGGCAAAGGTCTGGCAACTGCTGGAGCATGTGAAACCTGTGTCTGGAAATGGGCTGAGTGGGGCAACTTGGGAAACTCTCCTCCTGGGCCATAGTTGCCACTAGTGAACATGTGTTCCAGACCTAGGGGTCAGGCAAACTGGGCCAGGTAACCTCATTCGTTGACAAGTGTGTGGCTTGGTTTTAGAAGGGGGTGGACCAGGTAGGGCCAAGCAGACCTTAGCCCACTGGTGAGTGCAGGAAACAGGCTGGAGTGCATGTCATGCCGGGCTAGGGTATCATACCTACTGGATCACATGAGCCGGGGATCATAGCAGACTGAGCAGGGCCAGGTTGCAGTACCTGCCAGTAAGATTTGGGATAGGGGGCTAGCTATGTTAGGCCAGCTTGCAATATCAAAAGGCAAAGGCTAAGACAGATAAGGGGTTATGCCAAGCTAGTTCAGAGCAACCACTGGTACACGCGAGATCTGTGGAGGGGAGCAGGCCTGGCTGGGGAGCAAAGGAGATGCCCTGGCTGGGTTGTGATCCCCATGGAAAATGTGAGGGCCAGGGTGGGGGCTGTGGTTTGGTCTGGATATAGTTGCAGAATCCCTCAGCATGTGTATTGGCTGGGTTTGGGATGTGCCAGGCTGGGCTAGAATCCAGCACCCACTGGTGCTCATGAGAACCAGGGTAAGTATAGAACAGGCTAGGCCAGGTCTCTGTCCCCACTGAGTGAATTGCAGGTTCATGTGTAAGCTGTGTGTCAGTACAGACCAGCCTTGGTTGGGCTATAGCACCCAACAAGAATCGGAATGGGTGAGGGTCAGTCAGGAAAGGCCATTGATCCTGCTAGGACAGGAGGTGGACTAAGTAGGGCTGGCCCATGAACTCACCCATGTGCACAAGATCTGGCATTGGGAGAGATCCTGATGGAGCAGCTTTGGGAACTCCTCTTGAGATACGTTCCCTGCAGGTGAGTGCAAGAACAAAGATGGGGAGCAGCCTAGACCAGGTCAAAATAAGGTACCCACCAGCATACATTTGGCGCAGGTCAGGGGCAGGCCAGGCTGGTTCATTCCATATCACCAACTGGCGAATCTGAGTGCCAGAATGGAGTACAGGTAAAGGCACAATACCAGCCAATCCACATGGGGGCCGGGCCTGGGAGCTGGCAGGGCTGGGCTAGGTTGTAGCCCCAACCAGCACGTGTTGGAATTGAGGGTGAGCCTGGCCTGGCCAGGCTACAGCAGCCACTAGCAAATGCTGAGGAGAGGCGGCCGTACCAGACTGGGTTGCAGCACCCAATCAGCATATATGAAACACAGGGTGTAGTGGGAATGGCCCCAGTGATGGGGCTACAAGGGCCCCCTGCTGGGCCACCACTCCCACTGGAGAGCATGAGAGCTGGAACAGGGGCAGAACAGGCCGGGCAGGGCCACATCCCATGGCCTACACATGAACTGGACCAGGAAAAAGCCAGGCTGGGCTGACTATACCTTCTGGTACATGCATAAGCCAGTGTGGGTGTGGATTAATTGGGCCAGCTGGCAGATGCTGGCACAGGGGCGAAATACTGTCAGGCACAGGCATGGCTTAGCCAGATGGTGGCACCTGTTGGCACTAGTGTGGACTGGATAGTGGGGCTGGTTGGGACGAACTGGCTTCAATACCAATCAATATGTACAAGAGCTGAATGACATGTGGGACAGACCAGACCAGTTTGCTGTATATACTAGCAAGTACGGGAACCAGGGCAGGGGTGGGCCTGGTGGGGATTTTTTGTGGGTCACTCTGTAGATTGCATCTCCTACTGGTTTGCGTGAAGGCCGAATATGTGGTGGGCAGGATTGGGCTGGATTCCAACACCCTTCGGTTGCGTAAAACACAGGGCAAGAGACAGAACTGACTCAGCAATTGCCACTACCTGTGTATACATAGGCTGATTTGGTGACAGACTGTGCCAGACCCTGTATTGGCAAACACACAAAAGAATCAGGTCTGGGATGGCCTCAGATGAGGTTTCTTTGGCAATTCCCTACCAACTCAACCACTGGACTCAGAACTCCAACCATGGAGTGAATTGCAGGTTCTGTGGTCTGACCATGGAGTGCATGTATCAAAGCTGGGCCTCCTCAGTTGCTCAGACAGAGCAATGGACAGCATATCCAAATGTACATGGAGGATATGGCAGTACATTGGAGTCTCCAAGGACACATGGTACCATGGCAGAGTACAGAGGACAGAGCAAATTAATCATCTACCCCAGTCAAGCGTTGGCAGTGAAGATCTGGGCAGAGGGAGACACTACAGTAGACTCTAGCACCCAGCTTGAAAATCTCTATGTGTTTTTAAGACAACTTACTTTAGGGTGATAATTAAATCTCTTCGCAAACTTGTAATCTAAGCATCGTTTCAGTTTTCAGGTGAGCTTGAGTAGCTTTTCTCTGGAGTAGACAAAGAACTTTTTGTCTGGAACACTCCTGTCCCACATCGGAGTCTGTAGGTGTGACCTCAGTTCCAGCTGCTAACTCCAGGTAAGGCAGGTTCTGGGGGGTAGTTGGAATGGTTTAAGTAGTTGGATTCCTTTCGTACTCTCAGAAGACCTGGACTGGATCCCTGGCTTCCAGCTGCAGCCTTACTCAATCTTGCTAACCATATCCTGTGGAAGGTTAACTAGAGGATTGAAGGAGTTCTTTCTTTCATTCTGTGTCTCAATAATAAAACCACCACCACCAACACCAGGATTATTCTTCTTTCTCTTTCTCCTCCTCCTGCTATTGCAGTGGAAGGTGTCGTCAAAGCCAAGTTTTCCTAACTCCAGATGCATCTTGGCAGATATGAAATCAACTGTTTCTTCATCGACTAACTTTCATCAATAATTATCTTGACAGTGACCTTTGCTCTCTTCCGTACAATGACTTCACAGGCTTGGTGCTTTTGCTGGCTTGCTCATCTTTTCTCTGCGTGTATCTCAGGGCCCTTCCCTATGGACAGGTGCAAAGCCTGAGTCGATGAGTGGATCCAATTATTCTTCAGAAAACAACTTTTGGAGGTGTCTTGTTGAATTCACGTTAAATTTCATGAAGAGAAGAATGATTTGGTATCTTAGATGCTGTGGAAAATTTCAAAGCTAAGAAAATAATTGAGTCTTCTTTATAAACTGCCCACCACAGGGTCAGCTGTTCTTGCTCTCTGTTCCTGTCGCCATGTCACGTGGCCTCGGGCTGCTGTCAACAGTGGCTGGGGTGGAACAAGCTTTTGGTGAATGCACTGAGCTGGAAGATCAGTTATCCACAGAGCAAATCACATTCGTTAACCGTAGCTTGACAGCAGCCTTACTTGGTTTGTTTTTACGTGGGGTGCTTTTGGTGTATTCTCAATGCCAAGTGTCTTCCAGACTGAATGCAGAGAAATTGGCCATGATGGCCATGATTCTGTATCTAGGGAGTAATTACCAAGTATCTTGCGGTTCGTGATTCATACCTTCTCCACTTGAGAGATCACAAGGTGGTTGAAAGGGGGCTGTTGTGGGACCGTATGCAAGTGAAGGCTGTTGTTCAGCTGCTGAGAGCTCAGCTCTGGGCAGGAGAAGCCTGAAGCAAGGCAGGAGAGAGTGCCCTTGGTGTGGGCATAGTGATGCAGTGTTCCTAGCTGATGGTTCCCTTCCTCATTCATGAATTGTATGGGAAAATGTCTTCTTTTTTTTTTTTTCCTTTCAGAGAGGTTTCTCTCCCATGTAGAAGACACAAAGTGTGAACCTGCCCCTCTTCAGGCTTGGGGCTATCTGCATGTGGCAGGTGCATAGAAAACACCTCACAAACCCCAGGAAGAAGGCTCTTTGCCACGTGGCTTCCTCAGCAAACCAGCTGGTTCGCTCTGCAGCTCCCTCCTAGAGCTCAAGTCAGCCGTGTTCTTTCTTTCTCTTCCTGTAAATCCTGCCTCTGAAGCAGCTGCCCACTGGCATCCGATAAGGGGCTCCCTGATGGGGTGGCTTTGTTCAAGCACTGATATCCGCTTTCAATTTCTGCAGGGGATATTTCTAAGCACAAAAATAGCGGCGCTGTACTTGGGTTTTCCAATTCTGATTTAGCAAAATGAGCCTGAAGCAAATGTTAACTTCAAGTTGCTCTTGTGAACTGAGTGAAGTTCACTTATACAATATGATTTTATGAGGTTTAGCCAACGCTCTTGATAACTCACACCTCCAAAACACATTTTGAGCAAACAATTTCCAGTCATTTAGGTCGTGTAACTGTTCTTTTGGGTTGTCTAGTTTTTGGTTCTCTCTGCATAGGTAGACTTGAGATCCAGGTCTCCAACATCTGTGCATAGAAACATTCAGGCACACGTTTGAACTCTGGGTCTCTGAGTCCCTGAATATTCCAGTTCAGCCCACCTCTGCAGTCTCTTCTTCAGCGATGACGTAAGACAGGTCAGAGGAAAAACCTGAATGCTGCTTGGAAAAGAGGAAATTTGCCTTTTGTGCAACATCATTTTTATTTTGACAGCCTAGTTGAATGTATGAAGGTGAGAACGACACGAACAGAGCTCCGCTGAGCTTTGATTAGGCCGGCACTTGCTCTGTCAGCTTTTCACTGGTAAGCCATTTAATATCAGAACGTTTTATCACCTATACACCATCAGAGTCTAAATTAGTCAGTGAATTCTGCTACTAAGATTTAGCAGATGCCTGGCTGGAATAGACTATGCAAGAAATGGTTTTCATTTAATGAACATGAAATCAAGACTCACATTCTCAGAAAACACCTGTCCTAGGGGGCGCCTTTCATCCTTTCATGTTTATAGAGAGGGTGTTTGCTTGGCCGAACCTTTGCTGTCTGCAGTGCTTCTATTTGCTCTTTCCCTTTGCCTCCTCCCGTCTTCAGCCTTTTCTCTGTCTCTGGTTCATCCATATTGGATCCTGTGCATGCTGGTCTACAGTAGCCTGGCTGTTTCTCTTAATTTCAGTCTTCATTTACATGTCTTCCTTTTCATCTGTCACTTCGTATTCCATTCTTTCTTGATAATGTCTGGCTGCTATTACAGTTACTGTCTCTTTAACGTCTTTTGCTAAAACGTCACTCTCTAGTTGCTATACTTTCTGTCCGACTGCTTGCTAACCTGCCTGGAAAGTAGTGGAGGGTGGCCCAAAGGCTTTGGTTTCCCCCATCCACATGGGAGGCCAGGAGGAACCCCATGGCTCCTGGCTTTGGTGTGTAGCCAGCCTGGCCTTTGCGCCTATTTGGGGAATAAATCAGCAAATTCAAGATTTCCTTCTTCCTCTCCCTGTGTCACTCAGTGTCACTTTAAATTAAAAAAAAAAAAAAGTTTTCCAAAAAGAAGGCCTAAATAAAAGAATGCCCCGAAAGAAAGGAAGAAAGAAAGAAAGAGAGAAAGAAAGAAGGAAAAGGAAAGGAAAGGAAAAAAAGAAAAGAAGTGAAAAGAAAAGAACAGAGAGTGAGAGGGAGGGAATAAGAGCGAGAAAGAGAAAGAAAAAAAAAAGTCTGCTCATCTCCACTGGAACATTTTATTTTTCTTTTCAGCATATATTTTGTCTGACAGTTGCTCCTGGGGCCTTTAGCCATGTTGTAACCTGACACTCTGGAAGCCACCAGCCAACCTTGTGCACTGGAAGCCACCGTGAACCTCCAGCTTCTGGGCAGCGCCCAGATCTGGGTCTGACACCCTACAGTTGTCATATGAAGGAAGAGTTCATGAAGGCAAAAAATAAAAAATAAAATTTAGGTGATGTGGTAGTTGGAATAGGTGATTAATTATCGTTTAAGATTCACAATCACATTTTATTATGATATCTGCCTTTTGGAAAATCTGTCGCAAATAGTAATGAAATTTTAATCAGACACTTGTGAATAAGTCACACAAATCACAGAACTGATCGTTGCACTGTTCTAGACACAGCGATTTGCATAGCAAGATAATGAATTCCTTAGAAGAAGCTATTTGAAAGTAAGTTGCATTTTGAAATCTAGACACACGAATCTAAGCATTAGTTGAAAAAATGGAATCCCTAAGAAGTCCCTTTTGGATGCAAGTCAATGTTCTTGTAAAACATTTTGGTGAATGCCACCAAAATGTGATTTATTGACTATCAGATATTAAAGCTCTGACAACAGGAAAATCTCCACTCTTCCTTTATGCGTTACTGTAAGAGAAATCCTGGAGAGGCAGGCATCTGCAGTCATTTTTTACTTTCCATCATCATCCCTGTAATTTCCTTTGCCCTTTCTGCATTTTGTCCTCTGAGGAGCTGGTAGTCCTGCAGCTCCCCGGCCATCCTGGAAAGAGCATTTGAGGCATACTGGGTGGGCCTCTTCTGCCAGCAGCAACTCAGGCCCCACTGCAAATCTCTCACCAACTGCTGGTAGAGAAAACAGAGCTGATTCTTGCTTTTCTAGGGCTGTAGACAATAAAAAATTTGAAAGAAGATGTCTTGAAGCAATTACTGCTTCACCTAGAAGTTGGACAAGGAGAATAAACACTGTCAATAGTCTTTCTTTGCATTTCCTTGGGAATTGATTTCTTTTTTTAAACTTTAATTATTATTATTATTTTCATTTTATGCTACAGTTCCATAGGCCCCTGGATTCCCTTGTTCGTTCCCCAATTCCCTCCCCCACCACCGAGTTCCCCTATGTCATAACTAAATATAGTTCTTCATAAGCAGTCATATGTGCACTACTGTGGGTATGAACAATGGTAGAGAATCCAGTATCCTATTGTCATATAGTAAACGGTTTCATTGGGAGTCCATTTTTAGTCTGGAAGTAGAAATGCATGCTGCACTGCATCCTCGCATCTGAATATGTTAGTCTCCATTTCACAGTTACTGTACATCTCCTTAAATGAAAAGCCACAATAAAAAAAACCAGCAGGAAGAAAAAAGAAATTAACACCACCATGAGGTTAAATAACATGCTACTGAATGATTAATGTGTCGCTGACAAAAATGAAAAAGAGAATCGAGAACCTTCTTGAAGAAAATGATGCTACTGTTTGATTTTGAATCAATGAAGAATTGAATGAGAAAGTGTTTTAAAGAGATGAAACTAAGAACAAAAAAAAAATCAAAATCCATGAGCTACAGTTTCTGCTGATTTTTGTTGGTGAAATGTGTCTCCTGTAGGCAACAAATAGATGGTCTTTGTTGTTTAATCCCATCTACTATTCTATGATGTTTGATTGATGAGTTTAAGCCATTTACATGCAGTGTTAACATAAATGAGTGGTAATTTGGTCCTGTCATTTTAGCAATGGGTTGTTCATTGATTTAGTCTTCTGTTGTCATTTTACTGGATGTTCTTTGCATCTGCCTTTGGTTTTGTTGGGTGATATTCCTCATCTCTGTCAAGAGAACATATTCAAGTATCATTTGAAGGACAAGTTTGAAAGAGGCAAATTCTTTTAACTTTTCTTAACTGTGGAAGAATTTCATTTCATTTTCAAAGCCAAAAGAAAGCTTTGCTGGGTATGTTATGCTGGGCAGACAATTTTTTTTTTTCTTTTAGAACCTGGAATATGTCACTCCATTCTCTCCTGGCCTGTAGAGTTTTCTGTGAAAGGTCTCCTGTGAGTTTAATTGGAAGTCATTTATATGTTAATTGATTTTCTTAACGTGCACATTTAAGGATCTTTTTTTATGTTCAATTGATGATCATGTGTTGTTGTGGTGAAGATCACTTTTGGTCAAGCGTGTTGGGAGTTCTGTGCCCGTCCTGGATATTGTTTCCCAACTCTTTTTCCAGATTAGGGAAATCTTACCCTCATTATTTCATCGAATATACCTTTAATTTCAATTTATCTTTCTGAGATTCCCATAACTCTTATATTAGGCCTCTTATTAGTGTCTTTCAATTCTTGAAGACTTTTTTTTTTGCTTTTTGTTTGTTTCCCCCTGGTGACAGGAAATATCTTCCAATTCTGAGACTCTTCTGCTTGCTTCATTCTATTTTGGAGACTCTCCACTGTACTTTTAATTTGCTCCTCTGTATTCTTTAATTCTGGTATATATCAGCTTTCATTTAATTCATTTTCAATGTGACAAATTCCTTAAATTTCTTGAATGCCTGCTTTACGTGCTTCTCATGGTTGATCAGAAGCTTTATAATGAGTTTTCTCAATTCTGTATGTTCATTTCTTGATGTCTTTCTCAGTTATCCTGTGAGGTTGGTAAAGAATTTTGCTCCTCTGCAGGGAGTCTTCAATAATATCCATTTTGCCTTTGATTTTTCCTTTGTTCTCACTGTTCACTGAATGCCACTGGAGTATCAGTCACTGCAACACCACACTGTTGTGTCCACTGCTTTCCTGTGTCTGTGAGTCTCCAAGTACTGCTCTCTCCTCTCCTATTTCCTCAATGTGCCCTCTCTGCTTCATACTGTTTAGTGTTTCTCCATCTGTTTAAACGTGTCCTTATCCTTTTCTGCCATGTTGATCATAGGGATTTATTTCTGATCTCCTCTGGCACTAGGGTTAGGGATGGCTGTGGCCATTCTTGATCATCCTTCAAAGTATACATTAAGTTATTTGACCTTCAAACAAAACTTCTAAAGCATGCCTTATCAGCCCCATGAGCTGCAACAGAAACAGAACTCCAAGGTCACTCCTGGATAAATGAAGTGTTGGCTACTTTTGCTCTCATTTTCTGTGTACAATGCTTCTAAACACTTACAAAAATTGAAATTCATTTTATTTTACTTTTCTTTAAAAGTTTCTGTCACAAAAGTTATAAACGATGATATTCCCAAAGTGAGGCCCCATGGAATTGGTTATGAATTTATATAAAGTTCCATAAATGCAAATTCTTTTTCCCAGTGGCTTCCAAGAATTTAAAGGTTGCTTCTCCTCTTCTGCCTCTTCTTTCTCGAAGCCTCTGCAATGTCTTCTCTTCATATGTTCCTTCCATATGGTGAGACAGGAGAGTCAAGCAATCACCCCCATGCTGTGTGCACGTGTGTCCTGGCAGGAGCCAGGCAGGGCTGACTGTGAACTGGGTAGGATTTTACGGAGCTGCTAAAAGATGTGAAATAAACAGGTGATGATGGTGACCTTGGCCTTTGATTCAAAGCAGGCAATTTTCCAGATGTTTGACATAATGTTTGACATGATATGCTTCTATTTTCAGTATTTCCCTTCCATTCTGCTTTATAATTGTTAATGTTTTCCAACACAGAAGCATTCTTAGCATACGTTGGACTCATTTGAATCACAAAAGGTATGTTCTTAAATAGTTATGTAGAAGATATCAAGAAATTTAAAGGGCAAAATGAAACTTTGTTTCATTAAGAGGCTTAGAATGGATTTTGCATGAATACATATACAATCACTCAAAATTTATTTGTAAGAGCATTCTCTTTTCATTGTATGATAAAAGTAAATTTAATGGATTAAATATTCCTATGATGAATTGTATTGAAGTTAAAAACCTGCATATTCAAGCCCATAGTTTTATAATGTTGAAGGAATTACGTAACGATTCCTTGGAAAGAGGGGCAGGTGTTCGTTGCAGCAGTTAACATTCCATTTGGAACTTGCACGTCCCATGCTGAGTGTCTGGAGTGGAGTCCTGGCTGCAGTCCTGATTGGCTTCCTGTGAACAGCCTCCCTGGGATGCAGCAACTGACAGTTTAGTAGCTGGAGTCTCGCCATGCGAACCACCCCCATGGAGCTCCCTGCAACCAACACTCACCCATCCCAACCACTGCGGCCTTTAGGGAGTGAAACTGTCAACTACAGAAGCTCTCTTGCTCTCTCTTCCAAATATATACATAAACATTTTAAATTGTAGAAACAAACAAAAACAACTTCTTGAAGATAAATGTCTGTTTAAATATTTGCTCAAGATCTTATTATAGGAGAAATTATATGGTCAAAGAATGTTGTATTTTTTTGAAAGTTGTTCAACAATATTATAAAAAATACCCCCTTTGCATGGGGGTATTTGCATCTGCTTAACTGAACCCTCTATCGTTGAGATACATAAACCTGTAATTAAAAACTATCGCCAGCTGCTGTTGCAAAGGCACCAAGCAACAGAACAGACACTGGCTCCATACAGCTGAGATGGATGGCTAGCCTTGTACTCGTAGGTTTGCACAGAAACCTTACATTTTTAAATTTACTTTAAGAACAATTGGTACTGCTGAACACTATCATACATTCACGTTTTTTGCTTGTTTTTTTTTTTGTTGTTTTTTTGTTTTTTTTCTTCAGGAAGAAATTTCATGGTAACAAAATTTCAGGAGGGAAGGGAGGAAGAAAGAAAATGATTCTAGGTTGAAAATAACAAAATTTATATTGGGACTGGCAGGCACCATAAAACATCTGGTTAAGCCCCCACCTCTCCTCACTTCCCAAGGCACCAGTATCCCATATGAGTGCTGCTTCGAGTCCTGGCTGTTCCGTTTCCAATCCAGCTCCCTGTTTTTGGAATGGGAAAGCGGCAGAGGATGGTCCAATTTCTTGTGCCCCTGGATGCATGGGGGAGACCAGAAGCTCCTGGATCCTGGCTCCTGGTTTTTGCTTGGCATAACTTTGGCCATAGACACCATTTGGGGACTGAACCTGCAGATAAACAATCTTTTTTGTATGTCTGTGTCTCTTCTCATTCTGAAACGTTGCCATTTAAATATATATATATATTTTGATATACTTGAAATATATATACATTTGAAATATATTATAATGTATATATTTGAAATATATGTATATAACATATATTATACAGTATGTTATATTTGGAATATATATATAAATATTAAAAGAATTTTCTATATAAAATTATATATATATATTAGGAAAATACAAACTGAATGTCAAGGCATATTATTTCCTTCATTAGTTTCACCTTATAACTCTTTATTTCCTTATTGTCAATTCCACTCTTTCTTACTCATGTTCTCATATACCAAGATGAGTGACAGGTCTTCATCATGAGTTTCGGGGCCAGGTGCTCAAGACAAAGAATGTTGACTCCTGGTCCCTGCAAGGAATAATGGTCAGTAAGGATGCCATTTCTAACAATGTTAATGTTCATTTAAAAATAACAATGCTGTGTGATTGACATTCAGTCTCCTTCACCGCTACGGAAAATCATTCAATAAAATCTGCATTCTCAGAGTCATTGCAAATTTTGTCTTTTTGTTACTTCATTGAAAGTGCACTATCACTTAGATAGTTAGATGAAACTCTTCTGTTCATAAATTCTAAAGAAAAGGGACTGTAAATATCTATATATAGATAGGTAGATAGATAGATACATAGATAAATGGCAGCCATTAGGTGTTAATGTAGTCTATCTCATTTATTCATGGGTATGGATAATTTTCAAAAGCAATAAAATATCTTTTAGAAAGATGAGAGCATCAACAGAGGAAGATAAAGGAAGAGATTTTAAATAGACACAATATTAATAAATGCAGATTGGCTTACGGCCATGCTGTGGCTTATCGGAGGTGATCGCATACGTTTTGATTTATTCGAGGTTGTAACTGATGTTCTCGCTGGTGATTACATTGAGGCAGTATTTTGCTGACTCGGTTTGTTAATTTCCAAGCTTAACTAACACAGAAATTCATCGTTATTGAGCGAGATTACAGGCTCATTCATGGAAACTGATATTCGTTTCTTATAAAACTAACTGGGAAGTAATGGAACTAAAGAAGTAACCTTCTAGAACTTTTCTGGGTGAGAAATACATTGTATGTTGCCATTCCTTTTCAGTACATAAACAGTGAGCTCATCATGCTTGGAGGAAAGAGGCTTGGAATGTGAGTTGGGTCTGTTCTTTATGAACTCTGAGATTATAAGCAATCTGTAATGATCCAATATCTTCATCTTCAAAGTTGAAGTGTATTTATTCCATGGGATAATTTTAGACCACAATGCATTGCTTCCCAGCTTTAAACTGTCTCACCAGTAGAGTGAAGGTTGCTTTTATAGACTGTGCACATTGTGTTAAGCCACTGGAGATTCGTTCTATTACTTGTATTGTGTGGTTCTTTCTGTGCTTCTTAAACGGGGACCCATTCTCCAGGTCCAAGGGCTCCCTCGAGTCATTTTCTACTCAAACACCATTGCATTCCTGGGGGCAAGATGCTTCAACGTTTCTCAGGGAAACTCCTGCCCAGTTCACCTCGGACTGGAAAGGCAGAAGAGTCAATTGATTCTTATCTCTGGTACAGCACAGAGCAATATTTGCATAAAATCACACAAAATTTAACATCTGCGAAAGAAAATTAGAGTACAAAAAGAAGGCATTTAAAATATATATTCAAAGTATGTGTTATTAGAAACAAGGGTATTTTTAAGAGTTCCTGGAAAAAGAAATGAAAATAGAAATATACCAAGCCTGGAGAGCTGCCTTGTCATCATTGAGGACGTAACTCTTGGTGACGTGATGGTAGCTGGACACCTTGTTCTCAGGGACAATGGCTACGACTGAGTGTATTAGAATTAAAATTAGTCCAGGAGTTGATTTCAGCTTTGAGAAGTAGATACTGTCCCTTTCAGTTCCTGCTTTCTCTTCAAAGTTACTGGATAAGATAATTATGTGGAGCTGGTTAATTCACAGCCCTTCCAATCAGCACTTGTCTTTCCAGTATTTCAGAATGCCAACTCCATTCTACCTAATCCATACAGCTGGGATCAAGTCACTTCTCTTGCAGCTAGTGGCTAGGAATGGAGCCTTACTCAAAAGCCTGACATCACTGGGTGAGATTTCAAACAGCAAGCAAACTCGGCTCCTTCAGCAATAGATTTTGCACCTGACGTGGGGCTTGGGGGCTTTCCAGTGGCCTTGCAGCAGGACAGGCGACTTACGCAAAGCCCAAGACATATTCTTGTGCAGTCCACTCTCCAACTCAATGGCAGGGACCTGACGGGCTTTCTTCAGCTTCTGGAGCAAGCCGTCTCTGAGTCAGCCATCTCAAAAAGCAATCTCGTCTCTCCTTGTTCCCATCTGTCCCATGGTGATTCTCGCCTAGCCCTCTATGGGTTCAGTGGGGTAAGTCTCCCCATCTTGTTAATTCGAGGCAAGACTGAATCTGGCTGCCAAAGATCTACTGGATTCAGAGTAGCCTGAAGTCTGAGCTCTGTCACTGGTAAGGGTCTGGCATGACCTGTGCTGTTCCTGTTGTGTGCGTCATTTTTACAAAGCAAAAACAAGCAATTCTAAGAGGACTTAGCTGATTTCATACTCCTTACTCCAATACATACACACATGTGCTCTCCAGCCGAGAGCAGAGCCCATGTGGAATGAAGGAATTCATGACAAAGATCAAACTGCTTTCTCAGGAACACACATGAGACAGGAAAACAGTTAGAATATACACATTTGTAATGTATATTACACATTTGCACTTTTTATGTGTTGTGTTTCTATGAGAAAAAAAAATCTCCTAAATAATCCTATTTAGGACTGCCTTGTAGACAAATGCATTTAATATAAGTTAGAGCTGGGGCCAGTGTTGTGGGACAATGGTGTAAGACTCACAAGGACATGATAGAGTCCTAGCTGTTCTGCCAATACAGATGCCTGATAATTGGGCTTGGGAAGGTAGCAGAAGATGACTCAAGCATGCAGGCCCATTCCATTGTTGTGGGAGAGCAGAAGGGAGTCCTGGCTTCCTGGGCTTGGCCTGAGTCAGCCCTGGCCACTGCAGGGCTCTCTCTCTCTCTCTCTCTCTCTCTCTCTCTCTCTCTTTCTCTCTCAATTTCTCATTTCTCAACCCCCACCCCCAACACACTCTCCCTTTCTCATTCTCTCCTTCTTTTTGCTACTCTGCCTTTCACATAAATAAATCATTCAGTAAACTGTGAATTTAGCTCAAATCACTGCTGGTTTGTGTGACATAAATAAATCTAAAAGATGAGTCATTTAACATTTCTAGGTAAAAACAAGATTGTGCTGGGTTTCCTGGCCAGAAAAAAAATATATCTTTTTGTCTGTTAAATGTTTAAAATCATGAAAATATACTTTTTACCTAAAAACAAATAATGCAGATGAAATACAATGTAATGATCATCTCACACAGTATAATAATTAAGATCTGGGGTTTTTCTTTAAAAAAAATAAACTAAATTTTACGGTAATATAATATCTCATTGTTATAAGTAACCAAAATATGTTTATTAAAATGAATTGAGTAAACATGAAGGAGATAAATATTTCTAAGATAAATTTCAATATTTAAGGCTTTTATAAACACATGACATATTTGGGTATATTGATACTTTGTCAAACTGCTAGAATGTGATGAATTCAAGGCTGCTTTACAGTTACCAAGAGTTAAAGAAAAAATTTATGTGGTTAATTTAACTATAATTTAAAATTATTTATACGTTCTTTAAAATAAATACTTTTACCCTTTGGTAACAGACCAAAGAAATGATTCTAGGTTTTGTCTCTTTTACTGTCTGCTGCCATTATTAGATTTTGATGATTCAAAAAGTTGATTCTTAAAATACTTCAGAATGACTTGGGATCCTGTTTTCATAAAATATTTTAAGCCATTTTTTAAATCAGGTACTTTCAAAATTCTAAGTTAAGTTCTTTTTTTTTTTGATCTTGACATTTGCATCTGGGCCTCTGGACATCTTAGAGCATGCAGCTTTCATCTTGTAAAGAAAATACCCATGACATTTATTTGGATTGCGTGAAAAAGTCATCAAATATTAAAATACTGATAGAAATCATAGATATGGATATAAATATATATGTAAATAATATTCTACATTATATACAGTTTTAGAAAGCATAGTGGTGCTGATAGGATGTTATCAAGGATATTTTTTGAAAATCTATTTGAAAATGGAGCTACAGAGAGAGGAGAAGAGAAAGAGAGAGAGAAAGAGAGAGAGAGAGAGAGAGAGAAAGAGCAAGAACTTACCCAAATGGCCACAATGGCTGCAGCTGGTGAAGGCTGAAACCAGGAGCTTAGGTCTTCTTCCAGGTCTCTGACATGGCTGCAGGGTTCAAGTTCTTGGACCATCTCCTGCTGCGTTCCCAGGTTCGTTAACATGAACCTGGATTGGAAGTGAAGCAGTTGGGACTTGGTCCTGCAGCCACATGGGATGGTGGCGCTGCAGACGGCAGCTTTACCCCCTAAACCACAACACTGGCCTCAAATAAATAAGTGCTTTAAAATCTGGTATAGAGGCCAGCTTTTGTGCAAATGTGATGGGAGACAAGGAAGGGAGGGAGGAGTGTTCTGGGCAGCAGGGGAGCAAGGAAAGTGTGACATTTCCTTGAGATTGCTGTGGTTTACAAGACTTTGGTAAAGTGTAACTAGTAAACAAAGATAGAACCCAGTTCGCTCTCCCCACTACTTAATTTTAGTAAAGTTTAAAAATCATTTATACTTTCATTTTTTCTTGGTCTTATGATTATCCTTTTAAGTTCAGCAAAAAGTCTGTTTTACTCATAATAATATACCCAAGTGCCTGGCTTCAATGGTTGCCAGCCTTATTGGGAATAAATTAAATGTTCAGTTCTTCATTTGCCCTGAGACATCAAGTTATTAAGCCCTACGGTTAAAATCTAAACTTTGGTTTTGTCCCCAATACATTAAAAAAAATATATCTGAATTACTGCACGTGAAATTGATTTTCTTGCTGCGTTTATGCAGAAAGTCAGACCAACACAGTACACTTACTTTTAGATCACAGCTACTCATTGTTCTGAGGCTGCCAACTCAATTTGGTAAACTCGCTGGTTTTGTCTTCTGTTTCGCTATGGGACTTGTTTCCTGTTATAACTCTACAGAAGCACAACTCCTAACAAAATGCTGCATCTGGATATGATAACCATTGCCAGCAGAACAGACAAAGCTGAATCTAACACTCCTCTCCAGTGATTAGCCCGTCACGGTTCAGAACATAAAGGGTATCTGAATCAAGATGGCGTCACTTGTGTCAGCCTGGAATAAGTGAAGCTGGGGAGACTGTGACAGTGAGTCGCACAAGTGACTGCCAGACAACCCCCTCTACAGAGGGCCTCCATTTCAAAGGGCGCGCTGGGTGTGCTGCTGATGTTGGATGAAGTACTTTGTATCAGCACTGGAGCCAGAACCTGATTTAAGATGAGTGAGCTCCAGGTAGCTCTGAGTCAGTGCTGGAACACAGCCTTAGATGACACAGAAATTAGGTTGCCTACATTAAACAAGCCGTTTGTGCAGTTTCTCATACCACTTGATATACCTACAGAAATACTTCTGGGGAGATTGCAACCTGGTCAACAAAATAATATAAAGGGTTCCATGGTTCCAGGAATTGTGGGGAGAGGATTGTCTCCACCACTTGATCCACTATTTTCAAGCCCCGGAGGCTTTTTCTGCTTAGACTTGCAAATTCTGATCGTAATTCCTGTGGCTGTGTTTAAATTATGCTAAGTTGTTCATGTTTTGTATGTCTAGATTATTTGCAACAGAAAATAAGACTGTGTTTATGCAAAATAGGCTTCATCAAATGTCAAACCCTGGAACCAGAGAATTCTATTTAAATACAAAACACTATCGTTGTCCCACCCCAAATATGCACCCCTGGTGAGCAGAAAGTAGATCAAATGATCACAGCCCCCAAAGCGTTACAACTGATGAGTCAGCAACAGAAACAGGACCAAAGGAGGAAGTTTTTGTTTCTTCTTCTCTTTTTTTTTATTGTTATTAACATTGTATTATGTGATACAGTTTTATAGGCACTGGGGATTCCCTCCACCCCTCCTATACCCCTCCCCACATAGTGGATTCCTCCACCTTGATGCATAACCACAGTTCAAGTTCAGTTGAGATTCCTTCGTTGCAAGCATATACCTAGCATAACGTCCAGCGTCTTATTGTCCAGATAAGTTCAGTGGCCTCTTGGGGAGACCTTCTCTGGTCTGAAGGTAGAGCTAACAGAGTAAAGTTCCGGTCAGTTAAAAGCCCCAACAAAACCTCAGCATCAATATACAACATTATGGAATTAATTGACATAGTATTGAGTAAACAATATGTTAAAAATAATGCAAGTTCCATTCTTCAAAACATCTGGATTGAGACAGTATCAATGACAGGTTCAAAAAATAACAAACAACCAAACAAAAATTACAGGTTAAATCAAGGCAAACGTGTGGTATCTAACCTTTTGGGATTGGCTCATTTCCCTTAGCATTATAGTTTCCAGTTGGCCCATTTAGCCACAAAGAACTGCATTTTGTTTTTTTTAATAGCTGAGTAGTATTCCATGGAGTAGATGAACCAAAGCTTTCTTATCCAATCTTCTGCTGATGGGCATTTCGGTTGCTTCCATGTTTTTGCAATTACTGATTGTGCTGCAATGAACATAGGGATGCATGTTGGTTTGTCGTAAAACAGGTGTTTTGGATATATTCCTAGGAGTGCTATTGCTGGGTCATATGGTATGCAGATTTCGAGTTGTTTGAGTGTTCTCCAGACTGATTTCCATAAAGGCTGTACCAATTTGCAGCTCCACCAGCAGTGGAGTAGGGTTCCCTTTTCCCCGCATCCTCGCCAACAAGTGTCGTTGGTGTTCTTGTTTATGTGGGCCAATCTTACTGGTGTTAGGTGGTACCTCATCGATGTTTTAATTTGGATTTCCCTTATTGCCAGGGAACTGGAACATTTTTTCATATGTTTGTTTGCCATTTGGACTTGTTCCTTTGTGAAATGTTTGCCCATTTCCCGTGCCCATTTCTTGAGTGGCTTGTTTGTTTTGGTTTTTTGGTTGTTTTGAAGTTCTTTGTAAATCCTGGAAATTAGCCCCCTATCGCCTATGTAGTGTGCAAAGATCTTCTCCCACTCTGTGGGTTGCTTTTTTACTTTGTTGATTGTTTCCCTTGCTGTACAGAAGCTTCTTAGTTTGATGAGGTCCCATTTGCTTATTCTGTTCTCAACTGCTATTGCTTTTGGTGTCCTTCTTAGAAAGTTGGGACCTACTCCTAGGTCTTGCAGGGTATTTCCTACATTTTCTTGCAAGAGTTTGAAGGTTTCTGGATGTAGGTTTAGGTCTTTTATCCATGTAGATTGGATCTTAGTGTATGGTGATAGATGTGGGTCTATCTTTTTGTTTCTACAGGCTATCAGCCAGTTGTCCCAACAACATTTACTAAAGAGGCCTTCCCACTTGCTTGGACTGTCATTGGTCTTTTTGTCAAAGATTAATTGGCTGTATCTGTGTGGGTTCCCTTTTGGTGCTTCTATTCTATTCCATTGATCTTCCTTTCTATCTTTGTGCCAGTACCAAGCTGTTTTGATAACCACTGCTTTATAGTATGTCCAGAGGTCCGGAATTGTGATTCCCCCTGCTAACTTCTTATTCTTCAGGATGGTTCTAGCTATTCGTGGTTTTTTGTGTTTCCAGATGAACTTTTGGATCATTGTATCCAGTTCTGTGAAGAATGTTTTGGGCAATTTGATTGGAATTGCATTGAAAATATATATTGCTTGTGGTAGTATAGACATTTTAATGATATTGATTTTGCCTATCCAGGAGCATGGGATGTTATTCCATCTTTTGAGGTCTTGTTCAATTTCTTTTTTGAATAGTTTGTAGTTTTCTTCGAATAGGTCTTCTACACTTTTGGTTAGATTTATTCCCAGATACTTCATACTCTCTGTTGTTTTTCACATGTATTTGTACTTCAAATGAGTAATTGAAACTGTATAATTCATCTTATTGATTCCATATTTAGACACCTTCACTAAAGAATTTAGGAGAAATGATGGCTTTATTCAAATGACTAGAAGGGTGTAGTGGAGGCATTTTCCTCTCTGTGGTCTTTAACCAATGTGTACTATTAAACTAGCTGGATAATGTGCAGGTGTCTTTGAAGGAGAAAAAACAAAGGTGTAAAGAAGTCAGGGAAATTATCAACGGCCAAAAACAAAGCAAAAGCAGGCATGGGAGAACTGAATGTCAGAAGCTGTCTTAAGATGAAACCGGATCATTCAGAGGAAAATTGCAAAAAGACGTGTTCTTTTAGAGACTATAAAATCTGTGCAAGAATTGAATCTGAACCATGAAATAAATTAATTTCCAAAAATGTGATGCCATTCAGAAAATTTGAACAGAAAAGCAACATAAAAAATAAATAAATAATGTTTTTGTACTCTTGGTTTTGAAGATTTACTCATTTCAGGCAGATTTACAGAGAGACAGAAAAACAACAAAAAAAGAGATATTCTATCCACTGGTTCACTCACCAAATGACCAAATTGGCTGACTCTGGGCCAGTCTAAGCCGGAAGCCTGGATATCCCTCCACGTGTCGCACATGAATACAGGGACCTAAGAACTTGAACCATCTTCCACTACTTTCCTTAGCACACTAGCAGGAAAGCAGAAATAGAGTAGCTGGCACTGGAACTGGCACCTACATGGGACACAGGCAACTCAGCAGGAGGCTCCACCTCTGACCAGGAGTCTGGGTCCAGAAACCTTTATTTTTAAATGATGAGTAATAATTGCATATATTTATGGGATAAGATTTGGTGCTCCCATGAATGTCTGGATTAAGGAAAGAATGCACCAGGTTTCCTGGTAACTGCATCACAGCACAGACTTTGTAGCAGCCGCATCACATCCATAGTTGGCGGCAAAACCATTGTAATCCCAATATTTTCCTTACCAAAAAGATGTATAACTTCTGACTGTTTATGTTTTTAATTTTTTCAGGTGTGTTTTTATGTTTCAAATACTTTCTGCCCATTCCTTATTAGATTGTTTCCTAGCAATTTGATAATACTGTTGTTATTGTAATAATTTCTTTTCAAATCATTGTTCCAAACAGAAATAGCTTATCCTCATCAGTTGGGATTTTCTTAATTTCCACAAACTTATCTCTCTGCCATCCAATTCATAAGGAGCAATCATGACATTTACAGTTAATAAGAAATATGTGCAGATGGAGTTTATATATTGGACAAATTTGCTTAATAAAAGCAAATATTTAATTTCCTGGGTGATCAGTTTATACTCATTTTAATGTTTTACTGGGGTAAACTCCAATGGGGACCCCATTAGAGGCAGAATCTGCCTTGAAGTCCTTTAGAAAAGCTCCGAAGCACTAAAAGTTTTTGAACATAGAATTGGCCAAGGGAGAGACTGTTCCTGCTGTTTTCTGCAGCGTGCAATCTCAGGCAAACACTTCTCTGAGGCCACCATGTTGCGAATGGGAACGACGCTCTTATCCCTCAGGCTCTTTGCAAACTGGAAAACCCATGGGTTGATGAGGAGGAGGAGGGAGGCAGTGAGATCCTTTAGAGGATTTGTAGAGATGGCGTCGCTCATAAATTCTGTGACTTAGTGATTTTAGGAATGCCCAGACACAAAGACCTAAGACTTACAAAGTCTTAAGTCACAGTTTCACTCATAAACACGATTGCACAACATACACAGGCTTTCTCTAACAGGAAAAAATGAATATAACACTAAAATTCTTCTTTACTTTTATTAGTTCATCAGATTATCTTTATTTTAAATAAATCAAAGCCTTCTAGTAAGATATACTACTACATTAAAAAAAAAATCACATTTTTTTATTTGCTGGCCCAAATTGATCGGTGTTGACTATGAAAAAGGAGATAAATGTCGCATTCCACATTCTTTCCATAAGATCAGAAATTATCACTGATGAAACATACACAGTTGAATACATTATTCCCTGCACCAAGGAAACTAACTAGAAAATAACACAAAAGAAACTGTTCCTTAAACACCTTGTAATATACCTAAACCATAGACATGGCGAACCTCTATGAGAAAAATTTCAAGACATCCAATAAAAAAATAGAAGAAGACATTAAAAAAAAATGGAGAAACATACCATGATCTTGCATAAGGAGAAACAACATAATAAGAATGTGCGTATTACCAAAGAGATTCCATGCAATCCAAATCAAAATCCCAACATTCTTCTTACAAACAGAAAAGATAATACAGGGTCTGGCATGGTAGCCTATTGGCTGAAGTCCTCTACTTCGTTGTGCCAGGATCCCATATGGGCGCTGGTGTGTGTCCCACCAGCTCTGCTTCCCCTGCTTTGCATCCTGCTCCATGCTTGTGGCCTGGGAAAGTAGTAGAAGATGGTCCAAAGCCTTGGGACCCTACACCCGCATGGGAGACCCAGAGGAAGTTCCTGGCTCCTGGCTTTTCATTGGCTCAGTTCTGGCCATTGCGCTCACTTGGGAAATGAATCAGTGGGTGGAAGATCTTCCTCTCTGTCTCTCCTCATCTCCGTATACCTGACTTTCCAATGAAAATAAATAAATCTTTTTTTTTTTTAAAAAAAGATGGTAATACAAAAATTCTTCTGGAATCACAGGAGACCACTAATTGCCAAAGCTATCTTAAAGAATGAAAATCAAGCTAGAGGAATCACAATTTCAGACCTCAAGACATACTACAGAGCAACGATCACCAAAACCATCTATTACTGGCAAAAAAAAAAAAAAAGCAGAAAAGACTGAAAAAAAAAATAGAAACACCAAAAGGTAGCTCACACATGAAAAATCAACTAATCTGTGATGGAAGAACTGAAAATAATCCGGGGAAAAAGTCTGGTCTGTTCAACAAATTCTACTGGAACGATTCCATAGTGATAGCAGATTGCGGAGGTAAGAAGCAAGACCCCCCACCTGCCACCTTATATAAATAATCATCTCTAAATTGATCATGGACCTAAATCTGCATGCAGAAACCACCAAACTGTTAAGAGGAAAGGGTAGGAAGCACTCTACAAGATGTAAGCATTGGTAAAGACTTAGAAAAGTCAACAAAAGCACAGTCAGTCAAAATCAAAATAAGCAAATTTGATTACACCAAACTAAGAAGCCTCTGTACAAGGAAGTGATCAATGAAGCAACAAACAGAAGTGGGGAACAATCTTTGCACACTACACCAAAGACAGGGGATGAGATCCAGGAGTCACAAAGAGCTCTGGAAACTCAGCCATAGCAAAACAAACCACCCTGTGAAGCAATGGGCTCAGCAGAGCTGTCACAGTAGCCTAGAGGCCAAAGTCCTTGCCTTGCATGTGCACTAGGATCGCATATGGTTGCCAGTTCATGTCCCAGCAGCCCCATTTCCCTTCCAGCTCCCTGCTTGTGGCCTGGGGAAGCAGTCGAGGATGGCCCAAAGCCTTGGGACCCTGCACCCACATGCACATTATCTTGAAATAAAGTTGGATCTCCTTATATCCTTTCTTTCCTAATTTGGTGTAAATGATGTCATAAATCACTGCCAAACCATGGTGACAAAATGGAAAGTTAAGCTTTTAAAGAAAAATGAGAAAGAAACCAAGAACATGTATTTCCAAAATTTCTATTAGTTGTGTTTTCCAACAATAGATCCAGGAAAGAGGTTTCCTAGGACAACATGTGGTTTAATATCACTGTCATCTCAACATCCAAATTCCACTGTTTCTAGGGACTATACATGCTGCCAGTAGAATGACAAACATATTTATACATTCATTGCAGTTGCTGCAAATTTGATGGTTTTTATTTTTCCACTTAGAAATGTTATCACAAAATAATTCAGACACAAATTACGTTTCTAAGAAACCAGCTCAGAACCACATTTCTACCAAGTAGCTGAAGAGCAACGCCTCAAGGTGGTGAGAAGACCTCGGAAGGCTATTAAGCTGGGCAGACACACCATGGACATCCTGGTCATGGATGGGACAGTGAAAGGTGAACTGAGCAGACACGCCATGGACGCCCCGGTCAGGGCTGTGAGTAGTAAGCGGTGGTAGCTTACCAGGTGTGGCCAAACAACCTGATGGCAGCACCCAGTATGCCTCTGGTCAAAGCACATTCTCAATTGATGATGGACTGGACTCCATCGTGTGCTTGGATTTGAGATGTAGCCACAGGGCATCATTGAATTCATAATCCAAATCTCTTGTTCATTCCGGGATTTGGTTTGGCTGACAATGAGTGCAATATATAGATAGACAGATAGATAGATTATAGATAAATAAATAGATGATACATAGATAGATGGTAGATTTAGATGTACATTTAGATAGGTTTTTAAATTTTCCCTGTTTTTGTGTCTCATTAGTAATGATGAGGACAGTCTGTATCTAAATACTAATGAGGAAAAATTACTAACTTGTTTCTGTTTCTTATAACTAGGCTGATGAAATTCTTATGATGTCACAAGAAGTGAGCTAGTTAAATGGCAATACTCACCTTATAAAGAAATAGGACCAAGTGGAATAGGTCCAGGTGGCTTACTCACTTAGCACTTGTCTTAGTATACATGATAATCTTATTGTTCATTATTGTTATTTTTCTTCTTTGTTTTAACTTCTTGTTTTTTCTGCTGTTACTACTGAAATTCCTAATTAATACTATCTCTAAAATAACTGATTGCACATAAATTCGTTGAACTTTTTTCCATCCTACATAACACCAGCACACAAAACATCATTGATGTGTTCATTAATCCATGTAACACTATCACACTGTGATACTAGAAATCGTCTTGAAAAAATCACTTTCAAGTCCTCAAGGGGATGAGAGCTGGTCCTGGGGCTAATGACTGACTCCAACAGGAAGACAGAGCTCTCTGAAGACAGCTGACACGGTCCCTTCAGTGTCAAGGCTGGTTGAGAAGTGCCAGGGACTTGATTACGATATGTGTGGGACTGTGTCTTTCTGTGCACGTGTGTCTACGTACGTCTCTGTGTGTAGGGTGAAAGTTGCAACTCGGGGCCTATGTCCAGACCATAGTGGGAGTGAGAAGGAAATCCATTCAGCACAGGTCATTTATCCACGCACGAAATATGAACTGAAACCAGTCTATGGAAATCAAAACATTCACAGAACATGAATGTCATAAAGAACAACACGTGTGTATTTTATGGTCAAATCACTGAGCCGATAGTTAAGATGGGTAATCTAACTGCTAAAGGTCTTCAAGGGGACTTCATAATGCTGGGCACTATGCACCTGCATTTCCTGAAATGTGATTCCTTTGTGGTTTAGAAAAACATTGTATATTGTGCATAATGCTTAATATTAATATATAATATAATGTTTAATACATAAACGATATGACATATATAATATAATATAGTATAAAATATATAATGTATAATATAATATATAACGTATAACATAATATAAAATATATAATGTATAATATAATAAATAATATAATATATAATATATATATATTTACTGGAAACAGAGGTCAGTTTTCTTGCTTGCAGTTTGTAATATTTTGTAAAACTTTAGAGAAATTCCTTGAGTCTTATGATTAAAAAAAAATCTTAAAACAGCTTTGAAGATTATATCTGTGCTTGGATATTTTCCTCAAGAAACATTATGACTTTCATACTTTCAACGTACTGTATATCTGTTCTTTATCACTCAAATGACTAAGAAACATATTTAAGAAGAAAAGTAATATCCTATTACTAGAGTTATTCTCTACAAGGCTCTGATGAATACTTTGCAAATGAAATTTTTACAAATGGTTGTTAAAATGGCTCCATGGTTTATTTGATCTTTTTAATAAAAATTTATAATTTTCTTAGGTACTCTTTTCTCAAATCTTCATAACCGTCCATAATATCTATAATATTAGCTGTGTTGTGAAGTCTGCTCTGAGAGTCCCGCTATAAATTCTCAAGTAACTTGATTTATTTAACCTAACTCTCCTTTCTGTCACCAAATCTTGCAGCCATCAGATCTGTTCCTCTGCTAGACAGACATATGGGTGTGAAAGACCCAGTGGAAGCTAAATGTTCATCCCTGCTGTGGGCTGTTCCATCATTTTCTCAGAATCAGTTGTGTTCAGCTCAACTTCACTTGGACTTTCCAATAAAAAAATAAATCTTAAAAAATGAAAGAGTAGAAGCAGAGAAGGAGAAGCAAAGCCAAACATAGAGAGCATGGGAAAGGATGAGGGGCTGGAGAATCTTCCATCTGGATTCACTCCACAGGTGGCTGCAGCGACCCTCATTGGGCCAGGGCAAAACCAGGAGCCATGTGGCTAGGAGGACCAAAGTGCTCGAATCACACTTTGCTGTCTTTGCAGGAGCATTTACAAGGAGCTGGATAGGAAGTGGAGCAGCTGGGACTCAAACCAGTATTCTAGTGTGGGATGTGTTTCAGGCAATGTGGCTGCCACTGCATCATAATTCCATTCCCAAGAGATTGCTTCTATACCGAGAATTTATAGAAGGAGGTGATGGTGACAGTGATGGAGAAAATTCTTGTGTCCTTAGCATTCTGAGTATCTACCACCTCTCTAGTTCTTTATAATTCTAAAAATAATTTAGTAGGCATGTAGAAAATTCTGTTACTTCGACTTAATATGTAGCTAAATGAAACTTAGATGAGGTGTCAGAGTGATGGAGAATCAGAAGTGAGCAGGTAGCTATCAAGTCACTGCCAAGCCATCCACTTCAATAGAATGAGTTACATGTACTTATTTTTCTGCTAACTATTGCTATTTTGATTACCTAGAAATTCACCCCTAGTTGAAATTATTCTTGTGTAAGAAATGTGTACGCACACAGAGAGTAAATACTTGCATATTTTATTATTTTGAGAGATGCATGGTTTGACATTATGACATCGTGAATTAAGTTTCACCACCTGCAATGACAGCATTCCATTTGGGTGCTGGTTTGAGTCTTGGCTGCTCCATCCTGGTCCAGCTCCTTACTACTGCACCTGTGAAGCACCAGAGGATGGCCCAGGTCCATGGGCACCTGTACTCAGGTGGTTCTGAATCCCTGGCTTCCGGCTCCTTGCTTCAGCCTGGCCCAACACCGGCTGCTGTGTTTATCTGAAGACTCTCTCTCTCTCTAACTCTATTTTTTCAAATAAACTTTTAAAGAAAAATCAGGAATTCATCTTAACTTGTACATAACATTGTGATTCTACCTGGTTCACTGCTGATAACTGCTATACTACAAAATCTTGACAAAAATTGTTCTTCATTTTTTTTCTGTGAATTTGATGAAATGATGCTCTTCTGTGCCCTTCTCACCCTTCCTGTCCTGCTTTACTACCAATCTGAATAACTGTGTTTCTCACAGTGTATTAGATGCCTCGTGAAAACTTTTTTTGCCATAAATCACTTTTATTCACTCCATTGTTGCAAAATAGTCCAAAAATGATTCTCTGCTTCAGTGAGCTAAAAGTCAATAGAGACTTGATGGAAATGTGTACTAAATAGTATTTTGTGTTTTTAAATATACGTGCCATGTTCTCTGCAAAAATGATGGTAGGGCCTTTGATGATAATGGGGAAATTAGAAGAAGACAGCTTTTTTCTTAACTGCTTCACAACGATCTCTAAGCCTAGCTTGTGTAGAACACGGATCAAACATCAGTGGACTGACTGGAACTCAGATCTTAGGATCCATTTCTTCTAATGACGGAATGCAGCACTATTTGAATGTCAATAAATAAAAATGTTGAATACATAAATAAAACTCCTCCACCGCTATGCCATGAGAGCTAAAACGGGATACGATTCCACAGTGTCTGAGAAGTCACGGAGAAAAACTTACTTGATTCTGTCTTAAAATTTCATAATTACTAACTCAATTTGACATCTACTAATGAGTCAGCCCGTTGCAAACTCCTATGACTGTATATATAATGGTGAGGAATGTTTCCTTTGCAATGAAATCGAAAGCTATTTCTGACTTCATATTGATTTTTTTCACCTTTTTCATGATACTGTGAAGACAGTATGGGCAGTTTAAGAGCACGAATAGCCAGAACAATCCTGAATAAAAGACAATCAACCAATCAATGCTAGAGTCATATTTTGGTAATATGATTGCCACTCTAGAGCAAGCAGCAGTCATCATGCAAAATTGTAAGGATTACTGGAAAAGTTAGCACAGAGTTGCCAAATGTTGCATTTAGCCTACCATTTTGTGAGTGAGCTATATCAGAGACATTTGTCCATCTGAATGTACTTCAGTACTGTTGTCACCTGCCAGTATAAGGAATAAATAAAATTATCATCAATAAATGAGTGCATTTTTAAAACTATGGGGTTTTTTTTTTATAAGTGACCTACTATCCTATGATAAATGGCTAAAATCAGATTATTTGAAGCAATCTGAACAGAGTTTGAGAACATAATGTTAAGTAAAATAAGCCAGGCAGAAAAAGAAAAATGCCACTTCTTTTCACTCATGTGTGGAAGATAAAAGGAATTACAGAAGTAGATAGTAAATGAAGTCACTTAAGAACAGAATGGGGAAGGCCAGGGGCAAAAGCCAGGAGGTAGATAATGTGTGCCAAAGCCCAGAGAAGGATGAGGCAGCACCCCTGGAGAACAAAGGGATTGAAACTGATGGCTGTGTGTTTCTGCTTACGGCTCTCTAATGTTTTTGCTGCAGTTTCTGGAAAATTTTTAATTATGAGTATTTAATCATATGACCTTCTAGAGCAAACATGAAGGATATGTGTGAGGAAGAGCGGGCTAGTCTTGGAAGAATCCTACCATCCCTAGTCTAAAAATAAGGAATGCATTCCTTTGATGCCTCGTTAAAGGTAGTGTTTCTCTCTTTTCATGTTCCTAGGGAATTAGGTTAGAGGATTTCTCAGAAATAATCAGCAGTTAAATAAGCGGCCTTTCATGTTAAGTATAAGGTGTCATTTCCGTGATACAATAATTAAACGATGCGTAGGCAATCAAGATAGGAACAGGCCAGGTTCATTTCAAGAAGTTCTCTAGTTAATAAGAACCAGTAGTGCAGAATGCATTTCTACTTCTGAATAGAAGATGGACACCCAATGAAACTATTAGGTAGCTTGACAATCGGATGCTGGACTTTTTACCATTCTCTCTACCTACACTGTCAGGATACATTTAAATAACAGAATGATGGACTTACGACTATTGTTGAGTGATTAAACTATTGTAACCATATAGGGAAAACAGTGAGTGGAAGAAGGTGGAAGGGGGAAGTTCCTGAGTCTATGAAACATAAAAACTAAAGAATAATAATAATAAAAAAAAAACAGCAAAAAGGTTAACATGTTTACTTGAAGGAGTGAATCATCAGATGGAAGATCTTTCTCTCTGTCTCTCCTCCTCTCTGTATATCTGACTTGTAATAAAAATAGATAAATCTTTTAAAAACTATATAGCATAGTCTGAATCTCTCATAAACATGTGTGTCACCAGAGTTTTTGAAGTTCTCTTTATCATTATGCATGTATTCATCACAATATAGTATCCCTGGTGAAAGCATCAGACTTAGATGCTATTATAACACCATCTGTAGAAAGGAAGAAGAGCAATCCAAAGCTCAATGTGCTTGACTCAGCCATGCACACTGACCGAGCAGGCAACAAGTCCCTCGGCCCTATGACAACCCTCAAGGGTTATTAGCAAAGTCCTAATGCGATAACATTTCAGTTGAAGTTTCTGTCTTAGTGGTTGACAGATGCCACAATTGTTTTCCACTTTTTTCTTCCATGCTTGAAGCATTGCTTTGAAGTAAACATATTTTTTCTTTTTCTTTCTTTCTTTTTTTTGTAAGATTTATTTCTTTATTGGAAAGTCAAATATACAGAGAGGAGGAGAGACAGAGAGGAAGATCTTCCATCCGATGATTCACTCCCCAAGTGAGTGCAATGGCCGATGCTATGCTGATCCGAAGCCAGGAGCCAGGAACTTCTTCCGGGTATCCCACACAGGTGCAGAGTCCCAAGGGTTTGGGCCATCTTCAACTGCTTTCCCAGGCCACAAGCAAGGGGCTGGATGGGAAGCGGGGCTGCTGGGATTAGAATTGACGCCCATATGGGATCTTGTCACTTGCAAGTCAAGGATCTTAGCTGCTAGACTACCATGCCAGGCACATGAGCAATATTTTAATAGAGAACACATAATATGTACAAGGATGTCCATCTGGACGTCTCAAGATTTCATTACTGTTTTTAGCCCTTGTTCCTACTCCTGTGAAGCTATGGTCTATTTTTGCTACTTCTTGAATAGGAGTCAGTGATGTATTTACAAAACGACTTTGAACAGTTTAGAGAAAAACAGACCTTCCCCATGTCGTGTTAACTGATTTTCTGGTTCATGTGCAGCATCCTGACTGGTCCTCAGGCAGCTGACCTTCCCTGTCGGCTGATCCTTGATGAGTCCACTTCACAGACGTGTATTTGCCTAACGAACATAGAGAGTAGATTTTTGTTGCATTTGCTAAGTTGTTCTGACATTTACATAGAAATATACATTTGAGAAAGGGGTAGAAATAGTTACCGTAGTTAACCTACCTCACTTCAGGTCGTTACTATTCGGCTAGAACAATGAGTGCAGCATGAGGCACAGACACCAAGAAGCAGATCACGGAGCTGAAGAGCTACAGCAGCTCTAGTCACACATTCGCTGACTTTTTGCAATGTAGGAAAAAAAAAATATTTCAACAAGTGCTTTTGGGATATCCATAAGAAAGGAATCCATCTTAACTTTTTCTTCAAAATTTATAATCCGAGTCTTAGAAACACCATGTCTCCGTGAAAACAAATTCCTTTCTTCACCTGAATGCCTTTTAAGGAGAAATAAAAAACGGACCTCTGTCTCAATGTAGCAGCTTTGGCACAATTTTGCAAAAAGTTGAACTGAGCCAGGAATGCGAAGGTCATTGACTATGGTCTTAAATCAGCCCAATCCTCTAACTTGACATTGGAGCTGTGGTCCCTGCTCATCACCTTCTCTCCTTTTATGGACCCCACATTTTGCTACACACTCCATGGAATCTTTTGTTTAGACCTAGATTCTGATGCCTGGGCTCCCAGTCAAAACTAGAATCCTGGAGCACAGGCCCAGGAATTGACTCTTGGAACATTTGGGTGAAATTTTACATGCCAAAGTCTGAGAGCCCAGCTGAGTGTCCTCAGAGAAAATGGGGAGATTATGACGCAAAGCAAAAGAAGACACAAGGAGATCTTATTCCTAGGACGGTAAGAAATGGCCTAGCACTCGGGACTAGCTTTCTGTCAACCTGCTTTTGAATTGTTCTTGCTTATTCCACTGCTTTAGTTCACTCTTTGAGACAGTGGTCCACTAAAACAGAAACACTCAAACCTCAAATTTTTCCTTCCGAGATCTGCAATTGGAAATACTTTCTCACTCCGGGAAAAGTGAGCAAAAAAGAATTCGGAAGATTTTTTTTCCCTTTTCCTTCATTTCACTTCCACTTTCTTCCAAAACATTCCTTTCCAAGTATACAGAGCTCGCACGAGATCAAAAAACAGAGGAATTCACCCAGTTTCTTTTTTGCTGGAGTCCCGGGCATCTTTTCCTTCCTGAAAAGGTGCAGAGAAAGAAAACCTGGGCCACAGGGATGACTTAGGTAGGAGGAGAGCAGAATCCCAACTCCCCCAGCCATGCTGATGTCAAGAAGGAAAGGACTGGACCCAGTTCAGGAATCAGGATGTGGCGGGAAGTTGTCTCAGGGCCTGTCACGCACATCCATCCATTACCTAGCGTTATTGTAGTCCACAGGAAGTGCTCAGATACTGTACCAACTGAATCAGCATCAGCGCCTTACAACCAAAGGTTCACCACCAAACTTCCTTAGCTTGATAAAGAAGACAGTCTCCCAGAACTATTATGAACAAAATGTTCTCTTTCATAAAAGAATGGCTACATTCCTACAAAAATCCAGGATGGACAGCATTCTGGTTAGTTAGCTTTGGTTTTTACAGCATTCTGCCATTCCTGTGCTCTTCTGCATAAAGCTTTTTCTGCATGACATAAGCTTTAAATCCAGAACAGTAAATCACAGGGTTGCTCGCAGGTGGGCAATGTCCATTTTCAGCTCAGATTCCTGCTCTGGGTCACACCACTATCATCATAGGAACGCGATTGCACCTCCCAGTAGTCAAAGAACAGTGACCCGAGACATCAGTAAACTGTGCAAGCATTAGTTCTGTCTGGTGCAATCGGGGCATGCAACAAGGCTGTTTGGAAGAGATTCTCTAAGAAATGCAGAGATCAGGCGAGTTAGTGACAGTAATCACAATCCACAAAATAATGCTCATGCCACATCCTCCAGAACGGCCCACGCCTGTATGCTCCCCAGGCAAGCAGTGCAGCTCAACCGACAGCTGCACAGGGGCTGTGAGGGTTCGTAATTATAATGCGTGAGGATTTGCCAGTTCCTTCTGACAACATCTCTATTTTAGAATGCCATTGCCCACAGAAACACTTGGGAATGCTGAACTTCTAATTGACTCTCCTGTGGGTCAGGCCAGATGGGATTACGACGGGCGATGTAGGACTGCTCAGCCTTGCGGCTGTCACCGCACTTTATATAATCAGGAACCGCTTGCCACAGCTGGAGGGAGAAAAGCACCTGTTCTGTTTACATGCCTGTGCGTTTTCATTCCAACTGTGCTGCCCCAGGACCTAACATTTTAGCATTTTAATTTTCCATCTCACTTGTTACCAGTATTTTCCAGTCTCTATAGTAACAAGCTAACTTATTTTGGAAAAGAAAAATAATTGAGAACCACGTAAAAAAAGATATTCACATTTTAAGAAAAATGCCTTCTAATAAGGCTGAGTTCATGTTGCATATATGAAAGCAGTCAAAATACAAAATCTAAAATCGCTACAGTAACTAACTCTAAAATTCTGATGTAAAAATATTTCCAGTCTTATTTTTTTGTTTTATGTGTTTGTATGTTACATAAATATTAAAATAAAAACATTATTATAGTGCTGACAATAACAGAGTCCTAAAGTAACAATGCAGAACAGTATCTTTTTTTTTTTTACAGTTATTTATTTTTTTAATTGGAAAGGCAGATATACAGATAGGAGGAGAGACAGAGAGGAAGATGTTCCATCTGCTGATTCACTCCCCAAGTGGCCCCAATGGCCAGAGCTGTGCCAATCTGAAGCCAGGAGCCAGCAGTTTCTTCTGGGCCTTCCACACTGATGTAGAGTCCCAAGACTTTAAGTTGTCCTCCACTGCTTTCCCAGGCCACAAGCAAGGGGCTGGATGGGAAGTGGGTCCACCGGAACATAAACCAGCACCCATATGGGATCCTGGTGCATGTAAGGCGAGGACTTCAGCTACTAGGCTACTGTGCCGTGCCCAGGTAAAAAGATTTTTTGTGTGAATAGTAGCTTTCATGTCTAAGGACCAAACATTGGCTTAGTGGATAGCAAGATTGAGTTTAGAAGAAACTAGCTGTTTTCCCGAGAGTACATACACGTCACATTCCCATCAACAGCGCATGATGCCCTGGATTATCACTAACAGTTCATTCAGTCATCCTGACGGGTGTGTAATGTAATCTCAAGTTCAAGAAGGATGGATGTTTTCCTTGTATATCTTGTAGAATTTGCTAAGCCAGATAGTTTCAAGAGTTTCCTTGTTGGGCCCTTTTGATTACTGATTCAATTTCTTTATTAGTTATGATGTGTTCAGATTACCTTTCCTTGTTCAGTTTTGCTGCGTTGTATATTATTCCTAAGAGTTCATTCTAATTTTCTGATGTGTAACATTTCACAGTAATCCGTTGTGATCACTTTGGTTTCTCAGACACCCATTGCAATGCCCGAGTCTTCATTTCTCATATCAATTTGAGACAGCTCTATTTCTTAAATAAAGAAGGATGTGTCAAATGCTTGTTCCACTCAGAGTGGAGCAGGTGGACAAGAGGAGACTTGTATCCCAACCCTGGAGACTTCTGGATCCTCACCAAGGACTGTCACTATGGCCACCAAGGACTACATCCCAACTGCCAAGGAGACCACTGGGAATGGGAGTGCCTTTGGAGGCTAAGTACTCTGAGGTCACCCACTCCCACTTGAATCTCCCACATGGGATAGAAGAAGTCCAAATCCCTCCTAGCAGAGCCCAACATCACCGGAACAACAGCCAGGAGCCCTGAGCAGTCTACAGAAACAGAAGAACAATAAACTCCCTCAGAGACCAGGGAGAGGAGCTTTCTCTGGTCCTTACTTAGTTCCAACACTGGATCCCCACCCTCTCTTGCAATGACCATCAGGGTCGCCCTGAAGCCCCCACACCCCACCCCAAACAAAACAAAACAAACCACAACAAAAAGAATTAGAATAGACAGAGAACAACAAGGAAAGCTTAGAATTAGAACTAGACAGGAAACGCTCAGTGGGGACTCTCACATACCTTACTAGGTAGGACACGAAAATAAACAACTCCTAACTAGGGTATGGAGGATTTCTCTGCACACCCCTCCAAACAGTGTTCTATGCCTCAGAGGTGTCACATGCCTTGCTAAAGATATAAGCTAGTTTAGACTATCCTAAAATCTGCCAAGTTCAGTAAAAAGTATGCTTCAACACAATAAACTGCTAAATACTAAAATGAAAATAGACATGAGACAGCTGAATAGTATCCTATAGCCAATTTAAGGTAGATAGAAGCCAGTTGTATACAAACTATAATTGAAATGTTAATGAAATAGTGACAGGATTGATTAAGAACTTGCATTGTCTAACATATCAGTCACTCAATATAATGTTAATTAACCCCATAATGTTGGAAACTGTTGTTGATGTTATGTTATGGCTTTTAATTGGTCAGAATGATATTCTGCCAGCTATGACTCCAGACCAGAGTTGATCTACCCAAGAAAATGTTGAATTCAGCTGGGCAATAAGATACTGGACTCTATGCTTGGCACATACTTGCAATGAAAGAAACAAGACTGGATTTGAACTGTAATACTGCAATAAGGTGGAGCAATCCACCATTGGGGGAGGGCACGGGGAAGGGATGGGGGAACATCAGAGCCTACGAAACATTGTTATAAAATGAAATGCAATAAAAAAGATATATATATATATATATATATATAAAGCTTGTTCCAATCAGTTTTGTCGCTTTAAAAAACAGTTTTTTAGTAACACCTATCTTCTTTCTGAACTGACCTTTGGCCATCATGGAACAGCTCGTTTTGTTTTTTTTTTTTTTTTGTTTGTTTGTTTCTTTCTTTAATTGCCAGCTTTCACTCATGGCTTGTTTAGCTTAATGTAAGCCCCTGCTCATATCTTCTGGTTACCATGACCATGGAATAGAACTCTCCGAACCTTCCCTTTTTTCAGTGTGTGCTTGTTGTTAAGCCTGAAGTGAGTCTCTCACAGTCAGAGCAGTTTGTTGTTAATCCATTTGCCATTCTACATCCCTTATTGAAGAGATTGGTGTGATTTTTGGACGTGAAGACTTGCTATCGCCAGTTTGTTAATTTGTAGATGTTTTCCATATTTCTGCAATTTTCTATTTCTGCCTCTCAGGTTGTGTTGATGTTTGCACTTCTTCCCCCCTTGTCTGCTGACCATCCAGTGTGCTTTTCTAAAGATTTATTTATTTATTGGAAAGTCAGATATACAGAGAAGAGGAGAGACAGAGAGGAAGATCTTCCATCTGATGATTCACTCCCCAAGTGAGTGCAATGGTCGATACTATGCTGATCTGAAGCCAGGATCCAGGAACTTCTTCCGGGTCTCCCACACAAGTGCAGTGTCCCAAAGCATTGGGCTGTCCTGAACTGCTTTCCCAGGCTGCAAGCAGGGAGCTGGATGGGAAGTGGAGCTGCTGGGATTAGAACTGGTGCCCATATGGGATCCCAGGGCGCGTTCAAGGCGAGGATTTTAGCTGCTAAGCCATGCCTCCAGGCCTGTCCAGTGTGCTTTTCAAACATGATGCTGAAGTTTCATCTCTCTTCTGAGTATCGCAGTTTTCCTTGTTAAGCTGATACATGCGATTGTCCTTAATATTCAGAAATGCTTTGTGTATTTCACATCAGATCTTCTTCCTATGTTTTGCTTCCATCACAAACTTTCAGAACTTATAGTAGCTTTTAAAATTTTTTGTTTTTACTTATTTTACAATTATTTTATAGGACACCATTAAGTAGGCTAAATTCTGGGCTTGTCATAATATTTATTAGATTATGGAAATTTTTGAAAACACTTCTGTTCCTTTAGTTTTAAGTGAGTTATTGCTCATTGAGCTTTTTGTAACCAGATGTTCCAACAGCACGAAGCACACAGGTACATTCAACAATGCACACACCTTGCTTTGCAGAATTTTCTTTTCACTATACAATGTGGATTAAAAACAAAACAAAATATACAAAAAAATCAATGTGGAATTATGATAAAAAGCTTCCTTGTTAGAATGTAGAAAATATTATGTGGTATATATTTTTGCTTAAAATACCTCTTGCTTTTGTTAATTCTGAATATGTTTTACATTTCCATATTTAAGCAAATTTTATTACTCTGTTTTGGCATGTATTTTTTTAGGTTCTAATCTGGTTGATTATGCAAATTTGCAAAGCCCAACCAAAGTCTTAGCTTATTTTTCCTATTTTAACCATATAAACACAGAGCATATTCCTAGAAGGCTATAGAAACCCAAACAGGTGATTTCCTTTCAAGAGAGTTGCCTCAACTTGGAAAGCCAAATTAGGATTTGTTGCTCTCAGTAGTTCTATCAATACAATGAAATTTTCATAAATGAAGCCTATTTTTGCCTCAAATAGTTATAAAGGTCATCTTTGACATTACAGCTTTACCAAATTTCTGACAAAAGAGAGAAAGTTAACTGAACTTAGGGTCCACTTCTCATGGAAAAGGACATGGATTTTATTAATCTTTTACCAAAAATACTTTGATAAATTCTGAGAAATGTACTTCAAAAGTTTGTATTGCTTTATACTCAACAGTGGACAAATGAGACATTTTCCTCATATTTTTCCCCAAAATTTGAGCTATGAATTGTTCAAACTTATCCTTATGTTCTAGGATGAGTTTTATTTACCTTACTTGGTTATGGAAAGTTTTGAAAACACTTTTGTTCCTTTAGTTTCAAGTGAGTTATTACTCACTGAGCTTTTTGTATCCAATGATATTTTTATTATTGGTTTGAAGCAACCCCTGCGTATCGGAAAATCATAGTTTTCTTTATTGCATATGAGGGATATTCATTTATCTTTGATCGTTTCTATGATAAACTAAGCCCGGAAGGAGGTAGCGCTAATAGTGAATCTGTTTAGCATGACAGGTTTGCTCATTGCAGTGTCTAAAGCTCTCTTCGGGTTTTCATCTTTCTCGCATACAGCCTCATTTGGTGTCACGAATCCTTGCCAAAGGATTGCTAGAAGTTGACCAGAGCCTTGTCCTACTTTCCTTGGCATCAAACTCACCTTGCTAGTGAGTTTGAGGCAGGTCCCCACTTCATTTGGAGCCCTCTAGCCTGGAGAGCTGTGCCCAGCACAGCAGTTCCCCAGCACTATAATTAATTACCTTGCCAATTGCTCCTGGGATTCCATTGGCTCACCATCTAAACTTTTTCCCATCCTGGTGGGTTTTCTGGTGCTCTATTTGGGAAGCTTTCTTTTTTCAGAAATTCCCACTGAGTTATCAGTTGCTCCACTCTGTGGGGTTTCTTTTCCAATTAAATCCCATCTGTTTCATAACTTTAAGAAGTTCTTTAATAAAACTTTTCGGGCCCAGTGCAGTGGCTTAGTGGCTAAAGTCCTCTGCTTGAACGCACTGGTATCCAATCTAGGCACTGGTTCTAATCCCGGCAGCTCTACTTCCCATCCAGCTCTCTGCTTGCAGCCTGGGAAAGCAGTCTCGAGGACAGACCAAAGCCTTGGGACCCTGCACCACATGAGAGACCTGGAGGAGATTCCTGGCTCTTGGCTTCAGAATGGCAGAGCTCTGGTCTTTGCAGCCACTTTGGGAGTAAATCATGATGAAAAATCTACCTCTCTGTCTCTCCTCCTCTCTGTATAGCTGACTTTGCAGTAGAAATAAATAAATCTTTTAGAAAATGAATGAAACTTTTCCTCTGAAGCCATCCTTCCTGTTTTCCTATGATTGGTTGTTCTGTTGTTTTTAAGAGCTTCAGAGAGGGAAGCAAATGAAAGCATAGGTAGTTACCCAACTTGACCTAGAGATGAATGATGGATTTTAAAATCACTGGAATATATGAATTCTGAAGATTGAAATGAGAAATCCATTTCTAATTGGATATCATTCCAAACAGACACAATACTAATATATAGGATCTATGTTACATCAGCAAGAAAAATGTCTTATTCCACTTTCAAAGTGTGTTTTTCATACATGTAATTATTGGGTCAAAATGTTTAAGTCAATTAATATTAATTTTGAGGGAAACAGCCTATACTTCAGTATAATTCCCTAATCAAGGCCAAAATCAGCTCTAAATGCTAACTATAATTTTTAAGACTGTCAGTGACTGACGTTAAGAAATAAAATCATTGCTTAAATATGCAGATTGTGAGTGCATAATGTCATTGCATTTTGGAATAGTAATTTGAGACACATCCTGAGCCCTTCAGTGCTGAGCCCTTCACCTACACCTTGTGACCACAGCGATGCTAGCTGACAGTGACGGCACAGCGGACTGGAACGACACAATGGCAGCAGATTTTGTAGGGGACATAAAGGATCGTGATTCTCTGTGTGACTGCTTGGCAACAGTGACATCGTGTAATGAGCGGTGCGAGATACGGGCTTTGAGGGATGCCAGCAGGTGTGTTAACACCACAGACCGTGAAGGAGAGCAAGACAAGACTATCAGAAACTTTCCAGTTGTTCTGACGACTTCCTCTTGAAACATGAGCTAACTTCTGATTCCCAAGAGCTCCTGATTGTATTTTGCAATCCTGTCTCAGGCAGCAATGTAAATACTCGTATGACTTCCTGCTTTTGTCAATATATACAAGGGGACTTCAGTTAAGGTAAAAATATCCACTGGCACAGGTGGCATTAAAGGTTGGGATTCCAGAGTTCATCTGAGGGAAGCTTCATGAGATAGAAGAAAATACAACACATTTAAGAAAATGTTTTTTGTTTTTTTTTTCTTTATTTCTTTTAAAGATTTATTTTTATTATTTATTTATTGGAAAGGCAGATATACAGAGAGGAGAGACAGAGAGGAAGATCTTCCATCCGATGATTCACTCCCCAAGTGAGCGCAACAGCCCATACTATGCTGATCCGAAGCCAGGAGACTCTTCCGGGTCCCACACGGGTGCAGGGTCCCAAAGCTTTGGGCCGTCCTCGACTGCTTTCCCGGGCCACAGGCAGGGAGCTGGAAGGGAAGTGGGGCTGCCGGGATTAGAATTGACGCCCATATGGGATCCCGGGCGTGCAAGGCGAGGACCTTAACCACTGTGCCACTGTGCTGGGCCCAAGAAAATGTTATTTTAAATATGAAGCTAAAATGACACATCAGAACCTTTGTGTAATCATGTACTTAAGCCAATTATTACAAAGTGTTACTTGGTATAAAATTCCTAGCCTGCAGGTTTCTTTGGTGGCAAAATTTTGGAGCCTGGCTCACACTGTATGGAATCAGCTGTTTCCACATAAACTCTTTTTTTTTTTTTTAAAGATTTATTTTTATTATTTTTTCATTGGAAAGGCAGATATACAGAGAGGAGAGACAGAGAGGAAGATCTTCCATCCGATGATTCACTCCCCAAGTGAGCGCAACGGGCCGATACTATGCCGATCCGAAGCCAGGAGCCTCTTCCGGGTCTCCCACACGGGTGCAGGTTCCCAAAGCTTTGGGCCGTCCTCGACTGCTTTCCCAGGCCACAGGCAGGGAGCTGGAAGGGAAGCGGGGCTGCCGGGATTAGAACCGGCGCCCATATGGGATCCCGGGCGTGCTAGGCGAGGACCTTTAACCACTTGCGCCACCGCGCCGGGCCCTTCCACATAAACTCTTCAACTCCTTTTTTCTTGTGGAAAGGTTGGTCTTGTTCCAGTATTGAACTGAATTAATTTAATCTATTAAACGTTCATGATGTTCCCAGGAGGAAGTAGTCATTAGGCTTGCTTCTTGTTTGAGGGTATAGCATCAGACGCACAAACATTATGTTGGAAGATTTATGGCCACATTGGAGAAGAGAGCGCATCAAAGCACACACGAGAAAACATCACAATAAAAGTCACGTGGTAAAGGACGAGGGCGAAGCGCCAAAATGAGAAATTACTTTCAAAACGCAATACCCTTTGCCAAGGAGCTGGTGTTTTAGGTTTTTTTTTTTTTAAGATTTATTTATTTATTATTGGAAAGGCAGATATGCAGAGAGGAGGAGAGACAGAGAAGAACTTATCCGATGCTTCACTCCCCAAGTGGCCACAACTACTGAAGCTGAGCCAATCCAAAGCCAGGAGCCAGGAGAACCTGGGTAGTTGTAGGACCGACTAGGCTGAGTCTCTGCCCCTACTGAGCCTACTGTGTGAGAAGTGTCTGGATATGGACAAATCTTGGCTCGGCTGAAACATCCAACAGTAAGAACCAGAATGGATTGAGGGACAGCAAAGAAGGCTTGACCATGGATCCACCAGTACATGCAAGATCTGGCATAGGGAGAGGTTCTGATGGGGAGCTTGGGAAACTCCTCTGTTGGGACACAGTCCTGGCAGGTGAGCATAAGAACCATGACAGGGAGCAACCCAGACCAGGCCAGAGAAAGATACCCACCAGCATATATATGGCATAGGCTGGGCCAGGCTGAACCCATTCACATCACCCGCTGGTGAATCTGAGCACCAGAATAGAGTGTGGGTCATGCTGGGTTCGGTCGTGACACAAACCAGATCAGCTGGCCCAGTGTGGCACTGGGGGTTAATTCTGTTAAGTTAAATGCCAGAACCAACTGGAGAGTGCACAATCCAGAAGTTGAAGTGGCCTAGTAGGGAGACAGTGGGCACCTTCCTCGTGCATAACCACTCCCACTGGAGAGCACAAAAACCAGGCCAGGGCAGCAGTGGTGGCTAGACAGAAAGGCACCTGCCAGTATGTGTGTGGGCTGGATAGTAGATTGGTAGGGTTGAACTAGGCTTCTATGCCCATTGACAAGTACCAGAGCTAAAAGGGATGTGGGACAGACTGGACAAGCCTGAGGTACATGCTGGCATACATTGGAACCAGGGTAGGAAGCAGGCCTAATAGGGATTATGGGGAGTCACCCCAACTAGGCTGCAGCTCCCACTGGTTTACGTGAAGGCTGAGTATGAAGTGGGTAGGATTGAGCTGGACTACAACACCCATTGGTTCAAGTGGATGACAGGGCTGGAAACAGAACTGACCCAGCAATTGCAACGTGCACAAGCTGATTGAGGCGACGGACTGTGGCAGACCGTGTACTGGCAAATTCACACAAGTATCAGGTTTGGGATCACCTCAGATGAAGTTTCTTTTGAGATCCCTCCAACTGAACTGCTGATCTCAGAACCCCAACCATGAAGAGACTGTCAGCCAGTGGATTCTGAATAGATTTCATCACAATTGGAACAACGAGATTTGCAACAATTCAGAACTGTTGAACTATCAAAACTGCTTGAGCAGGACCCTCGGAGCGTGCCTCACTTCGAGGACCTGGGATGGGTGGGAGGCTGGGTGGGACTTCCCCCTTTGTTTCTACTCTGACACCAGGTACAGGGGAAAAAATGATATTAGTGTGGAAACAATGGTATTACCCACTTTCCTGTAGTCCTTGACTCTTTGTACTCTAATCAATTAAGTAAGATCATTAAAAAAAATAAATCCATTGCTTTTAAATGCAATGGAAATAAATACATTAAAGCTATTATCTCTGGGATGTGAACCTCCTTTAGCTATGAGGCTGAGGAACCTCTCTAACTTTGGGATGGGATGGCTCCTGTTGGACCAAACTCACACGTGCTCAGAAGGGAGGACCCTGGGCACTAATTATCCATAACCCCATGTTCAATGCCATTGTACCCACAGCCCAGAGTGGAAGTGTTTATCAATCACTGAATACCAGAGACCCCGGGTTAGTTGTTTCCCCTGAGGGTCAGTTTACCTGAATAGTGCTGCAATGATATGCTTTTGGAAGATATTTGTCCCTAAAAATCTGTCTTGGGTCTTCTTATGTCCACCTTTAATTCAATTTGTGTCTTCTCCCAGATTGGTGTAAAGGCCAGTTCCTTCCACACAACTTTCAATTTTCCAAAAGTGAGTTTTATCCTTGAAACGTATCTGAGTTTAGGATCATCAAACATCTAATCTGTCATTATCCCATTTATGCACAAACCAAGACTGTGACATTGTTAGAGTGAATTTAATGATGAGTAGTTTTTCCTTGTTATGTTTAAGAAAGCCCCAACAACATCCTAGCCCTAGAGCTGTTGCTAGGATGTGGATTTTGTCATGAATGCTGGTTTAGTTTCCATAATTTCTGTGAGTGTTGAGATAGAGTTACTGATTATTAAGCATGTTTTAAACAATTCAATAATTCATGTCAAGCAGAAGATAACCTGGGATTCCTTTGGTGGATTGTGACATGATCAACAATTTAACAAAATGTAAACACTGAATGACAACACTGGACACTTTATTTTATTTCCAGTCTCCAAGTGAGGAATATGACAGTGTCTATGTAATTTGCTTATGTGAAGGGGCCGTCATAAATAAGTCCGTTACAACTAACGATGACTGTTTGCTATGGAAACACAGAACATTCTGTCAAAAGCCATAGTAAACTAAGAATTGATCAGAAGGTCTGAACATTGCAGGCTGGTTCACATTTCCACTTTTATGCAAATTGAAAACAGAATTATGCACATATCCCTTAGAGTAACTGCTGGGATCTTGTGTAGGAAGCAAGGTTCCCATTTTCTGTGGGAAAGATTTCCATCTTCCGTTGACCCCCTGTGGCGCCCTCAAGCAGCACCTCCATCAAGCAGCTGAGACTGGCACCCCAAGGAGCCCGCTGGAAACCCCTCCACTAACACTTATGTGAATTCACAGAGAACTCTCCTCTGGTCTCCTGAAAGTATGAGATGAAGGTAGCTTAAAATGACTCGTAGGTTAGAAAAGATCTGCACAACTTAGAGGCCATGTGGTCCAATGACAGGGACCCCTGTAACAGCTCTCAGTTCTCCTGTCTGTAACACAAATAGTTGCTCAGGACAAAGGATTTGATTTCCCCTATTTATTTGAGATTCCCAGATTACTTTTGCTCTTGCTGTCTAACTGAAAAACAATCTTCCGGAATCATCAATCAGCTCTTGCAGGTTCATCAGTATGGTACATGATGACATCATGTGCATCGGCTATTGGCTATTCAAAAATACTTCGCAAAGCATCACATGCTTTATCATTGCACACATCTAGGGACTCTTCAAGAATGTTCAGAGCTCCACATACTTCTCAGTGGATTCTGATTCAGTAAATCACTCTGTATGAGAGAAGGGAGTGGGGAGCAAGTTAGGGATATCAGAGTCACAGGTGTGCTGGGCGTGTGCTGGGCTGGGAGTGTGAGATCGCTTGTGTGTGTCCAGGATGGGTGTATGTATATGTGTTATATGTTCCTAAGGGGAGTTGGGAAAGTAGGAAATGAACATACAGAAATCTGGTCATAAAGTAGTTACAATATGCTTTGCCAGAAATTCACAAAAAAAAAAAAATTCAGAAACAAAAGCATAGTTTCCCTCCTTCCTTCTCTCTCTCATCGTTCTCTCCCGTTCTGTGTCTCATTCAGATGGAATAACTGCATATGCTTTCTAAGAATAGAAAAATTAAGATTTGAGAAATAAAATTGGTGTGTATAGCTTTTATGGAAAGTCTTTGGGGGAAACAAAAAGCAGGAAGGAAGTGTGTGCCCCACGCTGTACAGGGTTGTCTTTTCCGAATATGTTTAGGTGTGAAGATACTTTTGATGTTTTTCTGTCTGCTAACAAATTATATCACGGAGAAACAGAAGATGTGCATACCTCCACGTTAGCCCCTCTTCCCAATATTGACTTACTGCAGTAATGAGTTGAGCAAATGCCCTCACATTGCTGTCCTCAAGAAGTGAGTCTGAATTCATCTACATTAATTTATCCAGTCCTTTCCTGTACTTGGCAATTCTCACCCAACAAGTGGGAGAAGAGAAGGAAAAGCATGTCGTTACCAAGGAGGAACCCAGGTACTTTGGCCAAAAGTGACACCGGCATCAGCAATCCTGGTTGGAGAATGGGTAGGGCTCATCACCTGGTGAGTTGTACCCTAAGAGAACTATGTTAGTCTGACCATGAGACAAAAACTGAGGAGTGCCCTTACTGTTTAAACATGGCCTTAGTGGAACCAGCGTTTGGTGCAGGAATAAAAGCACTGCGTAGGACACCAGCATCTCCTGTTGAGTGCTTGAGTTGGGGGTCCCAGCTCCCTTGCTCCTTCCTGCTAATGAGCCTTCTGAGCGGCAACTCAAGGCCTTGGGTCCTTGCCACCTGCATGGGAGAGTCAGATGACCTCCCGGGGTAAAACTAGACTCTGAGACAGAGTGTAATACTGAAAAAAAAAGTTTAGAATAAATAAAGCCTGTTGCTTACAAATAAAATATTAACTAAACACTGCAGCAACAATCAAGTCGAGCAAGACACATTGACATTTTCAGAGTGTAAGAGAATACCTAGGAAAATACTTACTTACATATTCATAATGTATTTATTCATAAGTAACTAGTTTTAAGATTTTAGTGATTTCTTTCACCAAAGTATATATTTTTATTTATTTGTTTTTATTGGAAAGATAAATCACTTACATTTATCTTTCCTGGCTTTGGATGGGCTCTGCTTCATTTATTGGTCTGTTCAAATAGTAAACCAGTGGCTGGAAGTTCTTTTTCTCTCTCTCCTTCCCTCTGTAAATTTGACTTTCATGTAAAAATAAATAAATCTTTAAAAAAAATTTTAAGTCAAGGTGCATGGTCTGTATAAGAAAAAATTAGCTAAGGAATTTTTCATTAAATATGAATTATTAGCTGAATAAAGATTACTGCAACATTTTTCACTATAATCTCTTTTTGAAAGGCCAAAAAATCCTCACATTTTCAGGAATTAGACAGGATTAAATGGAAAAGTTAAATTCTACTTCAGATTATGAAAAAAAAAAGTTGTATCTTTTAATACTGGCAGCAATTTATCTTCTAACTTTTGACATGTTTTTATTAGAATACTAGCAATACCACTGCAGGAAACATATTTTAGAGAAAAACTAAATATTTAACATAAGAATAAAATTAAAAAGGCTTTGTGTATAACTCCTTTTTCAAAAGTTGCACATGCAGTAAATACGGTGTTAATTTTTATTTAAAAAGGTGTGTATCTGTGTGTGTGTGAAAGAGAGAGAGGGAATGAGAGAGAGAGAGAGAGAGAGAGGGGACAGAGAGACCTTCCATGCGTTGGCTGTCTCTGGTTTCCCATAGTAGCTGGCCTGGGCTGCCCAGAACTCCAGTGGTGTCTCCAGCTTGGTGAGAGGAGCTCCAGTGTTTGTGGCCCTACCTGCTGTGTCCCAAGGCGGCCATCATCAGGAATCTGGACCAAAGCCAAGGCGAGATTCTGTGCTCACCATTCTGACGTGATATGACAGTGCCCAAAAAAGCAGCTTTGTTGCTTATCACAGTATGGGCCCTGTTATTAGGCAGTTTAAGGTAAGTTCATTTTAACTACTAATCTGAATGTCCTACACACTGACCCAGGAGTCCATTTCCTTCACAAATCAGTTATCTGCCCATGTGAAACCACACAGGACCTATGAACCCCATTGCATTAGGTCCTCCCCTTTCCCAGCATCATTTTATACAAGATCCTTGCCCATGTCTTCCTTTTCCTCATTTCTCATTTTTCCTTCCACATTCCCTCTCTCTCCCTGCCTCTCTGTGCCTTCACTCTGCCTCTCCTGCCCCCTTTTGCTGCTGCTTTCCTCTAGTCTTTTCTAGCAGCTCCTCCTCATTGGCATCCCCCACCAGCCTCTCTGCCTTGCTTTCCTCCCCTTATCCCCCCTTCCTTCCCTTTTCTTGATTTGAGCCACCCTTGTATATTCTCCACTTCTTCTGGTACCTCCCTTCTTCCTCACTTTCCTTTCCTTATAAATATCAGCATTTATATTTTGTGTAGTCTATTTTTAAAAAGTAGAAATAATTTAGAATCAGGACAGGGTGTAGGAGGGCCAGGTCAGGCCACAACACCCAGTTCACATCAGGACTGTGCTGGGCCTGGTTAGGCTATAGCACCCACCATCATGAACTGGATAGAGGCTGGACCAAGCTAGGCTGCAGCATGTGCTGATGAATGCCAAGGGGAGGTAAGCTATGCGAGTCAGGGGGAGGTGGGTGCTATGTCCGTGAGGCCAAGGGGCTGGGGTTCCAGTAGGGTTGAGTTTGTCTGTCCTGGGCTCTTGGCCAAAGAACATGGTGGGTACTGGGTCTCTGAGCCTTGGGTGGGGTGGAGGGGTCTAGAGGCCCAGGTCACCTTGCCCAGGCCCTATGGCCCATCTGTGCAGTGGGGACTGATTCCTTGAGCCCTTTTGGTATGGTGTCAGTGGCGCCTGGGTTCCCTGGTATAGGTCCTTGGGCCTGCGTGCTCTGTGGGTGCTGGGCCTCTTAACCCTGTGGGTCATTTCGGTGGGCCTGGAGAACTGGTTCAAGTCCTTAGCTCACCTGTGAGGACTGGTCCTCCTCACTGGAAAAGATGGAATAGTGAATGTTGGCCCAGATCCACATGGAGGACATGGCAGCCCCCTGGGATCTGCAGCGGACATCTGAATCATCCCAGAGGAAGGAGGACGGACAAATTGTACAATTACCCCAGCCGAATGACAACAACCATGATCTGGGCTAACGGAAACTCTGAAGTTGACTACATCAGCCAATGGACATTGAAAGGTGTCCTACATTCAGGGATAGACGAGACTGATAACATTTCAGAACTATCAAAACCACCTGGGCAGAACCCTTGGAGTATGCATTGGGAGCCTGGGTTCACATTGGGTAGCCATTTCCCATTCCTGGGCAGTGGGGTGCTTGAAAACCTGGAGAGGACTCTCCCTTATCACTCTGCCCTCAAAACAGGAAGGAGAAACAGAAAACTTCGATTTCCTATTTCTGTTTCTGTTATGATCACACTCACTTTTCCCAAATCCTCAATCCACCTCAATCTGATCCACTGTGTCAACTAACAACATCTATATTATTTTTTTTTAAAAAAGCAGAACTGGGCCCAGCGCGGTGGCACAAGTGGTTAAGTCCTCGCCTTGCACGCCAGGGATCCCATATGGGCGCCGGTTCTAATCCCGGCAGCCCTGCTTCCCTTCCAGCTCCCTGCCTGTGGCCTGGGAAAGCAGTCGAGGACGGCCCAAAGCTTTGGGAACCTGCACCCGTGTGGGAGACCCGGAAGAGGCTCCTGGCTTCGGATTGGCATAGCATCGGCCATTGCGGCTCACTTGGGGAGTGAATCATGGGACGGAAGATCTTCCTCTCTGTCTCTGCTCTCTGTATATCCGCCTTTCCATTAAAAAAAAAAAAAGCAGAACTAACTCAATGTGCATAAAAGTAAATCCTAAATTAATTTTCAACATTATAAATTATGTGAAATGAGTCTGAAAAATCATTTCTTTTAAAATATGCTGGCTTATTAATTATGGCCTGCTGGGGTGTCTGTACAGAGCACTTATTTTTCCTTCATGATGCTGCTTAATAAATCATGAGAATACAGACTATTTTGATGATCAATGCACTGCAGTATGGCTTGAAATCTGGAATTGTGATTCCTCCAGGTTTATTTTTGTTCTTCACGGTGATTTGTGTTTCTGGATAAACTTTTGTATCATCTTTTCTATTTCTAAAAAGAATGTTATTGGGATTTTGATTGGGATTGTACTGAATCTGTGTATTACTTTTGGTAATATGGACAGTTTGATGATGTTGATCCTGCCGATCCAGGAACATGCACATTTCTCCATCATTTTTTATTTTACGGTAAAGTCAGACATACAGAGAGGAGGCAAGATGGAGTGGAAGATCTGTTCGTTGATTCATTCCCCAAGTGGCTGCGACAAGGGTAGCCAAGCTGATCCAAAGCCAGGAGCCTGGATCCTCTTCTGTGTCTCCTATGCTGTTGCAGGGTCCCAAGGCTTTGGACTATCCTCGACCAATTTCCCAAGCCACAAGCAGTGAGCTGGATGGGAAGTGGCACTTCCAGGATTCGAACTTGTATCCATATGGGGTCCTGGTGTATGCAAGATGAGGACTATAGACACTAGGCTACCGTGCCAGGCCCAGTTTATCCATCTTTTAATGTCTTCTTCTATCTCTCTTTTTACATGTTTTGTAATTTTTGTCATAGAGGTCTTCCACATCTTTGGTTAGGTTAATTCTGAGGTTTCTGAGATTCCTCTCTGCTATTTTAGAGGGAACTGTACTGACAGTTTCGTTTGCAGCTGCAGGGTTATTTGTGTACACTAGCACCATTGATTTATGCTCATTAATTTTTTATCCTGCCACCCTGCCAAATTCTTATGAGTTCCAACAGTCTCTTGATTGAATCCCAAAAGAACAAATATCATATGTTCTTTCTGCTATAAGGTGACCTTCATGCAAAATATATCATCAATAACCCTTTCACCTCTGTATATAATACATCTCATGGATTTTGAAATTTTGTTTTTATATTCTTTTCTTCAAAAAAAGTTTTTTAAATAACTTCCTCACAGAGTCTTAAGTCATACAGTAGCATTGTTTTATTTTATTCATGGTTTTTATTTTCTTTTCCATTTCTTCAGGGACAGATTAGTCATTCAATAGCATGTTATCTAACTTCATGCTGTTATAAATTTCCTATTTTTCATCTTGTTGTTGGCTTTGTTTTATGGCTTTTCAATTAAGGGGATTTATAATAGTTGTGTAATTGGTACTATTATATCCAGATCTGAAGATATAATGCAGTATTCATCTCTACCTCTAAATCAGAGATGCAATCCAAATGAAACTGTTAGCTATATCTTTTTACAGGATGCTGGACTCTGCCATTGTCCATATCTCTAATGTCATGATACACTTAAATAGTAGAATGATGAACTTCCAGTTGTTTATGAAGAACTATGCTGTTGTAAATATGTAGGAGAAACCAGTGGTGGAGTGAGATTTGGTGATGGGGTGGGCAAATCCCAGAGGCCATGGAATTGAATCATACAACTTAAAAAATGAAAATACAGAGAGTAAAGCAAGCAAAATCAAACACTGCAATCTCCTTTCCAGTAACTGGTCCTCTAGAGATGATGGATTTCTAGAAGTTGTGACCAGATGCTCGAACAAAACACCATGCCCATGTTCTGAATGGACTTCAATGTGTAGGTGCACCTGGTGCACTTTGCTCCAGAAACAAAGAAAAGAATATCCCTGGATAAGACCATGTTTACTTTGCTATCATTAATACTTCTATACAGTACAGAAAAGAAATGATGGCTTGTTGTTTGTCTTTGCAGCTCTTCTAGTCTTGGTCCATTGCCTCTACAGCCTAAAGTGTTTACTTGCTAAGACTGTGTAAAAACTTGTAATAGGCAATTAGAGAAAATGTCTTCCATAAAATCTTTTCTCCTTGCGTAGGTGAAGGACAAACTTCAGGGCTTCCTCTGTCTTGTCAGTAAAATCTTTTAGTTTGGAATCAACAAAAGAATAAATTCTTTTCACATAGACACACACACTCTTACATGAAAATATATGTATGTGTATTTAATATATAATACATATATATGTATTACAGAGTATATATATATACTCTGACCAGCAGAGCCAGTAACATGGACAGGGAGAGGGTCTGGTGATGAAGCACTGACAGGAGGTCAGCGATGATGGAAGTCTCTGTGAAGTCTCCCTTTATTGCTCCTTCACCTCTCCTTATATACTGTTCCCCCTCAAGTCCTAATTTAGCCAGGATATTGGATACAGATGAGTCCAATTAGTCTAGGTGTTTTTAGCCACAAGCCCAGTTCTTGATTCTGCCCAGCTCAATGAACACTAATCAACTCCTTAGTCCACAACAGTTCCCCCTTTTTTTGCTTTAAAGCAGACTTGAATGTGCCTGTCTTAGTTTGTGGACTCTCAGGTCATCAGCCTTACCTGTCATTGGGAATCTCTGTAGCATGATGAAGCCCCTGTCTTAGGTTGGTCAGTGCCTGGTCCATCTTACCTGTCACTGGCTGCCATTCAAAGCCTTGCCAGCTGCAGCTGCACAAGCCATACTTAAGGAGGCTGGTAACTCCGTTCCATGGCTAGGAATATCTTTAACTCGGTAGCAATAAGCAGACAGCAGTTCCTGGGCTTGGGAAACATTTTGCTCTTGCACAGGTGTTACATACATAAAGGCATATGATGGAGAGCAAGAGGCCCTGACCATATCCCACAGCATCTGCTGCTCCTCTGCCAACAAATCAACCTGCTGTTACAATGTAAGCATGCTCACCCACATCTGTTCATCAATACATCTGTACATTGGTCTTTGAGGCACTACTGCCAGGTCTGCTGTGAGCAGCTCATTCTCCCCACGGACTTCAACTTGCATTGCCAACCGGGACCGGGTCACCTCTTTTGGAAACCAGCAGAAGCAAAGAAGAGGCTATAGATGGCATTGCAACAAAGAGCCAACATCTAATTAGAGTGGTGCTCAAAATGATATCACCCTGATTTTTGAGTCTCTATGAAGGTCATCACCTTACAACCAAACATGTTTCACATTTTAGATAAGAAGGCATAATTAAACTACCCAAAGGTCCATTCCAATTCTTTTTTTTTTCCAAATCAATGAATAATCAAATGCAGGGGAATATTTACCTTGCATTTTCTTTTTGACTCCCATGACACAATTAAAGGTCACAATTGGACATTTATTACCCAGATGGTTTTTATCAGGGACTCATTAGTGTGGGAGCCACTGCAGAATTGAACGGGAGGTAAGGAAAGTCCAGTCATCAGGCATTAATCCACCCAGCCTGTGTTTAAAGGGGGGAGGGGAGATGTGCCCTCTAAGGAATTATCATATAAATATATCATCTGTGAAACATGAGCCAGATTTATTCTTGTGTCAACCAAGGCCATCAAAGAGTGTAAATAGAATTATCTCCTCCTATTCATGGAAGACTAGCAAGTCCGTGATGGGATAATTATGCTAAGTTGACCTTAAGGAGAAGCAGTGCTTGCGCTCCTTTTGTTCTCCTGTTTAAATTCCATTATTATTTCCTTCTGCTGCCACATATTTATATTTGCTTGCTAGGATCCTGGTCAGCATTCCAACTCAAATATTACCCCATGATGCTTGTTATATGTTTCTTTTTCTCTTTCTGTTTCAACCAGTTTCCCTCAAGCCAGAGTTTGTATCTTCTATTACACAGAATTCTCCTGCCATGACTTCCCACCATGAGAGATTCTCACTCTATCTGCAAACCCAGCTGTACTAAAGGATGAAGGCAGTAAAGGAGAAGAGAAATGCTCCCTCATTAGTCTCATGACTGACCGTGCTTTCCTGGAGAACCGGGGAGGAAAAGAGGAAAACATCATGGACAATAATGCACAGTCCCACTGGAAGCAAATGATATGAGACAACGTATCTGAATCACTTTCCTGGCAGGTGAACTGATCAAGGTGATGTTCAATTATCAGAGTGACTGCGATTACACAGCATGATGTGCGTGTTGTGAGGTACTGACCTCAGGATGTAGCTACTGACATCATCCATATTTTTTCATTTTTTTTAATTATCATTATCATTTTGTGATACAGTTCCATAGTCCCTAGGATTTCCCTTACCACCTTTAACAAACCCCCTCCCCCAACTGAATTCCCCCATATTATTACTATATTATAGTTCTTCATAAAAAGTCGTAAGTCCATCATTGCAGACATGAACACTGGTGAGGAGTCCAGCATCCTATTGTCAAGATACAGCTGTTTCATTGGAAGTCCATCTTTCATTTGAAAGTAGAGATGCACATTGTGTTGTATCCGCACATCTGGATATGATAATCGCCATTACAGTTACTATACATTCCCTTAAATGAAAACCCACAAAATGAAATCAATAGCAGGAAGAAAAATGGAAATTTGCAATGCCATGATACTGGATATGACAGTCTCAGTTACACAGTTAATATATAGCCCCTTAAATGAAAAGCCACAAAATAAAATTAATAACAGGGAGAAAAAACTTTACAACACCACAAAGTTAAATAGCATGCCCCTGAATGACTAATCTGTTGCTGAAGAAATGAAAAAGAAAATAAAAAACCTCTTGAAGGAAATGATGCTACCATTTGACCTAAGAGTCAGTGAGGGAATTAAAAACAAAAGAAAATTGTTTTGAAGAAATGAAACTAAAAACAAAACATCAAAATCCATGAAATATACTTTCTGCTGATCTTTGTTGGTGAGATGTATGTCCTATAGGCAACACATAGATGAATTTTGTATTTTGAACCTATGATGAGTTTAAACCATTTACATTCAGGGTTAATATGAATGGGTGGTTATTTGGTCCTGTCATTTTAGCATTGGGTTGTCCATTGATTTAGTCTTCTGTTGTTATTTTACTGGGATGTTCTTAATATTTGCTTTTGGTTTTGTTGGGTGTAATTCCTCCTCTGTCAGAAGAACATCTTTAAGTATCATTTGTAGGCCAGATTGGGAAGAGGCATATTCTTTTAACATTTCTTTACTGTGGAAGAATTTTATTTCATTTTCAAATGCAAAGGAAGGCTTTGCTGAGTATGCTGTTCTAGGCCAACACTTTTTTTTCGCTCTTAGAACCTGGAATGTGTTACTCCAAACTCTCCTGGCCTGTAGAATTTTCTCTGAAAGGTCAGCTGTGAATCTAATTGCATTCCTCTATGTGTCACTTGATTTTTTCCACGTACACGTTTAAGAACCATTTCCTTTTGTTCAACTGAAGAGAGCTTGACTATCATGTGTTGTGCTGAAGATTGCTTTTGGTCAATGTGGTTGGGAGTTCTGTGCCTCTCCTGTATTTTGTTTCTCAATTCTTTCTTCACATTAGGTAATTTTTTCTTTATTACTTCATTAAAGCATTTTTAAACCCAGTTTCTCTTTGTGCACCTTCTGGAACTCCCATGGCTCTTACATTTGGCCTTTATATAGTGTCTTTCGATTCTTGAATACTTTTTTTTTTTAGCTTGACCCAGCTCTACTTCCAGCTGTTTGTTTCCTCTTGGTGATAGGAAATATTTCCCAATTCTGAGATTCATTCTTCTGCCTCCTTCATTCTATCATTGAGGCTCCATTGAATCTTTAATTTGCTCTATTGTTCCTTCATTCCCAATAATTCAGTGGGATTTTGTTTCAGTATTGCTATTCCTTGAACAGCATACTCTTTAAATTCCTTGAACAGCATGTTCTTGATAAGAACTTTGTAACAAGTTCTGTATCCCACATTTCCTGATATCTTCCTCAGTTAACTGTGAGGTTGGCAAAGGCTTTTGCTCCTTTGCAAGGGGCTCTTCAGGTATAGCCATTGTGTCTCTGTCTCTCCTTTTGCTCTTGGTCATTGTACTTCTGGTTAGCAGATTTTTCTCCTTAGGTCAGGTTTCCAAGTTGTGTCACTCACAAGTTTATAATTCGATTATACTTACTGTGGATGGTACATCGTTCTTTGCTTGCAGTCACTTGTGCCCCTCCCTCCAGTGAGTTTCAAATCTGGGCTCTTATGTTAGACTTGAACCACAGACTCTGGGGTCCCATCTCATCATTCTCTACCTCCTGTGATCCCATGCTGAGGCCGCACCATTGCCTGTACAACCTTACTCCCTCTTATTGCTTTAGCAGTTTCCAGGATTAGGGAAACATTGGGTGTCTAAACAGTTACATTGTTGATGGTGCTGATCTTGCTGGAACCTGCTGTAGTTTGGTCTGAGGACCATATGGACCTGTTTTGACCTGTACAATGTGAAAGTCAGTATTACTTTATACGTGGGACTAGTGCAATGCGCTGAGCTGGAAGTGAGTTTGCTCCCAGCCCAGCACATCGGTAGCTCACTGTTGTCTCTGTGATCCCAAAGCCTTTTTCACACTGTACAAAATGGTTCCTTATGTGCCACTTGTGGAGTTCTGCCTCTGCTAGCCATTAGGTCTGGGGGATACTCGGACCTATTTTGGGTGGAACCTATAGGATGCCGTGTTGTTGCAATTCACTGAGCCAGAATTGAATTTGCTCTCAAATCAGTGCATGCCCAGTCCTGTTCCATAGCCTATGCCTCCCTACACAAAATGGTGCCCGATTTGGTTCTAGTGGGGATCTGGGCTGTGAAATCCACTCTTTTCCTGCACTCTGTATTTGGGATCTGCTGCTCTGTCTCTGCTCGTAGTCAAATCAAACAAGCCAACAGGATGAGCAGTTCTTTGTCTAGGTTTACCTCCTGAGTTCCCAGGGAACTTTCCTTCCCACGTGGCTGCTAGTGGAGCTCAGGTTGCTGCTCACTGACTGCCCCGGGGTATCTGACCAGTGCAACACTAGACTGCTCTCTCTGCTACTTTCCCGTGTCCATCTGTCTCCAGTCTGTTGTCAGTCTGTCCTCTCCTATTTCCTGGAACGTGCCCTTTCTGCTTTACCCTGGCTAGTATTTCTCTATCTGTTTAAACGTGTCCTTATCCTTGTCATCCAGGTTTTGTTGCTGGCCTTTGATTTACGATCATTTGAGGACTCAGCTGAGATGAAATCTCATGAAATTTTTTGTACAACGTCCTTGTTGATGAGGAATAGAGACAACATGTGACATAAATGGTACAATGCGTAGTACTGTGCTGTAATACATTATACTATAATAAATCTGCAATGTGCATAAGTGTTTGCTTAATATTGATTGAACCAAATTAGGTGTCTGTGCTTATTCATTCCAGAAAATAAATTGCTAATAACAAATTTATGGTAAAATTAGCATGTGTCTTTCAATATTTCTTTTTTTTAAAGATTTATTTTATTTATTTTTTTTATTGGAAAGGCAGATACACAGAGAGGAGAGACAGAGAGGAAGATCTTCCGTCCGATGATTCACTCCCCAAGTGAGCGCAAAGGCCGATACTATGCCAATCCGAAGCCAGGAGCCTCTTCCGGGTCTCCCACGCAGGTGCAGGATCCCAAAGCTTTGGGCTGTCCTTGACTGCTTTCCTGGGCCACAGGCAGGGAGCTGGAAGGGAAGCAGGGCTGCCGGGATATAACCGGCACCCATATGGGATCCCGGGGCTTGCAAGGTGAGGACCTTAACCACTTGCGCCACCGCGCCGGGCCCTCAATATTTCTTTAAGCAAAAACTGCTTGTTCTGTTGAACTTGAGGTGTCTTAAGAATTACACTGCCAAAGCACATATTGGTTTTTAAGTACGTCATCAAGTTACCATGTGCAACAAAAGTGGAACTTATAATGGTACGTCACCTACTCATGTATATGTAATTATATATATATAATTATATATATATGAAATTAAATGTTTATACTTATTGATCTGCTTCAGTGTCTCATTTAGTTTGTTGTTCAGCCACTGGCACTCCTCACTCCCTCACACCACCAGCTCACACTACGAGGGATGTTCGGTTCCATGAAAACACTGACTACATCTGTTTGTTATCAACCAGATTCTTTGCCTTGAACTTAGCTGAAAAAAAATTAGAAGATTCTACAGCTTAAGTTGCCTTTTCACAAGGATTAGTTATAATACTGCTAAATATACAACATTTTAATACTACTAAATTAAACAATATAAAATTATTATAGTATTATTTTAATATGCGATTATTGATTACTCCTTAAGTCAACAATTCTGATCAAATGATTTGACAGATCTAATAGGAAGGACAAAAAAGAATTTTAAGTGCATTTTACATGTTTTTCTAATTGTTAATTTTCATTTTGTTTAGAAGGTGCACGTGCCGGCACACACACAGGTGTGTGTACACACACAGGGAGATCCATTGCTCCAGCGCAGCCTGTCTGAATCAGCTCAATGACAGGAGTTGGAAGTAAATGGGCACCTCATACAGGGACCAAGGACTTGAGGCACCCCGGGTGACCCTCAAACTTGAATAAGACAGTGGCCTTGGACTTGAACCCGAGTATTTTGAAATGAGATGTGGCGTTCTCAAGTGGCATCTTAAGTTTTATATCAAATGCTCACCCATATTTTTAATATTGATGGTATTTTTTTTTCCATTTTGACCAGTAAAGATTAGTACTTTGACTTTCTTTTTTTTTTTTTAAAGATTTATTTTATTTTTATTGGAAAGGCGGATATACAGAGAAGAGAGACAGAGAGGAAGATCTTCCGTCTGATGATTCACTCCCCAAGTGAGCGCAGCGGTCGATGCTATGCTGATCAAAGCTTTGGGCCGTCTTCGACTGCTTTCCCAAGCCACAAGCGGGGAGCTGGATGGGAAGAGGGCCCGCCGGGATTAGAACTGGCGCCCATATGGGATCCTGGGCGTGCAAGGTGATGACCTTAACCACTGCGCCACTGCGCCACTGCGCCACCGCGCCACTGCGCCACCGTGCTAGGCCCTATTTTGACTTTCTATAGCAATCTTTAGTTGATATGGCCACAAGGGCGAAATCAGGGCCAGTTGTAAGTCATGAGCCGGGAGCTTCTTGTAGGTGACTCAAGGGACCAAGCATTTCGGCTATGTTTCATTGCTCTGTCAAAGGCAGTATCAGGGAGCTGTGTAGGAAGTGGTAATTCTGAGGTTCAAACCATCCCCCGTATGCAATACCAGCACTGTAGGAAGCAGTTCAGCCAGCTGCACGGTAGTGCTGTCTTGGATTATTATTTCTTATGAGAAGCTGAGATGGAGATGCTGTGCAGGAGTCTTACCAGAAACTTGACCATTAGTCCAGATGCTTGTACGTGAGAACCTTCTATACAAAACACGTGTATTTAAACCATCATTCCTCTCTGACATCCAGCACTCAGGGAGACAACAAGCCTATGTTGGTGACTTCTGTGCCTTGTTGTATCTTTGCCATCCAACCCATTTCATAAGCTCCCAGTGAAGTGAGAGAGGCAAGCAGTAAGCTCCCAAGCAGCCAGTTGCCACCTGGTAGCCATGCCTGCACATTTTCAGCACAGTGCTAGATCACTGCTCAGTCCCGGCACTTGGTCACCTGCAGTCACTGTCAGGGTGACACTTCCACATACTGGGAGCCTCTGAGTTCCACTCTCCTTCTCCTACCTTCCTGAGCTGCTGTTTAGAGAACTTAGAAGGGGCAGGACAGCAGCCTGAGGCAATGAGGTCATCACTGAGGGGTCTGCTCCCCATTATGGGGAACAAGGTGTTGTTTTCCTGGTGCCTCATTGCCTTAAGGTTTTGAGATATGGTTGAAAGTATAGGACACTAAAGAAAAAGCCCACCTTGACAAAATGATTCCAGCGTCACACCATTTTGTGAATAGTTACGACTTGGAAATATGATTAGTTAGGACATTATTTTCTTCTTTTGTTTTGGAAAGATTCATTTATGTGAAGGGCAAAGTGCAAAGGCAGAGAGAGAGAGAGAGATAGAGAGAATCTTCCATCCACAGGTTCACACCCCAAATGGCTGTGACAGCCAAGTTTGGGCCATTTAGAAGCATTAAGCCTGGAACTCCATCCAGTCGGTGGCAAGGGACACACACTTGAGTCGTCCTCCACTGTGTCTTTCCAGGTAGATTAGCAGGGATTACATGACAAGCAGAGCAGCTGAGAATCAAACCAGCGCTCCAGGTATGAGATGCTGGCACCAGCTTAACACTGCACCATTGCCCCAGCCCTTAAGACATTTTCTATTCCTCTTGATTTCAGAGGTCTGCCAAACTATTATTTCCATATTAATTTTAATTTTAAAAAAGAGTGAAAAGATGAGCCATTCATAATTATATTGTTAACATCCATTTTTAGCTCTTGTCAAAAACTTTCCTATTGTCTAATCCTATACTCACGGAGATCTCCCAGAGCTATTTTCTCCCTTTCTCTCTTTCTCTTTTATATCAAACACAGAGAACCAGTTTCTGTAACAAATTCATATAATACAAATGAGACATTCCATTTCCAATTTTTTTTTTCTAAGAAAGCGCTAACATAGGACCAAGATTGTAGCCAAGTGAGTTAGGCAGCCACCTTAGATGTTGCATTCCATATCAACACCAGCTGGAGTCCTGGAAGTTTGCTCCTAACTTAGCTCCCTCCGATACTCCTGGGAAAGCAGTAGAAGAAGTCCCAGATGCTTCGTCCTGGCTATCCCAATGGGATACAAGGTGGCATTCCAGGCTCCTGGTTTTAGCTTGATGAGCCCTGAAGATCCCAGTCACTTGAGAAATGAACCAGCAGATCTCTCTCTCTCTCTCTCTCTCTCTCTCCCACTCTCTATAACTGTCTTACAAACAAATAGATGAAACTCAAAAAAATACTGGTACAGTTTTCATGGCACTCCTCATTGCACAACCTCCATAAATATTAACTAAATTTCCTCTTCTGATCTGATATAAAGGAAAAGAATCCCCTGATAATCCTCATGTGTTGCCAGCCTCATCCGTATGCACTGGCCACATGCTGTACCCAAAATGGCGCCGGCCGGAGAAACCACACCTTGGTGCCTGGTGGAGAGTCACATAGCTTTTGCGGTACTGCGCAGGCGCCTAGTGCATGCGCAGTGAGCTGCGGCGTGGCCGGCACGTGAACACTGGGGACTGATGAATCCGGTCGCCCAGGACCCTGCGTGATCATGACGCCGACCTATCATCGGTGGAGGCGGGGCCAGTCAGCACATAAGAGCAGGCAGCCTGCCGGGGTCGGGGCCTTTCCTCTTCCTCATCTTGGTGTGCACAATAAAGACTACCGCAGGAGACTTCACTCGCGTCTGCCTCTTATTGCAGGACGATAGGAGTCGTGGGTGCGACACTCATGGCTACATATTTATTATGTAATTAAATCACCTTCATTTCATTCATTTTCCTGCTTCCAGGATGTTGTCTATTTACCAAAAAGATATCACATTCCCTTGGCTACTAAGAAATACACAAAGTGGTAGAAATAGAAAAAAAAAATCAAACCTCAAAACCATTGCTGTTATTTTAGATTCCCAAATTCTTGCATACTGATCTGCCACGCAGTTACACATAGTATGCACACCCCTAAATGGTCATATGTAATCTTTCTTTAATAGAGCAATTTTATATTTTGTTATCTTCATTGTACTTTCAGAAAGACTTTTTGAGATTTACTTGAAAATGAGAGTTATGGAGAGGGAGAAAAAAGAGAGACGGAGAGACAGAGAGACAGAGAACAGAGAGCGCGAGTAATTCCACCAGCTGGTTTACCAAGGGCTGTTGCTGGGCTGATCTCAAGCCAGGAACCAGGAGCCTTTACGAGGTTTTCCATGTGGGTACAGGGGCCCAAGGACTTGGGCTATCTCCTAATGCTTTGCCAGGTCATGAGCAGGGAGGGGGACAGGAAATGGGTGGCCAGGACTCAGCTTGATGGACAAATGGGATCAGGCTTTTCAGGCAGTATCTTTACTTGCTACAACCCAACTCCCCCAAAAAGATTCCAGAGAGAAATTTAAAATGTGGGGTTTTCATTTATATTACATTTAAACTTCAATACTACTTATTTATACAAAACATATTTTTCTTTAAACGGACAGATCCTTTATAAGAAAATAAATGCATTGTGCCAAGAAAAGGAAAGAATAGAGAAGGAAAGGAAAAGAAAGAAAAGCTTCACTACCCACATAGGTGCTGATCTAGCTTGAACTTAATTGTAATGCCATCTGGGAAAATGAGATCAGAAGAAAAAAGGCTTTTCTCTTTCCTTTTGTGAACAGCACGTGAGAGGATCTAGGTCACCGCGTGCATCTCTGTGGAGAGGCAGCAGTATGAGTCAGCTCAGAACGTGTAGATACAGGGCACACAGCGAGTGAGTCACAGTGTAAAATCATTGCCAGGGAAAGTGAAGATGCAGTGCTGGTAGATGCACTGATTCCTGCTGCACAATTTAGTAGCACGCCAGCGCTTCATGTGAAGGAAAGCCAGCAGAATGATTTTTTTTGATCTACAAGTTTGCTTCACATTTTTATCTTCTCATTATGGCGTTTTCTGAAGGCGTGAGAGTTGCAAATAACATCTCTAACATGAAGCTGTATCTATGTGTTTATTTATTTGTTTTTAGTTTTGATGATTTTTACATAGTTGATTAGTGTGCAAAGAGTCAAGGGCTAGAGGGAAGTGGGTGAGCCCATTGTCTCCACTTTTCTTTTTTTTTCCTGCCTGGATCTAGGGGAAAGGGAGAGAAAAGGGGAGAAGCCACACCTAGCCTCCCAGCGTCTCAGGGTCCCTGATGTGGAGGCATGCTCTGAGGGTCCTGCTCAAGAGGTTTTGATAGTTCAATAGGTCTGAATTGCTGTCGATTTCACCACACCAATCACGATGAAATCTCTCCAGAACCCACTGGCTGACATTTTCCACCTTAGAGTCTCCATTTGCCTAGGTATTCACTGCAAATACATGGCTGGGGTAGTTGATCAATTAGTTCCATTCTCTTCCTCTGCTATGGTACCAAGTGTCTCCTGCAGGCTCCAATGTACTGCCATATCCTCCATGTGCACCTGGATATGCTGGCCACTGCTCTGTCTTAGCCACTGAGGAGACCCAGCTCTGACACATGCACTCCACAGTGAGACCATGAAACCTGTAATTGTCTCCAGGGTTGGAGTTCTAAGTCCAGCAATTCATCTGGGGAAACCCTCAAAGAAACCCCATCTGATGTGATCCCAGACCTGATTCTTGTGTGTGTGTACCAATACAGGGTCTGGCACAGGCCAATACCCAAATCAGCCTCTGCATGCACTGGTAGTTGCAATTGCTGGGTCAGTTCTGGCTCCAGGCCTGTCTTCTACACAAATCAACGGGTGTTTTAGCTCGGCTGATCCTTCCCATCACACACTTGACCCCCATATCCCTCTTCTTCGGGGCCATCTGCAGCACCCGCCCCCCCGCCCACCTCGGTACCATAGTGGCCTGTACTCCCCACCTTCTCCACATATCTTTTTTGAGATTTATTTTATTTATTTATTTATTTATTTATTTATTTATTTATTTATTTATTTTTATTACAAAGTCAGATATACAGAGAGGAGGAGCGATAGAAAGGAACATCTTTCATCCAACGAATCACTCCCCAATTGAGTGCAATGGCCGATGCTGTCCTGATCTGGAGGATCAGGATCCAGGAACTTCCTCCAGGTCTCCTACACGGGTGCAGGGTCCCAAGGCTATGGGCTGTCCTCAACTACTTTCCCAGGCCACAAGCAGGGAGCTGGATGGGAAGTGAAGCAGCCAGGATTAGAACCGGCACCCATATGGGATCCCGGCACATGCAAGGCGAGGACTTTAGCTGCTAGGCCACGCCGCCGGGCCCTCCACATATCTTTAAAAAAATGGGAATAGGTAACTATGCTGGTGTACTGATATAGTTAACACAGGTTTGACATTAACTGGGCCCAGAATGCCTGTCATCTCTTGGCTCCTTTTCTCCCAGCAGTGTTAACACTTGCGTAGCTACAAGGCATCCTAGGCAGTTAGCTACAGCTGGGGTAGCAGCACGTGAAAGATAGTAAAAAAAAAAAAAAAATGCTTTGCTTGAATAAGGAGCTGCATCCTAGTCATAGTGATCCCCAATAACTCCCACCAGGCTCACACAATGGCATCATTCCTGTGCTTGCGAGTATGTATCGCAGACTGGTCCAGCCTATCCCACATCCCATTCAGCTTTCACACATGTCTCTGAGCATTGAAGCCTAGTTCAATCCAATCAGCCCCACTATCCAGTCCACATTGGTGCCAGCAGGTGCCACTCTCTGTTTAGCCATGCCTGCCCCTAGTCTTGGTTCTCATGCTCACCAGTTGGAATAGCAACAGAAGAGGGAGGTACCCACAATTTCCCTGCTGGGTCCACTCCCACTCACAGATGTTGCACTCTGCAGGTAGTTCTGCAGTTTAGCTTGACAGAATTTGCTCCCCTTGCCAGCACCTGCTAGCTGATACTGTGGTAAAGCCCAACCAATCCCCACCTACTCTGACTTATGCTTGCACCAGTAGGAACATTAGCTTAGCCTGGCTTTCCCCAATCCAGCCTACATGCAGGCCAGCAGGAGTTGTAGCCCTGCCCAGCCTGGTCTGTCCCTGATCACAACTCTTATGCTAAACAATGGATGTACTGGCCCGGTAAGGGAGCATGCCACAGTCCCCCAACTGGGTTTGCTTCATTCCCCATGGTCTCATGTGTGCTGGTTGGGTGCTATACCCCAGACTGGCATGCCCTGCCTTATCTCAGCATTTGCCAGTGGATGCTGTAGCCTAGCCCAGCTCAACCCCAGTTCCAGCTCATGCTGGTGGCAGCTACAATCGAGCCCAGCCCAGTGAGCCCCCGGTCCTGGCCCTAGTGTGAACTGGTCGGTAGTGCAGCCTGACCCAAAATGATCCACACACCATTCTGCATCAGAGTCTCTCCCCTCCAAACCTCTAGGTCTCAGTTCCTTCGATCATCTACAAGTGCACTGGTTTTTCCTTGGAAGTCCCTCAGAAATCATTCCTCATTTGCAAGGTACTCCCACAGTGGTCATCCCTACCCAATGCCCACTTGTTCCTTTCCCTAATCAGTCTACAATCTTCAGGCCAGGCGTGCATGAGTTCTCCAGCCGAGCTTTCAGTTGCCCAGTGGGTGGTGTGCTGATCTAGAGCTCTGTTCACCCACCAGAGTCCCAGGCTCCTGGCACATGTGTTGGCCTGGAGCCTTACCCCTCTACACACCCAAGATCCAGGCTCATTGAAATTGCCAGGCCTGATCCACCAGCACACCAGGGCAGCGTGCTGACCTGGGGGTTCTCCACTCCTCTCTCCTCACTCCACCTAGGACAAAGCACATTGGGAAATGCCTAGGTTCATTCACCCTGCTTAGAGATAAGCACCCAAGTCCCCACATGCACACTTGTACTATGTTCCTAGCCCTCCCCTGACCCAAGCCTGCGTCCTCAGGCTCCCCTGGGCTCTCCACCACCCCTTGGCTGGCTCTCCTGTATGGGAGAATGGCGGCGGGTCACCACCCCTCTCCTGGGCCAGGAGGGCATTAGCTATGTATTTAAATGCAACATGTCAAATAAATTATAACTGTTTGTAAGTATCAGTTGTTTTTTTATTTTAAATCCGAATGTTGATTCTATTAGAACAAAAAGCAAGGGAGTTCAGCAATGCTTTTGGTAACCCTCTTCAGGCTGATTTTCTGAGTAACAGGGATTTTTGTGATCTGTGGGATGGTGGCAATTATGGCCTCAAAGCATGAACTGTGACACCACAGGAGGTTCAGAGGCACCTCTGCTACATGCTTGTCTGCAATGACCTGAATAAAGAAATAACGCAGAATCCTGTGTTCTGGACAATAGCCTCCAGGCATTCATGGTCAGGTGCACGGCCAGGTGGAAACAGGCTGTGCTACATGCTCATTGCTCCAGTGCCTGGCACCTGTGAGCTGAGTGATCCATGCCAGAGACAGGAAATGCTCCAACTATCACAGTTCATCTTGTACAAAGGACTTCATGGAAATATCAAACAAAACATGCTGTGTGATGAGACATTCACTTCAAAACGTGCGCTTCAATATACGGCTAATGATTAGAAGGAAAAAACTCACATCTAAGAAACTTTTTTCTTAAACCACTTCTTCTTTTGGAAGCTGAATTATTCTCACTTCATCCTGCACGAAGTTGCGTAGGAAGAATATCTTCTTATCGCCACATTAATCCTTCGAAGCCAAGGGACTCAGACATGAGATTAATTCTGTATTTAAAAAAAAAGTCTCTAGAAGTTTATAAAGGGAAACCTTTAAGAGATTCATATCATTGGCAGAAAATCTTGTAATTTTGTGAACTAGACATACCTGTCATGAGGCTCTGCAAGCCTGTCTTGATTTTTCGTTGCCACATTTTCAGTAATTAGAACACTGTGACTACATCATCGGTCTTAATAAACACATGTTGAATTAGGTTGGATGTTACCTTTTTTAAAAGACTTATTTAAGACAAAAATAGACAGGCTAATGAGCAAGGAGAGCATTCAACAAAGAGAAAAATAGCAGGAGAAAATATTTCCAAACTATACATCTGACAAGGGATACATAGCACCTGTATTAGGAGCTCAAGCAACTCTACAGAAACAACAAAATGAAAAATCCAGTTAAGAAATGGGATAGAAAAGAAGAAGAAACAGGATAAAGGTATGAACTGGCATTTTTTAAAGGATAAAATAAAAAATGCAAAACCACAATGAGGCTTCAATTCATCTCAGAGTGGCGATGGGCAAAACAAACAAAAAAAAATGCTGTCAGGATATGGAGAGAAATTATTTTAGCAATATTAAAACTACAGGCAATGATTTAAATGAAACGCCCTGACCTGAGTCTGAGCAAGTTCATCAATATCGCTGTTTATTTCCAGTGTTGGTGAGGATGTTGATGGAAAATGATGACTTCTTTGAGTAACACCTAGAGATGGAGGGCCCGGCGCGGTGGCGCAAGTGGTTAAAGGTCCTCGCCTTGCACGCCCGGGATCCCATATGGGCGCCGGTTCTAATCCCGGCAGCCCCGCTTCCCTTCCAGCTCCCTGCCTGTGGCCTGGGAAAGCAGCAGAGGACGGCCCAAGGCTTTGGGAACCTGCACCCGCGTGGGAGACCCGGAAGAGGCTCCTGGCTTCGGATCGGCATAGTATCGGCCCGTTGCGCTCACTTGGGGAGTGAATCATCGGACGGAAGATCTTCCTCTCTGTCTCTCCTCTCTGTATATCCGCCTTTCCAATCAAAAAATAATAAAAATAAATCTTTAAAAAAAAAACACCTAGAGATGGAAACATTAATATAATTTCCCTTCCTACAAATATTATTTGCAATTACATACTATATTAGATAATTGGCTCAATATGCAAGTGCTATCTATACTCAGAAATGTTACCAATTTCTGTGTTAAAAAACTATATCACAAAGTCAGATTTTGAAAACCAATGTTATTTTGGCCAAAGAGTGTTGCCTTAAATAAGCAGGCTGAAAAAATATTCTATCTGGTAAAATCACCACCTTTTTTAAGAATTTGGGCACAGTGTTTTGGTCGTGAAGAGCTTCCCCTTCACCTGTTTATTGACTCTTTGTCCACCCCTCCCCTTCTTGGGTTAGGGTTTGGAGTTAGGGTTACGGTTCATGCCTCTCCCGTGGGCTCAGCTTCCATTGCAGAAGCCTGCAAGTGCACCTGGCTTAGACAGCCAGTACTCAGGACCTGGTCTCAGGGGGTGATGAGCCGCAGGTTATGATTTGTGCTGGCTGCAGCTCTGATGTCTGCAGGGTGACCTCATTCCCCTCTAGGGCAATGTGTACCAGGTCAAAGAACTACACAAGTCAGAGGCTGCCAACTGTGCCCACCTCCCTAGGAATGCCTAGGATGCTTTGATGAGCTTCTTCACAGTCTTAGGATAATTTCCTTTTCTTCTTTAAATAAACGGAACCTATTTCTGTTGTAGCTGCTAATGAGTTAAACAGTCTGTTACCTGAAATTAATATAATTAATCACACAAATATGACAGATGATGGAAGGTGTGTGTCTCTTTGAGTACTTGCATTTGATCTAAGGTTAATTGCCTGAAGCGAACTCTGGTAAGTAGGGTAGTGAAAATAGGGTATGACGCTGCCAGTATTCATTTCAATGGTAGTTGAAGGTCATAATGAAGATGACTGAGGACTGGGGTTGGGCTAATGGGATTTGTTTTTAATCCATTGTGGGCATTACTCATGTGTGCCCATGGGGAGTTGGAAATGGGAGTCCCCACTTCATCTCATTTCTACAACACATGTATACTAGGTGACTCACACACCAGGAATTTACCAGAACGGTGGAAGACTGCAACTCCCTTACAGCAACATTTACACTAGAAATGCAGTCACTTCATTTTTGACACTGCCCTTATTTGAGACGTGAACTTTGGTGACCTATTTGTGCTTGCAGTTCATAAAAGGCAGCATCCAGGAAATCGATGTGGGTCTCTCCCATATGTAGCAGGGACCCAATTACTTGGACCATCATCTGCTAACTACAATGTGTACATTAGTGGAAGCTATAGTCAGAAGCCAAAGCCATGAATCAAAGCAGGTACTCAGGTGTGAGTGTTTGAACTGGTGTCTCCATCACTGGACCAAACATTCAACTCTCTCTCTCTCTCTCTCTCTCTCTCTCTCTCACACACACACACACACACACACACACACAACACACATACACGCTTCCCATGTGTTGGCTAACTTCTATTGCTGCCAGATGTCTGCAATGGCCATAGCTAGGCCTTCAGGAGCTTCATTTCAGTCTCCCACCTAGAAGAGCTCAGGTGTTTGATCCATCATCTGCTGCTTTATGGGTGCAGGGACAGGAAGTGGGATCAGAAGCAGAGGACAGACTTGGTTCCTGTTTCCTGGACACAAACTGTCACCTTTACAAATGGTAGCTAAACCCATAGACCACAATGCCCACCTCCTCGCTGGCAGGTAAGGAGAGGATCTGCAACCACACGCCACGCTTCCATGTGGAGAAGTATTACGGTTACTATACATCACTGGGTGGACAATATTGGTGTTTCAAGGTTTCTGAGACGAGGCTCCACAAAAGGTAAGATCATCATAGAAGATCATCATAGATCATCATCATCTTCTGTGTTGAACATGAAAGCCCATACTGCAGAAGATGTGCCATTTATAACAGTCCTTCAGGAGATAAGAGAAGCACCTTCCATTTTCTGACTGATCAAGCCTTCAGTTTGTTAAAACATTCATTTGCTGTTGCAAAAGAAAAGTTATTACTGAGCGTTAATAAGCTCTCGTTAGAATGAATCTTATGGTTTTTCTGAGACTAGTATTCTTTTCTGTCTAAGCCACTATTATGAAGTAGTTTATGAAAGGTTATGACCTACTAAATCTACTTTTGCATTCTTCTTTTGCCATGTATTATTAATCATTATCCATTGACTTGCATTCCCATGACAGACACTGAACCAAGAGATGTACTAACTCAGTTCTTAAAAAATTGCATGCACAGGGCCTGGAGTGATGGATCAGTGCCTAAATCCTCACCCTGCATGCGCCGGAATCTCATATGCAGACTGGTTCATGTCCTGCAGGTCCCACTGCCCATCAAGCTCCCTGTTTGTGGCCGGAGAACACAGTAGAGAATGGCCCAAAGCCCTGGAGCCTTGCATCTGCGTGGGAAACCCTGCAGAAGCTCCTGACTCTTGGCTTCAGATCGGCTCAGCTCCGGCCATTGCAGCCATTTGAGGAGTCAATCTGCAGACAGAAGATCTTTCTCTCTGTCTCTCCTCTCTGTACGCTCTGCCTTTTCTATAAAAATAAATAAGTCATATATATATGTATAATATATAGTATATTACATATATGTGTAATGTTACATTCATTAACATAAAAAAAGTTAAAATGAAGTAAAGCATCCATGGATTAAAGTATGTTCCTTAAGCATTGTATTCTGTTGTTTTTTTCTAAAGATTAGTGCAAATGAGCTTAAGATTTTACCAGGATCAAAATGCTGCATTGGTAAAGATCAACTATTGCAACGGGGAACATTCAACAGCCATGTGTCATTATAAGCAGCCACCCTACATAAATGCTGCCAATACATCTTAGTTATCACTTACTATTTTATTTCTTTGTTAAAAACATTCCATTATCTAATGAATGAATTTAAGACTCAAACTTTGTATTAGTTATTCACATTTAATACCAATCTATTTTATTTATTATTAAAATGTATTTTTTAAAAAAAATACTTATTATTATTATTATTTTACGATACAGTTGTTATTTTACTGGGATTCTTCACATTTGCCTTTGGTTTTGGTGGATGCTATTCCTCTTTGTAAAGAGAACATCTTTAAGTATCATTTGCAGTGCAGGTTTGGAAAAGACATAGTCTTTTAATTTTTGTTTACTGGGGAAGAATTTTATTTCATTTTCAAAGACAAAGGAAAGAAAGCTTTGCTGGGTACATTATACTTGGCCAACAATTTTTGCTTTTAGGAATCTGTTATATGTAGCTCCATTCTCTTTTGGCCTGTAAAGTTTACTGTAAGAAGTCTCCTGTGTGTTTAATTGGCATACCTTTATGTTAATTGATTTTTTTTCATGTATACATTTAAGCATCTTTTTATAACATTTAATTGAAGAGAGCTTGATTATCGTATATCATGGTGAAGATCACTTTTGGTCAAGCCTATTGGGAGTTCTGTGTCTTACCTGGATGTTGTTTCCCATTTTTTTCTCTGAATTAGGGCCACTGTACTTGCAGTTAATTGAGAGGATGGAGACCTGGTGGTTTGGAGGGGAGAGACTGTAAGACTGTATGAGTCAGACTGATGCACCAGCCCATATGGGACATCTGAGTTGGGCTTGTTAGCACAGCACATTGCTGATCACCACATGCCAGCCCACGTGAAAGCTATAGCTAGGGACCCCTCTAGCAGGGCTAGATCCCAGTACCTGACTGAGTTTTGAAACAGAGGCTGGATCACATCAAGCAGGGCCAGGGCACTAAGCAGCATGCAGGAGAGCTAAATTTGGGGGTAGATGCTGTGGGGAATATGTGGGCCCAACCCTGTGGAAATACAAGTCCTGCTGATTAGCTTAAGAGTTGGGGTGGTCCTGTAGAACTGTGCAGCTTCCTCTGGCATGTGCAAGAACTGTGGATGGGAACAGGCCTTTCTGGGGAGCTAAGGGGATACCCTGACTGGGCTGGGATTCCCATTGGTGATCATGAAGCCTGTATCGAAGTTAGCAGGCTGGGCTGGAATTGGCTATAGCCTCCCTCGGCAGGGATGTGGAATCAGTCTGGGTAAAAGTGACAGACTGGGATACACTCCAGTACGCACTGGTACCGGTGAACACCAGGAGGAGTGTAGAACAGGCTGGGCCAGGTCTTGACTCTGAGGCACATGGATGCAGTGTCTCGGCACAAACCAGGTGTGGCTGGGTTGCAACACTCAACAGTAAAAACCAGAATGGGGGTGGGCTGGTTGAGCAAGGTCACTATTCTTGCCAGGACAAGAGGTGGACAAAGTTAACTGGGCCAAGGACACACTGGTGTACACAAGATCTGCCACCGGGAGGAGACCTGACAGAGGAGCTTGGGAAACTCCTTTGTAGGAACACTGCCCATGCAGGTGAGCACAAGAACCAGAACAAGGAGCAGTCCTGACCATGCCAGGTTACAGTGCCCGCTGACATACATCTGGGTCATGGCTGGGGACAGACCAGGCTGGACCAGCTCATAGCATCCACTGGCAGATCTGAGAGCCAGGACAGGGTGCAAGAGGGTCCAAGTCAAATTTCAACACTAGCCAGTTTGCACTGGGGCAATGTGATAGTGGATGCTGAGGTGAGGCAAGCCACGCCAACCTTGGGTCGATGGGTGCTGGGTTTGTAAGCTCCAGGGGCGGGGAATCCTGTTGTGCTTAGGTCCCCTGGCCTGGGGTTCTGGGGCCAGCCTGCAAAGTGGGTGCTGGCTTCATGAGCCCTGGGGAAAGAGGATCTGGGAGGGCTCAGGTTGTCTGGCCCTGGTCTCTTGGCCTGCCTGAGTGGTGGGTACTGAGTTTGCGGGATCTGGGGGAAAATTCAGTGGGGCTTGGTTTACCTGGCCCTGAATCTTGGACTTGCCCATGAGTGAAAAAGGTAGGGTATTGGACACAAACCCTGATGTACATGGAAAATATGGCAGCTCATTTGGTACTATCACAGAGGAGGACAGAGCAAATTGGACAACTACCCCAGCAAACAAAAACAGCAAAGATCAGGGTGAATGGAGACTTGAGGTTGACTATCAATGGATTCCAAGAGGGCTTCCTCACCCTTCAATCAATGAAATTGTCAACATTTCAGAACTATCAAAACCACCTGGTCAGATCCCTCAGAACATGCACTATAGCCTGGGTTGATATTGGTTGGCCGTTCCCCATCCCTGGGTACTGGGACATTTGGGAGGCTGGGTGTGGCTTCCTCATTTATCTGTCCTCTGGGAGAACAAAAGAAATAGAGAATTTCACAGATTTCACCCATTTTTTCCTAATCCTTCAATCCTTTCCTCCCTAATCACCATGTAATCATAATCATCAAAAGTACATATGTATATGTACACACACATATATAATATATAATATATACATATAAAAATGTCTATCATATCTGTAACTTCAACATATATTATCATTTAATATAAAATTTATATATTTATAAATATAAATATAAAGTGTTATATTTATAATTTATACATATGTGAATTATAAATTATATTTTATATAAATTATATCTATTTAAATTTCTCTTGTCTTTTATTTTAGTTTTTTAAATTTTTATTTTGAATATTTGAATTTTGTGGTACACTTTTATACAGACTGGTATTCCATCCCCCAAGTTTCCAGCCCTGACAGATTTTCCCAATGTTGCTATGATAGTATAGTCCTTCATATGGAGTTATAATTCCATCGGTCTCTTTTTAAAGTGTGCCGTGACATTGCTGGTACAGACAGTGTCAAACAGTCCAGCATCCCATTGTCTACACATTTCCAACAATTTCATTGGGAGTACATCTTATGTTTGGAAGCAGGGATGCATATTGCATTATACCCCCACATCTGGATACAGTAGCCCCCAGTACTCCATCACTATACGTTACCATAAATGAGAAGCCATGAATAAGGTTGACACCTGATATGAATTAGAACAATAGCCACAACAACAACAACAAATTGCAGCACCATGAAAATACAAGCCACTGAGTAACCAACACATGGGTGACAAAAAGGAAACACAAAAGTCTCTTGGGAGAATTGACGCCACAATGTAATCCATGAGCAAGTGATGAATTTGACAAGAGAAAGAAAAAAGTGTTTGGAATAAATGAAACTGAAATTAAAAACATCAAAACACTTGGGATGCAGCAAAAAAAAAAAGTATAGATCAGATTATTGAAGTTACATTTTCTATGATGATTTTCTTATATTAGAGAGAAAATATGGCATTTGTTCTTTTGTGATTGACTGATTTCACTAAGCATAATAATCTCTACTTGGGACAACCTAGTAGTAAACTGTATAATTTTGTTCTTCTTCATAGCTGAGTAATATTCCATGGAGTAGAGGTACCACAGTTTCTTTAACTGCTCTCCTTGGATGCACATCTAGATTGTTTCCATGTCTTTGCTATTGTAGATTGTGCTGCTGTAAATATAAGATTACAGATCCCCTTCTCATATGCAGATTTCATTTCTATTAGGTATATTCCTAGGAGTGGGATAGCTGGGTCATATGGCAGATTTATTTGTAATTCTCCAAGCACTCTTCATGCTGATTTCCACAGTGGTTGTACTAGCCTTTTTTTCTTTTCTTTTTTTTTACTGTCCCTAGGTTTCTGAAGCTCTTTGTAAATCCTGGATATTAGGCTCCTATCACTTCTGTAGTGTGCAAAAATTTTCTCCCATTCTGTTGGCTGCTTCTTCACTTTGTTAATTGCTTCCTTTGCTCTACAGAAGCTTTTAAGTTTGATGTAGTCCCATTTGTTCATTTTGGCTTTGATTGCCTGTGCTTTTGGTGTCTTGTCAAAGAAGTCTTTCCCTGTTCCTATATCTTTGAGAGTGCTTCCTATGTTTTCCTCTAACAGTTTGATGGTTTCTGGGTGTAGATTTAGGTCCTTGATTCATTGAGAACTGTTTTAATGTAATGTGACAGGTGTGGGTCTTAATTAATTCTGCCTGCTGCTGTCCAATTACCCCAATAGCATTTGTTGAATAAACCAGGCTTTTTCCCTGGATTGTTTTCCATTTTCTTATCAAAGATTAATTGACTATACATGTGTGAGCTCCATTCAGTTGTTTCCATCTTATCTAATAAGGCCTATTCCCTTCCCTCCCTCCAAGTTTTCTTTCTCATTCATTCATCATCCATTCATTGTCAAATTGAAGAACAAGAGAGGGGGACCAGAAAGGAAGGAGCGAGAAAAATTTCTTCCATCATTGGGTCACTCCAAAAAATACCCACAACATACAGAGCTGTACCATGATGAATTCAGGACTAATAACTTCATCTGGGTTACCTAGGATTCAAGTACTCGAACCATCCCTGTTGCCTCCCAGAGCTCATTTTAGCAGGAAGAAGGATTGGAAACAGAGTAGTCAAAACTTCAAGCACAGTAATGTGTGATGAGGGCTCCCCAAGCTGCGACTAAGGAGGTTCCTACACCACAACACCTGCCTTTGCTAAGTTTTTCAGGAACTGCGTTAGTTCACCACCGAGGTTGCTAACCCAGTGTTGATGACACTTGGAGGGGTTTTTCAGGCTCTCCATCCCTATTCAACACGTTGATGCTGCTACCCATGAGACACAAGAGGCAGCACCAGAGAGCATGTATTCCAGCACCTCCATTGGGGACAATGCACTGGGTGAGTGGCATTCAACACATAGAGTTTCACATCAGATAGCGATGGGAGGTGAGGTGCATGGCTTCTGTGACCTCACAGGTTGGGAGAGGAAGATGTGGGGGGCTCCACTGAGGGTAGCTGATTCGGAGGGGCCCAAAGATTGTGAGAGAATAAGGAATAGTTCTTCCATCACTTTCCTTGTTATAAGTTGTGGAAGAAAAATGTTTGACTTCTCTGCTGATGAAATGGATTCATTCTCTAAGTAACCTCCACTTAGGAGAACCTTCACCCTAGCACTCTGTTGGCAGACTCAGTGTGGTCCAGTCAATGTTACACTTGGTCTTGGGATGAACCAATTTTCCTGGGATCTTTCTTCATCTGATGTCCTGATACCCAGGCCAACACCTGTACGGCGAGGGAGGCTCCTCACAGAGGTGATTCAAACCTCTTGCTGTCTCTGTTTTCTGGTTTTAAGTCTTGCTTAGTGTTTGGAGAAAGTTCCATTTAATTAAAGCTTTTCTTTCCTTTTCTAATATCCAAACAGATTGATTGTTTTAAAACAATGGACATATTTGGGTGCAACATTATTTTTAAACCACCACTTGATGGCATCAAAGAGATCATTTTTGTGGGAAATTCTAGTATCCTTTCCTACCTTAGAGTCAGCTCAATTTCTATCATTCTAAGCAAAGGTTGATGACACAGGGTATTGTTGCTGACTGCTTACACAGAATGTTAACAAAGCCAACCTAGGATCTTCTGGCATGAGAAATGCAAACACAACTCAAAGCTGGGGCTGATCTGATGCAGCTGGTTACAGTAGTGCCCGCGATGCCAGCATCCCACAAGAGCACTGGTTCAGACCATCAAGTCACCCTACTCTGATCCCACTTCCCGCTTGTGCATCAGAGAAAAGCAGCAGCAGGTGGCCCAGATGCTTGCACCCCATTCACAGGTGTGAGAGATCCAGATGAAATTGTTGATTCCTGGCATTCAAGCAGCCTTTCTCAGGCCAGTGTGGCCATTTGGGGAGCAAGCCAACAAGCAGAAGAGCTCTTTTCTCTCTCTCTCTCTCTCTCTCTCTCTCTCTCTCTCTCAAAGCCACAACACTGACTCAAAGTTGAACAATTCACACATGTGAAAGCAGAGTGTGTAGACACAGCAGGGTTCGAGGACACAGACTGTATTCTTCTTTTGAGTGTTAGAATAAATACCTTTGATTAATAGTTGGAGCCAAGAAGCTTTCCTATGCGCCAATTAGAAAGCTCAGTAGAGAGGGTCATAAAGAACAGACAAATCCCAAGGCATCAGTGTATCATGCTAGTCTCTAGCTGTTCCCATTTTGTTGTTGTTGTTGTTGTTGTTGTTGTTGTTTTTATGGCTGAGTAGTAGTGTATTGCATTTATATACCACACTTTTTTTTTAAATCTAGTCATTAGTTAATGGATATCTGAGTTTATTCTATATCTCAGTTTATTGTGAATTGAGTTGCTATAAACATGATGACATAAATAACTCTTTCATATGCTGATTTCAGTTTCATTAGATAAATTTCTGAGAGTGGGACGACTGGATCTTATAATGGGTTTTGCTGGGCTAGGTTGGAACAACCGCTAGCATGCACAAGATCTGTGGTTGGGAACAGGTCTGGTTGAGGAGGTAGGGGACACCCCGGCTAGGGAGTGGTTCCCACTAGTAAGCATGAGAGCAAGAATGGGGGTGATGATCTGGGCTGGACAGGACTGCAACGTCCCTCGGCATGGATGTGGACAGGTTTGAGGTGTGCAAGACTGGGTTTGACTCCAACACCCACTGATGCTGATGAGAACCAGGGTGGGCATAGGATGAGGTGGGGCTAGATCTCTGCTCTGCTGAACTACACGAGAGTGTGTCTAGGTGTAGGCCAGGTGTGGCTGGGCTGTAACACCCAACAGTAGTAACCAGAGTGGGTGTGGGGGGTTGAGCATGGCCACTTCTCTTTCTAGGACAGGAAGTAGACTAAGACCCACTTGTGTGAGTAAGATCTGCCATGAAGAAGAGACATGATAGAAGAGCTTGGGGAACTTCTTTGTCAAGATGCAATCCCTGCAGATGAGCACCAGAAACAAGGCTGGGTACAGTCCAGCCCAGGCCAGATTATGGTACCTGCCAGCACACATGTGGCTTAGGTCTGTGTGAGTCAGGCTGGGCCAGTTCAGAACACCTACTGGCAGATCTGAGAACCAGGATGGGATGCAGGACAGGCTGCTTGGGTGACAACACCAACCATTTCACATTAAGCCTGAGATTTGGGGCAGACTGGGCTGGGCCAGGCTACAGCACCTGCTGGCAGATGCCTAAGTGAGGCAGGCCATGCCAGATGGCCACAACACCTGTAGGTACACAGGAAACCTGGGGGGTACAATTGCGTTAGGGGGACTGCAGGGAGATCCCATGCTGGGCCACTGCCCCAACTGGTCAGTAGGAGCTGGGAGTGGGCACAGAACAGTCTGGAAAGGGCCACAACACATGTTGGCCTGCATGTGAACTAGGTTGGGGGAAAGCCAGGCTGGGGTAAGTGACTATATCCACTTGTGCATGCCTGAGCCAGAGTAAGTGCAGGCTGGCTGGGATTTGCAGCAGCATAGGCTGGCCAGTGCTGGGACGGGGGCAAATCCTGCCAAGTTAGACTGCAGAACCACCTGGAAAGCACAAGATCCAGGACTGTGGGTGAGTCCAGTAGAGAAATGGTGGGAACCTCTATGATGGTCTGTAACTCCTACTGGTCAACATTAGAACCAGGTCTGAGGGTTGGCCTGACTAAACAGGTGGTGGCACCCACCAACATGAGCGTGGGCTGGATGTTGGGATCATTTAGGCTGAGCTATGTTTCAGTGTCCACTGACATGTCTCAGAGCTGAATGGGATGTAGGACAGACTGGACCAGTCTACTGCTTATACTGGGAAATGCAAGAGCCAGGGCTGGGGGCAGGCCTGGTGGGAGTTATAGGGGGTCACTGTAACTAGGATGACATTTCCGCTGGTATGGGATCGCTCCATACTGAATTTCTTTGGGGTGCCTCCAACTGAATCCCTGAGACCTCTGAGGGGGTGGGGCGATGGTGTTCTTCGGCCGCAAGAGCCACTGGGGACAGTCTGATGGAAAATGTCTGTTTATTGTAAAGTGAGCACAGCTTACATACACTAGGAAGGGGAAAGACAGAAGGGCATTCTCCAATAGTCCTCCCACCCAATAATGACACTCTAACTGGCTGACACTCTAACTGACACGTCTTTCTCTCTGGTTCCTCCAATCAGGTCTCCGGTCACATTTTGCATGCACAGCTGGAAGCTGTGCCTTCAGGTCACAGGCAGGTGCATCACATAGGTTGGAAGCTATGCCTCAGATCACATTCACCACCTGTGGCTGGCGTAGAGGGCATGGATCACATTTGAATTCTCAGAGCTGCTTCTCAAGGAAATCCCAACACAACCTGTCCAAGGACAGAGAATACAGACTTGGGTGTAGTCTACCATTCTCGCTGAATGCTCAGGGCACAGGCCAGGTTGAGGTCTCAGCCGAAACCACTGTCAGGGGTTTCCCCAGGGACACGGTGTTCCCCCGGGGACACCTCCCGCATAGGCTAAGCAGGCAGAGACCAGGGACAATATCCCACAGGGACTTCCAGTAGCTTCTTAGCAGAGTTTTCTTTTGGCTCCTCTGATATGGAATCATGCCATCTCCTTTCTCTCTCTCTCTCTCTCTCTATATATATATATATATATATATATTTGGCTTTTTGGTTTATCTTTCTTGCTTAAAGACTCTGAAAAAACTTCTAGAACTATACTGAAAAGTAGTGATGAAAGTGGGCACCCTTATCTGTTTCTGGAACATAGTGGAAATGCTTCCAACTTTTTTGATAATTACAGTACTGGTTATGGGTTTGTCATACATTGCCTGGTTGTGTTGATAACCCTTGCTTCTATACACAATTTCCTTAACAATGTTAATAATTAAATTGTGCTGTAATTTATCAAATGTTTCTCCATGTCTATTGAGATAAACTTACAGTATTGTTCAATTGGTTAATTGATTTGTATGTGCTGAGGTAAACCTTCATCCCTGGAGTAAATTTCATTTGGTCTGGGTGGATAATAATTTTGATGTATTGTTAATTTGCTAGTATTATGTTGAGGATTTTTGCACTTATATCTGTCAGGATACTTATCTAAAATTTTCATCTTTCTTTCTTCCAGATTTACTAATTTGTTGGCATATAACTTTCTGCAATAATTTCTAATTATTCTTTTAATTTCTGGAATAGCAATTTCAATGTCATTTCACCTCTGATTTTATTCATTTGGGTAATCTCTCTTTTCTGGTTTAGTTGTGACAATAGTTTATAATTTTGTTTTTGCAAAACAACCAACTTCTTATTTCACCAATTTTTTTTTAAAGATTTATTTTATTTTTATTGGAAAGGTGGATATACAGAGAGGAAGATCTTCCGTCCCATGATTCACTCCCCAGGCAGCTGCAACGGCTGGAGCTGAGCCAATCCAAAGCCAGGAGCCTCTTCCGGGTCTCCACGTGGGTGCAGGGTCCCAAAGCCTTGGGCCATCCTGGACTGCTTTCCCAGGCCACAGAAAGGGAGCTGGATGGGAAGCAGGGCTGCCTGGATTAGACCCGGTGCCCATATGGGATCACTGTGCCATCACGCGGGCCCAAATTTTCACCAATTTTTGATGCCATTCTGGAGTCTCAGTTCTTGGAATATGCGCTACAGCTTAGTAGACTGCCCGCAGTTTACAGCAGATGTTCAGAGGGATATAAGTGGTGGGACCGGGGAGCTCTGGCAATCACTTACAGGTTGGATAAGAATCCAGAGCGACATATACATTGGACGTGGTGAATCTCTAGTCGCAGCAGCGTGAGAGGGTGATCACAATGACCAGTGCACCTAGAGTCTCACTGTGAACAAGGCACTCAAGCTGCCCGGGCTGAGCTCACAGTGCCTGCACATCCCACTCACTCAGGCTGCGCTCACAGAGCCTGCACACCCCACTCACTCAGGCTGCACTCACAGTGCCTGCACACCCCACTCACTCAGGCTGCGCTCACAGTGCCTGCACACCCCACTCACTCAGGCTGCACTCACAGTGTCTGCACATCCCACTCACTCAGGCTGAGCTCACAGAGCCTGCACACCCCACTCACTCAGGCTGAGCTCACAGAGCCTGCACACCCCACTCACTCAGGCTGAGCTCACAGAGCCTGCACACCCCACTCACTCAGGCTGAGCTCACAGAGCCTGCACACCCCACTCACTCAGGCTGAGCTCACGGTGCCTGCACACCCCACTCACTCAGGCTGAGCTGACAGTGCCTGCACACCCCACTCACTCAGGCTGAGCTCACAGAGCCTGCACACCTCACTCACTCAGGCTGAGCTCACAGAGCCTGCACACCCCACTCACTCAGGCTGAGCTCACAGAGCCTGCACACCCCACTCACTCAGGCTGCACTCACAGAGCCTGCACACCCCACTCACTCAGGCTGAGCTGACAGTGCCTGCACACCTCACTCACTCAGGCTGTGCTCACAATGCCTGCACACCTCACTCACTCAGGCTGCACTCACAGTGCCTGCACACCTCACTCACTCAGGCTGAGCTCACGGTACCTGCACACCCCACTCACTCAGGCTGTGATCACGGTGCCTGCACACCCCACTCACTCAGGCTGAGCTGACAGTGCCTGCACACCCCACTCACTCAGGCTGAGCTCACAATGCCTGCACACCTCACTCACTCAGGCTGAGCTCACGGTACCTGCACACCCCACTCACTCAGGCTGCACTCACGGAGCCTGCACACCCCACTCACTCAGGCTGAGCTCACAGAGCCTGCACACCCCACTCACTCAGGCTGCACTCACAGAGCCTGCACATCCCACACACTCAGGCTGTGCTCATAGAGCCTGTACACCTCACTCACTCAGGCTGAGCTCACAGAGCCTGCACACCCCACTCACTCAGGCTGAGCTCACAGAGCCTGCACACCCCACTCACTCAGGCTGAGCTCACAGAGCCTGCACACCCCACTCACTCAGGCTGAGCTCACAGTGCCTGCACACCCCACTCACTCAGGCTGAGCTCACAGAGCCTGCACACCCCACTCACTCAGGCTGCGCTCACAGAGCCTGCACACCTCACTCACTCAGGCTGAGCTCACAGAGCCTGCACACCCCACTCACTCAGGCTGAGCTCACAGAGCCTGCACACCCCACTCACTCAGGCTGCGCTCACAGAGCCTGCACACCTCACTCACTCAGGCTGAGCTCACAGAGCCTGCACACCCCACTCACTCAGGCTGAGCTCACAGAGCCTGCACACCCCACTCACTCAGGCTGCACTCACAGAGCCTGCACACCCCACTCACTCAGGCTGAGCTGACAGTGCCTGCACACCTCACTCACTCAGGCTGAGCTCACAATGCCTGCACACCTCACTCACTCAGGCTGAGCTCACGGTACCTGCACACCCCACTCACTCAGGCTGTGCTCACGGTGCCTGCACACCCCACTCACTCAGGCTGTGCTCACGGTGCCTGCACACCCTACTCACTCAGGCACGGGAACCTCAAAAAAGATCTCTGCATTCTGTCACATGAGCGACGATCCTTAACAAGGTCCATTCCCAGCAGTCAGAGTGTTGAGCTTCTGGAGTGGAAGGGCCGATTGTCCAGAGGCCCGGAGACAACACACTCTTTATTTTCCTATGTAGCAGCTGCACATTCCCAGTATTCCCATAGTCATGGGGTGGGTGAAGGCCTGTCTCAGTTATAAGGTGCACACCATCCTCTCACCAGCCTCTCTCTCCATCCCTGTTCACAGGGCGACGAGCTACCTCCTTCCAAGAGTCAAGTACCTGCCTATCGGGGTCCCTCGTCCCGCGAGCAAGACCCCGATACAGTAAAGATTCTTAAAAAAGTTTATTGGTCAAGACTTCAAGCGTTGTGGCAAAGTGAAAGCAGTTACAGCACTTGTAAGATTTATTACAGTAAAGCAAAAGCAGCCTAGTGCTAGCTAGCAATAGCCTTGAAGTGATAGCGATAGCTCTAGCTCTAGCCTTGAAGCGCGCCTGGGAGAATCTCCTCTTTAACTATTTTTCACCCAGACCTTTTTACATTACACAAACCAATCCATACACAGTTCCTCACATCATGTGATAAGCACACCAATCATGACTTAGGTCATGTAGCTTCCCTGCGTGCTCGGCCCAATCCTCAGTAACTTCCCAAAACCTGTTTACCACCTTTGTGCCACGAAGCAATGGTCAACAAGCGCCATCTTTGAGGCGCGGCTCCGCTCTCCACACCTGCCCAATAGAAGATTCTTGGTACACAACTGCAGCAAGCTAAGCAGGCTGGCAGCAGGACTGGAGAGAAGTCGTGTTTGCTCACTTGCTTTGTCTAAGTGAACACCCTGTTCATAGACTCCCCAGACCAGAGTCAGGGTGGACCATTCTCTTTCCGCTCAGAGAAGACCAGCAGCAATCTGCAGGTGATGTCATCGCATCCCCTTGTTCTGATCAGGCAGTGTCATCCCTGGCTTCACTGTTTCGCACAATCTTGCTTAGTGTGCATGTGTATTATTTATTAATGACATGGTGAAATGTGCAAGAGTTATGTCTCTGTTGTCCCAAGGATTCCATCATCACATATCTTGAAAAATCACACATTGATTGATTGACACAATAAATGAGCCCTAAGTCCATATTAACATATGGTGTTTTATGGATAAGTCATCTTTTATGAGAAGACTGCAAAAAAATGTGGAAAATGAAACTAAAAGATGTATTAGTTTTTGAACAGTTTAAAAATGCACATTTTTAATAGTAGGCATTCTATGTGAAAGTGTTCAAGATGCATCTACACTACTTTGAATATCTGTGTATTAAAGGCACTCATGATGTGAGAAGCTAACTTTCATTGCCACACTCACAAATCTGGCTCCCAGTCTCACTTTTTTTATGTGTGAATCAAATGAACATTTATTTAAATTCACATTTGCTCCTCTGTGACTGCACATCTGTAATATTCTCCCAGCTATTCTAGCTCCTGGGAGACCTTCAGGAACATAATCAAGAACTCAAATCAGTTATCATGGGATTCATTTTTCTATATAATTATTTGCTAAATAGAGGCAGCTAATTGTATCCTCGTACCAATTACATTTATTATTTTTTTGCAAAGCCTCATGCACTCTATACTTAATAGCTACCTCAATCTTAGAGAAAAAAAAATGAATGTTAAGTTTGGTACTCAAGGAAACAATTAGGTGCCAGAAGAAAATAACCTTGGCTTTTCCTTGGAGCCTTAGGAGGTCTTTGCACAGTCCCTTCTGAATGTAAAACAGCATCCTATTTCCTCAGTGCCTTCATAATCTTTTCTCCAGCTAATTCTACTTCAATTAGGCAGGGAGCTGTTCAGGAAGGAGGGAAATGCCAAGTTTCACAGAGCAGGTGATTCCCTTTTCCGGAAGCATTCGCACTCTCCGAGGAATACTGGGCTTCTGGGAAGATCGCATCCCTCCTGATGGGCTTCTGAGACAAGCTTCCGGAAGATCGCATCCCTCCCGATACTCCATCCACACACCGCCACCTGCTCCCGAGCAGCACCACCTTCCACACACCGCCACTCTCCGTAAGAAACATCACACGTCTCAACAAGGACCAACATTGCATCCACACGGACTGAACAGTATCACGCACACGTATCGTTCAGGTCAAACACGGACAGAAAGATATCGTCACTTATACTTTTTACGTGATTAAATTGAAATGTGGGGAGAGTCAGACGGACAACTTCTGACTTCCACAAGGCTGGAGGCCTGGGTCCCGCCTTGATTCTCAATGGTTGGCTTTGAATTCAGCTATGTATTCAAATGATATATACAGTGCCCAGTCTAACAAAAGATGGGTACAAAGTGTCAATAGGATCTTGATAGCAAATTATGAGAGAGAATCTAAGACTCTTAGAGACGAAAGATTCAAGAAGGAATCACAGGATTAGTTCACAGTTAACACCATATCCTTTAACTTATTTTCATTTTAACCTGTCAATGTCAGAAATAAGCTTCAATAAACAGAAGAAACTGTGGAGTCATTTGTCACCAGAGGACAAGCGAGAAAGCGAGCAAGCAGAATGGTGATTAAAGGTTCTAACTTGAATGTATAAATCTCCCACAATTATTCATATTACATTTCAATCATGCATTAGACAAATGTTAGTTAGCACTAAAATGGCTTTGCCTTAAAAATTCAATTAGGCCCAGTACAGCAGCCCAGTGCGTAGAGTCTTTGCCATGCATGCATATGGACTCTGTTTCGTGTCCTGGCTGCCCCACTTCCTAGCCAGCTCCTGCTTGTGGCCTGGGAAAACATTTGAAAATGGCCCAAAGCCATGGGACCCTGCACCTGCATGGGAGACACATGGAACAGACTTCTGGCTCCTGGCTCCAGGTGTTGTAACCACTTGGGGAGTGAATCAGCAGATGGAAGATCTTTCTCTCGATCTCTCCTTCTCTCTGTAAATCTGACTTTCCAATAGAGATAAACAAACCTTTAAAAACATCAATTATGGGGCCCGGTGCAGTGGCACAGTGGTTAAGGCCCTTGCCTTGCACGCCCCAGGATCCCATAGGGGCGCCGGTTCTTATCCAGGCGGCCCCACTTCCCATCCAGTTCCCTGCCTGTGGCCCTGGAAAGCAGTCGAGGACCACCCAAGGTTTTGGGACCCTGCACCCACGTGGGAGACCCAGAAGAGGCTCCTGGCTTCTGATCGGCATAGCATCGGCCGTTGCGCTCACTTGGAGAGTGAATCATCAGATGGAAGATCTTCCTCTCTGTCTCTCCTCTCTGTATATCTGCCTTTCCAATAAACAAAATAATAAAAATAAATCTTAAATAAATAAATAAATAAATAAATAGATCAATTATGGGAACATCGAAAGATTATTCAGTATACGTAATACATGCACATTTAAAGTAGTAACTGTCCTCAAACAGGAAAAGATTTTGTGTCTAACAAACAAGTTTTTGTTAGAGTATTTTGACTTTCTTTTTTTCTCATGGTGCCAAGGTTTCCTGAAACCTTTGTATTGATTTCGCCTTTAAATGGCTGTCTACTTACACATGAAAGCTTGGAGTGACAAATCTTAAAACATAATGCGGGAAAAAAAAGATCATAGCCCCTTAAACGATGTCAAAGGGATTTTCAAATTAAAGAAGAAAATTCGATGAAGACAAGATTGAAGTGTTGTAGCCACACGGACACTAGTGTGTGCCATTGCATGTCCGAAGGGATTTAGGGAACACTGTATATCTTGATCAGAGAAGTGAGGGACAGAGGTGGGTGGAAACGTTAGCACCCAGCAGCCTTGTGCTGGTGTGGGAGGTGGCTTCCCTCTGCTGTGACGCCTGCGGGTCCCAGTGTGCTGTGCACATCAAGGAGCTTAAAGCATCCGCTGGCTGACGTCTGGCTGCCCTGCGTGGGTAGGCCAGCAAACAGCAGATGAACCCGTGGCGTTGTCACGCGCAGGGCGCAAAGGTTTCATGCGGAAAGGACAGCGGCGTTTGGAGTGAAGACAGCATTTTTAATGATGAATACCTTCGTTCGTATCACATGTAGTGTGACCCTTCAAGGCTGGGAAAGCGAAACCGGAAGTTAAAACTTCTTTTTGGAATTGGCACCGCGGTATACAAGTAACACCTCCTCCTGTAACTCTGGTATCCCACGTGGGGAGTGGTTTGTGTCTCAGCTACTCCTGAGTCAGTGCCCTGATGGAGGCCTTGGAAAAGAAGCAAAAACCGAGCTCCCACTCAGGGGGGAGAACTCGGTGAAGTTCCTGGTTCTGGTTCTGGTTAGACCTTGGTTGCCGTGGCCATGGGGGTGGAGGAACCAACTGGTGAAGAACTCTTTCTCTTTCTTTCTTGCTCTCTCTCTTACTCTCATTCCTTCTTTCTTTCCGTGTGTGTGTGTGTGTGTGTCCTTCTTTCTCTGTTACTGCCTTTCAAGTTAATTAATTGATGATTTATATTTTAAAAAGCTGTGTCTATGTTGACATAAAAAATGTTGAAATCCAGGCAGATGCCTGACCTTCAAATACAGCCATGGAAAGTGTTTATTAAAGAAAAAGTCCATGCAAGTTTTTTAAAAATTTCAAGACTTAACATTGATTTTTAAGATAATATTTTAATTTTGTTATAGTTAAAGGTTTAATGGATGTACTACATAAAAACTTCCAAAAAAAAAAAAAAAAGACCACAGTTCAGGGAGAAAATGGGCAGAGCTCTAAACAATAATCAAAGGAAAAGTTGTTCAACTTCACCCATAAAATGCTGCTTTAAAAGTTACAAATTCACTAAAACTTCTGTAATCTATAACTCCTATCAGATCACTTTTGACAAAAAAAAAAAAGCCCATATTTGCAGTAAAAGTGGCACACAGAAATTTTCATTTTGGTTTCAATTTTTTTTTTTTTTAAATTTTACTTCCCACATACAAGAGAGAACATGAGGTATTTGTCTTTCTTTTGTAATTGATTTAACACTTGACATGATGTCCTGAACATATCTGACACGAGCTAAGTGTGTTTTAACTTCATTTTTCCATGAGCCTTGGAAGCACGCTGGCGTGCCAGCCCAGTTCTCCTTCCCCAGGCAGCCGTGAGTCTGAGATGCGATGGCTCCTGTTGTGCTGTCCCAGGCTGGCAGCCCTTGAACTCAGCAGTCCCTGTGTTGTGGGCATCCCCTGGGGGAGGCTGAGCCTGTGGGTACCAGCAGGGGAAGAGGCCGGACTAAGAGTCTCAGTCCCTTGCCCTTCACAGCTCCCTGTGGCGTCAGGTTGAAGGTAGAAGTTGCTAGTCTCTTTCCCTCCCCAATGCTGCTTTACTCTTCTGTTCCCTGGTTTCCATGCAACTTCCTCTGGGAGCACTCCCTCTCTCCCAGACCACCTGAGTGGGAGTCCCTGCACCCGATCATGGCCAGTGCAGCCAGGTGGGTATTCCAGGGTACCTGCTCTCCCTAAATGGCATGTGCAGATTAGCCGACATCTGGGGAGCCTGCAGCCTAAACACCAGCTCCAGAATAAATGCTGGATTATATTTAAAAGTAACAGACAGCTAAGAATCCCTGAGATCCCACGTGTTCGGGTCCTAAGAAGTAGAGTGGTTAATAGGCTCATTAACCCGAGAGAATGCTTGCTGGGCTCTCTCCTCGACTGTCTCTTTCTGAGGGCTGTCACCCAGTGTAGACAGATGCGTGTCGCTCACTGTGGGGAGTCGCTGTCTGAGGCCAAACCACACAGCCTGACTGCTGCCACTGCCAGGCTCTCTCTCACTTGCTCTAGCTCAACAGAACTTTCCAGAACAGTACAACTGCTACTATAAATATGTTTTTCAGGATTCTCAATTTTTAGAATCTAGATTCTGCCAAAATGTTATGTAGTAATATGGAAAGCACACTAGCCCATACCTTTATGGGTTTTATAGTTTTTCAACCGGGGTATTGTGATGAAATGGGCTAAGCCATGGCTTAGGGTATCTCATATCTGAATGTTAGCTCAGATTCTAGTTCGCCCCCAGCTAATGTACAATGAGAGGCAACAGGTGGTGGCTCAAGTCATTGGATTCCTGTCATTGACACGGGAGATATGGCTGGGACTCCTGGCTTCTAGTTTCAGCATGGCCTAACCTAGCTCTACCTGTTGTGGGCATTCGGGGAGTGAACCAGCAGAGACAGGAAGACCTCTCTCTCTCTCTCTCTCTATCTTCCTGTCTCTGCTGGTTCACTCTCCTGCCTTCCAGCAAGCTTTGTGATCAGCAGGCCTGGGCAAGCTCAGGGCGCATGCGCCCAAGGTTTGTTCCCTTCGTGGCGGAGTCACAGAAAGCTGCACAGAGAAGGGAGGGCAGCGTGTGTTCTCCTGTCCGGAGGATCCAGTAAGTTAAACACCTGCTCCCATGCTGGAGCACGAGAGGCAGAGATATCTTCTTAGAATCCATCCCGCAGAGGGCAACCACTGCCTCCTTCGAGTGAGGCAGTGCGCTGAGGGTACCCCACACCCTGGCTTGCTTTTTTGAGGAGACAAGGAGATGCAGCCAGGAGAAATGTGGATGGCATTGCCACGGGGCTTTTCAGAAAGGCGAGATCCTGGGATACCTAACCTTAGCTCGCACAGAATGAAAGTCTGCTCACCAGCGCCGAGCTGTGAATTCGCTTCCTCGTTCCTCGTGTTTCCCTGGACGATTCCTTTGCAGCCATCCTCGGGTCCGATGCACCTTGCACTAATTAACGGCAACTCCAGAGCATCAACGCGTATCTAGAAAAGAATGAAAAAAGGGGGAGGTGCGGGGTGCGTCTGTGGATTCAAATCCTAGGCTGCTGTTCAGGCAGGCCTTCAACCCGACATTTGTTTTCATGAGCAGGAAGTTCTGGAGCCCTCTGCTGACCCCTGGTGGACGAGGAAACGCGACCTCAGGGACAGCTTCGAATGAAGATGATTAGATGGACGTCTTGCTTTGAAACAAAGTAATCTTTCCTTAAATAAAAGGTGGAATGATTTAATCATGGATGTGACAACACCACACACAGCCACTTTCTCATCTCTCTTCGCTCATTTTAGTTCCCCGTGGTAGATTACATCTTTTTGAAGTTTCAATTTGTGAGATAACGCTTTAAGTTTTCATTACAAAGGTTTAATGTACCTCTAAATAAAGATTTAAACGAATAAAACGTCGAAATTCCGTAGTTCAGCAGGCTATAGGCAAGCGTTATAAATAATAATCCTCTTCTGTTATATAAAGTTAATGAATGTGTTACACTGTAGACTGCGTAAGTAAAAAGTATCCTCTCCTCACTTCCTCCTTGTAGTGGGAAGGGATGGGAAACCAGGGCTAAGTCGTGGGTAGCAGAATGCTTAGAGAGAGAGAGAGAGAGAGACCAAGAAGGGAAGCAGAGAAGCCACTGAAGCAAAGGGGCACCCTCCTTACATGATCTGAATTCTTCTAGGAATGGAAAAAAGAAACAGGGCGATTTCTGGGTAGCTGAGACGGGGCTTCCTGTGGGAGCGGTAGAGTGTAGGCACTGAGATTAGACCCAGGCAGACTTGGGACAGTCTGATCTAGGGACAGAGCCCGGAAGGCAGGGATCTGCTCTGGGGTCGGGAGGCTCCCAGAGCGTTCAGAGGGGCCATCCCGGAGAATGGAAGGAAAGGAAGACTGGGCAAAAAGAGGAAGAGGAGAGAGGGTGTCAGGAGAGCGCTGGCAGCCTTGGAGAGACCAGGAATGTTGTGTGATTTTAGACCAGTGCTGCACATGGAGCAAATGGCAAGCTTCTAGGCCAAGAAGGCGTTTCCACGAGACTCCGTATTCTCAACCCAACACACCAGCATACAAGATGAAAGCAGGCACCACTCATCAGATCTTTGAAAAAAATGTGTATAGCTGATTTTGATGGAAAGGACTAGAAACCCCTAGGAAACTATTCTGCAAAGTGTTTGGGACTCATGTAAGAATTACGGTTGCTGCCCAATACCTTTCTTCCCACAACTAACTTTGAGCTTGACTGAATATAGAAAAAGAATTATTTTCTCTCTCATTTTTTTTTTAATCAGTATTGCTTTACTTTCTCATGTGACAGAGACAAATCTCGTGTGAGCCTGACTTCATTCTTTGGCAAGTAATATTTAATCTTCCCTGTTCATTGTCTATGAGCGTGCTCTCTCATCATTCACAGTGGCTCATCCAGCTGTGAGCATGTTGCCAAAGTTTGTCTTGTTACTCAGCTGGTTTTACTCCTGGGAACCCATGTCCTGCTGTAAGAAATTTTCTGCTCATGTTAGTAGATGATTAAACTCACGAGTATAAAGATAGTTGAAGGGCCCAGCACAGTAGCCTAGTGGCTAAAGTCCTCATCTTGCATATGCCAGGATCCCATATGGGTGCCGGTTCTAATCCTGGCAACCCCACTTCCCACACACCTCCCTGCTTGTGGTCTTGGAAAGCAGTTGAGGACGGCCCAAAGCCTTGGGACCCTGCACCCACTTGGGAGACCCAGAAGAAGCCCCTGGCTCCTGGCTTCGGACCAGTTCAGCTCTGGCAGTTATGGCCGCTCGGGGAGTGAATCAACAGAAGATCTTCCTCTCTGCTTCTCCTCCTCACTATATAGCTGACTTTCCAACAAAAATAAAGTAAATCTTAAAAAGAAAGATAATTAGTAATACATTATTGTGAAAGTATTAAGACAAATAAGAAAAGAGGGAGGGAGGGGTGGGAGAGGAGAAAGAACATGGCAGAAAGTAGCATTTTTCTCTTAAAACTATATACATAGGAAAGACCTAAACATTGCTCACTTAGTGAAACGATGTTTCCTGTAATATTTCTTTTTTTTTTTAAAGATTTATTTTATTTTTATCGGAAAGGCGGATATACAGAGAGGAGGAGAGACAGAGAGGAAGATCTTCCGTCCCATGATTCACTCCCCAAGTGAGCACAACGGCCGATGCTATGCCGTGCGTGCAAGGGGAGGACCTTAACCACTGCGCCACCACGCCGGGCCCATCCTGTAGTATTTCTAAGTGCTGAATTCTTGCCCCATGGATGAAGAGAATTATGATTCTATTGTCCAAGTGCCCGGTGCATCTCCATCCCCAGTTCTCCTTGGCAGGGTCCAGCTGAGGTCAGCCCTGGCAGCTTTCGGTTATCAGCTGTCCCATCCCACTCTTGCTGCTGGCTTCCAGGAGGGTCCCATCCATTGTGGTGGCACAGCACATGCTCACTGCTTCCCAGACGCGGGGAGAAGGCGGGTCCTGGCTCACCAGGATGTAGCTCTCTGATAGCTCATGACCCTCCTGGTGGCTCATGACCTTCTTCTACAACCACTCTGTTGTTCTCCTGCTCAGGGTCTCACAGCACCTCACCGAGTTGCCCTTGCATGTTGCGCCACATTTTATCCTGTTCCTCTGACCTACCCCGTTTGAGTTTTACGAACTCGTTACAATTTTGGATTTACCTGCCGTGCCACTTTTTGCCTGTGCATACTGTCGGCGATGTATTCTTGTACATATGGAGTAACGGACAGCATCGTGAGGCAAATAGAAAAGAAAAACACGAAATGGAAATCAAAAGTGCAGTGAGCTATCACCACTTACATCATGTATTTATCCAATAAGACAACAGTGCTGGCGAGGATTGCAGAAGAGGAAGAGCCTGCAGACTGCGGGTGGGAACTGGTACAGTCATTTCCTCCAAAAATTTAAAATCAGGTCGATGGTTAAGATGCCTCTCAGGACACCTGTGTCCAATCAAGATCCTGCTGTCTGTTGTCCAGCTCCAGTTCCTGGTTCCAGCTTCCTTCTGGAGTAGATCCCGACAGGAACAAGTGATTACCTGGACAACTGGGATCTTGACGAACACACAGACAGGGTGATCCAGAAATTCCACTACTGAGTGTATATCCAAAGCCAGTGACATGAATCTGCCGGTGAGCTGCACGCCCTTCCGTGTGTCACAGCTCCAGTTGCAATAACTAAAACACAGATACAACCTAAGTGACCATCAGATGCTGAATGGACACAAATGCATTGTACATAAACACAATGGACGCTAGTAGGTCATAAAAAGAATGAAATCCCATCATTTAACACAATATGTATGAAATCGGAAACCATTACATCAAATAAGTCGGGCACAGAAAGTTCAGTTACTGTCTGATCGCCCATGTGAAGTCTGAAAAAGCTAATCTAGTCCAAGCTCATAGCAGGGCTAGGGGCTCCTGCAGGCTAGGGGCTTCTCCAGGCTAGGGGCTTCTCCAGGCTGGGGGCTTCTGCAGGCTGGGGGCTTCTCCAGGCTGGGGGCTTCTCCAGGTTAGGGAGAGTGCAGGAAACATGTGTGTCAGGTGCTAAGCGATAGGAGACAGACAGTTCTGAGTTCCTTTACAAGAAAGATTCATGTATTTTTATTGGAAAGTGAGATTTATAGAAAGAAGGAGAGAGAGAGCCTCCTCCGATCTCCCACGCAGATGCAGGGTGCCAAGGCTTTGGGCAGTCCTTTGCTGCTTTCCCAGGCCACAAGCAGGGAACTGGAAAAGAAGTGGAGCAGCTAGGATACGTATTGGCTCCCACATGGAATCCTGGCTCATGCAAGGCCCAGTTCTGAGTTCTTCTCAGCAGTCACATTTACTAGAGATGCTATTAGTACACTGTAGACTTTCTTAAAAAATGCATAAAGTTGAAGAAAATACTTGACTGGTTTCACTGAGAAGGTATAATAAATGTTTCACATGATGGATGTCTGCCTTGAATTATAACAATGTATTCATCTACAAAGCATCACCTTATATCCCACAAGTGTGTACAGTTTTAGGCATCAGTTAGACAGAGAAAATGCCAATCTAGACTTCTCCTGATATTCCTTCTTATTCTACAGAGAAATGAAAACCTGCATAATAATAAATGAGTTATGATTTATCCCTATAAAACCTATGCCCTTTTGATAAATTTGACCTTTACATAACTTTGGGTTGAATACGGTAAGTGCTGTCAAAAATCAAGAATGATCAAGAGTGATCCATAAATAGATTCAGGTATATCACTAATATATTGTCATTTTGATATTGCATCTCAACATTTTAAAATGTGCATGAAAGGCTTTGCATGCAGCATCTGGATTAGTTTATGGCACACAGCAGTTGCCCTGCCTGGCTGACAGAACTATGCGCTTGTCTGTCTGATGCGCGGCAGTCAGGGACTGTCAGCGGGGAGACTGTAGGACACTCGCTTGCACATGGAGCCGTGGGAGCTGTTCCGTCTACGAAGGCGGGTACCACTTTCCAAAGATCACAGCTCTTCAGGCACTGAGATCCCCCGATGCGCGGGTGTGTGGAATGACTTGTTAGCTTGCCCTTTGTTCAGAAAGGACTGAGCGGGGCTTAGGAAACGTGAGCGCATGGAAAGACCACGCATGCCAGGCAGCTGAGAACGTCAGAACACTAAACTTGGGCACACAGCATGAAAGTGGACCCCAAGCAGGCTCAGCTTGAAGTAGCCTGGCGATGGGCCTCCGACTTGACCGTCAGAACAGCAAACACCCAGCATGACTTATTTCAAAGGAACCCAACCTAGAGGCAAATGGGTTCTCCCGACTTGCTTGCTCTTCCAGGGTTCCTGTTCTTCAGGTTGGAGAAACTCATCCCTAGATGAATGGGTGCTCTTGGGGGCCCAAGGGTGTGCTCAACAGACCCCCAGCCTCTCCAGGGCTCCTCGCCTCTGAAATCTGTGCGTCTCCAGTGTCCTTACTCAGCAAGGATCCAGAGAGAAGCCCTCTTGGTGGAGGCTGCCACTCGCAGCTCATTCCAGGCCGTCCTGACTGAGCAGCAGGTTCTCCCACAGCAAGCAATCCCCAGACACCCGTCACTAGGCACCCCCCAAAAGTTGCTTTCCGTAATTGCAAAGGCGTCTATCATGTTTCATAGCAGTCAGTGTACCCACACATGAATTCAAAACATAGTCCAGGGTTCCGTAATGACGCAGGTACCGAAGCTCAAATAGCCACAGTTCCTTCCATGTTTTAGTTGCCAGCAGGAAAGGCTGGAAGGAACCTTGAAAAACATGTGCATGTTCTGAGCCCCATAGTCTCCCCTTCCTCTTGAAAACGGGCTTGTACGTACTAGGGGCTACAAAAGCAGCAATGACACCGCGCACCTCCAATGAATCCGCTGCAACATACAGTAGGGGTGTGAGTGATCCTGACTGGGTCACTGCACGCCCTATCGGAGAGCCGAGTTTCAAGTCCCGATTCACCTGCCAGTCTAGCTTCCTTTCAGGGGGCCTTCGGGAAGCAGCGGATGAGGGCTCATGTGACTGTGTCCCTGTGACCCACGCAGGAGCCATGAACTGTCATCTTGGCTTCTCACTTCAGCCTGGGCAGCCTTGCCACTGGAAGGTAGTTGCAGAATGAGAATGTGAGCTGAATTTCTCTATTTGTCCATCTGTTTCCCTCCAAATAAGCAAACAAATGATAATTTAAAAAGAAAACGTTGGTGCAATATATTCACGGTGGCAATAAAACATTTCAAAAGTAAGAAAAATGGGCCCGGCAGCATGGCCTAGAGGCTAAAGTCCTCGCCTTGAACGCGCCGGGAGCCCATATGGGCGCCGGTTCTAATCCCGGCAGCTCCACTTCCCTTCCAGCACCCTGCCTGTGGCCTGGGAAAGCAGCTGAAGACGGTACAAAGCTTTGGGATCCTGCACCTGCATGGGATACTTGGAAGAAGTTCCTGGATCCTGGCTTCGGATCGGCATAGCATCGGCCGTTGCACTCACTTGGGGAGTGAATCATGGGACGGAAGATCTTCCTCTCTGTCTTTCCTCCTCTCTGTATATCTGCCTTTCCAATAAATAAATAAATCTTTAAAAAAAAAAAGTAAGAAAAATACCTTTATTTTCATCATTTATTAAAAACAAGCCAATTTCTAGTTTTGCCAGATATTAATTACATATAAAAAGAAGGGAAAGGGTAATTTTGTGACTTACTCATTTGGTAATCCTATATGCAAATAATCTAGAAATGATCTTCCGTCCTTTTAATGAATCTAGATATTGACAAATTCCCCACACTTAATGCTTTATCAAACAGACTTCTTTTCCTTGCTTTTAACTCAGTTCAAACAAGTTGTAACTAATCTTATTTGATTTAAGAGACAGAGGTACAACAGCATAGAGAGATCTTAGTTCATTTCCAATTGGTTGCAAGAGCAAGCACTTGACCAAGTCAGAGCCAGGAGCCCAGAACTCAGACGAGGGCAGGAAACCTACCACGTGAGCGATGGCTGCAGCGTCCGAGCGTGGGCATCAGCAGCAACTGGGTTTGGGGGTGCATTCAGGACCTGAATCCGGACACTCACATACGGGGTGCAGTGTCCCCCTCGTTGTCTTAAACGGGGGATGAGATTCCTGCTTCCAAAGTGTTATCTGTGCAAAGCAAAACGCATTGTGAAACGCAAAAAGTGCACGCTGTTTTTCATACAGCGCAATTGGAAATTCGGATTTATGCGATCAAAATGACTAACAAATAAACATATTAGGTGATTTGATTTGCCCTGAAATAGAGATGAACTGTTCTCGTAAAAGTGTAGTTCTAGTCTCTGGACACAAGGTGGCAGAATTGCCTCTGCTTTTAAAATCAGGTTCACAGGCAAAGAGAAACCAAATTGCATTGCTGTGCACCTAACGCGGTTTCCCACACAGTAACATCCTGCAGAACTCAAATTCGGCCCCAAATCCAGCCTGTTCACGTGGACACCGTCTGCCCACTGCCCGCTGCTGCCTTAGTTGGCCTTGCCCTTTTCATGCATGTATGCCCTGTCCCATGCATCCAGTGTAAGAACAGCTCCGTCCACACAAGGATGGCTTGTGTCTGCCTTCCAGAGCTCGTGGTTGCCCTGTATGTCTCTTCTTGAATGTGGTCCTTTGCAAATGTTACATAAATGGAAGCACACACATACTCATTTTCAGAAGTTTTCTTTCCCACTCAGCATAACTCTTTAAACATGTATTCCAACTGTTGCAGGCGGATATAGCCCTTTCCCTTCTATTTTTCTTTTAAAGATTTATTTTATTTTTATTGGAAAGGAGGATATACAGAGAGGAGAGACAGAGAGGAAGATCTTCCGTCCCATGATTCACTCCCCAAGTGAGCGCAACGGGCCGATACTATGCCGATCCGAAGCCAGGAGCCTTTTCCGGGTCTCCCACGCGGGTGCAGGGTCCCAAAGCTTTGGGCCGTCCTCGACTGCTTTCCTGGGCCACAGGCAGGGAGCTGGAAGGAAAGCGGGGCTGCCGGGACAGAACCGGCGCCCCTATGGGATCCCGGGTGTGCAAGGTGAGGACCTTAACCACTACACCATCGCGCTGGGCCCTTTCCCTTCTATTTCTAAGTCGCATTATTGATCTTTAGCACAACAGTGTCCCTGTATCCCAGTTGAAATGTTTCCAGGCTTTGGATATCATGAATAAAACCGTGATGAACACCTGTGGATGCCTGCCCCCAGCTGTCTGCACAGGGACGTTATTTCAAAGCCGACATCCAATCAAGCAGGTGTCAGGGCGTGTGCTGGCTGCACAGCGATGCTTTGCCGACTTGGATCCAGAATGGCAGGAGCTGAGCCGGTGGATGAGTGACCTAGCTCCTACCACACCGTTTCCAATGCTTGCGTTGTTTCAACCATTCTGCTAATGGTGATGGCGTCCCATTCGGGGAGGGGACCTGCGCTTTGCTCCCGCAGGAGATATGTCATCTGAATACTTTCCTTGTGCATAAATTTCTTTGTTTTTTTTTTTTTTTTTTTTTTTGCCCATACTCTCTTGGGTGGCTTTAGGTTTTCATTGTTTTTCCTGGAAGATTTATTTATTTAAAACAGAGAGTTATAGAGTGAATGACAGAGAGAGAGAGAGAGAGAGAGAGAGAGAGAGAGAGAAAGAGAGAGAATCTTCATATGCACCGATTCCCCCACAACAGCCAGGCCTCAAAGCCAGCAGCCTGGAGTTTTGTCCAGGTCTTGCGTGTGGACGGGGGTCAGCGATCTTCCATCGCTTTTCCAGACCCCTTAGCAGCCACCCAGGCTAGAAGCGCAGCACGAAGGACGTGAACCGTTATCCATAAGGGTTGCCAGTGTCACAGGCGCCATAGCCCGGACCCCACGATGCTCGCTGTAGCCTCGGCGCCAGTCCCTTCCAGGATCTGTGCATTGCGCTGTTTACGCCATCCGTGCCCGGCTCGTCTTCCTCTTCAAGGGGACGGCAGGTGCCCTGTGTGCCACAAGCAGAGCTCTCATGTTGTCATGGGGTCCAGCTCTTCAGTGTTTTGATGTTCTGGAATGAGTTTCTCATGTGAAGTTTCAGAGCTCTCAGACCACTTCTGATATCTAAAATTATCTATTATCTTTTTTTTTAAGATTTATTTATTTTTATTACAAAGCCAGATATACACAGAGGAGGAGAAATAGAGAGGAGGATCTTCCTTCTGATGATTCACTCCCCAAGTGAGCGCAATGGCCGATGCTATGCCGATCTGAAGCCAGGATCCAGGAACCTCTTCCAGGTCTCCCACACAGGTGCAGGGTCCCAAAGCATTGGGCCGTCCTCTGCTCCTTTCCCAGGGCACAAGCAGGGAGCTGGATGGGAAGCGGGGCCGCTGGGATTAGAACCGGAGCCTATATGGGATCCCGGCGCGTTCACGGTGAGGACTTTAGCCACTAGGCCACGCCACCGGGCCCCAAATTATCTATTATCTTACTAAAAATTTTATGGTCAATTGTCCAGGGTTTCATAGTTAACTGTCATCTTTTTGATTTTTCTGTGAACGTGGATGTTTAATTTATCTATTTGGTTACAACATACTTCCCCTATAGAATATTTCTTGAACACTTTGTCAAAATCATTCGTAATTAAATGGCTTTAGATTATTTCAATTAAAACTAGGAACCTTAAAGAGGAATTTTTAAGATTTTCTGAATTGCAGTTCTCCCTTGGCACCACTAGGTGGCGGAATTGGCTTCTGTAAATTTACACATTGCGGCAACAGGTCCCTGCAATTTTCAATGTCCTCACTTGCTGTTTATTTTCAGAACCTCTGATGCATTATACTCATTAGGAAATAAATAAACTCACAAACGTGCTAAGTAGCTAGCCTCACGGAGGAAGTGCGATATTAATATTTTTCAAAAAGTTAGAAGTCCCGTTCAGTAATAGCAGCGAACTTAGGGAAATGTTTAAATGTCAGGTCTGAAGGCGCCCCTTCCCTGACGCACTGACTGAATTTTCAGTCGCTGAATATTATCTAGTTCTCTGACAAGCAATCGATTACTTGGCGGATATCTGGTCTGGAATAAAACAATGCACTTCCCACAATGCATGGCCTCATTTACATATTATAATTTCTGGTTATATATATGAAACCAACTGTATATTCTATATATTAAATCAGATGTGCATGTACATTTTTCCCATTGTAAAAGACATATATAAATACATATGTCTTTATAAGTATCCATGTATACATATAGATATGTCTTTTTCAATGGGAGAAATGTATACTGAGTTTGACTTCGAAGAGGTGAGATCAACAGACTAAATAAATACGTGGGAAGAACCCACCGGGTGGTGAAGCATCGCTAAGGAGCTCTGTGGCCACTGCGCATCGCTTTTTAGCATTCATTTTATTAGCGCTAACCACTGGGAACTGCAATGATGTCAATGAAATGACGATTGGCAGCAGAGAGCATAGGGTGCTTACATTGTGGCATTCACCACCCAGAGGAGCTGGCCCGGCGGGATGGCGTGGTGGCATTCACCACCCAGAGGAGCTGGCCCGGCGGGATGGCGTGGTGGCATTCACCACCCAGAGGAGCCGGCCCGGCAGGATGGCATGGGATGGCACGGAGAAGGGCCTGACAGCTGAACTGGCAAACACCTGCACGTGTCCCTTCCCTCGTAGCTCAGTGGCCCTCAGCATTGCTTTGTGTCTTGAAGAGTCCGCCTCTGTCACTCCCTCGGGGGAGCCGTGTTACCGAGTTGGCCAGTGACTTATGGGGAAGGAGGGACGTGGGAGCACCCACTTTGCACGCACTCTAGAGAAAGATGTGCTGAGCCGCAGGTGCGTGAGACAGGGGCAGTAACCCCAGCTGTGCGGGTGTGTGTGACACACACTGGAGTTCCCCAAAGCCTCATGTTTGCCCAGCTGTGAAAGCAACGTTATTGGTTCGATCGGTGAAGATACGTGAACCTCTCTTGGCAACACCTGCTGTTACCACTTTCCTTGCTCAGTATCAAGAGTCAGAGTCCAGATTTTAGGGTCTGATGCGATAGCATAGCGGTTAAAGTCCTCGCCTTGAATGCACTAGGATCCCATATGTCGCTGGTTCTAATTCCAGCGGCACCACTTTCCATCCAGCTCCCTGCTTGTGGCCTGGGAAAGCAGGCAAGGATGGCCCAAAACCTTGGGAGCCTGCACCCCCCGTGGGAGACCCGGAAATGCTCCTGGCTCCTGGCTTCGGATTGGCTCAGCTCCAGCCATTGCGGCCACTTGGGGAGTGAATCATCTGACAGAAGATCTTCCTCTCTGTATAGCTGACTTTCCAATACAAATAAATACATCAAAAAAAAAAAAAAAGAGTCCAAATTTCAGCTGCAAGTCTCTAGGAGATTGCTCGGTCTTCAGAAGCACAGGGGAAAGTCTGTGCTTTAAACTCGGGCCCAGACCTAGGTCATTTTAATTTTTGTTCTCTTTTTAGTATTTCTTCTGTGTTGGACACTATGGGAATCTTGCTTCATCCTATTAGCAGCCTTGCGCCGCATGGAAAAGCAGCTCCACACTACAGAGTGGGAAACTACGATTCAACAAACAGGCTTATGTCGCTGGCCGCACAAAGCAAAGTGGATGAGTAGCAGGTGGAATTTCAGAACCTGCATCTCTCTCTGAAATCAGCTTTCCCTCAATGCATTGTTGGACCAGTATGGTCAGGCTCACGCACATCCCCTTTGTCTATAGCACCCAATGTAAAGAGCACCCCAGAAATTCCCCACCTCTCCTTTCCCAGCAACCAGCAGCTTCTATGAGATCTTCACTTAGAAAGTATTTTTTATTATTATTTTTTTAAGGTTCAAAGGCTATAGGAAAGTGGGTATGATTATTGTTTCCATATTGTTTCCTTCATGTTTAAAGGGGGGTATTAAGGAAGAAGGCCCACACAATTTCCCACTCTCCCCAGGTCCTGAATGTAGGATATGCTCCGAGGTTCTTGCTCAAGTGGTTTTGATATTTCAACAGTTATGAATCACTGCCAATCTTGCCACTCCAAGCACTAAGAGGTCTCTGAAGAATCCACTGATTGACATAGTCCATCATAGAGTCTCTGTTTGCTCCGTAACTGGGCAGATCCGGGGCCCACCTGCCGCCCTCATTGGGTGGTAAATGGGATTGGGGAGCGGCGCGACCTTGGGTCTGGGAGTTTAAACCTCCAGCAGCCTCCTGGCAGCTGGTGGGTCTCAGGACGGGGCGTCTCATGCCTGGATCCCAGACAACAGCCGCCATGTGCACGTGGTGAGCTGTCCCTGGGCCTGCCTGGGCTCCTGGGGCTGCTCCCTGCGGGGTGAGTACACCGAGGGGGGAGGTCTCCATGACTGGGCAGGTGCCATGCTCCGCCTGACTTAGAAAGTATTAAGAAAATCAAGAGGTCCACACATGACCGCAAGGTGCACTAGCTGCTTTTCTGTCCTAAACTCATTCCAGGAAATAGAATGGCCCCAGTTCCACCTCTGTGACTGTGAACAATAGAGCTGTCCTTTTTTGGCAGCTGAGCGGCGCTTCCCTGGCCTGGTCACCTTTTCCTTGATTCCCTCACCATGTGATCTGCTGTGTGTCTACAAACAAAGAAAATCTCTTTTCTTTCTCTTCTCCTGGAGTGAGAACTGCGTGTCTGTTCCTAGAACAGAAAGAGAGATGATCTAGGGAGACGGAATGGAGAACATTTCATTAGTAACGATGCAGAAGAAAGACGAATGAAGAGCTCAGAAGCAGAACGCTGTTATGCGTAGAAAGTGTCAGATCCAATAAACAGACAAGCAGCTGACCAGAAGCACACGCAAGCACCCAGATTCCACTAGGATCTCTCACATCCCCGCGGGAGGTTCTGCTTCCTGTTCGAGCTCTGCAGAGGGAGAGTCCATCGTCCCAGGGGAGCCTGCCTCGGGTCCTGAACGGCTGACACTTCACGCCCAGGGCCCACACTTCTCTCTCATCGTGGTGCACAAGTGAGGTTATCTTCTGAAATGCTTGCATCCCTGGCAGTTGACTGGTTCGAGTCCCAGCTCATCCATGAGAAATCCAGCCGCCTGCTGGAGTGCCTGGGAAACCGTAAGGTGGTGGCTCAGTTTGGTCCCCTGTCACTTGGGAGACCTGGATGGAGCTCCTGGCTCCTGGTTTCAGAGTGGTCCATTTGTGAAATGCTTAACTACAGCCACCTGGGAAGTGAACCAGCAGATGAAGATCAATCTTTCTCTCTCTCCACACCCCATTTCAGTCATTCACTCTTCAGCACTCTACCTTTCCAGTGAATGAATAATTCTTATAAAGTTTTCACCATAATAAATCTCTTTTAATTCTTTTTTTTCTCCCTGCTAATTATTATTTGAAATGTCAATGATGAGATAGCCTTGTACTGTGAGTTTATAACCACTAGATGGAGAACATGTTATGCAAAATAGTATGTCTGGCTGGGCCAAAAATGAGTACAACTTTGCTGTCTGGACAAAATTTGCTAATTTGGGTCATATATTAGACTTTTTTCTTTTAGTGGTCAACTTGGTTCAATTTTAAGCGAGGGCATAATTTGCACAACACTGAAAGCTGAAATGAATACTCAGAAACAAAACCACACTCTATTTAGAACCAAAATCCATTAAGTTGTCCGCATTAGAGGAACAAGCTGACCAATGTAGATAGAACCAATTTGTTACATTGAAATAGCTGAACTCGTGAAAAAATTAATATACCGTCCAGTAATCAAAGGTTGGGATTAAACATCAGTGAGATCAGTTTGCTTAAGCTTTAACCCTTCAGTAGCAGACGGTTCAGATGGCTTCAAATCATACTTGGCTTAACGCTATTGTCAATTTTCTTTGACCCAACAAACTGGAAATAATTTTAAGCTTGTTCATTTCCAGCTTAAAAAAAAAATCCACGTGGTCCTCAAATAAGTGATCTTTGCAGACAGTAACATAGATTATTTTCAATATTCTTGGTCATGATTGAGTGAGTCAGGATCAGGCAGGTCACAGTTAATACGACAGCCCTGCAGTTGTGGGGGGCTTACAATATCCAGACAGATATGTTCCTCCATGGCTATAGTTTGGAGCGGAAAGGTTGGAAAATTTCAGATGGAGTTGTAGTCCTCTTGGTCAAGTGTTTTTGGCAACTTAATAACACTCCAGGGCAAATAGAAGACACAGGACTTGGGGTCTTTGCATATTTTTCTGCAAGGTGCATGGAGACTGACACAGTGCGTCCACCCACTGGCTCACTAGCCCAGGGTCTGTGGAGGGGTTGGGCTGGCTTGACACTGAAGCGACGAGCCAGGAACTCAATCCAGTTCTCCTATTTGGGAAGCAGGAACCCAATGAGTTGAGCCATCACTGTTTTCTCCCAAGGTCTATGTTAGCAGGAAGCTGGAGTCAAAAGCTAAGGTCAGTAATCCAACCCAACCCGGCTGAGGGAGAAAGATATCTCACCTGACAGGCAGAATGGCACCTGCCAGTCATGGGGCTTGGAGGGTGGTGAGGGACTTCGTGTACGGAGCAGTTTTTCCAAGTTTCATCGTCCCGGAGTGGAAGCGTAACTCTTGCCAAGGTACCTCTTGTTCTACAAGCATAGCCCTGTGTATAGCAACCACATGTCCAGCTTCTCCACTTTGTCACCCGCCCGCGTTGACCTCCAAGACTCTCTCCAGGAAACGCCACCAGCCACCTCTCTATGTGAAATGCAGTCCAGATGTTTACAAATGCACTTGAAAATAAGGTCTTCAGAATTTGCATCTTTCAAAACAATATCTTATTCCCGGATCTACAACTTAACCCCAGGTGTAACCCCAGACAAAACCAGGTATTCCAGAGGAAACGCATTTATAGGCCAAAGGTGGATCAAATAGCACTGTGTCACTGCTATTATTGGCCCAGAGGGGGATTTTGTGGTTAGCAGCTAATCAGAATGTCTGAGGGCTGGGTTGTTGTGTCACAGTAGGTTAAGATGCTATTTGAGATGTTCACATCCTATGCCAGCGCGCCTGGTTCAATCACTGACTGCTTTGTACTTCTGATGCAGAGCAGCTCTCTGCTAGTGTGCTTGGGGAAGCAGTGGGTCATGGCCCAAGTGCTTGAAACCCCTGCACCCACGTGGAACACTAGGGGGTGTTCCTGGCTCCAGCCTTTGGTCTGGCCTACCCTTGGTTGATTTAAGGAGTAAACCAGTGGGTAAAGAGTTCTCTCATGCTCTCTCTCTCTCTCCCCCTTCTCTCTATCATGTTGCTTTTCAAATAAATAAATACTTTTTAAAAATCACTTGGAACTATATATATATATTTATTTATTTATTTATTTTCAATGTTATTTATCTAGATGTCCAGAATAAGCATACAGATTCTAAGTCAATGTGTATAAAAGCCTTCTCAGAATACCCAATCTTGGGGTGTCCACATCAGGCCATGCACCTTCCCAGCTCAGTGATTGCATTTCATCTGCTATTCTGGGACCCGTGCTCACTGCCAGGATGCCCCGGAATAGAGATTTGGTGACTGTGCAGTGGTGGAGTAGGTGGGTGGGTGGGTGGGGACACTGTCCTTCATGTCACCACCTTGCTGGTGCTCCCCAACCTGGTCCACGGGGGCAGACAGTTGAATGACGGCTCGCTTAGTGGATCAGTGAACTGCCGGAATAGCTTGAACTGGAAGCGCTCCCAGGAAGAACGCAGACACACTTGTGAAATCAACGACTTTGGCTTCATTTTCCCCCTTGCGGAGAAGGTTTCCAGCGAGCTGATCCTTCTGTTTGCGGATGGATTGATTCACGCAGGATGTCCCTAGAATGTGGAGGGTGCCTTAACCACAGGTCTTGCTATGAAGGACCGCAGATGAAAAATATCATTAGGGATTCAAGACACACGCACATAAAATTAAATCCCCCCACTTCTGTGTTTGTTCATCCACTCTTTTTTTTTACATTTTATTATTATTGCTATCATTTTATGATACACTTCCATATTCCCTTATCCCCTCCCCAATTCCCTCCCCCCACCTAGTTCCTCTATATCATTACTAAAATATAGTTCTTCATACACAGTCATATGTCCATCATTGCAGGCATGGACAATGGCAGAGAGTCCAGCATCCTATTGTCAAGACATAGTAAACAGTTTCATTGTAAGTCCATCTTTGTCTGGAAACAGAAATGCATACTATATTGTATCCTCACATCTGGATGTTAGTCTCCGTTTCACAGCTACTGTACATCCCCTCAAATGAAAAGTCATGATACAAAATCAACAATAGAAAGAAAAATAGAAATTTACAATGCTATGAAGTTAAATGACATGTTACTGGATATGACAGTCTCCATTGCACTGCTACTATACATTCCCTTAAATGAAGAGCCACAAAACAAACTCAACATCCGGGAGAAAAAAGAAATTAACCCACTCTTGTTGTATGTGAGGATGTGCTATAACACGGCGACATTACACCTGATTGCCTTTGCCTGCAACAGAAAAAGGTTCTGACGCCCCAGGTGTTTTTGCATTTGTAGAATCTTGTCGGTGAATTGGGGAGGTGACTGATTGCTCAAATATTAAGATGCAGACTTAAAGAAAATGGATTATTTCATTACTGCCTGAGCCAAACACTTCCTGGTTCCAAATATTTTCCCACTCCTTATTTAATTTAACATTTTAAAGTTAAAATTAAACTCACCAGCAAGCTCCTCACTCAAGAAGTATATCTTCATCTCATTTGAAAAATATGTCATTTGGGCCCAGTGCGGTAGCCTAGCAGCTAAAGTCCTCAAATGGCATACCCCAGGATCCACATGGGTGCTGGCTTGTATCCTGGGTGCTTCACTTCCCTTCTAGCTCCCTGCCTGTAGCTTGGGAAAGCACTGAAGGATGGCCCAAAGCCTTGGGATCTTGTACCCACATGGGAGACCTGGAAGAAGCTCCTGGCTCCTGATTGGATCAACTCAGCTCTGGCCATGGCGGCCACTTGGGGAGTGAATCAGCAGATGGAAAATCTTTGTCTTTCCTCCTCTCTGTAAATCTGACGTCCAAATTAAAAAAAAAAAAGTCACCAGTTACCGAAGTGTGTAATTGTCATTGGTTGATTGTTTCTCTACCTATTTGGTGCTGTCTAATCTTCCCTTTTGTTTCAGATGAATTAAATTTGGCACCTTTACAGTCTGCCATTGGAAACAAGTTCCAAGTTCACAGAGACTGGATCCAGAAGTGTCTGAACTATAGAGAACTTTGCAAACAGCAGTTCTCAATCGCATCTGTGTGGTTCTTCAGGCAGAGGGATGCTAGCTGGAAGATGCACACACAACTTCAAGGAGGCTGGTGCTCAGGGCAATTCCCCCCATTGTGGTTGGGTTTCTTAGACAGGAAGTCAGAAGGGACTGTGTTGACACACTGGTGGACAAACGCCATGGAAAGCATGGGCAACTCTCACGTTGTTTTTAGGGTACACATCAAGGGCGTTCTTGACTCATCCTTTCAACATGGTGAGGAGGGACGGTTCTAATTCGAGCTCCCTGGTCCCAGTGCTCCTGTCACGCAGCCTGCCCTGCGTTTTATAGTCAGGTGGGACTGGCACTCTCATGGCTGCCTAATGGCACACAGATGCCACACACCAGTGTGCCTCTGTGCGAGGTATTACCCCAGCACTCCTTCACCCGTCACCTTCACTTGGTCAATCAACTTTCCACCCTTCCTATGATGTCCCCCGCTGATACTGCCGAGTGGGGTTCCCGCCCATGTGTTCCATGAGATTGCTGGGTGTATCCATATTTGTAATCATGTGAGGAGAGTGGCCCAAATGACTCTGTAAGATTTGATGTGGGCGGTCACTTGTGCCCTGGGACTGTTTTCATTTTTAGAGATGGATGTATTTATCTGAAAGGGAAAGAGAGGTCATTTACTCTCTGGTTCACTCCCCAGGTGTCTACAAATAGCCAGAGTTGGGCCAGCCTGAAGTCAAATTCCAGGAGCTTCTTCCCAGTCTTCCACATGAACGCAGGGGCTCAGACACTTAGACAAACTTACAGTGCTTTCTCAAGTGCATCAGCAAGGTGTTCAGCAAGTACACCACAGCTCTGGCGACACTCCAGGACTTCTTATGCTTTCCAAAATTTTACCATGGATGCCCATGGTTGGGAATCGTTGCTCTAACTTGTTGTATAGAGTTCTCTGTATGTTACCTAAAGCGCCCCACTTACTGATGTGCCCTGGAGTCCAGCACGGAATTCCTGCAGGCAGCTTGCAGGTGCCCAGATGTAGCTGATGATATTCGAGCAATGCGAGATAGTCTGGGACGATCCAGATTTGAGGATGATGTGAGGAATCCTCTAGGAGTGTGATGTGACTAAATGAGAAACAGTGGCTGTAGGCTACATGTTACACATGATTGCTCTTTGAATTATGGCCATGGTTGGTATATATTTAAATGCAGAAGGCATATGGGGGAGCAATCAATGAAAACTTGGAAGCTTCAGAAAGCTTTGCTCCAAGAGGGAAAAGGAGATAGGAACCCTTAAGCATGTGTATTCATGATGCAAGCTGACGCCTGGATAAGCTAACGACCTCTTTAAAATGAAGAGAGGACCCCCCCCCCCAACCCAATCTCACATCATAAAGCTTTCTTGAGAAGACAGTCCCCTCAATCGAAACCAATTCCAAGATTCCACAGCAATACTTAGAAAATCAAGGTCTGAACTGAACAGTTCCTCTTTGTGAACTGGAATGTCAGGGGCTGAAATGGCTAAAAACCAGTGTGTGTGAAGTCTAGACTGTACTGAGGTATTCTGCTGTTTGTCCTGTACCTAATGCTGTCTCCTATCTTCCTCTCAGTCCCTCGCTCTTCTTTTCTCTCTTTTTCTTTTCTTCATTCCTTCTTTTCTCTCTCCTTCCCTCCTTCTTCCTTCCTTCCTTCCTTCTTCTTTCTTTCCTTCCTTGTTTTAGTCCCTCCTTCCCCTTTCCTTCCTTCCTCCCTCCCTTCCTTCCTTCCTTCCTCCCTCCCTCCCTTCCTTCCTTCCTTCCTTCCTTCCTTCCTTCCTTCCTTCCTTCCTTCCTTCTTTCCTTCCTTCCTTCCTTCCTTTCTCTTTTATGAAGAGTCCTCTGAGACACAGAACTTGCTGAGAAGATTCATCCAAAAATTGTGGAAGTAAAATGAAATGTAACCCATGACCTTCCCTTCGCTCCGACACACGCTTGGAACAGATTTATGTGCCGTATTGTAAACATTTTGCTGCATCTTTCCCCCACCTGCTACCAGGAGTCAGAGAATCTGCTTTTAACAAGGAAGATAAATGTGCCAAATGTCAGGGAGCCTCCGGGGATCCGAGATGCTAAAGCAAGTGGTCTAATGTTCTGATTTCCTTTGTCTAATGCATGCCCGAGTTACATCTTCACCAAGTCCCTGAAACCACACGGCCGAGTCTGCACGAAGAAGAAAAAGGACTGTTCTCTTATGGCTGGGTGTTAAAACGGTGTATTAAACAGTGTAGTGGGGACTATTGATGCAAAGCAAAGCAAAGAGACCTATACAGAAATTTTGTTGTCTCTGAGGTGGTTTCTCTTAAGCGGTAGTCATCTTTACTGTTGTTCTCTGTCAGATTTGATACTCAACTTCTAAACATGGGCTACTGGTGAGTGCTGATGTGCGTCACGACATTGTAGCTAGCAAGCCTGCCTGAAGCTCTCTGCTTACTGTCAGAGGCAGATGCGTGCTTGATTTCCAAATTAGGCCGTGTGATGACAGTCAGCAATGACACTAGCTTTGACAAAAGGAAAAAAAAAAAAGACTGAGAAGACATCTAAAAGTTAAGATTTAAACTGAAACCCCCCCCCCCAAAAAAAAGGTCCAGAAAAACAAAATGGGTGGATGGGAGCAAAGAAAGAAACGAGGGAGGCGGGAGAAGGAGGAGCAAAGAAGGAAGGGATGGGAAGAGTATGAGAGCAGATTCAATTGATAAAGGAAGAAGAGGGAAGTGAAATTGCAAGGAAGATTCAGAAGCTTTAGTCACCTTTTGACAGGTGCTCAAGGTGGTGGTCACCGGCACCAAACGGAGGAAGGCTACTACAGGTCGGAATGGCTAGCGGGACATAGCGTGTGCTCCACTGAATGAGCATGCCAAGCCTGGCATCCCTGACTTGGGATCTGCAGGCCAGGGGTACTGTCCTGCTCAGGATGGCACAGGGATAGGAATGTGCTCCAACAAGTCCCCCAAGGGCTGCACTCTCTTGATTATTGTGAGAAAGTCACCCGAGCTCGAGAGATGTCTTGCCCTTTGATATCATCCTCTACGCAATGGTATATCTTCTCTCTACTTATAGAAAGTTATTTAATAAAAAAGATTCATTATGATTTTTTTTTATTGGAAAGGCAGGTATACCAAAAGAGATACAGAGAGAAAACTCTTCCGTCTCCTGATTTGCTCCCTAAGGGCCATAATGGCCGAAGCTGAGCCTACCCAAAACCAGGAGTCAGGAGCCAGGAGCTTCTTCTGTGTCTCCCATGAGATGCAGGCTCCCAAGGCTTTGGCCCATCCTCTGCTGCTTTGCCAGGCCACACGCAGGGAGCTGGATGGGAAGTGCAACAGCTGGGATACCAACCCGCATCCATACAGGTTCCTGGCAGTTGCATTAGCCACTAGGCTATCATGCTGGGTCAAGAAAGTTATTTCTCAGAGCTACTTGAGAAGACGTAGTTAGGGGATACAGGTTAGAAGAGGACTATATTGCTTCAGAGTTTAAAATGTTTCACGGTTGCTTCTAGATCTCATGTACCTAATATGATGTCAACATTTTGTGCATTTATCTTAAGTGACAATAATTGCAGATTCTTTTTTGAAGATTCATTTATTTTCATTACAAAGTCAGATATACAGAGAGGAGGAGAGACAGAGGGGAAGATCTTCCGTCTGATGATTCACTCCCCAAGTGAGCGCAACGGCTACTTCTGTGCTGATCTGGAGCATGGAGCCAGGAATCTCCTCCAGGTCTCACACACGGGTGCAGAATCCCAAAGCATTGAGCCGTCCTCGACTGCCCTCCCAGGCCGCAAGCAGGGAGCTGGATGGGAAATGGGACTGCCGGGATTAGAACCGGCGCCCATATGGGATCCTGGCACGTTCAAGGCAAGGACTTTAGCCACTAGGCCACGGTGCCGGGCCCAATAATTGCATATTATAATGAGAAGTCTACATTCTTGTTACTGTTACATCAACCTCTGTGACTTGACTCTCCCTCCTACAATGTCTCAGTACAAAACCTTTGGTGATTCTGATGGAGCTGGTTTTATGTCTGCAGGCTCATGTGTTCGTTGCTTAGTCTGTGCCTGCACTCAGCTGATCTCTCAGACATCCTCTCAGCACCCTCACTTTCCAGTCCTTGGGATTTTATCTGTCCATGCACGCTTGACAACTTCTGAGTCACCTTTGAGATCCGTCCTCCAGCTGCTGTCCCTGCTAGGAAATCCAGAAATAGAACTTCCTTTTCTTCATTTACTTAAACCAGCATATATGTAAGAGCTTGTTATAGGATGGAAATAGAAGGTTGAAAAGGGAAAAAAAAAAAGTCTGTCACCTGAAGACCTAGTTTTTTTATTACTTGTGAATACATTTCAGGAGTTTCGTGACAGTAATTGATGTGTCTCTGCGCACTGATGCATGTGGATGTATCCGTTACACATATTGAATAAGTACAATCTGGAATTCAATTCCCAGTGAAAGTCATCATTAGCTGAAGATCAGAACCCTGTGACTATCCATTTTGTCATTTAAAGTTTTGCTCACTTGTCGTCACTTTCCTTTTTCCGAGAATCAACCAAGCTCCCCCTCTCATGGTGTGTACCCTGCCTCAGCCATCGGCACTCCCCAGTCCTGCAAAACACGAGGGCTGTGCTGGTGATGAGAAGCAGGATCGGCTGGCCGACAGTTGAATCTCAGACTGCATTGAAAGGTGAAGGAGATAAGCGCGGTTAAGTCTATCAAAAATGCTGTGTGGTTTTTCTCCTCAACAGTACTAGGAAAGTGGTTCGCTGAATATCAGCAGATAAAACAGGGCATTATTAAGTAAGAGTGACAAGCCTGAGGAATGGGTGGGTGGCATTCCCCTCCTCGCTCTGGTAGAAGGTTACAATCGCCACATAAACACTGCCCCTTCTGTACCATCCTATTCCTTGGGTGGACCACTTCTTCCCAGTGCTGACGTCAGCGATCCATCCTCAGCCCCTCGTCGTGGCAGGGACAGGAAATATGCAAAACAGATCAACAAAATCTCTGTTTTATTCTTGTTTTTTTTTTATAGTCACTTTCAATTCAGCTCTCAGTGTGTGTTTAATTACGTCTGGTCATTGCTAAATTATTATACTATTACAGACAAAAGCTTTCTCTTAGTTGTGCGTATGTGTGGTGTCCTAATATCTCTTGGCTGTCTGAAAATACAGAATTCTTGGAGGTGTGCTTGTTGGCTAGAACTGAGTCACACTGAATGGGCTCAGTGTCAATATTTAGAGTAAACACACGCTCGCTGTGGCATAGCCTGTTATGCTGCCTCTTGCCTCATCAGCAGTGATTCAAGTCCTGGCTGTTCCGATGCTGATCCAGCCCCCTGTTAATACACCTTACCAGAAAGCAGTGGAAGATAGCCCAAGTGTCTGAGGTCTTGCACCCACAAGGGAGATCCAGAAGAAACACCCTGGCTCCTGGCTCCTGGCTCCTGGCTCCTGGCTCCTGGCTTCAGCCCGGTTCAACCCCAGCTGTGGCAGCTACTGAAGGAGTGAACCAATGGCTTGAAGATCTTTCTCAATCTCTCTGCAACTCTTTCATAGAAACAGATATTTTAAAGAAAACACTGCTTTTTACTGAAATATGTTTTGAGTCCTCTGTGTTAGTTATCTTCATCTTAGTATATCTGTAAAGAACATAATTGGATAACGATGTCAGAACTTAATTTCAGGTTTTGGTTTCATAGCAACTAACGGTTTCATTCAGTGCTGAATTGTACACCTACACTTCTTGGCTAGCAGATCCTAATATTTAGTCAACGGTTTAATTTCATTCATTGTGACACAATTGTATTCTCTGTCTTTTTATAAGGCAATCACCAATGCACATTGCCTGGCGGCCTACTTCCGATTTGCCAGGATAGCTGTTACACTGAGTTGAAGTGTTTCTTGGAATGTGAAAATTATATTTCAAATCAGTTTCCAGCTGTTTCATTGTTTTCTCGTTCATGACCACATAAGGGAAAGTGAATAATACCGAACCAATTATGAAATCACGTGTCACTCCATCGGTGATGAAAAACGGGCCAGACAGGGAATGTCATCGGCTTCGCCAAGTGCAGACATTCCATCAACCTTAGGAACTGAGCGCATATTTCCAGGCGGTTTAATGGTTATCAGGTGTGCACTGAAAATCTGGTACTCCCTCCGGGGTTTGCGTAAAATCCAACAGGGCTTTAAGCTGGCCAACCTCTCAGCACTCGCACGTCACTCGGCCGTGTCTTCAGCCTGGTGCACTGTCACAGGGCCCCTTGCTGTGTTACCTTGACTAAATCTCTTCTAGACAGCAGGCTGTAGAGGAACTCGCAGGCTTTTCCTTACTCATCTGGCTTCTTCAGAGTGGAGCAATTGAAAGAATCAATGAATGCTTACGGCACGAAACAGGATGACATCATACTCTCGAGGGAAAACAGATACAAATATTTAAGATCAACACAACGTCAAACATTTCCACCTGCAGCTTGAAGGTACCAAAGGCAACTTTGGAAGTACCTCTGTGATCTCAATCATAGGCTAAGTTATAAGGTTCACGCTCCTTTTCTGAATAAAATGCATCTTTTTTTTTTAATTTGCCCATTGATTGGGGAAGGTGAAGTGGTGGATTTCCAGCATCAACGTGTGTCATCCTTATAAGTAGCAGGTTTGGGGATTCTGCAACACAGACAGAAGAGCTTGTTTAGTGGACACAGAGAAATAAAGGAACAATATTTATAAAGAAATTTTATTATTATGTGCAAGTCTGAAGTGAATATTTGTTGGAAGACAGGATAAAACTAGAAATCTACATCGGTTTCCTCTGATCAATCTGTTCTACCCTTCTTTCTTACATAGTTTAGATCTGATCTAAAAAATATAAAAATCGAAGAAGCAAAGAAATACACAGCAGCAAACCTTTGAAGACATGTAAGTGATGAAATGGCAGTGATAGAAATGACAGCAATAATTCAAATACACAGCTCTATATTCCTGGCTCCACAGAGCATACCAGTCTATTTTATGCTGCCATTACTCGTACGATTGTTTAAACGCGGTACTCTTTCAATCCCTGCATTGTACAGATAAGGATGCTGATGTTTACAGGGATGTACACTGCCAAGGTTCACAGCTCAGGGAGTGATGAGTACTCACAGGCTGCATCTCCAAAACAAATCCTGGGATTGACACTGTGGTGTAGTGGCTGCCATGCCGGGATCCTGTATGTGCATTGATTTGAGTCTTGGTTACTCCACTTTTATTCCAGCTCCCTGCTGAAGGCCAGAAGATGGCCAAGATGTTTAGGCTTCTCCCACCCAGCTGGGGACCAAGATAAAGTTCCTAGTTCCTGACTTCTGCCTGGGCCTGTCCTGGGCATTGCAGCCATCTGGAAAATGCGTGAATGGATGTAAAATCTCTGTCTCCCTTTGTCTGTCTCCCCAGCTCTGAGTAACTCTGCCTTTGAATGGATAAATGTATATAGTTTTAAACATACCATTGATGGGTTAATCCCACTCCTCCATCCATGGGCAGACACAAGAACCGATCATCGGAACTCCCAGGTATATGCAAATTACCCATCTATTTCTTTTCTTGGAGTTTGGTTTGGTCCCTACCCCTCATTTGTAATAGCTGGGATTAAGGAGCTGGGGTTCCTATTCAGTTTATTTCCTTCTGTTGAATTAGCTCTTCAACAGAGGGCAATTTCACAGGTGCTGGAGAATCAGTGTTGAAATAAACAGCCCAACCCGCATGAGCTCACAGCAGAAGGTATGTGTAATACTAATTTCTATAACAGTTGTGCATGGAAAAGCATCTGAAACAGGGTAACATTTTGACCAAATTGAAATTCAAGGCCTGCATAAAAAGCATCTCTTTACTTAAAATTCTCTCATTTTATAAAATCAAAACGCAACTCAGATTATTTATGAAGCTGTCACTCTTCTCTCTTATAGCTGTTTCCACAAACTCCAGGCAAAAAGGTCCTCCTGCCCCTTTTGCTTTTGTTTTGTCTCTACTTTTAAGAGGCCGTGTGCTTCAATGGCTGCATTGACGCTGTCTTTGGTGCTGCCTCTTTTCTTCTAAAGTAAGGTGTTGTCTGCCTGGTCCTGTAAGGGGAAGGCTGGTGGCTTTTTCTTCTGGCATCCACAGTCGGCCATCCCGTGACAGGGAATTTGATCCAGCAGTCCTGTCAAAGGTTGGTTCCAGGGACCAAATTCTTGACTTTCCAACTGATGATTTTGGATCTGTCCTAAATGATGCCAGTAAATCTGAAAACCAAGCTTTCAAGGGATTAAGCAAATCATGATGGTGCTTTGATTCTGAAACTTGCTGTGGGCCTCTGGAATTCCTTTGGGTAAGTGCTCGCAGTCAAGCCAAACGCTTGAGGGTGTAGAAGGAACTTCAGCAAGCTCTTGCCTCGCACCTTCCTTCGTAAGATCGACAGGGACTTGATCATTGAAACTGCTTCCCCTTTTTTTTTTCTTGCCAAAATGTGGTTGTCTATTTAGAGTAACAGTGAATACAACGTTCTTGGAGACAGATTTTTCTATTTGCATTGTCTGTCTCCTTTCCTTTTAGAGAGAGGAAATGAGCTGGATTCTAATAAGAAATTGGTTGATAGCATTACTGCTTTCCTTCTTGTCCTCTAAGTTGGCTTCTTAAAGTTGATTTTAGTGGCTTGTCTTCCTCCCAGACCAGATGATCATTTAAAAAGTATGGCGATGGAGCGCTGCATTAGGGGGGTCTCCCATCGGATTGCCATAGCTCATCTTTCACGTGGATATTAAGGAAGCACAATATTCAAGTCAAACTCAAAGACTTGATAAATCTTTCAGGATTTTCCTTTATGCATCCCAGCCTTCTGGATTTGGCTCCCTCCTCTGAAGCTGAAAATAGCAAGTGAGTGGCTTTTCAGTGGTACCTGGCTTCTGTTGTATTTCCGTTCGAGTGGTCGGCATGAGTGATATGGAGAGATGACATCACAGCTATTAATGCTTTCTCTCATCAAGAAACTTATTCTAAGTGGTTCTTAGAGACTTTATTTCATCTGATATTCAATTAGGAAATTTCAGAATCAAAGTACAAATGAAAATCTCTCCCAAAGTAAAAAATCGGGAAACATGTCCCGCCTGCAGTACCACATGCATTCAAAGTGCAAACATATGTCAAAATTTATCTGCAAGAGAAACACATCAGCCTCTCGGTACCAGAAGCAGCTTTAGAATCTACTGTGGGAGATTATGAGAACTTCAGGGGAAGCTTCCAAAACAAAACTGACCTTGACTTTGTCCTGTGGGAGGACTCGGGAAGATGGGTTTTTAGATGGAATAAGTTTTCTTGATGTAAGAAGGGATTTGTAGTTTGCACTGCCTCTGATGGGGAGAAGTTTGTGTAAAGAGAATTTCTGTAAGCCACGGGAGGCCTAATGAGCCTGAGCATGAACCTGGCTACAGGACTGAGTTGAAAGTGCTGGGATGCCTAGGAGATTGGGCCTCCGTGGCAGTAGCCAGGCGAAGAAGGCCCTCTCAGAAAGTTATGATAAAGCCTTTGCAATTCAGCTCACATTCCAGTGAACTTCAGGTGAAGTGATTATGGAAGCTCCATGGGGGGGGTTTCAAGATAACAAAATAACTTTTGTCTTCAAAGGGCTTGCAGAGTAAGGGGTGAGAGAGAGGTTGTGTAGGAAGAATCCTAAGAGAGACATCACAGAACTTCTGAAACTAGAAGCACACACCTGCCCCCAGTGGTAGCAGCAAGTGTGTCCCAGGATCCAAGGTCTCTCCTGAGAAGTTTTTGCCTCGCCCCATCTGCCCTGCTATTCTTTCAGTGACTAAGACCCAAGTGGCTTGGCTAACACGCTTAGGGTTCTTTTCCTGTATTCAGATTTCTTTTCTTTTCGCCTCTTTTCTTTCTTTTATTTTCTTTTGGGTTTTTCCTCTTTCTCTTTCTTTTCCTTTTCTCTTCTCTTTCTTTCCCTCTGTCATTCTTCATTTTTTTTTTTTTTGCACAGAAGGTACTCAGCTTATGGTATATTTTGTCTTATATTCTAAAAATGTTCACATAAAGTAACAGACTTTATGTATTTCATTGATACAATTGTAATACTCACATTCGCCTCCCTCCTCCCTTCTTTTCCCCTTTAATTTTGCGGTAACAAATAAGAGTTGCATCTATACAGTTTGAAGAGCGCATGGATGCTTCCCCACGTACCCTCCATGTCTCACTTCCACCTTCCCTTCTCTGTTTTTCTTATTGTCTTCTTTTAATTTCTAAGTGACACACTTTCAACATGCACGAAAATCAGGAGCCTAACCCTTAAAAAAAAAAAGCCAACAAATTGCAAATAGAAAAAGAAATGTTATTACTCAAGACTATAAAAAGTGCTATAGTTAAAAAAATCCCTGACCTAAAATTTTCCTCCTTGCCTCTTGGATTTTTGGTCTGAGATTCTGGTATGCTATTTAAAACAACTTGAGAACTCAAATGTTTGCAATGGTCAACCCAGCACAGACGGGTGGTTATACAACATCCAGAAACCGTTAGAGAAAAGATGGCAGCTGAAAAGGCAAGTCTCAGAGTGACAAGGGAAACAGATAAAAGACAAGAGTGCATTGCCAAAAAGAACAGATTTTCATATCAAAACTCTGGGTATTTAGGAATAGATTAAATAAGCAGCATTAAGTTAAATAGGACAGGTGCAAAGATACATGCAGTGTTCTTTTAAACATTTTGAAAAATAATGAAGAACATTCTTGGAAATCAAGAAAGGAACATTTTAGTCATCTGGAAAATTAATTTATCTGAAACACTTCATAATCCATATGCGTCACATGAGGGTAGTGTCAGCCTACTGAAAAAACATACCGGGGATTAAAGAAAGCTCACACTTCGGTTGACTTTTTGACGTAATAGCTCAAACAGGATTCTTAAGTTATTATTTCACAGTTAACATTAACTTAGTACTTTTGTATTAATTTAGATATTCTAAAATCATTGTTATGTTAATAGTTTTCAATTCAAACTCTGGTGCTATTTTGAAAATGACAAAAAAAAAGGAAACTATTAATTCATATCTTGAAATTTCACTGCCTTTCACAGAAATATTCACTAAACCACACTATTTTCAAGGAAAAGAGCTGTTTGTGTGTATATTATGGAACTTGAGGTTGAAAACTGGAACATCCAGGGGTCTTTTGTAAAAGAATAAATTCCAAACCTTGGGGACCTTGGAGCGTTTCCTTCTTCAGACACATTTCATAGCATTTGATATTTGCTAAATTTATACCTTTACCTGTGCCTGGGAAGTTGACTACAGATGAATAGTTGATCCCCTGTGCCATTGAAATAAAGCTGTCAATCTGTAATAAACAACTGTGATTAACATCTATGCCAGATACATTTTGTAACGTTGTAGCATTGAAATTGGCAGATAAACATACATGTAAGCGAACACACTCTTATTTTCTTCAACAGGAGTGAACTATTCAGATGGCACTGAAATTTCCTTTTTTTTTAAAGCCACTGAAATTTCCAACAATATTAGCAAAGAGTGCCTACATGTGGATTAAATTTTTTTTTCTTTATGCCTTATGCCCCTTGAAAGAGAATGCTCCACTGACTCCTGTGTTTACACTGTAATAAATGCCTATATTAGACACGTGACGAGCTCTTAATAGGTGTGATACATGCCTCCCCAAATATAACACCATCCTCATATATACTGATGTGTATGTTTTTGACAGGGATGTTTGCATAATTTTTAAAAGATATTTTTTTTTACTTTTTATTGGAAAGTCTGATATACAAAGAGAAGGAGAGACAGAGAGGAAAATCTTCCATTCGATGATTCACTCCCCAAGCAGCCGCAACCACTGGAGCTGCATCGATCTGAAGCTAGGAGCCTCTTCCAGGTCTCCCATGTTGGTGCAAGACTTTGGGCAGTCCTTGACTGCTTTTCCAGGTTCCGAGCAGAGAACTAAATGTGAAGCAGGGCCGCAGGGATTAGAACTGGTACCCGTATGGGATCCTGGCAGGTGCAAGGGAAAAACTTTAACTGCTAGGCTACCTCGCTGTGCCCAGCATAATCTGAATACTTTTGAGAGGTAGGAACACAATGAGAGAGCTTTCTTCCCTCCCAACCCCTCTCCTCTAATCCTCTACCTGCTGGTTCACTCCCTAAAGATGCACAATGTTTGGGAGTCAGCTAGGGCATGGCCAGAAGCTGGGAAATGAACCCAGATCTCCCACACAGGGAAACAGCACCCAAGCACTTCAATACATTACTACATAAGCAGGGAACTGCAACTTCATGTTCAGCTGGAGCTCACCCCAGATACCCACTGCCCTTCCTTTGTCAAACGCAGCTCTGACGTGGTGCTGCCTTGGGGTCTTCGTACTAGCACAGGGCCAGTTTGCAGGTCCAGGCTCCCATACCATGCTCCTCTGCCCCATCTCAGTGCAAGAGGGCCTTTTCTCCTGTTTATGGGAAAGCACTTGAACTCAGTTTTCCATTTTGTCCTGGTAACACACCAGCAAACTTTCCTTACCTGAGGTGGATTTTTTCTGTGAATTTATACAATTGTTTGGAAAATATGACACTAAAAAAAGCTAAAAAGATTTCCTTTATTTGACTCCGTATTTCCTCACAGTGCTGTTTTGTCACATTCTCCTATTTTCCTAACCAAATTTGCCCTAAATTGCATATTGCGTATGACCTTATCATTTACAATGTTTGGTATGACCCACGTCAAGGTCCCTGGGAGTGGGTGTTCGGTTCCCAGGGAGCAGCGAACGTGAAGGGTGATCTGTTAAACATTTAACTAAATCCAATGAACTCTCATCTTCTCAGAGGTTTTCTGTCACACTTTTTGTTTGTGTAATTACTTGATTAATATCTATCTATTCAATGGACTGAGACCAGAGATTTTTTTTTTTTTATCATTACTGAAATGTTAGAAACCCAATTGTCTTAAGCTTGATGTTGGCAGCTAAACAGTAACGTTCCAGATGATACAAGTCAGGCTAGTGTTGTGGGGTCCCAAGCTAAGCTGTGGCTAATGATCCCCTACGGCCATTGGTTTAAGTGCTAACTGCTTCACCTCCGATCCAGCGCCCTGCTGGGATCTGCCTCCCCAGAAGGTAGCAGAGAATGCCCCAAGCACTCATGCCTCTCAACTCCCCTGAGAGAACTGGATGAAGCTCCTGACACCTGGCTTTGGACTGGCCCAGCTCTGGCCATTGCTACCATTCGGTGAGTGGAGTGGCACAGGTAAGAGTCCTGTGGCTCTGTAACTCTGACTTTCAAAGCAAGGTGGAAAGAAATCCTTGAAACACAAAGCAAATCCATAACGACAGAAAACCTATCAAAAGGCGAAAATACACATCTCTACCATGAGGCGCCAGGTTGCAGGCACACAGACACCCCTGTTCACCTGGGGCAACGTGTGGTACCCTGGTGCATGTTACGGTTGTCATCTGAGTGAGCTCCACGCTGCCCCTCTAAGGTTCTCACACCAAGGGTTCTCCTTGCTAGCAGTGACGCCCTCGCAAGTCCAGTGACACAAGCCTGAAGGTGGGGTCATTCCTACAGAGTGGACTGCACACAGCTTGCCAACCAAAGCTGTACATTCCGCCTCTGAGCTGTGAAAGCTGTTCTTACTCTTTCTGTGTCTGCACGTTAAAATACATAGGCATACAACAATATACTATGGGATATGGTAAAATGTCCCATTTTTAATAATGTAAAGTATATAAGCCTATTTAATGAATAGATTTTAGCAGTTTATGTCAAAATGAATTCTAATTCCATTTTACATAAACCTTTGGAAGTTTTTCTGTGATGTATAATATGATATATATTATGTTGAAATATCAAGGCATATATTAATATATGAAAGTGAAAGGGCAATTGCTACTGTAACCATAGCCCTACATGTGTATCTGCTTAAGTCAGGAGTGAATTTTCTCACACTCAGCACATCCAACAGTGGCTGCACACCTACTCCGTGGGGTACAGCATGTAAAAGCAGCAGTAGAGAGAACAGGCACGGGCTGTCAGTCATCCGGTGGGCTGTCCGATGGAGTTGTTGGCAGCCTGCCGTCACCGGTGCTTGCCACCTAATTGCCTCATCACCCTGACTGTCTCTGTTAGGGCTGTGATGTGTGTCCCTAAATCCCGCAGGTCCCGACTGCGTTTGGAGGTGGTGTGTCTTGAAGTACAGCTCCATCATAAGGCTGTCCTGGGGTGACCTCCAGCAGGGCTGGGGCATTCTCTGCAGAGGCGGTTTGAACAGGGATGGGAACACACACTCTGTGTGAGCACATGGCATGAAGGCAGCCATCACCGGTCAGGGAGCGAGGTGTTCCCACTCTGTCGCCAGTTTGCCCTGGACCCCAGCTTCCGGGGTTGTCAAGCAGTTTATTCACGTTGTTTAGATCGTCTCAACTCGGTACGAGGTGATGACAGCCATAGCAAGGAAACACAGCGCCCCCTCTCAGTAGATGCTGACACTGCAGGCTCCAGTAACAGCGACACTGTATCAGGCTTCAACGTTAGGCAGCGATGCATACACACTTCTTTAACCTGCACACCAACCTGAGACTGTCAGGCTCTGTCTCCTGTCCTCACATCCTGTTGCTATGTGACAGAGCTGATCCTGAAACCCAGACTTTCACTCTGAAGCACGCGAGCATCTAGCGTCTGCCTTAACTTGCCACAGGCTGCGCAATGAACAGTGCGAAAACTGCCTGGAACTGGCTCTCTTGCTAAGACGTGGTTATCACCGCAGCCTTCTTCTGTTCGCTCTCATCGAGAAGTTAACACGTGCATGTGTAGAGTTGCGTGTGAGCCTGTAGCCTCTGGTGACTCGCCGAAACGCAACGCGTTGGAATCAAACAGCTCAACAAACAGCCAGCGCCAAATGAGCATCGTTAAGTGAATATTTCCGCGCTCCCAACCTGAAACAATCACACTGCCGCAGCAATCAAAAACAGTGGCTCTGGAACATTGCGAGAAGATTCTACCGTGGATGGCAGCACAGATTAGTCCGGTTGATGAAGCTCGGGATCTGCATATTCCTCTTGTTTTAACTAAGGATTATACCAAACAGTGGCATTCGCAAATAATCCAGTTTGAAGTTTACGTTTGTCTGGCTAGAACAAGGTTTCTGTCTGGCATTTACTGACATAAATGTGTGGGGTACACAGCACTTGGGTTACTGACATGCCATCTCACAGTTTAAGCCCTGTCTCTGCTTTCAGGGGCAACCTCCTGCTGTGTGCACCTGCCGGACAGGAGCGCATCCCGTGCGTGCGTGCATGCGTGCCCGCCAGCTGGACTCACAGCCTGCCTTGCCGGAGCTCCTCCTGAGGTTTGCCTTTCGCCTGATGCCCTCCTGGTTGTTGTTGAGCTTTGGGGGACTACACCGCCAGATTGGCACTTTCCCGCTTTCCAATAACTATTCTGCATATTAGCCTAATTTTTCTAAGAGTTTGAATAGTTGTGAAGTAAAGATCTCCCCTGAGATTAATAAATTAAATATGATTTTTATCATTCAGATAAGACATTCAGGGTTTACCAAGTCCATATTTGTGAACATTATAAAGGCTGGCCATCAATCTTTGTACCTGTTGATATGTGTTTTACTCATTTCTTGGAACCTACCGTGCCCAATAGGTTCATAGTAACATGTACCAAGCAGGTTGCTATTGTGTTGAAGACCACAAAAGGCAAAGTAAGCTGATCTACACACATTATTTTTGTTAAGATATATTTATTTTTGTGTGAAAGGCAGTTTTAAAGAGGGAAGGAGAGACCCACAGAGAAAGATCTTGCATCCGTTGGTTCACTCCCCAAATGGCCACAGGCTGGAGCTGAGCCAATCCAATGTCAGGAGGTTCTTCCAGGTCCCAAGCCCTTGGACCATCCTCCACTGCTTTCCCAGGCCATAAGCAGGGAGCTGGATGGGAAATGGAGCAGCCAGGACACAGACTGGTACCTGTATGGGATGCTGGAGTCTGCAGCTAGAGGATTAGCCTGTTGGGCCTTGGCACCAATCCCTACAGACTCTCTTCATGACATGTAATTTCTCCAAAAGCTACTCGAAGAAGCAATATAAAGTCAAACTGGTGATGAATTCATTTGTGAGAGAGCATCCAGTACATGAGGTTCGAGGAAGAGCTCCAAGATGGAGCTCCTGGGACAATGGTAGATTCAGGGCTGACTCCAGAAGGGCGTGGATCTAAGGGGGAGCCAATCCTACCGTTAATGCTGAGGAAAGCATCCAAGTCTCCCTACTCTACCTGAGATTCTATGGAAAAGTGTACGTACTTGTTTTTACATCTGAAGGGCTGAAGTTTGTATGGAAGATGTCTGAGTCCCCACAAGGTGTTCAGAGAAGAATCCCTCATGTTCTATCAGTCTGGATGCAAAGCTTACAAGCACAATGATTACAAAAATAGACTACAAGTCATATAGGGGAAATATCTACAGTTAGATTTTATAGAAACATCATCATCTTTATCCAAATAAAGGAGAATTCCAACCACAGACACAATTTGTTTCTCTACCTGTTTTTCATGAACATATTTTTTTATAAAAGGCAGATGAGGCAATTTTAACATTTCTTCACTTTATTGTTCTTAAAACATTTTTATTTAAAAATATTTATATGACCATAATTGATATCTTTCAAAAATGAGTTGACATTATTTTAAATGTGTCCTACTTTTTTTCATTATACTATATCAAAGTAATTTCTTTTAAAAAAGATTTATTTATTTTTATTGGATAGTCAGATAGACAGAGAGAAAGATACAGAGAGGAAAATCTTCCATCTGATGATTCATGCCCAAAGTGGCCGCAATTGCTGGAGTTGAGTTTATCCAAATCCTGGAGCCCAGAGCCTCCACTGGGTCTCCCAGGCAGATGCAGGGTCACAAGGCATTGAGCCAACCTCTATGCTTTTCCAGGCCACAAGCAGGGAGCTAGATGGGAAGCGGGGCTGCCAAGACACAAACTGGGACCCATATGGGATCCTGGCATATGCAAAGCAAGGGGTTTATCCACTAGGCTACCATGCCTGGTCCCCAAATTAACTTCTTAAAAAAACTACTCATTATGCCTCAATATATTTGTCATCCTCTTTACTTAAATTTTTATTAATAAACAAACTGTGCTTAAACACTTAGTGTCCTGTCACCTGTAAGTGTTGCTATATACCAAAACTGGTGAAATATCAACCATCAAATAAGAAGACATAAAGATATAATCTTTGTGCATAAACTTTTTTTTCCTTCTCAGCCAAAAAGCCAGAGAAGACAATCAGAGGAAAAGAAATACCCACATTGGAAAGGGGGTCGAGTGTAAGCAGAAATAAAGTAGGATGCGTAGGGATTATTCCATTCTTGCATTCTAATGTATACCTCTGCACTTATTACATTTATTGCTTAATTTTAATGTCTTTATTTTGTAACACAGGTAACAATGCATCAATACTGTTTCTGTGAAAATGTCTGTTTTTTCATCCCAAGTACTACAATACTTCTGTTGGGGTGAGGACATTTAGATTTTTAAAAGATTTATCCTTTTACGCAAGAGTTGATGACACACAGATGTGAAAAAGTGTCTGTTTCCATGAAAATGCCAATGTTTTATCTCTGTTAATAAGAAAGATTAGATTAAATTTTAAATAGGGGATTAATTCTACTGATAGGATGGGATTGTAATCCTATTAATATCATCTTGGATTTTACTTTTTAAATATTTGCATATATATTAATAAACAAGATTGACTTTGATACTTCCTTGAGGGTTTTGTTTCAATATTTTGGGTAAGTAATTTTATCATAAGATGAATTGGAGAGATTTGCTTGTTTTCTATGATTTTGGGAAGTATAACATGGGGGTTATCTCATCTTTTTTTTTTTAAAGATTTATTTTTATTATTTTTTAATTGGAAAGGCGGATATACAGAGAGGAGAGACAGAGAGGAAGATCTTCCGTCCAATGATTCACTCCCCAAGTGAGCACAACAGGCCGATGCTATGCCGATCCGAAGCCAGGAGCCTCTTCCGGGTCTCCCACACGGGTGCAGGGTCCCAAAGCTTTGGGCCATCCTCGACTGCTTTCCCAGGCCACAGGCAGGGAGCTGGATGGGAAGCGGGGCTGCCGGGATTAGAACCGGCGCCCATATGGGATCCCGGGCGTGCAAGGCGAGGACCTTTAACCACTTGCGCCACCGCGCCGGGCCCGGGTTATCTCATCTTAAGTCTTTGAGTAGAAAGAGAAACTGATGCTTTTTTTGCTTAGCTTCTGCTATGACCATGATCTACGCATATTGTATTTCTGCTTGGGATGAACTACCTATGCTTGCAAAACATTCTTTCTTAGTGGCTTATTTATAAAAAAAAAAAATAAAACAAATGCAACTTCAAAAGTAGGAGCGAAGATAGTCCCGATCAAAGACAACATGAATCTCTGTGCAGGGAACCACACGATCGGCCAGAGTCTTTTGGGATTCTTACCAGAGTTTGGTAAAGTTGCAGTGTATAAAAATCAGCACACAAAAATCAATACCTTTCGTATACACAAACAATCCCGTAGTTGAGAAAGGACTGTACAGTTAAAACTATTTATAATAGCTGGAGAAAATTAAATACCATGGGATAGACTTCACTAAGGATGTGAAGAATATCTGTGATAAAATTACAAATATCAAATAAAGACAATGAGAAAATGCAAAAAGTCTAATCTTTCATGTCCATGATTTGGTAAAATTAGCAGCATCAAAATGTCCATACTTGACGGATTTCATGTGATACCAATAAAATACCTGTAATGTTCTCTGATATAGAAAAAATGATGCCAAAATTCATATGGAAAACCAGATATTCCAAACAGCTAAAGCAATCTTTAAAAAAAAAAAAGCTGTTGATGTCACAATACCGGATTTCAAGAGGAGGTAGTCGTAATCAAAACATCTTGGTCTGCCACAAAAGTAGATATGCAGATGAATTTAACAAGTTAGAAATTCCAGAAATTAGCCCATGCATCCATCAACAACTAATATTTTTATAAGTGAACTGAAATCAATCTAGGGAAACAGAATAATAAATGTTGCTGGGAAAATTGGATCTGCATGTGCACAGGTGTGAAACAAGACCCCTCAAGCAAAATATCAACTCAAAACAAATTGAAATCTAAATCTATGACATGATACCTCAAATCACTTGAGGTATGCACAAGGGAAATTCTACAGTAGATAGGCAAACATTTTTTTTAAAGACCCCAGAAGCACAATGGATTAAGGCAAAACCAAATATGACATTACATCATACTAAGAAACTTCTGCACTGCAAATGACACTGTCAACAAATTGTAATGCTAACAGTAGAATGGGAGTAAATATTTGCAAATCGTCCAAGTGACAGAGCATCAAGATCCAGGTTCTATGAAGATCCCTGGAAACTCAGCAGCAACAAAATAAGTAATACAAGTTAAGAAATGGGCAAGGGATATGAACAGGCAATTTTGAAAGGCTGAAATACAAAAGGCCAACAGATACATGAAAAAACATTCTAGCCATCAGAAAACACAAACAAAAATCACAATGAAAAATTTTCTCACCCCATTAGAATGGTTATTATCTGAAAATCAATCAAAGCCAGTGTATGCTGTCTAGGATGTACAATCAAACATATCCTAATCCATTGGTCTAACATAAGCTAGTACAAACATGGAGGACAGCATGGGGATTTATCGTTTAAGAGTGTTGTTTCAAGTCCCAGCTCCCTGTTGTGATGGAGAAAGCAGTTCAGGATGTCCCCGATTCTTAGTATGTTTTACCTACATGTGAAACCTGAATGAAGCTCCTGATTTCAACCTGGCCCTAGCTTTGCTGTTGTGGCCAGTGGGGAGAGAAAAATCTATCTTTCACTCACTCTATAACTCTACCTTTAACATGAATAATCAAATCTCAAAAAACATTGTTCTTAATGATTGTAGGCAATGTTGTCAATTTTATCCGATAACTGCTTAACTGTCCTACAGGATTCTGAAATGTCTTATTTGAAACAAAGCAAAACATATAAGCTAAATAATGTGTTCTGTTCACATAATTTCATAACTTTGTTTTGTATTTCTGTTTTGACTTGAAATTTACTTAGCATACTCTCAAATTTCTGCTCTAAAAGGCTTTTTTTTTTCTAAAAAATTAATGTATGTTTTACAAAATGTTATTTGTTAACCTTCATTTGGCTTAATATGTGGCTATACTTTGCTAATTTCCCCATATTCACTTGAAAACTATATAGCTGAAAATACGTTTATGTTTATTGATAAAATTTTCAGCAAACAGGATGATAGAGGAGCCTGGGAAATTTCTCTGTCAGGACATATTCCATGCAGGTGAGTTCAAGAACCACGGTAAGTGGTGGCTCAGACCAGGCCAGGGAACAGTACCCACCAGCATACATTTGGTACAGGTCATGGGCAAAACAGGCAAGGCCAATTCACATCAACCACTGGCAAATCTAAGCACCTGAATGGAGTGTGGGTCTGGCCGGGTTCGGTGGCAACACACACCTGTACGCATGAGGGCTTGAACTGGGTGCCTCTGCTCTGGCTAGGCTCTAGCCCCCACCAACCTGAGCTGGAACTGAGGGTGGGCCAGGCCAGGTTAGGCTACAGCACCCATTGGCAAATGCCGAGAGGAGGCAGGCCATGCCAGACCAGGCCGTGGCACTCAACCAGCTCACGTGAAAACCAGGAGGAGAGGGGTCAAAGCTGGTAGGGGGAATGTGGAGGACACCCATGCTGGATCACCACTCCCAAAATAGAGTGTGAGATGGGGTGGGGGCAGTCCGGACTGAGCAGAGCTACAACACCTGTTGGCCTCATGTGAGCTGTGCCAGGGAAAAGGCAGGCTGGGTTGACTGTTCCTACTGGTGCAAGTGTAAGTCAGAGTGGGTGTGGGTTGGTTGGGCTTTGCCACAGCATCAGCTGGCAGATGCTGGCACAAAGGCCTAATTCTGTCAAGTGAAACTGCACAGTGGAAAGTGCAGGATCCGGGAGTGGGAGTAGGCACAGTAGGGAAACAGTGAGCATCTCTCTCCTGGATTGCTACTCTGTCTGGTGAGCATGAGAACCAGGACTGAGGCAGGCATGGCTAGACAGAAAGTGGCACCAGGTGGCAGGTGTGTGAACTGCATAGTGGGACTGATGGAGTAGAACTAGACTTCAACACCCATTGACAAGTATGTGAGCTGAATGGGATGTGAGACAGACTGGACCAGTCTGTTGTACATACTGGCAAGCATGGGAACCAGGGCAGGGTGCAGACCTGGTGAGGGTTATTAGGAATCGTCCCAACTAGGCTGCAGCTTTCACTGGTTTACGTCGCCAAATGTGTGGTGGGCAGGATTGGGATGGGCTCCCAAATCCATTGGTTTCTATTGAAGGCAGGGCTTGAGGCAGAACTTATCCAGCAATTGCAACCACCAGCATATGCATAAGCTAATAGGGGTGACAGACTGTGCTGGACCCTATATTGGAAGCACATAAAAGAATCTGGTCTAGGTCACTTCACACAAAGTTTCTTTAGGGATCCCCGCAATTGAATTGCCGGACTCAGAACTCCAATGATGAAGAGAAGTGCAGTTTCCATGGTTTGATCATGGAGTCCAAGTGCCAAAGCTTTGCCTCCTCAGTGGCTCAGATGGAGTAATGGACAGCATATCCAGGTGCATATGGAGATTATGTTAGTGCATTGAAGCCTGCAGAAGACACTTGCTGCCACAACAGAGGACAGAACCAATTGATCAACTACCCCAGCCAAGTGTTGGTAGTGAAAATCTGGACAAGTGGAGATGCTAAGGTGAATTATGTCATCCAGTGGATTCTGGAGAGATTTCATTGGGCTTGGAATGGTGAGATTGACAGCAACTCAGAACAGTTGAACTATCAAAACCTCTTGAGCAGTACCCTCAGAGCATGCCGCACATCGGGGAACCTGGGACAGTTGGGTCGGCAGATGTAGCTTCTCCCTTTTCCCAGATACAGGAAGGAAAAAAGAGAATGTGAAAACAACGATCATATCCACTTCCCTCTAGCCCTTGACCATTTGAGCTCTAATCAACTATGCAAAGATCATCCAAAAAAAAAAAAAAGAGGATCACATCATTGGTTATGTTACCTAAGCAAAATCCATCTGTTGAAAAGTTTCTGTACATGCATATTTATTGTCAATGTTGAGCTAATGGAAATAATCAACATGACCATCTCCTGATGTGTGGTTAAAGAATGGGTGGTATATATACCCCAAGAACACTACTCAGCATCACCAGGAATTTATCTTGAAAGGTTGGAATATTGTCATTTGCTGCAATGTAAATGGAACTGAAGTTCATTATGCTAGGTGAGATAAACCAAGAACACAAAGTTAAACACCACACATCCTCACTCTCCTGGAGAGTCTAAAAATTAGGGCATCTCAGGGAAGCATGTTAGTAACATGTTAGGATGATTTCTGGAGATTGAGGCGGGAAATGAGGATGATAGGAACGGGAAAGATTGGTGGATAGGTTATAGAGAAATAAGAGTAAGAAGTTCTGGTGCCCTTTTACACAGTTGGATAATGAAGGAACACAGAAATTTACTGTGCAAAAATGAACAGGAGGATAGGAACCACATATTATGAAAATATTGCATGTTGACTTTTTAAAGTTTTGTACCAAAATTACACTACTTCGAGATTCCACTATTCAAGAACATTTTGAAGTGTCCCATTGTTTTTTTTCCTTCCTAAAAGTCATTGGTCTGTTATTGCTGACTCATACTTTAACAGCTGAGAGCCATCATGGAGACTTGCATCTTAACAATAAAATAGAATATATTGCGACATGATTACCATGTGCAGTCCCCATCTATACTCCCGTAGAACTGTGGTCTTTCTATTTTTTCACTTTGCATATTATAGTTAAAGGTGAATTAAGCCTGTGATTATAATATGGATCAAAATTATATCTGTACAAATATTAATGAGAAGAAAAAAAAGTGCAGGAGAGTGTGTGGGACAGGTAAAAAGGGAACAAGGCGAATATGGTCTTCTTATTGGAAATGATCCTATGAAATGTGTGCAGCTTATTTTATTATTGTGACTTAAAAAAATCACACATTAACACTGGACTTTTCCTTATTACATATCAAAAGTAAAACTTCAACCATCTTGTATCTAGCTAATGAATGAGTTTGGTTTTACTTTGTAAATTTTAACCATGCTGAAAAACTTTGTATCATACACAGATAATGATGAAACATAATTTTAACTAATCTGAAAAATTGTTTTAATAGTTTAATCAAGGCCACTATTATTTGCTGATATAACCAATAATCAACGTCAGTTTAATAATACAGTTTTCTTCATATTTTATCCCCTATATTTGAATTTATAGGAATATTTTGCCAGCACATAATCTGAAGCTCAAAGGCAAACAGATGATTTCAACTCAGTAATGAGTTTCTTTAAAACTTCTTTAAAAGTTCTGAGCTACTTCAACTGAAAACAGATATCCAAGATGCTTATAGTAAAATCACTTATATTTGAGTGAGAAAATGGTCATTCTATATGAGATCATTGACGCTCTTACGTAACATCAGTGACCATGTAGCTTTAACTTTGTGCTTCTCTTTGGGGACTTCCCCAGCAGTGCACTCTCTACTTAAGGGCTGTTTACTCTGTAATCTTATTATTCACAGCTTGCTAATTTGTAATTGGGCTTTGACAACTAGCAAATCTCCAGATTTCATAAAAACTCATTTATTTTGTTCTTTGGTTAATTGCAGCATTCACACTCCAAATAGTGGAGCCAGGGTGACTTCTAGTGAGTTTTGTGCAGTGTTCTGGAACCAATAAACTAAATTATTGATTGCCTAATGAAGCGCCCCATGCTCATATGAATTCCCGGTGTCTGGGCAGGGGTGAGGCATTTCTTCGGCTGCAGAGTCCCCTGCCCTTGTGCCAAGGTCTGCTGCTACATCTCAGGTGTGTTTTAAATGAGGTTGGGGTAACCCACAGGGAACTTCATTAGGGATTCTGATCCTTTTCCTATCCTGCAGAGCTACCCATTGCTTCTAATTTAGCCAAAGATCATCAAAATTAATTATGGTTGAATGGCATGATAATTGAAACAAAGCACAAGTTTGGTTCCTTGGCTTCTTTATATGAGCAGAATCATATATTCTACCACACTAATGGATAATATGTGATCAAACTGTAAGCATGGGCAGGTTAAGTCTGCTGATTTCAACAACTGAATTTGAAGATAACATAGAGAAGAGAAAAATTGCAAAGAAAACTGGATTCAACAAGGCCAAATGAAAACTTATGAGACTTTTTCTTTTACTAGAACTTCTTTTTTCTTTTTTTCAAAATATGTTTTTGTTTCCCTGAAGACAAGATTATCAAACACTGAGGGAGAGATCTCCCATCTGCTAGGTCATTCCTCAAATAATTGCACTATCCCAGGTTGGGCCAGATGAATGCTGGGGGTTTGGATCTCCATCTGGATCTTCTGACACTTTCTCAGACACATTGGTGGGAAACTGGATTGAAAACGGAGCAGCTGAGACTTGATTAGTCAATCATATGGGGTTGTCAGCATTACGGAGGCAACACTCAACTATAATGCTAACCTTCATTTGAACTTTTGACTAACGTTAAAATACAGTCAATATAGAATTATCATAATCTATAGAAGAGAAACGTTTTTGTCATTGACTTTAATGAACAGTTAATCTATTAACATCACAATTGGAAATCATGTGAAATGACATTTGCATGCTTCAGGAAAGTTATTTATGGTAACATAAATACTTGGTAACATAAATACTATGGTAACAAAAACTTTATGATAACATAAAGTGCGTTGTTTTTCATAATGGCTTCCTGCTTACTAGGGTTAATCCAGAATCTAGGCCATATTCATTAAGAAGGAGTTCTGAAAGTTTAGTCTGCATGGACTCACACATACCTTACTAGGTAGGGCACAGAGCAAGTACTCCTCATCAAGGTACCGAAGATTTCTCTGCACACCCGTCCTATAATGGTTTGCACCTCAATTGTTGAAATGTTAATGGAGTGGTCACAGGATGTGGTTAAGAACTTGCATTATTTTCATTATATTGTTTACTCAATACTATGTCAATTAGTACCATAACATTGTATATTGTCGCTGATGTTATGTTGGAGCTTTTGATTGATTGGGATTTTACTCTGTTGACTCTGTCTTCGGACCAGAGAGGGTCTCCTCAAGAGGCCGTTGAACTTGTTTGGACGATGGGATGTTGGACTCTGTGCTTGGTATATGCTTGCAATGAAGGAATCTCAACTGAACTTGAACTGTGGTTACACAGTGGGGTGGGGGAGCCCACCGTGGGGGAAGGGCTATGGAAGGGGTGGGAGAAATCCCAGTACCTATGGAACTGTGTCACATAATACAAAGTTATTAATAAAAAAGAAGAAGGAGTTCTGAGAAGTGTGACCCTGGCAATGCAGGATTCTAGACCCTAAGTGGCGCGAGTCTCATGTGCTGACAACCACTCACACCTGTCCTTTTACCCACAAGAGTCCTGCACTTCTAATCCTTTCAACTAGCCAGTCATCCATTGTTGCAGAACCCCGAAGTCTCTTAACAGTTTCTAAGCACTGAGTAGATCAAAGCACTTTAACTTCTATTTGAGTAAAGATATGATCAAAATATTAAATTTTCTTGTCATGTTTCAACAACAAAACTGATCTGCATCCAGGTTGTTCGAGGAATTGGCTTCAAATATCCAAAGTGAGCTGGGAGAGACATGTAACATGCAATTGCGGAGCACTGTGTTACATATTACAAAACTGAAAAAGTGCAATGGATTGCAATGGTTATATCTGCACTTATCCACAAATACCAAGGAAGATAAAATAGTCTGGAATTACACAGCCATGTGTGACATTATCATACGCAGTGCCCTTTCCTGTTCTACTTTCCTTGATAGAACCTTGTCTTCCCTATGTTTGGGAAGAGGCAGGTCAGAGCTAAACAGGCTGACGTCAAAGTTAACTGGCCTCTGCAGGATAGGTGTGGAACGAGGATGTAAAAAATGAAAATTCCTCGAAAGAATTGGCATTGTTCATTTTGATGTAGCATTCTATCTAAAATGAATGTTTGTCATAGAACTCTGTATTGTGCCAATTCAAGTGATGTATACAGAAATTAGCCTGAAGAGATGTCATAAAAAATGGACCAACATGTGGTAGCCACTTTTATAGATGTCATTTATTTGCACATATCTTTTTGATTGTTTTAAAATGAAGAATTTCTATTTTGTGTTGGAGTGTATGTATTTCTCTTTCAGCTGCCACTATCCATTATTCCAATCAAAGTTCCTTTCCAAAAGATACTACAGAGTTCTTTGTTAATATCTTTTGTGTATTCTAGGAAGCTTAGATGAGTTCATGATTTGGTGCACAGAAAGTTTTCCAAAGTTGTATAGGGCCGTGGAAAGAATGATTTGTGGGAGATAATAAAAATTTTCATTGGAGAGTGATGATACAAAAATATAATTATGTTCATAGAAACCATTTGTTGTGGACACCAACCAGAGCCCATTTAAGTTCCTGGTGCATGCAAGCTGAGGATTTATTCACTGAGCCATCATGCGGGGACTTTCTTTTTCTTTTTAAAAAAAGATTTATTTATTTGAGAATTAGAGATACAGAGACAAAAGGAGAGACAGTGAAAGAGCTTCATCTGTTCATTCCCTCACCAGATGGCAACCACAGCCAGGATGAAAGCCAGGAGCCAGGAACTCTTGCCATCTCATTTGGGTGGCAAGACTCAAGCATTTTGTTCATCTTCTGCATTTCTTAGGCCAGTAGTAGTGAACCTGGTCAAAAGTGAAGCAACAGTAACTCTAGTGAGTCTTTAAACACGAATATTGGCTAGATTTGTGGATTGAATTGTTGCCAAGCTGAATCATTTACTACTGTATGTATATACCACCTATGCATACGCCAAAGAATGCATACATTTTTTTTTTTAAAGATTTATTTTTATTATTTTTTCATTGGAAAGGCAGATATACAGAGAGGAGAGACAGAGAGGAAGATCTTCCGTCCGATGATTCACTCCCCAAGTGAGCGCAACGGGCCGATACTATGCCGATCCGAAGCCAGGAGCCTCTTCCGGGTCTCCCACACGGGTGCAGGGTCCCAAAGCTTTGGGCCGTCCTCGACTGCTTTCCCAGGCCACAGGCAGGGAGCTGGAAGGGAAGCGGGGCTGCCGGGATTAGAACCGGCGCCCATATGGGATCCCGGGCGTGCGAGGCGAGGACCTTTAACCACTTGCGCCACCGTGCCGGGCCCCGAATGCATACATTTTTGATTTCCTGCATTATTAATTAATGTTGAATGGTATATATGAGGATTATAAAAAAAATTAAGTAGCTTGTATTTAGTCAACCTTTAATTACTTTGAGTTGAACCACAGGGCCAACTGGAGAGGGCACAACTGGAATGGGAGTGACCTGGGAGGGAAATAGTGGGCTCCTCCCTCGTGGGTCATCACCTTCCACGGGAGGGCATGGGAACTAGGACAGGGGCTGGGGTGGCTAGACAGACACCCAACAACATCTGTTAGGCACGGTTGGATGAGATGGATAGAAGTAGGTTGCAACACCTGCTGGCAAGTATATGAACAGAAGGGTATTTGGGACAGACTGGACTAGTATGCCATACATACTGGCAAGCTAGGGTAGGGGGTGGGCCTGGTTGGGGTTACTGTGGGCCGCCCTGACTGGGCTGCAACTCCTCCTGGTACATGCAAGGGCAAAGTGTGTTCAGGGCGGAACCAGGCCGGACTGCAAGAGGACACGGGTGGAGTCAGAACCGACCCAGCAACTGCAACCACCAGCTGATCGGGACAATGGACTGTGCCGGGCCCTATGCTTACTAGAACACGCAGGAATCTGGACTGGGAATACCTCAAAATTTCTTTGAGCATCTCCCCAGTCGAGACACCGGACTCAGAGCCCTAACCAAGAAAAGACAGAACAAGTCAAGCAACAACCTCAGCTATCTGTTGGCAGCGAAAAGCTGGGCAAATGGAGACTCTAGAAGGGACTGTGTCAATCAATGGACTCTTCAATGACCACATCGTGCTTGGAGTGGCGAGACTGGCAGCGACCCATGAATGGTGAACTATTGGAACCACTTGATCGAGTATCTCAGAGCATGCCCCACATCCGGGACTTAGGGTGGGCGGGAAACTGGGTGGGGCTTCTTCCTCTATATCCCCCTTTAGGCCTCGAACCTTTTTTACCCCAATTAAATATGTAAGGATTGTCAAAATTAAAAAAAAATATTCAAAGATTTCTACTTGCTGGAAGACATTAGAGAATAATACCATTTATTGCCAAGTTGCCCCCACTGCCAAGTTTTATAAGCAGCTAGAATTGAGTAGCAGCACATTTCCAAAGATAGCTTTTCATTCTATTAGTGAATAAATGCATTATTTAACTAGTTTTATAAAACAAAAATAAAAAAAAAATAAAATGAATGAAAGTGAAATAGAAAATCTGTTAATTTTAACAGGGCTTTTGATATCTGCAGAGGTTGGGGGAACCAAGTCCTTTTCTTTTTTTTTAAAGATTTATTTTTATTATTTTTTATTGGAAAGGCGGATATACAGAGAGGAGATACAGAGAGGAAGATCTTCCATCCGATGATTCACTCCCCAAGTGAGCCGCAACGGGTCGATACTATGCCGATCCGAAGCCAGGAGCCTCTTCCGGGTCTCCCACGCGGGTGCAGGGTCCCAAAGCTTTGGGCCGTCCTCAACTGCTTTCCCAGGCCACAGGCAGGGAGCTGGAAGGGAAGCGGGGCTGCCGGGATTAGAACCGGCGCCCATATGGGATCCCGGGCGTGCTAGGCGAGGACTTAACCACTTGCGCCACCGCGCCGGGCCCACCAAGTCCTTTTCAATCCACAACAGTTTCTTAGAATAAACAATACCTCATGGCAGAGCAGTACTCATACATGAAGCAAATTCCTTGGCCTCCCATGTTGCTGCCACCACGGAAATGTGTGTGATTCCAGGCTAGCTGTGAAATCTTTCTACCTCTGTATCAGAAGGCAAAAATGTCACACTGCCTGCCTCCCAGAGTTTATGAATAAAATGTCTGTAAATGCAACATGTTCTGGTATGAAAACAAATCTCTTTCACTGTGCCAGTCATAATAACTTAGACAAAAGTTTATCAGAGTTAAAATTATTTTAAGAATGTAAAGTATCTTTTTTTCCCAAGGTGATTTCAGTCCATCCTGCAGACCTGAGGGCCAGAAATGAGTGGTAACTAATTTATAAGTGATTGGACTCCCAGTTCTCAGTCATGGGACCGATGACTCAAAATCTGCAGGTCATACTTGGAAATTGCTGCAAATTCTCATCAATGCGATCATCTGGTTTTGCTGAAAATTGAAGGCAGTGTTGGTTTAAGCAGAAGTTTCCTACGAGCACCAGCAAGATGCCCACTATTCCTCAAAGTGTCCTGCTGAGGGTCCAGAGGCCAGTATCCACTATTCATTTGTAGACTTGGCAATTTTCACACACCACATGGAAAGGGCAAGCAAGCCAATAAGAAATACATGTAAACAGAATTTTATACAGGTTTTACCTTAAAATTTGTAAACAGCTTTATTTGGGCAAAGTATTTCCTTTTTCTGTTCTATATCACTCATGTTTGGATGAGTACAAATTTTGATTTTGTTTTTTAATTTGATGGAGTGTTCGCATTACCTCAGATGCTGACAACAGCGAAGGGGCAGAAAGAGAGCTGAAAACCCAACTTGGGCATCCTCTTTGTATAGGCAGGAACCCGACCTGTTGCCTTCCCACCTGTACTTTCCCTGAAAAGCTGCCTTCAGGAGGGAGGCCAGGGCTGGCACTTGGCACTCAGATGTGGAACACAGGTTAAAAACATCATACCCCTAGGTTAAACACCACCTGGTATTTGCAGAGTGTGGCTAAGTCTGGGATGAGGGTTTTCACACCCTTTACCAATGGATTTAGGTACCACACTTTCCTAATAAAAATTCTCCCCTACTAGGCAAGAGAACAATATTCTCTTTTATCCTGTGGATTTCCTTCCAACCCCTACTGTATATGCCATTTCTATTCATTAAGAAAACAGTCAAGAAAATTTCTCAAACCCTCCTTACTTAAGTATAGCATTTTGTATTTTATGCTTTTCTGTTTTTATCAAGTACTTCTTTTTATTTTCATTATCATGGAGTTGTAACCTGTGAGAAAAGAAGGGAAAAACTTCAGTATAACTCATTGGCTAAACTCATCACTATGGATTTGTAATATAGTTTATAATGTAGACAATTCAGTGTCATTTAATATTGATCAATATTAATACTCAAATCTTTACATTTTTATCAATTTCCTCTTTTTTTGAAAACATACTTAATTCTAATAATAGCAATACCACACCAAAATGATACTATTTGCTCAATTTTTACATCCACTAGGAGGAGCTGATTGTTTAATTGACAATGTGTAAGATTTATGTGTTAAAATATTTAATTAAATACTGTCAGTAGGTTGAGATAGCTATCAGTAAAGTAACATCAAGGAGAGATAAAGTAAATAATATAATATTTATATTATATAATAACTATATATTATAATTATATTTATATTATATATAATAATTACATAATAACTCTATAGAGAATAATACAGAATAAATTTTGCTACACACTAATTAAAGCCAGCTAACTGCATCATTATCAGTTTGAGTTGACTAAGATGGCACTGTACAAGTATAATTTTCACATAAAAACCCTCTGTAAATTTGTCATTTTTTTAATCCTGAAAACTAAGTTGCTTTGTAGTCAATATGGTAAAATGGTAGATCCTAAACAGAAACTAGAGAAGATGAGGGGAAAGTGTTTTGGAAAAAAAGAAATAGTGCTTTGGTAATCTTGCATTGCAAACCAGTGTGCCTGGTTCCAATCCTGGCCGCTCCGCTTCTGATCCTGCTCCCTGTTAATGCTCTTAGAAGACTAGGGAAAAATGACTGAGGTGTTTAAGCGCTTGTCACCCACATGAAAGATCCAGATGGAGTTCCTGGCACAGCCCTGGCTACAGCGGCCCTTTGATGCTGCAGTCTTTTGCAGCACAGGGGTGACTTGGCATACTCACACACTGAGCGTTCTGAGTCCACTTGTTCAGCTTTGACCACTACAGCCAAGGCCTCAAGCTGAAGGAGTGAAACCCCAGCTCTTTGGCTTGTCTGCTCCTCTACCTGCTGTGTTATCTGAGGCAGTTTTCTGAAGTTGAACATACCACTTTATATAGTTGCACAAATGAAATAGCTGAGTCCAACGGTCCCACAATACGAAAGTGCTCAAGAAATAACGGCTTTTCATTGGAATTGCTTTCAGTGTTGCCTGGCATCAGCCAGTCTACTGACATTTCTTTTATTGTTTTTTTATTAGTTGTTTTAATTGCACGATTTTCCATGGTATTCCCTTTCCCTCCCATTCATCTCTCCCCATGCTTCCCTTCTACTATTTATTTCTTCATTAATGCATTCATATAGGATCTACTCTTTTTTTTCAATACCTGATGTCTTTTTAATTTTTAAGTTAATGTACTATTTATATAATGTTGGGCATGTGCTCCCTCATATGTGACACTTAACAAGTAGATCATCTGAACTTAGCAGAATCAATTTCCAGATGAGATATGGAGTGGAAGGGCGGCGAGAGTTGGGCTACCAGGCACCAAAACAGTTGGGCAGAAGTGCTTTCTGCTGGTTCTCCCCAGCAGAGCGAGAGACTGCTGTGCATAATCAAGTACTACATGTCCTATAAAGAGGTCAGAGAGCCTCCAGCTCCAAACCTAATAGAGAGATACCAAGTGGCACCGATTCTATGCTTTGTAGCGTGCTACTTAGCAGTATTGCAATCAGCAAGTTACCCCGATTTAGCCTTGACCTGCCCCCCATCTCTGCAATTTTTACCACTCTAGGTTTTCCATGCAAATAGAATAATGCCATATTTGCCTCTTTGTAATTGGTTTATTTCATTTAGCACAAGGCCACATGCTTTAGCTGTACTACTGCATATTTTAGAATTCCAATTTTCTTTTAAGCTCGGTAGCAGCCAATTTTGCATGTATCTTCTTTCTCTAGTCAACCCTTGGTAGATATTTGGGTCTCTTCTACATTTTAGTTACTGTGATAAGGGTTCTTTAAATACGAGTTTACAAATTTTTTTGAGTAAATGTCTATTTTTATTGATCGTATTTGTAAAACATCAAATGTTTTCTGATTACTAATAGTTGTGCATATTCATGAGGTACAGGAAGACATTTCAATGTCTAGAATGTGTTCTGTTGAAATCAGTGTGATTAATGCTTCCTGCTCTTTGTTTTTACTTTATAATTGCAGCTCTACTCTCTGCTCAGAAAATACACAGTAGGTTTTTAGAATTGTAACAGACTCACTATGCTGTGTAACACCAGGAACTCATCCCTTCTACAGAACTGTGATTTATACTCATTAGCCCACTTACTCTAACCCTTCTCTCTCTCGAGTAGTAACTATTGAGAAATCAGGTTGGCTTCTGGATATTAAATGGAACATGCAGTAGCTGTCTTCGTCTTCACTTAGCATACTGTTCTTTAGTTCTATCCATGTTGCTTCAAATGACAAAATTTCATTCATGTTTACAACTGAATGAAATTACTTGTATACATGATGCTGTTGCCTTATTGATTGATCGATGCCTTGACAGAATCCATATCTTTGTTATTGTGAATAGTACTGCAAAGACAGGGCAGCGCAGCTCTCTTTTCTGTGTAATGATGTATAATGATCTCTTGTGATTGGTTTTCATTTTCCTGATGCTTGGGGATATTGAACAATTTTCATACACTTGGTACCATTTATATTTCTTCTTTTGAGAAATGTCTGCAAATCTTACATTCTTTTCTTAACTGCTTTGGTTGTTTTATTTTCCTGTTAAGATTTTTTTGAAGTTCCTTCTATATATTTTTTTTTTACCATTAATCCTTTGCCAGACTCATAGCTTACAAACATTTCCTGCCATACTCTCAATCATCTCTTCCCTCTGTTGGCTGCTTCCTTTGTGGGCTAGAAGTTTTTTGGTTTGCTGTAGTACCATTTGCGTAGCTTTATTTTTGCTTGCAGACTTTTTGAGCTCTTTCCAAATAATTTGTAGTTTACAGCTTTTACATCGTTTCAGCTCATCCATCTTGATTTGTTTTGTAAATAACAAGAAGCAGAGTTTAACTGCAATCTTTTACATGTGCATATCCATGTTTGCCCACATTATTTATTTGAAGCATTTATCCTTTCTTTGGTGTATACTCTTACATTTAAAAAATATATATATTTTTAAAATATTTTGAATAATGAAGGAACAATTCAATGATTATATAAAAATTTACAAATTTTTAGCATTTTGCATATTCATATAACATATATCCATTACATGTATATGTACATGTGTGTACACATAGCACATATACATGTGTATACATGTTATATTTGATATCAAAGGTGGATAACACATATATAAGACATATATAACATATATCTTGAAATTAATAAAAAATTAACGAAAAAATTGTAAGCCAAGGAAAGAGTTACTACATAAAGGGTATGAGTTAGTGAACAGGACATTTGCAAGTGATTGAGTATGTTGTTTTATTGTAATTCTAGCACAAACTTACGTAGACTAAGAAAGGAGAAGGCAGAGGGACATCTTTCAACAGTCTTCTCACCCAACAAAAGCACAGTTATTGGCTAGAAGACACGTCTGTATCTGTAGATCCTCCAGTCATGTTATAGATCATTTACAACACTCAAAGCTGCCAGATAGGCTGTGGGTCATGCATACCAGGTAGGGTGGCAGGTAACGTGAACTGCACCTGACTTCTCAGAGATGCTTATAGAGGAAGACCCAGCTCAATTCATTCAAGGACAGAGAAGAGAGACTGTGATGCTGCCCACTGCTCCTGCCTGTATGACCAGTGACCAGGTCAGGTTGATGATTGCATTCTAGTCCCTTTAATTCTGACTTGATGCAATCTTCTGTATTAAATAACACTGAATTGTCTTTGGGCCTTGGATTTCCACAGCGTATTTATAGTATGCTTACAGGTAAATCTCTTTGCCTTAACTCAGTGTAGAATTTCATAACAATGATTATATAGAAGGATGTTTTACACCAAATTTGACAACTTTTTAACTGTTATTACTTCAAAAATCTTTCTGCGTCTCTCCTCATCTCCCCTACACCTATGAAAAAATATATAGCGTCAATCAAGTGTTGCCAAAGGAAATCTTTCAAAATGTCTATTAAACCAAGCAGTGCTGTGTTGGCTGCTTGGAGACACTGAGCACAAATTTTAGAAACAAATAAATGTCACATCTGTTTCAAATGAAGTCTATGAAAAGAAAACACTAAATAAGAGAGGATATTATAAATAAAAGACCTCTTTAGTGAGGCAGGATATCAGTAGAAAGAGCAATAAAATCAGAATAGTAAAAAGGTGTCCATCAACCCTATGGTGTTCTGTGGAATTGCATACTCCTTCAAGTTCACACTATGGTTACCTAATGTAAGTATTTTGTTAAAATGTTAAATCTCATAAATGCTTAGTCCAAACACCACCTGGAAGTTTCCTGAAGTCCTTCTCCATGGCCTGTGAAAATCCATACAAATATTTACCACATATTCTAAATCATCTTAAATGCTCCAAAAGCATTCACATGTATCTCTATTAAAATTTTTCACGCTACATAGACTTGCAAGTTTTACAAAGTGTGGATGCCCTGGGTCATGACCAAGAGAATTAAACTATGTCTTGGGCCTCCTAAAAATCAGGTGAAATTAGTTTGCGTGCTTTTGTATCATTATTTAAGGTAACCAAATTAGTAATTCAAAATACATAAGAACAAACTTTTGGCTTTTTGGATTTTCTCCCCATTCTACAAGTCATAGCTAAAAATTGTTCCAGTCTCTCTTAGCTTTCAGGCTACATAATGCTGTTTAACTGCACAGAATTGAAAAACAGCCAGAGAAATAATACTACTTACAAAATATTAATTCACTGCCAAAATATAGCATCCAAATTTTAGAACTTAATTTTAACTTGATTTTAAAAATCAAGTTTTATGAAATAATCACAGTCCATTTAAATTTTTTCCATGTTTAAAATATTACATAATAATATTTTTACAGAATTCACATCAGTTTGCTTTGTGTGCTTGAATCAACATGATGTCACAAAATTAAAAAAACTCAGAAACAGGGTGACAAAAGTTAGTATTGACATAAACACTATTTGTTTCAGTTTTAAGATATTGTCCCTCTCATCGCATTTTCCTTCAGGATACACATATTGACTTCAAAAATTAAATGAAAAATATTACTGACATTAATAACTGTTCTACAGTCTCCTGTAGATTTTCAGAATGCTGAAATTTGATTTCTTCCTGATGGAATATGTTCACGTTATGTATTGAAATTAATGTCTTTCTTTAGAATATGAAATGCTGGTTATGTTGTGGGATAAACAGAAAGAGAGACAGACTAAGGAGCTGGGTATAAGCAGAAATCAAGATGGATTGACATTCAAGAAAAAAAAATAATTTAAATAAAGCTTGAAAATTCAAACTGTCACTGGCCTTGAGGCAACTAGATATATTGAGCACCAAGGTCAGTTAGCTCCACTGCATTTCGATTGCAGGCTGTGCAGGCCAAAGGGGTGGCCCCAACATGGGATCACAGAGACAGAGAATGGTGAGCCAGGAGCTGGGGCTGCAGAATCCAAGCTAGACACCTAGAACAACAACCTGGGGCTGAAATTCGATGAAGAGAGTGGAAGAACTGATTGCAAACAAGACCCCGGTACCAAACTCAACCAATAAAATTGAACTGTAGATCACTGGGCAATGCAGCTTAGAAACCAGTCTTTTAAGAAATTATTATTATTATTATTATTATCATTTTATGATACAGTTCCATAGACCCCTGGTATTTCCCTTATCCCAGCCCCAATTTGCCACCTACTTAGTTCCTCTGTATCATTACTAAAGTATAGTTCTTCATACACAGTCATATGTCCATCATTGCGGGCATAGACAATGGCAGAGAGTCCAGCATCCTATTGTCAAGATAGAGTAAACAATTTCATTGGGAGTCCATCTTTGGAAGTAGAAATGCATACTATATTGTATCCTCACATCTGGATATGTTAGTCTCCAATGCACAGCTACTGTACATCCCCTCAAGTGAAAAGCCATAATACAAAATCAGCAATAGAAAGAAAAGAAGAAATTTACAATGCCATGAAGTTAAATAACATGTTACTAGATATGATACTCTCCATTACACGGTTATTATACATCTCCTTAAATGAAAAGCCACAAAACAAAATCAACATCATGAAGAAAAAAATAAATTAACAACACCATGTAGTTAAATAACATGCTACTAAATGACTAATGTGTAGCTGAAGAAAAGAAAATCAAGAACCTTCTTGAAGAAAATGATGCTACTGTATGATCTATGAGTCAATGTAGTATTTAATCGGAAGGAAGTGTTTTGAAGAGATGAAACTAACAGAAAACATCACAACCCATGAGATATAGTTTCTGTTGATTTTTGTAGATGATATGTGTCTCGTCTAGACAACAAATAGATGGGTTTTGTTTTTTAATCCAGTCTACTAATCTATGATGTTTGATTGAGATTAAACCACTTACATTCAGGGTTAAATTGTATGGGTGGTATTTTAGTCCTGTCATTTTAGGAATGGGTTGTTCATTGGTTTAGTCTTGTGTTGTCATTTCATTGGGATGTTCTTCCCATTTGTCTTTGGTTTTGTTTGGTGCTATTCCTCGTCTCTGTTAAGAGAACATCTTGAAGTATCATTTGTAGGGCAGGTCTGAAAGAGGCAAATTATTTTAACTTTTCTTTACAGTGGAAGAATTTTATTTCATTTTCAAAGACAAGAGAAAGCTTTGCTGAATATGGTATCCTAGACCGACAATTTTTTCTTTTAGAATCTGGAATATGTCACTCCATTTTGTTCTGGCCTGTAGAGTTTCCTGTAAGAGATCTCCTATGAGTTTAACTGGCATTCCTTATATGTCAGTTAATTCTTTTCATGTGCACATTTAAGGATCTTTTCCTTATGTTCAGTTAAAGAGAGCTTGATTATCATGTGTCTTGGTGAAGATTGCTTTTGGTCAAGCCTGTTGGGAATTCTGTGCCCCTTTTGGATGTTTTTCCCCAATTCTTTCTAGATTAGGGAAATTTTCCTTTATTATTTCATTAAATACATTTTTAAAACCAGTTTCTTTTTCTGCACCTCCTGGGACTCCCATAGTTCTTATATGAGGCCTATTAATAGTGTCTTTCAATTCTTGAATGCTTTTTTTGGCCTGATCCAGCTCTGCTTCCAGCTTTTTGTTTGCTTCCCCCTGATAACAGGGAATATCTTCCAATGTTTAGATTCTTTCTTCTGCTTGCTTCAATCTGTTTTGGAGACTCTCCATTGTACTTTTAATTTGCTTTAATTCCTGATATATCAGCCTTCATTTGCTTTATTGCTGCTATTGCTTGTGTAAAATATTCCTTCTATTCTTTCAACTCTTGTATGTGCAGCTTTAAAACGAGTTTTCTGAATTCTGTGTGCCCCATTTTCTCGATGTCTTTCTCAATCAACTCTGAGTTTGGCAAAGTGTTTTGCTCCTTTGCAGGGGAGTTTTCAGTAATATTCATTGTGCCTTTGTCTCTTCTTTTGCTCTTGATCATTTTACTTCTGGTTAGCAGAGTCTTCTCCTTGGGGCAGGTTTCTAAGCTGTGTCACCCACAGGTCTATAGTTTGATTTTCCTTATTGTCATTGGTACACAACTCTTTGCTTGCAGTCACTTATGCCACTCCCTCCAGCAAGTTCCAGGTCTGGGTTCATATGTTAGATTTCTACCATCATCTCCATAGCCCCAGCTCCTGGCTCACCACTCTCTACCTCCTGTGATACCGTGCTGAAGCTGCATTGTTGTTTCTGCAACCTTTCTCCCAGTTCCGGTTGGAGCAGATCCCAGGATCAGCGAGACACCAGGTGTCCTATATAGCTACGTTGTTGGTAGCACCGATCTTGCCTGAACCTGTTGAATATTAGATTTGGCTGCCACACGGACATATTTTGACCCATACAATGCCATTGTCAGTATTATTTACCTGCGGGACCAGTGCAATGCACAGAACTCAGTGAGTCTTCATGAGTTTAGCACATGCACAGCTCAGTGTTGTCCCCTGCAGTCCTAAAGCTTTTGCCACACTGTACAAAATGGCGCCTGATGTACCACTACTAATGTTCTTGATCTGCTGGTCATCAGGTCTGAGGGCTACCCAGACCTATCCTGTGTGGAACCTGTAGGATACCACATTGATGCAGTTCACGGAGTCAGAAATGAGTTCACCCCCAGCTCAGCGTATGCTCAGTCCTTTTCCTTACCTTTGCCTCCTTAAGCAAAATGGCACCCAATTTGGCTTCAGGGGCTGACTGGGCTGTGAAATCCACCCTGTTCTTGCACTGCCTGTCTGGATCTGCTAGTTTGTCTCTGATCCTGATCAAATCAAATAGACCAGCAGGACCGACAGGTCTTTGTCTGGGTTTACCTCCCAAGCTCCCACTGAAAGTCCCTTCCCACCTGGTTGTTTGTGGAGTTCAGATTGCCCGTTAGCTGAATGCTGCTGGAGCATCAGTCACAGCAACACCACATCGTTGTGTCTGCTTCTTTCTGTGTCTGTCAGTCTCCAGGTACCCCTCTGCTGTTGTTCTGTCCCCTCCTATTTCCTGCTTCATCCTGATTAAATGTTTCTCTGCCTATTTAAATGTGTCCTTACCCTATTCTGCCATCTTGATTCTTTAGAAACTAGTGTTAAGGAGTGGAATGTGAAAACCAAAATAACATTGACAGCGCAAAAGAAGAGACAGAGACATAATGAATGTTACTAATACCTCCCCTGCAAAGGAGCAATTGTCTTTTGACCTGTGTTAACTGTGGAATACATTGAGAAAATGGGGGATAAAGAATTCTTTTAAATTTGTCATAAAGATCCTTATCAAAAAGGAGTAGCACACATAGGAATTAAAAGGAAATACCAGCAATGAATTAAAAAAAAAAACCTGTTATGTTAGAAATTAAGATTACAATGGAACAAATTAAAAATTCAGTTGAAACTTTAATAATAGAATGACTGAGGCAGAGGAAAGAATTTCAGAACTGAAAGATATTTCTTGCCACAATTAAAAATCTGGAAATGGATCTAACTCATGTAAAAAAAAAAGTATTCAAGAAATAAGAGACTATTAGAAGACAAATTGAAGAGTTATGGTAGTTCCAGAAGGTGCAGAAAAAGAAGCTAGATTTAATGATATAATAATGATTATAAATATAATTATATATTAAATTAAATATAATTTAATGATTTAATGAAATAATAAATGAAAATGTCCGCAATATGAGGAAAGAATTGGGAGAATGCGGACAGGAGAAGCACAGAACTCCCAATAGGATTGCCAAAACGCATGATAATCTAACTCTGGATGTGAGAAGAAAGTTAGCCTACTTCACTGTTGGTGGGAGTGTAGGCTAATATAACCACTCTGGAAATCAGTATGGAATGTGCTAAGGAACTGAAAATGGATCTGTCATATGACCCAGCTATCCCACTTCTGGGAATATATCCAAAGAAAATGAAATCTGCATATGAGAAAAGGATCTGTAATCCTATATTTACAGCAGTACAATCTATAATAGCAAAGACATGGAAACAATCCAAATCCCCATCCAAAGAGGATCATTTAAAAATACTGTGGCACATCTCCTACATGGAATACTACTCAGTCATTAAAAAGAATTAAATTCTACCATTTACAATCTAATGGTCCAAAGTAGAAATCAGTTTAACAAGTCAATTCCTAAAGAACAAATATATACTCTCTCAAGATCAATAGCCCTGTGTTACAGCTCAGGGAGTTTATATTTCTGTCTTTATTTTCATTCCTCAAAAAATTTTCTGCTTTTCTTATTAGTTTCCTCACACAGTAGCATTGTTTGCTTCAGGAAGGTCTTCGATTTTGTTTTTTATTTGTTCAATGACACATTGGTCATTCAGTAGCATGTTACCTAACTTCATATTGCTGTAAATTTTCTGTTCTGTTGATTTTATTTTATGGGGTCTCATTTAAGGGGATGTATAGCAGCTGTGTGGTACAATCACACATAAATGTGAAGATACAGTGCAGTGTACATCTCTACTTCCAAATCAAAGATGGACTCCCAATAGAACTGTTGAATATACCTTGACTACAAGACAGTGTGCTCTCTGTCAAGTCACATGCCTACAACGTCTGGATACACTTAAATAGCAGAATGATGGGCTTACGACTGATTGTGAAGGACTATATTGTAATGATATGGGGAAATCAGTGTGTAGGGGTGGGGATTTGGGAGGGAGGGAAGGGAAATTCTAGAGCTTATGGAGCTCTTTCGTGGAAAAATTAATTAACTAAGAGATGCACTACACAGTTATATTAGGAAGATATTGTTTTATATACAAATAATTTTGAACTTTGATGTTTGAGAAAAGTTAAAAGTTATTGGATCATGGCATTTTTGTGTTTTAAAATATATTTGAAGCTCTGAAGAGACTAAGCAATGGCAAATTGACTATTACATAGGTTAATAAATTCATTTGTGTTCTGAAAAAAAAAAACCACTAGGCTCAGTGATAAAACTATCCCTACCACCAAATAAGTTTTTGTAGCAAACATTCAGAGCTTGATTTTGTTTTGTTTTGTTTTTTGGTGGCAGAGAGGCAGTATAGATACAGAGACAATCTTCCCTGCCAGGACTGGTGTTCACTCCTGACTCTCCAACCTGCCAATGTCTTCTTCGTTTCTGACACACCATCCATAGAAACTGTTCAGTGCCCAATCTCTGAAAATAATTAAAATTTTGTGAACTGACTCTCTGTGCCTCTGATTTACAGAGAACTATTAACATGCCACTCCTGAAGACTTAACTCCTCGATATGGGCGTCAAGATGCTGCCGTTGATCTTAGAATGGAATAGTCTTACACTCCCCAATGCACTGTGCTTTTGCTGCAGCTTCCTGCCTAATATTCCAGGGATATAGGGTGCGGCACCACAGAAGTAAGATTTCAAATGCAAATAATAGTAAGAGAAGTGAATCACAAGGCAGCATGTGTGTAAGTAATAAAATGGCTAGAATAAAGCGACTTACTTAGGTGAATGTGATCAGGGGAGTCTGGACAAGTATGTAAGTTACAGATAAGTGGTGAGAAAGGAAAAACTAAGTAGACATTATAATAAGCACGGATTTTTAAAAGAATATCCTGAAAGGGACAGATGGAGAAAGCAGGAGAAAGAAGGAGGCTGAGTACAGAGACACTGAGTTCCCATCTTTGCTCCCCTCCCCAGCTGTCTACAATGATGGGAGAAAACCAGGCCCAGCTGAAGTCATGATCCAGGGACTCGACTCAGGTCTCCCAGGTGTAACAGGGATCCATATATTTGAGCCATCACTCCTGCTCTTGCAGAGTTGGCCTTAAACCGAAGCCAAAGTCAGGAACCCTAACCTGGCATCAATTCCAGGCACTCTGATGTGGAATATGGCTGTGATAACCACTATGCTAAACTCTTGCTGCTAAGCAGTCTTTTCAACATTCAAAAGAGGTTGAGATACATTTTGTAGAGAACTGCGTGGCAGAGTGTGGAATCTGAACTCTGCTTATAGCTAAATGAAGCAAGACATGTGCTAACTGATACAGTGACAGGGTTAAAGAGAGGCTGTTAACTTGCTGAAAACTTGAGACAAACAGATGAGGAAGACAATTACAGTACTTCAGCTTGGGGTGAGAAGGACATGTCAAAGTATTAAATGTTTCTTTATGGGTCATTGCCTATGATATGCTACTAACTGCTCTCCAGCTACAGAGATCTGCCAAAATCTTTGCCCACTAAGGAGGCAGCGATGCATTTGTCTTAGGTGTTCAGAGAGCCTTGTGGGGTGGATTAGAGAGGCAGAACAGGTACCTTGCTGGGATTCCTATACGAACGGTTTGCTAGGAAGGCATCCTAAGCCAGAAGCAGAGTGGGATAGATGGGGATGGGCAGGCCGAAAGAACAGACGCCATGGCTGCTAAAAATACTGCTTGAAATTGATGCCAATTGCAGCCTCCACCACTCAGGAGGATGAAGCTGAAGATGAATACGATTAAATTATGTTTCTGTTGACATGATGGCTACCCAGAGTTTGGGTGTGGTGATTGTCTATGTTGGGAAGACAGACACTAAATTGGCAGCCAGTTGCATGCACCATCGAGGTTAAACCCAAGGATGCAGCCCTGTTTTCCCTTTTTACTCCTTTGCTGTAATGTCTTTAAATTGCTTTTTCTCTGGGTCTACACACACACACACATGTCTTATGCAACCATCAGCATTTACACACCACACCAAAACCATATGGGTGAAGTTGCTGACTATTCATGAAATGGAATGGACTAACGTCTTCCTGTCCTACTATTGGCTAGTCAGTCACCACACATATTAAGTTTGTCATGGACATTCCTTGGGATCCTTTTATCATCCCTGTTCTCTGCTTATGTATTCAGCAGTGCTCAGTATTATAAATTTGACACCCCCCCCATTTAATATCTATTCAGGACACTTCTTGAGGCAGTGTCAATGCTCATGATAGATTTTGTAACATCCATTGCTCATGTAAATTTATACTATCCAAGGAAAATGCATTAATCTCTTTTTCTTCACGCATCAAGAGATTCATCAAACCACTATGACAGGAATGAGAGCTAGTCACATAGCACAGAAGTTGACCAAAGACCTTGTTTGCAAACTGAGATCTTCAATGACAATTTCAAGGTTGATAATATATAATATAATATATGTATGTATATTTGAAGATATATATATCTTCAAAGCTAGTTTCATGGAAGTCCAATGAAGCTATTTCTTTAAAAATGTGTCTCAAAGATGAAGTACCTAATCTGAATATTTTTATGGTATTCTTACATTCCATGGGGATAGGTGGGTCTTGTCTGTGTTCAAATTAAATCTCTTCAATATTTTGGAAAAATTCTTGAATATTGCTAGTGACTTCACATTAACAATGAATAAATCAGCTGGACCCAATGTGAGAGAGATGTTTAATATGCCACAGTAAATAAAAATTTGTGTCAAAGAATTCTTTTTCAAGCAGCAAACATCAAAAATTAGCTTTATTCCTGTTTCGAAACTAGGGGAATTGGAAGGCTATGCACAAAATTTTAAATAAATGAAATATTTAATTATGCATATTAATCACACAGTTTCTCTGTATATTCCATGAAAGTGCTTTAATTTTACATCGAATTGCATGTAGAATCACTGTGTGAAAAAATATGTAGGTCACAGAATGGCCAAATGTGGAACAAGATTCCAAATTATAATGTCCCACATTTCAAAACAGGCTGCTGATGATTTGCCCAGTTTGTATTTCTTTGGCATCAGCAGCAGTTCTGCTAAGGCAAAGTAAATGTCATAAAATGTTTGCTTCCCAGCAGCCACTGGCAAATAATTGGCATCTGTTTTCTGTTGTCTAGCGGCAGTTGGGTTTTCTGAAACAGAAGCTTCCAGTCCTCATTGGATAACTTGTTGATTTAGTACCCCCTGGAGACGAAAACATGAAAAACTTGTTTCAGGACAGAAAAAGAAAAATCAAATTTCTGAAAACATTTGGGCTTCAAAAATGTGGCCTGATTCGCAGTGCACTTATCACAGGTCCTGTGGACTCACCTGTGTTACTCAAATCCAACGAATGGGCAAAGCAGTAACTCTTGGTTGGAGAGCCAAGCTGTGCAAAGTTGCGGAGGCAGAAGGTTCCCTTTAAGGTGCCATTGCTCTCACTCACCCTCGACCCCTTTTTGTTGACAGGAGCCAAACACCTTAGCAATGACAAAGAAAAGCAAGGAAATACAGATTGCAGATGGGTTTGCCTTGAACTCAAGCATTTTGAAAAGCTCTGTGAAGTGGGGGATGTGATTATTTGTAGAGCAGGAAGGGCACTTAGAAATGAGACTGTAGGAGGCTCTCTGTTTTCAGTGTTTAAGAGCAGATAAAAGGCCACTTTCACTGATACCAGGCTTCTTCTGGCTGAGGACTAGGCCATTAATAGTCATTAACACGCTTCCCAATGTGTTGCCAAAGTGGTAATGAAATCAACACCTTCTCATTTTTATACTGCAGCTCTGCCAAAATGCACTTGGTTCTTGTCACTACAGAGCGATGTGCTGTGCGATGCACTTGTTACTTAAGATATCAACATAAACACTGGGTCGGAGCTAAACTTTTCTGATGTGAGGACTTGTCGCTACTCTATTGTAAATCATTAGGGATCAATCACTGAAACTCCACCCATTGTTTAAGGGATGAAGGTTCGTATTAACCAGATTCAGATGCAAAGCCCATTTCCCTTCCTTGAGTTGACCATCAATTTAGGTTTTCCAAAAAATATATCATTGGCTGGAAAGCTCTCTTTAGGCATTTGATTTCATGCTATTTGTCGATTAGAGAAGTGTCATGGAGCTTGAACAATCGGCTAACGTGATGAGCCTTTTTTCGCCCTACAAAAGCATGCCTTAACTCCTCCCAGGAATTGATCAACAACACTTTTACTGTAGACAGATTTAGAGGTAGGTGTCTCCTTTAGAGTTATGTGATATGAATAATGTATACTAATGGATTAATGTAGAATATTCTAAAAAGAGAAAGCAACTGACAGTGAGTAGGAAGGGTGTATAAAAACTAAAGAAACAAGTTTTACTTTAAAATTTTATTTATTTATTTGAAAGGTAGCATTAAAGAGGAGAGAGATCTTTCAATCCATTGCTTCACTGTCCAGAGGGCCACAATGACCACAGCTTCTCCTGGGTCTCCCATGTGGGTACAGGATCCTAAGGACTTGTCCCATCCTCTGCTGCATTCCCAGGATGCAATTCTCAGGGAGCTGAATCAGAAGTGGAGCAGCCGAGTCTTGAACTGGCGCCCACGTGGAATGCCTGGGTCACAGGCAGTGGCTTTATCAGCTATACCAGAGTGCTAGCCCTGAAAAATATTTTTAAAAATAATATTTGTTTACTTGAAAAGCAGAATACAAAGAGTGAGTCCTTCCGATCACTAATTCACTTCCCAAATGCCTGCAATAGCTGGAACTAGTTTAGATGGAAGCCAGGAGCCAGTGACTCTGTCTAGGCCCCCCACGTGTGTGGCTGGAACCCAAGCCCTTAGCTGAGAACCGCTGCCTCTATGGCACAACAGCATGAAGCTGGAGTTAGAAGCAGAGTAATTAGGACTCAAATATGGAACACAGGTGAACCAAAGAGCAACTTAACCCACTGCACTACAGGGCCTGCGCCCAGGTGTTTCTTGTTTATTTATAATTCAGTTGTCTCTTTTGCTTCCCAAGTTTTCTTCATTATTGGAGTATATATCTAAGTTACAGAAATGCCTCCCATTCCTAAATCCCACCCCAAGCCTGTGACTGGTATGTAAAAGAAGCAAGGTCATAAGTTATGAAAGGCGCCTGTGTTCACTGCTCCCATCGCAGACCACAGTTGTTTATCCAAGGTCTAAACCTCATATCACTGCCTTACCTAGTACCTGCTCTTCCACTCTCTCTCAGACTGACTCTCCAATGATATGGGTGTACTCCTTGCAGCAACAGCTATTTCAAAGGCACAATGAGTTTGTGCTATCGCCAAAAGCGGAGATGTATATTTCTTCTAATCTATGCTTGCAAAGACTAATTCTGAGTTACAAATGAATTCTGATTTCCCATTGAGGAACAAAGTGTGAAATAAAAAATATGAGGGCCAGCAACGTGGCTTGACAAGATAATCCTTCACCTGCAAACACCAGCATCTGCTTCGTGTCCCAGCTGCTCTGCTTCCTGTCCAGCTTCCTGATTGTGACCTGGGAAAGCATCAGAGGATGGTCCAAAGCTTTGAAACACTGTACCTGTGTGGGAGACTTGGAAGTGGCTCTGGTTTAGGAACAGTTCAACTCAAACCACTGTGGTCACTGGGGTGTGAACCAGCACATGGAAGATCTTTCTTACTACCTCTTCTTCCTAGAAACCCACCTGGCCAATACAAACACATGTCTTAAAATAAAATTTAAAAAAATAGAAGATATAGAGTGATATAAAAGAAGCATTTTCACCGTTATCTGCTAACCATTGTAATTACTACTCATGGACTTAATAGGATTCTTCACTTATTTCAAAGGCCGATACTACTACGGATCTCATGGATTCATTCTGTTAATGTTTTGACTGTAGGAGACACTTATTTATTCATGTATTCATTTAACAAAACACAGCTAATGGTTTTTCCAGAGTTTTAGGCAGTATGATAGATTGTCAATTCAATTGTGGATTTGGCATTCAAGAGGAAAAATAGATTATGGTCAGAAGCACTAGACTATATTATTTTCAAATGAAGTGATATGGTATGTGGTATGCACAAAGTATTCTAGAATGGTAAAACAGAGATAAAAGGCATTGTGTCCTGAGAGCATTGAACTATTTTTCTAATCTCACTCTGCAGCTAAATGCTCACATTTGTAGTGAATGCAAAGCCGTTAGCTTTGATGTGGGTGGACAAAAGTATTGAAGACTGGCAGAGTTCAGAGAGAGAGAGAGAGAGAGAGAGAGAGAGAGAGAGAGCTGTTTTGCTTTTATCTTTCAAAGCCTTTTACCCTTGATTGAATGAAGCCATCCTTGCCATGCACAGACCTGGCTGACAAAGACTTTGAATGACGAGCTAAAATTTAAAAAATGGCACAGTCAGATTTGCTCCATGAAGTCCGAAGAGCAATCTAGAAGAAAACAGATATTCTGTAAGGAAGAAGTTAAGAGTAATGAGCAACTCTTAACTGAAGAGTCGGAGATGACCTTCACAAGCCACACGACCTCCTAACTCCATAGAAGCCTGTATTCACCCTTTAAGGCTCAGCAAGTTTGGAACTGAGCCTAGTTAAACTTTGAAATACAAATTTCATAATCTATACAAAAACTAACAATTCTTTTTTTAATGGATTCCATGAATCATCATAATATTCATCGCCACATTTGTTGCTTATCCTCTGTTTGAAGATATCAAATTCTGTAATGGCTTCTGACTGATAAATTTATGTCTTCTGCAATTGTCTGTTTAATATATGTAAGACTTTTTTTTCAGAAACTCTTTGATTCTTGCACTTTTCCATGTTTACGCTGGAAAATATCTTTGAATATTTGCCACCTCCACCCAATTTTTAAAGTTTCCTATATGAAAGTGATGCTTCAAGTTTCGTTCCAGTTAGCAGGTAAGAAAGGAGTCATACTAAGGGACTGCCCTCTTAAAGCCATTCAAGGCTTGCCAGCACAGGAAATAGTATGAGTTACTCGATTATGTGATTCTCATTGTTTGCCCTGCTAAATAAGATATATTTGACCTAATGAACCCTCCCACAGGTGCTTCTCCTCGCGCCTCTTACCTTGATTTCAAGTACACATACTCCACCTTGGAGCTCTTCCTCTCCCTTGAGCTGCTGAGTGAACAAATTTCAAAGGGGAAAAGAGTCCTCCAGGATAATCTTAGAGGATATCTACTTAAGTATGAAAAAGGGAATGCAGTCACTCTAATGCTTCCTATAATTATTAATGAATCTCGAAGAACTCAATCATTGGCATAAAGATTACAATATCCCTGCATGAATATTGGGTATATTGGGTAATGAGGTTTATCTCAGGCAGCTCTCATGGCAACGGAGCTGGTATAGACTCACAATGAATTATGCATGTTTGCTGTTCTATGGCATTGCTTTATGGCTCATTGAAAACTTTGTTATCATCCAAAAAACCTTCATTTTAACTTCATAAGCAGGTTTGTATTAGAGCAGCTATCTTAAGAGAAAATTAATTTTTAAAGAATAAAGGCAGATGCATCTGGAAAATATTTAGGTTTCTAACAGTTGTCTATTAAAGATGCTTAATGTTAAGACTTACCTAAACACATCAATCGTCTACGCTAAACAAATGATGCATTTAGAAGTAGTCAAAGCATAAAATGGCATTTTTAAAATAATATGACTACTCCAATTATCCTAATATGTCATCCTACGAGGATTTCTGGCCTCATTTTACGCACGAGAGCATTAAGAAACAACAAAGCTTATGAGACTCCTATGAACTCACGGACAGCTAACAGCCATCATTAGCCATGGCTCACAGATATTCTTTCTACCAGGACCCACCTGTGAAGAAAATGTTGAAATTTGCCTGAAACTGACCATTGAGAAAGTTTACTTGGTATATTAACAAGAATAGGTGTTTTCCAACTTACTTGATGAATTTGTTTTTAGTAGTCATCATTATATCAAAAGCAATAAGTATTAAAGATACTCTAGAGTATTTATGCTATAAAAACCAATAAAATACGGTAGAATTTTATTCAACTTGCGTAGATTTTTGCCAGCTATCTAACTCTGACAGTCTCGGATCTTCTTATGAATTTCTTGCCACTGGTTTCAGTTCTTCATAAAATCCTGTGTTCTTTATCATAAATTCTAAGTTGATACACCCCCCTGGCAAGCTAAGCAAGACTGAATATATAATGGGAATAAAGTATGACAGTGAAAAATTAGTATTTTTCCAAATATGAGCTCCAGAAATAAATGAAATTTTTCGTTTTGGGTGAAATTGCACTATTTATGCATAGGTTGTTAGTTCTACATCCTCCCTCCTTTTATAAACATGTATTTGTTTATTTGAACAAGAGTAAAGGGAGAGGGAAGAGAGCGGAAAGAGAGCTTCCATCTCCTAATTTGCTTCTCATATGACCACAAAAGCTAGGCATGGCCAGGCAAAAACCTGGATTCAAGAACTCCATCCAGGGTTTTGTGTCAATGGAAGAGACTCAAGTACCTGAGCTATTCTCTGTTGCCTTCCCAGATCATCATCTGGAAGGATTTTGGATGCTCAACTGCTAAATCTCATACTTTTGCTGTTTTGTGGGATATGGATGCCTCAAACAGCAGCTTAATTCATCATACCACAACAACCTCTGATAATTCTGCAAAGGACCAGGGGTTAGGGCAATAGTTTAACTGCTAATCCTGTGCCTGTAAGCACCAGCACAATCCATCTTGTTGCTTATATTTAGGGAAATTAGTGGAAGATGCCCAAAATCTTGGAACCCTGCACCCATTTGGGAGACTTGGAATAAACTTCTGGCTCAAGACTGCAGACTTCTGGTTGCTGGTTCCTTGCTTCTGATTGGCTCAGTTTCAGTCATTGTGGTCATTTGAAGAGTGAACCAGCACATGGAAAATCTTTCTCTGTCTCTCAGTTCTGTAAATCTGCCATTGCAATAAAAATAATTAATAAAATCTTTAACAAAAGTAAGATAGAGCCAGGCTCCTTAATTGTTTTTTTAAACTGATTTTCAATATTACATTTAATAAGAGAATTAAGGAACTAAAAGAAAATATTTGCCTTATGTATTATATATTATATGTGGCAAATATTTCATATATTTATATATGAAAAAGATTTGTGAAGAAGAACAATAATAAAAACTTGATGAAAATTAGTAAAGAATTTAGATAAAAAGGTAATGGGATGGCTAATAATTATGTCAAAATACTCAGGAATGTTAGATAAATACCAAATTAAAAGTATTGTACCACTTAAAATCCAAACCTTGCAAAAGCTTTTCACAGATAAATCCCACCACATGTCATTTTATCAAAGAGCTAAAAAGCAAAATGAATGATGTTAGCGTGTTGGAAAGTAAGTGGAGAGACTGGAACTCTCGGATTCTTATTTAGGAACGAAGGAGGATGCAATCATTGTGGAAAAAGCTTTGGCAATTATGTCATGTAAATAAACGCATACCTGCAATGTGATCACCTGACTCAGTGCCTTGCTTTTAATTCAAGCGAAACATGAGCATTTGTTCATACAGAAGTCATCAGTGTTCACAGCCATGTTGCTCGTTATGAATAGCCCAAAGTGGAGAGAGCCTAAGCGTCATAAACAAGGAACGACTTGTGCAATGAAAGAATGGCGTGCTAGTGTATGAAGCTTCATGAATAACATGATGTGGTGTGGAAGAGTGCAGACATACTACAAAGACATGCATACTCTGTGATCCAAGAGATGCGCTCCTCTAAAGGATGAATCCCGAACAGCTGTTGCTGGGGCTAGGACCAAGCATGCTGCTTCTGAGCAGAAAAAGATCTGCAGAGAAAGTTAGCGATGACACTTAAATCTGCCTAATTCATCGTTAGTGTTACTCCATTTGATCTTTGTCTTTTTTTTTGTTTTGTTTAATATGTATTTGTGGATCTGGAGAGAGAACTGTGAGGGTCAGTGATTTTCAACCATTTTCAAAAAGAAGATAGGTATTGCTTTATTAAATCAATGAGTTTAGAGCTTTAAAATTAGCAAAGTACATCCAGAATCCTAAGTAACTTTTTGAGAGGCTGGGCTTGAAAGAAAATGGTTAATTTATTATTTACAAGGAGAAGCTGACAACTGTAGAATTGGCATTACATGTTTTAGAACAACAGTGTAATGCTGTAGCTGTGAGGGGACCTACCAGCAGCAAATGTGACAGGACAAATGGTAAGGTATACCATGTATTCTATGTCATATTTACTAAATTTGAGTTGTATAATAGGGAAAATAAATACAACTGGCCCTTTATGCCAAGGTCTACACCTGGCTCTGAGTTCCACCAGTGCATGCCTAAAGATTGAGCATGTGTAATTCTAACTCTGTCTCTACGCCTCCCCAACTCCTCACCCCTTCACTTGTAGCACACTTCAGTTCTCTCCCGGCCCTGAGATGTCCATGGAGGGTCACTTTATTTAATCAATGCCAATAACTCAGGAATAAATTCTTGCATTGGATAGGATCTTCATGGTTGATTTGCGCATTAGTTTACTACCACAAAATAGGGATAATGTGTTATCATGATTAAGGTTAATAAGTCATTGATGATCTCCGAGCATATAAGAACAGACACATTATTTAAAGGGCCGATGTTGTTGAACTGATAAATGAGCAAATCATCTCTCGCATGCAATTCTGAGCCATGTAGAGCCATTGCAATTTCTTTTCTGGTCTCCTCCCTTTTCCTCCCTGTGTCACTTTCCTCCTGAGGTTTGGTTTGTGCAACATTGCAGGTTGTCAGTCACTTAAATTCACCAGGTTGTTTCATTTCTTTGAGCCACAGTTAGTTTATTTTTATAGTTTTGGATCTTCCACCAGCCATGGCTCACAAAGGAGAAAAATATTTAGACTTTAAAAGATGCATCATACACTGGGATACAAGCATTAACCTACAACGAAAAGTTATTCTTCTATGTGGCTGGGATACTCCAGTGGAAGCATGATGGACTTGGGAAAATTCACCATGGACACATATTATGATTCCAGAGAGGAGAACAGAGAAGAGGGGTGGGATTTGGGGATGGGGAAGGGAGAGCACACGGCCAACTAAATTGTATCAAAAACAATAATAATAATAAAAAAGCTGCATCATAATTCTGTGATCATGTGTGGTCATCTTCCTGTTTTCTCATGTGCCATTTATAGATGAGAATTTTAACGTCACTTGAACGTCAATGATAAGGATGATCGGTAAGTCTGGTTTGGTTGAATCTCAACCAACAGAAGAGCACTGGATGCTTAAGGAGTCAGGGTATTATAACTTGCAAGATTCTGTTTGCTACCATTGCAGAGGCATTCATGACGAAGCCGTTGAGAATGCAACCAGAGAATGGGTTTGAGACTGTTGCTTTGCACCACATGAATACATCCTTCACTTTCTTCCAAGATAGTTCCTGGATATTTTATAAATTTTATTTTATACTAGTTGAAAATTGGATGAACATCTGCCTGTTCAAAATTACCAGGACTCCCATTAAGAGACTGACTTCAATGTAAGAGGTCCTTGCTGACCCAAAAAGGTGTTGAGTGAAAACTTTTAAGTCTATGAATATATGTGCCAAAAATGAGTGTGTCTGGCTTTATGTACCACTGGACTATGGCGCACAAAGATGTTTTTTCAAAAAAGCCAGTGATTTTCAGGCAGAGCTAGCTGTCAATTTTTGAGCAACTTCAATATATAAGAAAGACACAGGAATCAAAAATGATAAGATACTTGAATGTTTCCATTGCTATGGTAGCATAGGTGCTGGGTGGAATGTGGCCTATTTGCATCTGTTTCAACCTTTTCTTTCTAGCAGCATACGGAATACCTTTTGTGCACGTAGGGCCTAGTTCTATATTCAAAATGGCTTCAGTGTGGCTATAGTACACGGCTCCTGACATCTCCCCCTCTTTTCTATATATCAATGAAAGCGGCGAAAAGAAAGAAAAAAAAAGGGTTCGTTGAGGCAAGATAAGCGCTGCCTGTCTTAGGTTCATTCTGAGGGACCCTCAGCTCTTACCCGTCTTTGGGCAGCCCTGCCAGTCATCCAGGGCTCCCTGTCTTAGGTTGGTGGGGTACCAGAAAGATGCCCGTCATTGGCTAAATGCTTACCCAGGAAAAGCCATGCCTCATTATATTAGATGAGCCTCTTTGAAGACTGGAGCCGCATGGCACGATGTGGGGGGTTATCACTTGGGGAGCCTGAGCCATTGCAGCAATGTCAAGGTTTTTAAGGCCATAACCTTGCTGCATTTATTGAACATGCAAGCTGCCAGCTTAATGCCATTTAGAATAACTTTCCCCGACATGGGTAGAACTCAGGTCTCATTTACTTTAATTATACTGGTGGCTAATTGACTGGTGAGATTTAGGAAGGCGTTAGACCATTGTCCCCAGAGGTATTGATTGGTTTTTATCACTCTGGCCAAAATATTGTGGACTTTTACTGGGGTGACACATATATGATGGTATATTGGGGAGCAGCTGGCTGGTGAGATTCAAGAAGACATACTTAACAATGTATAAGTATTGTTGAAAATACTAACATTCCAGAATTTCATAGTGCTAAGATGTTACATGTATACAAAACAGTTTTATCAGGAACCAGAGATCCTAACTGCCTATCATCCCATCTGACTCCTACATTTTCAAACAGAAATGAACCCCAATTGTTTTTAGGGAGAAAGGGCGTCGTCATCTGCTCTTAGCTACTTCCTGCTGAGAGGGGGGCGCCGTTGGGTAACAGCAGCTGTAGGGGGTCCATCTTGTGGTTCCTGATAGAAGGCAGAAATCATCAGGTATTTGGTGTACATCCTGGCACTTGAAAAGTTTCTCTGTGTTGAAGTCTAAATAGTAAAACATAACATAGTTGTAACTCTTCCCAACCTAGCATGTTGTGAGTTCAGTTAGTAGTTTGAATATTTGAACATCAGAACTTAGATGTAAAAGAATTGTTAGGTTTCAACTTTTGTCAGAGTGAACATTAATTTAAGACTATGGACGAGATTTACATTTGTCTAAATTAACTTCTTTAAGTCTCAAATTTTGGAACATACCCAATAAGCTCAATGGAACACATGAAACTTCTGAGCAGTATAAAACTGCTAACCTAGATCAATCAGAAGGCACAATGCAAGGATTAGCATACAGCATCAGGATATAAGCCCATCACAGGACAGGTAAATGCAAGTTGACTTCTTAGAGCAAAAGAGTTAAATATTCAAACATAATCAAAACTGAGATGATAAATCTTTATACTAAAATACAGCAAGATGTACTATGACTCTGAATATACAGCTCCTGCATTGGAAGACAGTGTACACAGTGACTCTAGTGGATTTAACAAATTAGCACTCTTATGTGTGATGTCAGTGATCACCTGAGGTTCCAGACAAATGGTGTTTAGGCTGTGGAAGCCTCTTGAATCCACAACAACCCCATTAGACAAGACCACACACAAAGTGGAAGTTCTCTCCTCCATTGAGAGAAGAGCACAACTGTCCTTGATGGCTGCTTCTTTGCACTGGGGTGTGGACCACTGAGGTCCTTCACGGAGGGACACTCTTAACAGCACTGTCCTGGCATTCCACACCCGATATGCTTGTTCTTTTGCTGGCTCTCCTGTCAGACCAGAATGCCTTTTGGGCTGATTCTGAGGCCACTGAGTGCTACTCAAAATTGTCAGTCTATGAGTCTGCTGTAGGAGCTGCTTCCCATGTTGGAGCATTTTAACATTCTCTGAGATCTGAGTTATCATTAAACACTTGCATACATATACTCATATATTTTCCATTTAGCTTATGTGGATTTGGGCTCCCATGGCCAGTCTTGAAACTGTACCCTAGCAGTAAATGCATGTGAAATCATGTTAAACTATTGAGCTGAACAGATCTTGTAGGTCCTGGGAAAACAATAATGGACATGACTCTCTAAGAGCCTAATTATGCATCTATACAGTATTTTTTTAAAAAAAAGGATTTAGCTTAACAATTCTCATTCATAGACATGCACATGCACATTAGGTAACACACATGAAACAACAGCTTTTAAGAGCTACTTGAGAATTTTCTAAATAAAAGCATACTAACTTTTAAATACAATGCTTTAAACAATTTTTAACCATTTCTCCTAATTCATGGAAACATATTTTAGCACAAATCCACTTTAAAACCAGGAAAGAGAAGTTTTTTTCAAACAACCTTCTTTTAGCTGATTTGGATTTTTTTTTTTTTTAAATGAAGGCAGATAAGAATTACCACAACCGGGACAAAGTCAAAGTCCCAAATTCTTCAAAGGGCAGACTCCAAGCATGTTTCTTCCTTGTTTTATGGCTGATGGGCCTGGAGCTTTTCTTTAGCTTCTGTTTTATTGAAGTTAAAAGAGCTGAAAAAACTTCAGTTTGGCTGTTGTCTTGAAAGACTACCTTGGAATTTACTGAAGTTAGTTAATAGGTTTAGTTATTAATAAGATGAAAATAACTGAAAAGGAGATTTAAAACACTGTTGTTTTTCACAAAGAATCAGACTTCAGTTCCATTGTTTTAAAGGCAAACATTCAGAAATATATACATTTTGAGCAATTTTACTATACATCTTTAAAGAATTCATTGTTCTCCTGCAAGGCAAAATCTCACATACTTCCTTGTAAATCAGAACACAAGTAATTTACAATCTGAATCAATTTTATGAATAGGAAACATTTGAACCAATGAGTATAAGCACTCATTTACTTTAATACCATATATGATGCAACAAATTTAACATAATTTTATAATATTGTGAGATTATAATCCAAATTATTTTAATTGACAAGTACATTATTCAGATTTTGTCTCAAGCTTTGAGAGTTCCAGGGATCCTACTAGAACCCTCAAATTTATGAGACTTGGTTTAGAACTATGAAGAATTTAGAGGTCTAAATGAGTTAAACAAAAAGTACCTTTAGCATTTAACTGAACATATTGAATATTGAATGTTAGACCTAATCAATGCCAGGGCAACACTGTAAGTTGAAGACCAAACAGCAAGAAAATGACACAAGAACATTTCCCTGGTGGAGATGGGGAGTATGGTCTGGCCAGGTCCTGTTAAATCTGTTAGACCTCTCTAAAATTATTTATGAGGAGAGAAAAAGGAGGTTAGTCTCGGTCCGTCCCATCTCGTCTGTCAGTCAGTCACACATGTACCCAATTCAGAACAAGAACAACAACTTAACAATTCAAGACAAAGACACAACTGGAGGAAGAGTATTAAAACAAAATTTAGTTTTTGTCCGGACAAAAATAATAGAACACCAACAATATTGACAAAACAAACATAAACACAAACACCAAACATATCAGAACAGAGACACATAACTATTAAATCATTTGCAACTTCCAACCTCTTCTTTGGAATACTTTAACCTGGAGATATTTTGTAAAACAAGCACACATAATTCATCTCATGGTTTAGGTTAATTTAACAGTGGATTTGGACCACTCTATATCAGATTACTTTTGTTAAACCAAGTTACAGAACACATTTTTTTTGTTGTTTTTTGTTTTTTTTATATAAACCTTAATTGACTTATATAGAACCTTCCTGGGGATGCCAGGGAAAAATCTGACCAACAAAATCCAAAAAGGTTTTGAGGTCTTTTTTAATCACCCAAATTCCTCGTGTCTTGAATAAGTCTATAAGACTGATAAAACCTTGTAAGAATAATTCTTGCTGTGATAATGCTTGTCCCATCTTACCTTCACCCTGTAAGATTTGCGCCATGAATTTCTCCGAGCACGACTTCCGGCGGGTCAACCGTGAAACTGCTCACTCGGTGTTCTACTCAACACCACTTCGAGAGGCCTCTCCTTTTGCGTGGCGATCTCTCTGTCGGTGGTCTGCACACCAGCCACGTTGGGCGCCAAATTGTCCCGTCCAGCAGGACAGTCAACGGGGGTCGCAACCACCTAGGAGAGATTGGGGGACAAGAGACACGAAGAATGGACAGCAAGACAGGATGTCTGATCAAGCTGTCAGTTTATTGATTTTAATTGAGGGTTTTTATACTCTTCAGTAACTAAGGCTCAGGGAGGAAAGGAGAAACTAGGACGCAAGCCATGGTCTCCAGACCGATTGTTCTTGAGCAGCCACCATATCCACAATAGTAACCAGCATATCAACAATAGCATAGGTAATCAGTAACAAGATATCGGCAGGTACAACATAAATCACATTCTAAAACAGTTGCTAGAAACAATTGAAGCTAAGCGTGTGATTAGCTTCATAACTTCTTTCCCAAGCATCTAGCCAGCCGGGGATTTTCCACTGGCCCGTAGTTCTATATTCAAAATGGCTTCAGTGTGGCTATAGTACACGGCTCCTGACAGGGCCTGCAATTCCAGAGGTCAGTTTGTTGTTAGTCAATCAGCACATTCTGTTGCCTGGACATAGTCATTGTATCAGGACTGGCAGAAGACCTAATTGATCCAATCCTGGGAACCCTAGGCGTTCTTGTCTGCTATTCTGGGCTCATCGTTCTTTCTACAGGAACAGAGGAAAATAATATGTGGTCACCACAGGAAGAAAGTTTAAGCAAGACATGGACCTAACCTTTGGAAGAAATAAACACGGGGAGGGCACAGAAGAGATTGAAATGGGAACACAATGCCTGGTACTTGCTCGAGACCGAACTAGTCCGTGTTGAAGCACACAGGGTTCCTAGAATTCCACTTGGAAAATGACTTTTATTACCTTTTGCATCGGTGATCATTGTAGTGTAGCAAGCAAAGCTCCATCTGCAGCTGCACCTGTGCCCGTGTACAGGTGGGAAGACATGGAAGACAGGCTATGCAGTTAGATTCTTCCACAACTTCTCCATCTATTTAGTACTCACATTGTAATACACGGGGCACATTAAAGTGGTCAGATGCACTGTCAATTCTCCCTGATCCTGGGCATCACAGAGTGTGCCTCTCATGGCTGAAGAGTAAGAATGATTCCCCACAAATCATTTAACGTAATTTTCCAATCACTAAAACAACCTTATTCACCCAATAGCTGATGACATCAGTGATAACAATCTGTATTTAAGGTCTTCATATCAAAATGGTCACTTTATGTCCATTTCAGTCATGTGTGTGGTAACTGACATGTTTTCCCATCCTTTCCAAGAGTTGCACTGCTCTGTTTCTTTAAGGCTTGGCCTGGGTCCTGCACAATCTGTATACTGAATTTTAGAGGGTTTAGGACTTAGAATGCAGTTTTGGCATAGCAATCATCATTTTGAAAATCTTCCCATGACTTCTCAATGGATCCATTTGCTCTACAGTTTGCTAGTGTAACAATAAGAAACTCTTTTTTTTCAACATATGGTTTGAATAATTGTACAATGAATGATTAATGTTGTTTTTTTTATTTTCTAACTTTTTATCTCCCAAAGAAGAAATCGCAGTCTGGAAATATCCACCATGAAATTCTCAAATCCTAGACCAACAAGGACAATGCATAGACTCAGTGTGTACTGAGCAGAGGTGGCAAGAAAGTTCAAGAACAGATTGGTGGCAGCTGGATGGCAAGCAAGGCCAAAACAGATTTTTTAAAAGGTGACTCATTACCCCCAAATTTTGAACATTAATGATTTTTGTATAATGATTATGCAAAAACTAAGAATGTAGAGAAATAATTTTAAATTTGTTTTTGTTAAAGGCTTATTTCTTTTTTATTGAAAAGGCAGATTTACAGAGAGAAGACACAGAAAAATCTTCAATTTGCTGGTTCATTCTCTAAGTGGTAACAAAGGCTGGAGCTGAGCCAATCTAAAGCGAGGGGCAATGAGCTTCTTTTGGGTCTCCCATGTGAGTGCAGCATCTCAAGGCTTTAGGGCATCTTCCACTGCTTTTCCAGACCACAGGCAGAGAGCTGGAAGGGGAGTAAAGCACCCAGAACACAAACTAGTGCACATATGATATCCCAGCACTTAGAGATGGAGGATCAGCCAATGAAGCAAAAATGCCAGGCCCCATAAATTTTATTTCTTACCAGATACAGTTTTGAGGTACTACATTAATTCTGCTCATCTGTTTAAAACTACAAACATAATTTCACGTGTATTTTATTCTTCCGTTTCACTTTATCTATAAACCACTTCAAATATTAGCTAAAGATGCTGCTGAACCAGTTTGCTTTTAAATAACTTTTAAAAATTCGTTTCCAAATTGTAAAGGTAGGCTTCTTTTTGTTCCAATTGTTTTACTTTTAAAAAGTTTATTTTTTGTTAGATTGATTTATTTTAGAGTAGTTACAAGGAGAGAGAGAGAGAGAGAGATTCCATCTGCTGGTTCACTCACCACCAAATGACCACAATGGCCAGAGCTTGGGTTGGCCTGAAGCCAGGAGCTTCTTTCAGGACTTCCATGTAGGTGCAGGGTTTCAAGTACTTGGGCCATCCTCTGCTGCTTTCCAGGTGTATTTGCAGGGAGCTGAATCAGAAACTGGGCAGCCAGGCCTTGAAACTGTGCCTTTATGGGGTGCCAGTACTGTAGATATTGGCTCTCCTTGCTGTTCCATAAAGAAAGACACCGGTGAGTACAACATTCTTGGAATGATCAGGAGAATGTGAATCAAAATGAAAACAAACAAACACAAAGCCCAGAGACTACCAGAGCCTTCCTTGTGTCTTTGGGGATGCACAAAACACATAAACGTGAATATTTACCCATTCTGTGAGTGTTCTTCTCTTTCTGCCTCTACCACCTCTACCACCAGAAAAAGCTGAAACTAGATAACAAGGTAAAAAAGGAAAAAAAATACCAGTCTTTCCTTCACCCCTACAGCAACACACAGACATACATACAATTTGAAATAGGTTTTAAAATAGAATTCCAGAATGTTTTCCTTTCATTTTTGTATGTGGAAGAGTCTTATTCATGATGATAGCTGTCCGTGTACAACCAACAGTGCTCAAACGCCAGTTCCAGACCGTATTTGGAAGTATTCCCTACATGAAAAGCTACCCTTTTGTTTGGGGTAGGATAGTGTTTAATTGCTGAGATGTAGTTCTGCATCTTACATACTTAGGAAACCCAAAGTTTGCTTATACAAACGTTGTAGCCAATGGTTTACACGCACTTGATCTTAGCCAAAAGGCCGAGCAGCAATGGTGCTTTACAAACATCCTGCCATTGTATCTTGGTACTACTGTCTCTCTTTCCATACAAGTTCCAGTTAGGTTGTACTGCTGCAGTAAGAGGCTTGAAGCATTCTGCTAGGTCCACATTTCACCGATATTAAAAAACGGTGGTGGCTCAGAATAACACTGTTTACTTTCTTTTTTTTAAAGATTTATTATTATTATTATTATTATTATTATTATTATTATTATTATTATTTTATTGGAAAGGCAGATATACAGAGAGGAGAGACAGGCAGGAAGATCTTCCATCCGATGATTCACTCCCCAAGTGAGCGCAATGGCCGATGCTATGCCGATCCGAAGCCAGGAGCCTCTTCCAGGTCTCCCACGCAGGTGCAGGGTCCCAAAGCTTTGGGCTGTCCTCGACTGCTTTCCAGGGCCACAGGCAGGGAGCTGGAAGGGAAGTGGGGCTGCCGGGATAGAAACGGTGCCCATATGGGATCCCAGGTGTGCAAGGCGAGGACCTTAACCACTTTTGCCACCGCGCCGGGCCCAACGCTGTTTACTTTCATATTTGATGCAATGGGTAAGCCTTTATTGTCAAATTTCATGTTTTCTCTTGTTATAATTTCTTTTGCATTTTATGTATCCTAATTTCCTCTTCTTACTACCTTTTCAGTTCAAGCTGTGAGAAATGGAGACTTGATTTCTTTTAGTTGTGAGACAGCTTGTTGAAGCCAAGATGGGCAAGCTCATCAAGACAGTCATTCAACATTAGAGAAAACATCCACATTTCACCCTCCTCACTTTCGGATTCCAGTTTGCAAGTGGTTGAAAGAAGAGGAATCCTTCACCTTCTCCTGCCGTGTCTCAGTACTAATCTCTTTCCATGCCACTCTGCCCACTGCTGCCTCTGCGCTCAAAGCCTGTACGAATCCACTACCTTTCCTCCTGAAATAGGGACTCCGATAGATTTAGCCAATTGCTATTATCAGAATGGTTTGGGCCAGATCATTTCCTGTGGGCAGTTGGCTTGTGCATGAATTGACTCCTCCAGCCCCACATCCTTCCCCTAATGCAATGTTATAGGAAGTTTATGTTTAGATTGCTTTGTTAGGTTGGAAACTGGGCTATTTCTCTTGGAATGAAATTATGTTTGATTGACATATCTAGTACAACTTCCAGTATTTAAAACCTTAGACCCATGAATACAATCATGAGATGAAATAATCCAATTAACAAATAGAAAAAAGTCACAGATATTTACTCTGATTTGCATAACTTACATATATATATATAAGTACAGGGAGAAATTTATTGACCGGAATTCAAAATAGTACTGGCTGTTTAAAAAATGAAGGCTTATGTCTCTCTTATAAAAACAAATTTGCAAATCTGTGTCTTCCTTTAGCCTGTTCACTTAGTTTATTAAGAAATTGTTTAGTTGTTTGGAAATGTAGAAACAGACAGAGGTACCGATACACAGAGATCTGTCGAGTTTCCATTGTTCAAATGCCGGCCATTGCTGTGGCTGCACCAGGCTGACTCAAGACAGGGATTCAGTTTGGGCCTGTCTGCCATACCGATAAGGGGACCCAGGGACTGGAATTGCCATCTGCTACTTCTGAGGGAGGCAGGGCTGAGACTCAGATTGGCCCTCCAAAATGGGATGCAGGAAACTAGCCACTATCTTAAAATTCTGCCTCAAACTTTTCATAAAGAAATGTGAACTTGTACCTCTTGCTTCTACTTTTGGTAAGTTTTTTCGATGAAGTGTCAACAAAAGCTGCTGCAACTTATATTTTTCTACTTGTCTGTGTCACGAATGAGTTGGTACGTTTCAATTCTGAACTACAGAAAAGAAGGAAACTGCACTTCAGTTTCCATTCACATCGCCTGTCCATTTTCCATTTTGCTGATTTCATGATATTCTGAACTCATAATACAACCTATTCATCTTTATCATGTTTCTTCTAAGATTTGCCAGGGGCGATTGTGGTACAGTGGTTAAGCTGTCACCTGCAATGTGGTGAGCCCATATGAGTGTCGGCTTGAGTCCGAGTTTCTCCACTTCCACAAAGGTACCGGTGAAGCAATGGAAGATGGCCCAAGTGCTGGGAAAGCAATGTAAGCGATTCACATAAAAGACCAGAATGAAGCTCTTTACTCCTGCATCCCAACTGGCCCAGGTCTGGCCATTATGGAGTAAACCAGTTGATGGAGTATCTTCTTCCTTTCCCTCTGTCTTTTCCACTTTATCTAACACTATCTTTCAAACAAATATTTAAAATATTCTGATATGTATGGATGGTACTTTGGTCCTGTCATTTTAGGAATGGGTTGTTCATTGGTTTAGTCTTCTGTTGTCATTTTAATGGGATGTTCTTCCCATTTGCCTTTGGTTTTGGTAGGTGCTATTCCTCTTCTCTGTCAAGAGAACATCTTGAAGTATCATTTGTAGGGCAGGTTTGGAAGAGGCAAATTCTTTTAACCTTACTGTGGAAGAATTTCTTTCCATTTTCAAAGACGAAAGAAAGCTTTGCTGGATATGGTATCCTAGACCGACAATTTTTTTCTTTTAGAATCTGGAATATGTCACTCCATTCTCTTCTGGTCTGTAGAGTTTCCTGTGAGAGATCTCCTGTGAGTTTAACTGGCATTCCTTTATATGTCAATTGATTTTTTTTTTCATGTGCACATTTAAGGATCTTTTCCTTATGTTCAGTTGAAGAGACAGATTATCATGTGTCATGGTGAAGGTCACTTTTGGTCAAACTTATTGGGAGTTCTATGCCCCTTTTAGATGTTTTTTTCCCTATTCTTTCTCTAGATTAGGGATATTTTCCTTTATTATTTCATTAAATATATTTGTAAACCCAGCTTCTCTTTCTGCACCTTCTGGGACTCCCATACTCTTATATTTGGCCTCTTAATAGTGTCTTTCAATTCCTGGATACTTTTTTAAAGCTTGACTCAGCTCTATTTCCAGCTTTTTGTTTGTATTTCCCTGCTGATAGGAAATATATTCTAATTCTGAGATTCTTTCTTCTGCTTGCTTCATTCTCTTTTGGAGACTCTCCATTGTACTTTTAATTTGTTCCACTATATTCTTCATTTCTGATATATCAGCCTTCATTTGATTCATTTACAGTGTGACATATTTCCTAAATTCCTTGAACGCCTGCATTACATGCTTCTCGTTGTTGATAAGATGCTTTATAACAGGGTGTGGTGCAGTAATCTAGTGGCTAAAGTCATTTTCTTGTACACCCGGGATCTCATGTGGGTGCCGGTTCTAATTCTGGTATCCTAGCTCTCTGCTTGTGGCCTGGGATAGCAGTCTAGGACGTGCCAAAGCGTTGGGACCCAGTGACAGACAAATCAGGTAACACCTTGCTTCAGCCTTACGTGACTTGTAACTATAATGTATTTCAATAATAGTGGAAATTACATCATTATAATAATAAATACACACTGAAGCTGTTCTGAGTGCCTCATGTTTCATTTCTTAGAAGAAGACAAATAATTTATAATTTTGTCAATAGACTGTGAAATGGAAACAGAAACTATTATGTTTGGTATGAAAATAGATTCAAGAAAATACATATAAGTAAAAACATTGATTGTTGATATATAAGGGTTAACAAGGAAAAGAAGAAAGATTTGGGAGGGATAGACTGAGACTATGTAGATTACTAGGATCTACTTTCCTCAAAAGTGATTGAGGGGAAAGGAAAAATTAGCCAGGAAAATGTTCCCCAAAAAGTCAAGTGCCGGGCTGGAGAGAATCGGGAGTGGCAGCGTGATCCCCGCGGAGGACCACTGTAGGGCTCTTCTCAAGTCACTTAGTATTCAGAATTTTAACCTTAATTAGGATTCTTTTGTCACATCATTCATCAAATACACTTGAAGAAATGGAAATTAACTCAAACTTTCTGTCGCCTGAGGCATGCTTTTAATACTTTTATTCATTTCAGGGTGTTGTGAAGCACAGGGAGCTGACTTGGAAATGTCTGTTTGAATAAGTAACATCCAAATGAAGAAATCACGCATTCTAAGCAATTCTGGCAGAGCCATCCAAAAGCAGCCATTGGAATGGGCAGTGACTGGGCGCATTTGTTGTTGCTGCTTCTTTCAGCCTGAGCTAAGAACATTTTTCTTTTCTTTCAAAATACCCTGTGCTTCTATCCTAATGATTTGATCTGGAAAGGCCATTTTTTAAACTTATTTCTTTTAATATTTTATGATATAATTCCATAGGTTCTTGGATTTCCCTTCTCCCCTCCCCCAGCTTCCACCCCTTCCCCCAATTTCCCCTGTATTATTGCAATAGTAAAAAGAATCCCTGAGGGTCTGGCACAATGGCTCAGTAGCTAAATTCTCACCTTACAAGTGCCAGGAGCCTATATGGGAACTGGTTCATGTCCTTCCTTCCAGCTTTCACTTATGGCCTGGGAAAGTAATGGAGGATGCCCCAAACCTTGGGATCCTGCACACACATAGGAGACCTAGAAGAACCTCCGGGCACCTGGTTTCAGATCAGCTAAGCTACAGCCATAGCGGCTCTTTGGGAAGTAAACCATCAGATGGAAGATCTTTTTTTCCCCTCTATTCTCCATAAATCTGATTTGTCATTCCAATAGAAATAAATATATCTTATAAAAATGAAAGAACTCTTGCTTATTGTATTCTTGTGTCTTGCTAATACTGTAACTTCACTTTGAAGAAATTAGTTTATTTAAGATCTTAGTTTATCACTCAAATAAAGTATATAGGGTTATTGATTTAACAAGTATCTTGGAAAGAACCACATTAGGACCAACACAGATCTTTTTCCACTTCTTCCTCTTCATCAAATTCTATTCCACAAAAAGCTTGAGCAATGCCTTTTTATCACAACTGAAACAAACACAATGAGTTATATTCTCTATTTGTCACTTCTAGCACCAGGACACACATTTTATATAAATCATACATTTGCCTAAATATATGATCTGTAACGTTACAAGTATGAACTATAAACTTTCAATATGATGGGACAGAGGAAGGCTTGGTGGTGCTGTGGGTTAAGCCTCTGCCTCTGACACCAACATCCCATTATAGCACCGTTTTGCATCCTGATACTTTATTGTCGGTCTCATGAATGTTGGTGAGTTGATGTCCTGATAGGATCATTAATGCAGAGGCTGCATTGGGTTAAGCACAGGGCTTAGAAACCAGATCGAGCTTCTGTATTAATACTATACTTTTTCTTTTTAATTTCGAAGTGACAACGAGAGTGCCTGGAGCCAAAATTACACCCAGGTCTCCCATGTAGGTGCCAGGAACACAAGCACCAGAGCCATCTCCCTCATGGTAAACATTCACAGGAAGCTGGAATTGGGAGCTGAACTACCACCAAATCCCGGAAAATCTGACCTGAGATGTGAGTGCCTCAAGCAAAGCATTAGATGATTTCTTGATCTAGATGTGAATGACAATGTGACTCTCTTCAAACAATGTTCAACAGACGAAGCATCCTTCGTAAGCACTGATCCTTACTATTATCCCCATCTTTCGGCACATCTTTCAAGCTCTAGCTAACTCCACTGATCAAATTCTCATTCTTCCAGCTCTATTTTAAAATAAGACGCTAGATTCTAAATGTTGTGATTAAACACCTTCTCGTGCTATTTCCAGAAGCATTTTGGGTGCCCCACACATTGGATTCTTACAGTTTATTTCCATTACACATGCCATGATCCGGATAGAGAATTCCACCCGCTTTCTTGAGGACTAAACTCCCTGGTAGAGATACCCAGTGGGAGAAAGAAATCTGGTAGCTTCAGTAACCCCCGAGAACATTCTGCCCGCTCAAAGAACAGTCTCTCTGCCTTGCACTTCAGAGCTGTCAGTCAGTGTTTTTGATCATTAGCCATCTGTGATTATTTTAATTTTGTCAGCAGGAGAAGAAACTCTTTTCCACCCAGGAGCTCTGTTATTACAATATAATTTATATGTAAAGAGCTCATTTCATCAGTGAGAGAAACTTTTACACAGCTTTTTTTTTTTTTTGATGTTTGAAAGAGATTTGTGACATCCTGTTTTTCTCTTCTTGCAACTCTGTAAGACTGTAAGACTGTCCCTTTGTCGAGGTGCTGTTGCTCCCATGTTGTGTTGCTGTTACCCTCATATTTTCCAGGAAGAAATTCAACATCACATGATTGGTATTTTAAAGAACAGAATTAAAATTTATGTTTGGGTGTTTAAAACAGGAAATCTCAAATTGATTGGTTCATAGGGAAGAAGTACAACTATCAGAAATCTTTCCTATAGAAGAGCGAGCCTTTTCCTCAACTCTCCTTAATTATAACGGCCTAAGATATTGGAGTGATAACTGTGTGATGAGAGTAAGTGAAGAAAGCAAGGCGGTTGGCCTTTGTAATCCACATCACAAGTTAGGACTTAAAAGTCAGGGAATCGTTTCCACACTTCATCCCCCTCCGGCTTCTCATTTCACCTCAACCTTCAGCAAGTCCAACGCTGCCCTCAATCACTATCCCTACAACATGTGGTAATTATGCTTCACCCCCGTGGTGATTGCAAGGACTAATGATGCTTGTTCATCAAATGAGACCCGAGTCTCCAGGCTGCATGCCTGGGTCACCATTGCAGAGGGCTTTACTGAGGCAAGCCATCAGGCAACTGCATCAGACTTTAGATGCAGTTAGATACAGACTTAGATTTACAAAGCCACTTTCATAGCTGGAGACTCATGCTTCTAGAAATTAGTGCTTTCCTAGTCCCCATGCCATGTTTGAGGGAGTCAGAGAGTACACTGCCATTTTCACTGCTCGTTTTAGGGTATGGTTGGCATTGTTGCTGATCTGAAGACAGCCTATGTTTTTCTTCTTTCTTTTCTACTTTCCTTCTCACTTCCTATTTCCTAACTATAATTTGATTCCATTCCTTCTCTACTGTTCTTCAAAAAGGACCTGAGGTTCTTACCTCTAATGTTTAGGAGAAGTCTCAGGGTATTTGGAGGAGAGCTGCAGAACAGCAACAAGAAAACAAAACAGTATGTGTCCTAGTCAAAGAGAACTATTGCATGTACCTTTAGACAGTTCCTGCTGAGAGCTTGTAAACCACACCAAGGGCAAATGGAAAGACTTCCTCAGTGAATGTGATGCGGGGGTACAAGTTGGGATGGGGACACCCCCTGTCCCCACATATGCATGCATATGCAAGGAGGTATGGGGGAGATTACTTCCAGAAACAGCCATCAGTTTGGAAAAGAATCAGCAGCTTTGGCTCATAAGTAGTAAGAAAAATAGCAAAGTGCCTAAAGTAACGCGGAGTCAGGAGGCTGGGTTCTATTGAAGATTAAGCTAATCTATATTCCATATAATGTCTGAACTTAATTTTCTGGTCTTTAATTAACCTAGAGACTCTTTTCCCTAAAAGTCCTGAGATCAGTCATGATGTGCAGAGGTGTCAAGGTCAGTGACCAAGCATTGCCACAGATATCTTTGCATAGATTTTTCCTTACAAGTGGCTTCTTAATTCAAAACTAGCAAACAAGCAAACATCAAAACATGGCTCTTCAGGATGCATCCCCATGTCAGCATGTCAAGGATTGTTTCAAACAGTAAAAATGTGATCAGTGCACTCAAGGACATAATTTCATCCCACGGTCAAAATGAAAGAGTTATTTTGATATTTGAAACCGAATACAAGAGTCAGCATTGGTTGAGTGCCTTAAGCCACACCCTGCAGTGCTGACATCCCATGGGGTGCTGGTGTGAATCCCAGCTGCATCACTTCTGAATCTGGTTCCTGCTCAGGTGCCTGGGAAAGCAGCAGAGGATGGCCCAAGCACTTGACCTTCTGTCATATCATGTGGGAAGACCAGAACAAAGTCAGACTCCTGAGTTCAGTGTGGCTTTGCCTTGGCCTCTGGGACCTTTTAGGGAGTGAACCAAACAGATATGTTCTCTCTCCATGTCTCTCCTCCTCTCTATTAAAATAAAATTAAAAGCCAAGAAGAAGAAGAAGAAACAGAACTGAATACAGTTTGCTCATTTTGCCTCTTGAATGATGAGAGTTTTGCTGTCAGTAACATGAACTTTCATGACCCCATCAAGAGCTGCTAAAATCCTGTGCTACTTGCTGAGGTCCATGCACTGTGTGAGTATGTGGGCAAAGAGAGAGCATGCCGCATGCTGTCTCACAGAGAGTAGGGGCATGAGAAGGAGGGCTTCATCCCAGAGCTCTCAGATCGCTCTGGGAAACACCTTCCCAGCGAGAGGTGAGCCAGCTCAAAACTCAAAGCAACTGAGCTCTGGAAGACACAGGAAACACAGGAGCTATGGGTTTATTTCTACACAAATGACAGGCCTCTGGGACAGATCAAATACATTTTGACTTCCATATTGCCAAACTTTGATTTGATTGATTCTGTATTTATCCCCATGTGGCAGCTGGAACACTTGCTTTGGAGGGAAACTTCCCTAATTCCAGTCTATCAAGGAAAATCTGCAAGTTAAAAACTCACTTTTATCAGCAGGCATTCCGAGAATGGCAGGTGGCAAATAAAGCTCTCACTGGAATTTTCTAATTGCACTTTCTTTCACTTTCATAACTTAAAAAATTGTAAGAATAGGGACAGGGCGACATTTCGTGGTTTTGACAGGGTGTTTGCGATGAACAGCGTGAAGCTGGCATTGTAAGTGTGATGCTGCTTGGGGAGTGTCTGTAATTTGAACAAAGGAGGGAGAGAAAAAAATATTTCAAAGTATTGACTAGTATTACTACTCATGTTTATACATTTCTGCACTTTTATTCAATTTCACAATTACTGATTACATTCATATTGAAGAAAAGTAAGAAACAAAATGGTAAAATTTAAGTAAATAAATCAAACATTAAGATAAGGCAAAATTAGGTCAGAATGAAGTCAGATGGTATTGTATAATTGCAGTTCAGTTTTCATAGAAAAATCTATTTTAACGACAAATTAAAATCCCTCAAATTGCAGTTTAAGTTGTTGCTTTCTGCTTATAAATATGGAAGAATTATTTATAACATATATTGTTTAATTTGCTAAATGATGATTTTGAAGTAGGACAACATTATGATTTTTCTGACAATTTCATGTTCTTTAAATAGTTGAAGTAATCAAACTTAAAATTTCTTCTAAGTGACAACTTCCCAGGAATCACCTGCTCGGTAGATATAGCCCCTATTTTGGAGCTTAAAATGCATCTAATTCATTTCTTTATTTGAGAAACATAGAGACAGAACAGACTCCTGCCCTGTGACTCAACAACCAAACGTCCACAGCTGACAAGTCTTAGCACAGGGAATGCAAACCAGGGCTCCGACTTGGGTAACCAGAACACCCCAATTCAGTTGAGCCGCCGTGGCTGCTTCCCACGATCTGCCTAGAGTCAGAAACTGGAGCTGGGTATCTTAAGCAGGGTCTTAGCTGCAAGTGTGTATACCTTTGCTTTTCCTTTAAAGCAATTATCATGTACTCACAAATGGATCACGTATTCAGAAATCACATTTTTTTTTGAAGCAGAGTGAATGTGACAGGTCAAGGGAAGAAGTAAATTTCCAGCAAAAAGCTTATCTTGTTCTTGCACGTTCCTCACGCAGCCTTGTGGCTTTATGACTCTGCCACCCTCTCTCAACTGCAGAGCCTAAAGATACTAGGAGTCTAAATAATCATTCTTCATCAGGAACAAAATGTCAATGCTTGCTGGCTTCCAAATGCATCTTTTCTTCAGAATCCTCACAAAGATTTTCCTAAAATAATGTCATTTTTTAAGCAATTACAAAGGAAGATTGCCTCCACAGGGACAGACTATAACGGAAGTGTAAGAAAAGAGTGTCTAGTTCTGCTTAAGCGAATTAAGAAAAACTTCCAAGCAGGTTACCTTTTTGCTGACGCTTGACAGTAAATTTAAATTCTGACAGAAAGTCTCATACTGAAAATGTATGGAATGATAAGCAGATGTAATGTGTTCTGGGAACTGAGAAGACTGATGGATTTACTTCCAAGTGTTGTGCTAATAATCATGAAGTGTGTTCAAACCCTGCAGACAGCAGCCACGGAAAATACAACATTGTGTAATTATAACAGATTTAGTGTAACTTTTGTTATTTAATTTTCCCATTTTAATCACTCTTCCCTCTAACACGTATTCAGGTTTAAAAACTAAGAAAGTTTCCCTACCAGTCATGTCTGACTCAGTTATGTTAAAACGTGTCAGCAATTACTTTGCTAAAGGAGTATGTGATACTTTGTCTTCTAATTTCTGTAGAAAAGTAGTAGCACAAAATATAATCCTCTAATGTTAGCATCAAGACACAGTTATTTATATGTATTATCCTTTGAGGGTAAAAGTGTGTAGGCTACTTTACACACTTGCTTTTCAAAGCACCTCTGTCTAGCAATGGCTAAGGCACAGTGTGCACATCTGAGGATGGTTTTCTGTAAACCGAGCCATCACTTCAGACCTCTGCCAACCTTGGCCATGATTCTTTGTCCCTTGAGACTATAATGTAAATTTGACGTACATTTCAATTCATATATACGCCATCTGGATTGATGCATAAAGACTGTCTTTAAAAATATTTAGTATTTTCTCTCCGAAGAGATAGAAATCCCCTCCAGGGACAGGGATTGTGGTAGAGAGTTAAGCCACCTGTTGGGATGGAAGCCTGCATCGTTCAGAGGAGTGCTTGTTTAAGTACGTGCTGCTCTGCCTCCAATCCGGCTGCCTGTGGATGTACCCTGGTAGGTTTCACCAATGGAGTTCTAGGCGCCTGACTACAGGCTGGTCCAGCACTGGCTATTGGAGTACTTGAGGAGTATACCAACAGGGTGGAGTATCTCTCTTCTCTCTCTCTTTCTCTCCTTCAAGTTGATGAAGTAAATAAAGAGTTGTTAAATGATGTAAAATTTACACTATAAGAAGAGAGAATAAATAACAATTCGAATAAAATCTCTCTTGATGTATATTATACAGTAAGTGTATTTGACAATATGTATTATTGGTATCTGTCCTATGTGAGTATGCTGTTATTTGTATAAGTAGATAGCATTAAAGGTATACAAACACGAATTGATGTCAGTGAAACACAAAGGAACACACTGTAGTCTCTAGAGCTGGGTGTATGTTCTATGGAATAAAGAATACTCATAGGATAGATATATGTGTGTGTGTGTGTGTGTGTGTGTGTGTGCGTGCACACACAAATAAAATTATGTATTTACTAAGTTAGGGCTGTATATGTGTATGTGTATACATATCTGTACATATGTGTGTGTGTGTCTCCCTAGGATAGTAAAACGTAAAGCTACCCAAGTGATAGCTTAACATGCATAACAACAGAATTGACTAAGGTGTGATGGTTCCCAATGTTTAAACATTGGCTGTGACAGATGCTGCGCTGATTTGGTGCTGGGATTGGAAAGGTCCCTGCAAGGTTTTGACGAAGAGATGAGCAGAATTCCCTGTGTCTGACTTCAGGAAGCAGGGATCTAACTTGTAAATGCCTGAAGCCAAGTCCAGGACTGGATTAGAGTGGAATCGCCAAGCAGACACCTTTATTAACTCATTTCAACCTAGGCAGTGTCACATGAATTCGTCTCTCCACACGGAGCTTTGATGTAAGCAACTGTCAGAAGCACCTGCCAACATGTTCTTTATTTTGGCTTCACGAGGTGAAGAAGGATTCTATTTTTAGGCAGCAGGAAATGGAGTGGAATAGGAGGAAATACCTCTCTCGCTGGATCCCTGCCTTAAAGATGCTAATTTTTGACTTAGGCCTAGGTCAGGAATATTTACTTTGCTCAAGATCACATGGTTTCCAGGAGTTGTTCTAAATCTTGGTGAGTCAAGAATTAACAGTGTTTTCTGTCATCGGATGCAAGACTAGGGTCACTTGTAACTGTGTGATTCTTGTAGCGTTTTATAAAATGATGATACTCATTATTGATTTGAGTTGCTTTATGCTGTACATTATGTGTCATTAACCGCAAAGAAAGAAAATTTTAAAGTAATTTTGAGTCTCCTGCAGTGAACCGTGCCTAATTTTTAATAAAATGTGTTCGGATGTTGAACTCTGGAGGCAGGAAAATATAAAAAGAAGACTAGAGGCAGTGGTTACCATTTTAGGTAAATTGAACATTAAAATTTCATGTACTTATTCGGTCATTTATATAAAGAGATTCAGTTCTGTGATTTTTTAATACACAATTTTGAGAACGTGATCTTTTTGACTCTCCTTCCCACTCTCCCACTCCTCAACTTCATATATTTCTTTTAATTTTTGTGATAGCATCCTTTCAATTTACTTTAAATCAGAGACTTGATCTTTCAATAAATAAAGAAGTAAACAAAGAAGGTAGAAAGATTACTTGGGATGTATACACAGAGTATAAATAATAAAACACTAGGATGTCAGTATTTTTTTAAAGATTTATTTTTATTATTTTTTTTTTATTGGAAAGGCGGATATACAGAGAGGAGAGACAGAGAGGAAGATCTTCTGTCCAATGATTCACTCCCCAAGTGAGCACAACGGCCAATGCTATGCTGATCCGAAGCCAGGAGCCTCTTCCGGGTCTCCCACGCGGGTGCAGGGTCCCAAAGCTTTGGGCCGTTCTCGACTGCTTTCCTGGGCCACAGGCAGGGAGCTGGAAGGGAAGTGGGGCTGCCGGGATTAGAACCGGCGCCCATATGGGATCCCGGATGTGCAAGGCGAGGACCTTAAGCACTTGTGCCACTGCACTGGGACCTAGGATGTCAGTTTTATTCACACACATTGCACAGATTTTTGTATACCACGTATTCACTCAAAAATCAGAGAGAGCACACAATCCCGTGTGTGTGGGATTGGCTTTTCCCACTAGGCATCATGGTATTCAACTGTACCCGTTTTTCTGCAAAAGGTCATTCTTATGGATGAGCAGCCTTGAACACAACACCAAATAAAGAGGTTGAACTAGTCATCGGAAACTTCTTAATCAAGGAATACACGGCCCCGATAGTACCCTGGGTGGATTCTACTGAGCATTCAAAACAACTTTAACTCCTGAAAGAAAACATGAGCGAAAACTGGCCTCAGCACATGGCCTTGGTGCAGGACCTTGGCACATGGCCTTGGCACATGGCTCAGCATTGGCTTCGGGACTGGCCTTGGCACATCTATGTGTGCTTTTTAAATGACAGCAAAATCACCAATAATGAAAGCAAAAATAGAACCAGGCGATTCATCAAACACTCTTCTGTACAGCACAGGAAACAATGAACAGGGTGAGGAGATATATGGACTTCAGGAAAATGGTATTTGAAGTCCAAATACATTGTAAGAAATTAGTGTTAAAATATATAGCAAGCTCATACATTTTTGTAACAGAGCAACAATTTTGTTTTGAGAAATAGGCAAAGAAGATATGCAAGTGGCCAAGAAATAAATTAAAATTTGTTCATCATTAATCATGAGGGGAACGCAAACCAAGAAAACGGTGATGTATCTAACTTGACACCTGCTAGGATGTCAAAAGGATCAGAGGTAGCAAACGTGAGGAAGCTTTGTTGCCCTGCTGACAGTGTATTACCTGGAATATTCATTATGGGAAACAATATGAGCTTTCCTCAAAATATTAAAAATAGAATTATATCTAGCAGTCCTATACCTGGACATGCAATGTGTAATTTGAAGTCATATTGGCATTTCTATGTATCACAGTGTTATTTATGAACTGCCAAGACATAGAAATTACGTAAGTAACTATTGAGGGATGGAGCGAGAAGTGCAAATATGGTTAAATTAGAAAATGCAGCAGTAAAAACCTTACGAGAAAAGAAAATCCAACCATTTGTAATAAGATGGATGATTCCAGAGAACATTATATATTGAAGATATAATTATTTTTATTGCAAAGTCATATATATATATATAGAGAGAGAGAGAGAGGAAGAGAAACAGAGGGATGATCTTCCATCCGATTATTCACTCCCCAGGTGGCTGCAATGGTCAGAGTTGAGCCAATCTGAAGTCAAGAGCCCAGAGTCTTTTCTGTGTCTGCCATGTGAGTCCCAAGGTTTTGAGCTGTCCTCTACTACTTTCCAAGGCCACAAGCAGGGAGCTGGATGGGAAGCAGGGCACCAGAGTTAGAATCTGTGCCCAATGGGATGCCCAGCATACGCAAGGCAAGGACGTTAGCCACTATGCTACCGCATCGGGCCCCATTCTATATTGAGATAAGCCAAACACAGGAAGAAAAATGTTGTGTGATCTTGCTTACATTTAAAATCTTAGAAACCCAGTTTTAGAGCAGCAGAGAGTAGATGGTGCATACCAGCACTTGCAGTTCCAGCTATGCAGGGTAAGTCGTAGAGAGTGAATGTATGCCTAGACCACACCGGATAACACCGCGCTGTGCACTTTCTGAAGACATGCAGGGAGAGTAGATATTAGACGCCATGTGAGGAAGCAGGTATGTTGGGTGTAGAAGAGCAACAAAATCAATGCCCAAATGTGAAGCCAAGTGAAGAGTACTAAAAGCTGCTGTGAGGCTCGAGTTGTGGTGCAGTGGGGCTGAGCTGCTGCTGAGATGCCAGCATCCCGTAGTGAACATGGATTGCTGAGAGCTTGGCCTTTGCTCCAGTTCCCTACTTCCACGATTAGGAAAGCAGCAGGAGTCGGCCAGCTGTTATGCTCTCTTGCATCCACGAGAGGGCATCTCAGTGGATTCACAGGTGTCTGCCTTTGATTTGCCCAAGTCTTGGCCACTGTGCCAGTGGATGGAATCTCTGTCTCTCTTCCTCTCACTGTTATCTCTCTCCTTTCACCCTTTCCATTACCACCTATTTCAAAATACATACATACATGTTAAAAAAAAATAAACTTCCTGCCAATAGGCATTAAGAAAGTTATCCTTGGGGCCCAGCGGCGTGGTCTAGCAACTGAAGTCCTCACCTTGAACGCGCCGGGATCCCATATGGGCACTGGTTCTAATCCCGACAGCTCCACTTCCTATCCAGCTCCCTGTCTGTGGCCTGAGAAAGCAGTCGAGGACGGCCCAAGGCCTTGGGACCCTGAACCCCAGTGGGAAACCTGGAAGAAGTTCCTGGATCCTGGCTTCGGATCAGCATAGCATCGGCCGTTGTGCTCACTTGGGGAGTGACTCATAGGACAAAAGATCTTCCTCTCTGTCTCTCCTCCTCTCTGTATATCTGACATTCCAATAAATAAATAAATCTTAAAAAAAAAAAAGACAGTTATCCTGAAAGTGGAACATGACTATGACCATTTATGTAGCTACTTTATTTGTTTATTTAGTTAATTTTAAAAGATTGGAAACGCAAACAGACAGCAACACACAGAGATCTCCCAGCCCATGTTCATCCCTCAAGGACCCATAACATGATTGGGCCAGACTGAACCCTGGGACTGAGTCTAGGTCTCCCACATGGGTGATAGGGACTCAGTCTCTTAAGCCATCACCTGTGATCTTCCAGGATACACATTCATAGGAATTCAAAAGTAGAGGTGAACGGGCAAGGTGTGGTGGTCTAGAGGCTAATGTCCTTGCCTTGAATTCGCCAGGATCCCATATGAGCATCGGTTCTAATCCTGGCCGCTCCACTTCCCATCCAGCTCCCTGCTTGTGGCTTGGGAAAGCAGTCGAGGATGACCCAAAGCCTTGGGACCCTGCACCCATGTGGGAGATCCAGAAGGGGATCCGGGCTCCTGGCTTTGGATTGAGGTAATGCCGTCTGTTGCAGTCACTTGGGGAGTGAATCATTGAATGAAGATCTTCCTCTCTGTCTCTCCTCCTCTCTGTATATCTGACTTTGTAATAAAAATAAATCTTCAAATAGCTAATTTAAAAAGCAAAGAAACAAAACTGGAGGTGAAGGCAGCACTTGACCTTGGACACTCTGGTATGGGACATGAGCATCCCAAATGATTTAACCGACAAACCAAATGTGCGTTCCTATTTTATTTATTTATTTATTTTAGTGCTGGGTGATTTGTTTTTGTGAGACACTAGATATATATTCCAAATAATACTAGAAAATAGAAGTCTGTCTTTATCTGAAAATAATTGTGATGAGATTAAATTTTGTCCTTTAAATGATATGGAAAAGATGCTGGCTCAAGACATTTAGGGAAAATGAGGGCACTTGCTGGTTAATCCATAGCATATTAAACTAAAAGCAACACAATTGGATGGACTTGCACATAAGTAGAAATCCCATTGCTTACTTGTTTGCAGTACAAATCTATGTAGACCTCAAAGTAATCACCATTTTGATTTTAAATTTTAGGTATTATTAAAATAAATACTCCATAAAAAATCAGCAGTATTTCATCATAACTTTTTGACAAATCAAGTAAGAAGAAAATGCGATGTTGGCACAATGTGTCTGAAAGATCTTCATTGTTAGTGGTGCTAAGCTCTTTCTGTATTTGGATTTGTTTTGTTTTTTTTTTTTATGTAACATGGAATGTTTTTGTATCACTTCCAGAGTCATTAACACGATTAGAGTGAGAAGAAATCATCAATATTCTTCTTGTTTGGAGTGACCATCGAGTTCAAGAACATGCCTATTTCCTTAACATAATAATGTTAACTCTATTAAATTAGTCTCACTCAATGCTAACATTATATTTTAATATTTATGTGGTGACCTCAGAGACAAACCATGGGTTTCATATTATATGATTTACTATCAAATTATGTCCGTGTTTAAAATTGAAACACAGGATTCAAGTTAATAAAAGAAATACTCTGACTTGATTGTACTATCCCAGTATTGGGTAGGGTAACCACCAAATGGCAATCTGAGAGAGACACTCTATTGTAGCATTGTATTAATTAAACAAAACTATTTGGGGCCTGACGTGATGGCTCAGTGGCTAAAATCCTCTACTTGCATACACCAGGATCCTATATGAGCATCAGTTCATGCCCAAGTTGCTCCACTTCCCATCCAGCTCCCTGCTTAGAGCCTAGGAAAGCAGTAGGGACCCTGCACCCCCATGGGTTACCTGGAATAAGCTCCTGGCTTCAGATCAGCTCAGCTCCAGTCATTGCAGTCACTTGGGGAGTGAACAAAAAAAAAATATCCTTCTCTCTCTTTCTCTCTCCTCTTCCCTCTGTAAATATGCCTTTCTAAATAAATAAATAAAGAGAATTTTTTAAAGGAGCATGATCTGGAATAATTCATGTCTGAAAGAATAGCTAAACTCAGTATTTCAGTCAGAATTTATATCACTGATGGTGGTGAATGTGTTAGGCTGTATTTGTCCTAGCTTTCAGGTTTTTGCTTTTGAAAGATGTATTTACTTTTATTTGAAAGACAGAGTTTCTGAGAGAAGACACAGAAATATATTGCATCTACTGGTTCACTCCCCAAATGGCCACAATGGCTGTAGCCATGCTGTTCCAAGGACAGGAGCTAGGACATTCTGGATCTCCCACATCGGTTCAATGGCCCACACCTTCCTCTGCTCCTTTCCAGTCCATAACAAGGAGCTAGACTAGAAGTGGAGCCTTCAGGATGCAAGGCAATGCTACAAACTGATTACTGACTTGCTAAGAATTATGTGCAATTTCAATCTTGCTTCATGGGATTTTACAAAAAACCTTTACTTCATTGTCCTGCACTTGTCAAAATTTTCTTATTATGGAAATAAATTCTCTATAATTCTCCTTGCTCTTCTGAAAAATTTTACTCATTCATGAAAGAACACAAATAGATTTGTTCAATATGTTTTCACAGAGGCCATTTTCACCATGACAAAGAACTAGAAATAATATCTTTCTATTGCTTCCTATGGATCTTATCTATGGTAATATACATTATAAATACTATGATTTAATTTTATTACTTTTGTATTTAACACACATGCTGTCTCAAAATTAGTATTACTTTATGTTTGAATTGTTTCGATTTATAAAAACACTTCTTATTTAACATAGATTTCATTTGAGTTGTTCCACTGTGTTAATCATATGAATGTACTACCACATTTGCTTTTCTATTATACCATTTGTGTATTTTGAAATCATTTTTAATATTTTACATTCATATATATAAGGGTATGGTATACTGCCTGTATTTGACCATAAGGTGTACATATAATAACTTGTAGTAAATTTGCTAGGCCATGAAGAACACACATACTCCATAAACTCAATAGATACTGTTGCAATGGAAAATTATGGTAACATGAATTTAAAAATTATAATAGTCTTTTTAAATTGCTAGGAAAATTGGACATATACGTGCAAAATAATAAAACTAGATCCCCATCTGTCACCATTTATAATCAATCCTTCAGAATGGATAAAAGATCTAAATGTGGAACCCAAAACGTTGAGGCTGTTAGAGGAAACAAACAGAAAAGTCATCAAAATATGGCAATGGAAAGGAATCTCAAGATCAGATCCCCCAAAGTACAGAAAATAAAAAGGAAGAGCAGACAAATGGGGTTTCCTCCAACTAAAGAGCTTCTGAACACCAATGCTGAGAATCAACACAGAGGACAGAGGACCTACAGCGATGGTGAGAGTCAACACTGAGGAGAGAGGACCTA